>NC_141878.1:485810506-486435506 GCF_056163025.1 Triticum urartu
ACATGTGGCAAAATCCGGTGGGTGGGCTAGAAGATGGTGCGAGGGGCTGAGTGGAGGGAGACTATGAAGGAATGCACAAGTGGAGATCGATATTTAGAGAGAGGGGGCGAACACGTGCGCTGATGCGCGCAGTGGCGGAGCCATGAAAAATAAATGAGCTAGGGGGCCAAGCATTGCTAATCCTTTACGAGGTGGGTCAATTCATGAACTTAAACCATTTTTAGCAGTAATTGTCTAATGATCACATTCATATTAGCCTTGATATATAGTGATGTTAGGGGGGAGGGGGCAGGGCCCTTACTGCCCCCTGTCTTCGCCATTGTGCACGCGTCTAAGAGATGAAGAGGAAGGCATGGATGATGAGAGGGGGACGTTGGATACATAATTAATGTGGGTGTATTAGCTATATATGTTAATCCTATATAGATAGATATAGATTGATCGATGTGGACGTGGGAAAGAGGGTGAGACCTCACTGGATATATCGATTGATCGATTTGTGTGGAAAACTATGAAAGACCTAGCTATATACACACATACATAGAGGAACATCGATCATTGCGCATGCACGCGTGAGAGATAATGAATGCCCGATATGATGGAGAGGGGGATGTGTGTTGGTGTGTGCCTTCATGGGAGACCGACCTGAAGAAAAAGATTGCATGCGTGCGATGGATAATGCCGACTGCTAGTGTGTGTGCATGCATGCACGAGAGAAACTTAGTGGTACAATTATAAAGAGAAGACTACTGTGTGGGTGTAAAAGAATAGCTGAATAGGTGAGGTCACAATCAATGTAAAGTTGAATTCAAATATTTGAATAAGAGATCCTGATGTTTGAAACCCATGCATGCATGAATATAACGGAGATCTGCGCGGTGTGGTTTGGAAACGAGCATGTTGTAATGTATACACATTGAACAAGGTCAGACTGATTTGAATTTGAGATACCAATGGCACACATCATTTGGCCATGTCGCATCCGTGCATGGACACACTATTCTAATTGGAGATGATGGGCGGCTTTTGCATCACATATCTATATCTATACCCCTATATATATTATATTTTTTATATTGTGTGCAGGTAACTTTAACTTTGAAAGATGGTCGTTGGATGAGGCGAATCCGATGGTCCAAAGATGGCAAATTTGAGCACTACTAGCCGTTGGATATCATCTAGATTCCACCAGATTTCGCTACATGTATAATCTAGAAGACTCCATGGTTGAACTTAAGCATTTTTAATGCACAAACATCAAAACACAAGCACTTCTTATTTGTTCTAGAATCTTCCGTATCAGAATTGCCCAAATGTTTTTCTGCATGATTTGCCATTATTTGTTTTTACTTTATGTCTTACGACGCACAATTCCATGAATCTTAAAATAGATTAGCTTTCTTATAAAAACTAGATGATTTTGAATGAAATGAACTATAAGAATTAAACGAACATCTACATCATGCATATATGACTCAAAGCTTGCATGCTATAATGTGGTATTTATTCATAATTTGGTTGCCAAATCTCATGCGTGCAATGCACGTGTACCTTACTCTAGTCTAAATGGTGTTTGTGTGTGTGTGTTGTGCGTGTTGAGGTGCAAATTGTCTTTTTTTGGGTACACATTAAGCTTGTTCTTCCGAAATTTCAAGCCGCGCCTTGTTATGCCGAAAATTCAAGCTAGCGTCTCTGTCTATCGTGCTGCGAAACTCCCGCCTCTTCAACCCACGCCTTGTTAGCCCGAAATATTTAAGATATATCTTTGTCTTGTTGTGCTCTGACAACTCCCTCCATGTCAACCCGCGCCTTGCTATTCCGAAATTACAACGCGCGTGAAAACTCCCACCTCCTGTGAAATCCAGACACGGGAAATGCCCGTGGTACCCCTGAACCGAAAGAACTGCCTCAAATCGGTGGGGGTACTTTCGTAACTTACCCCACATTTTGGACAAGCGCGTCTCTAAGCCATGGTTCCCCACTGCCATCCCATCCGCCCACCCATTCGTACACCGAGGCCGCGAAAACCCGTGACGAAACCCCACACCCTGCTTCGTCTGCCACCTAGCCAGAGCCTCTTCCCCGACGACATGGTCCACAGCAACACCTCGACGTCCCTCATCCACCGTACCGGATGAGGATCCGTCGTCGATCTCATCGTCCCGCCGGTTCAGCCACCCCGTCCTCCACCTCCAAGGAGTTGCCCCGATGTTCCCCTCATCTTTTGTGCCACCTCCATTCCCACACCGCCGTCTTCACCTGCAGCACCGGAAGAGCATCATCATCACCGTTTCCTTGGATGAAGCTGCGGCCTAATCGGCGCCACCAAAGAGGTTGTACACTAATTGCCGCATTTTCTTCTTGATTCGATCTCACGGTGCTGCCGGCGCTCGGTCCCGAGCCGACATGGCGCGGCTCCATCCACGGTGGCGTCGCCGGCCACTTCCTCCACGGCATCGCTCCCTCGACGGCGACGTCCACATCAGTAGGACCTGCTGCTGCTTTAGCTCTCGCTCGCGCTGCTGCTCTGCTCTTGCTCTCGGTCCCCTGCCTGGTCTGCTCTTGCTATTGCTCTTGCTCGTGCTGCTGCTCTCGCTCTTGCTCTTGCTTGCGATGCTGCTCCGATTTAGCTACACTTCAGTCGACTGAATCGACTTTTGGGTCAGTCGATTTTCAGGTGGTGGGGGGGCTCGCCGGGTTGAAGGAAGAACCAGCCGCAGCGGGGAGGGGGGCTCGCCGGAGAGATACCCCACTATCTATCTTAGGGTTCAGGATGGGGGCGGTGGTCGCCGGCGGTGGCGGGGCGTTGGCGAGGCGGTGGGTGGGGATCGTCGGAGAAAAAGCTCGGCACGGGGTGGCCTAGAGGGATGGCCGGGGCGGCGGCGGACCAGCGGTGGGGAGTGTTTTCGGGGCGGGTGGGGCGGCGCACTGTCGGCCGCGGGCGGTGGGGGGCTGCTGTTTGGCCGGCTCAGGGGGGTGGAGGTTGAAGATGAACCGCAGGCCCTTGATTTCATATCCAACGGCTGCAAAATCGACTGACCAGAGATGAAAAAGTCAGTCGACCAACGTGTAGCCTCACCTTGCTAGTGCGTTCAGTTTCGACAACAAAATTCAGTTTCGACAGTTAAGTTCAGTTTCGACAGTTAAGTTCAGTTTCGACAGTTAAGTTCAGAGATGAGTGGCTGATGTATTTTACATCTAGCACTTTGTGGTTATGTATTTTACGTCATGTATTGGAGATGCTATTAGAATTCCACTCAGGTTAACGTTGTTCGTTGTCTCTCTTGTCCTGCTTCAGCCTCGGCGTCGTACAACTCACCGGAGCTGCTCCAACGACGAAACCCTCCATCACAGCGGAGCAGTACCTCGGGCTCCATCTCCAGACGCCTAAGATCTTCTTCCCCTCCTCCGACAGCCAAGTCAGCCGGAGCATCCTCACCGGCCAACCCAATCACGCTGAGATCGACATGGCTTTGCCAAAGAGGTTCTAAACTTGTTGCATCTCTTTTTACTCTACATGTTATATATATTGTCCACTGAGCACTCGTAGTAACGGGAAATACGATTATTTTATCCTACTCTATGACAAGCAGTGAGGTACCAGGCAACTTAGCTATCCGTGATGGACTCTCTTGAACGCCATCATTATTTATCTCTGCGCGTTTCAGCTGTGCATTTGTCGATGGGCCTGGGAGTTGAGCTAGTATGGCAGTGGCCTGGGTCCAAAGTAATAGAAGTAGCACAAAAACATTTTTTAGTGTAGGATTTTCCTTGCTCAAGCATGCCTACTAGAATCGCCAGTGCTTGAAAGGAAAAGTGAATGAAAAACATCAGAATTGGAAAGTTTCCTATGGTACTACTTTTCATGAATTTGGTGCAAAGGAATGAAGCAAAGGAAAATTGTAGGATTTGTTCCTTTAGTGTCTCCTTGAAAGAAAAACCGTAGGAATTCTAATTTCCACTTCTCCTCCTTTTCATATTCCTATTTATCAAGCACAAGACTAAGAGATAGTAGCATAATAGCATTATAACCGTACATTTTCTTGTGGTTTGACTTAATCTCACCATGCTTTTTTGCATCCTGTGATCTTCCAATTGTTGTGAATCAAACACCCAGATTGGCAGAAATCCTGTGTTTTTAAATTCTCTATTTTGCATGTGCATTCCTATCATATTCCTGTCTATTTCCTATCCTTGCATTGTTAGAATCCTCAAATTCAAACAAGCCCTTACTCAATTACTTCTGTTACAGATATGTGTCAAAGAAAACCTTGTGTGGTTTGTCCTGCTCCTGCGGCGATGTGTTCCACCCCAGCTCAGCTGCTCCAACAACGGAAGGGTTCACCACAGCAGGGATCCGCTCTCCAGACTGTCTTTCGCCGCCTCAGATCTTCTTCCCCGCCGCCGGCAGCCACGACAACTGCATTACCATCATCAACTGAGCAGATGACCTTGAGGACTACACGGGTCCGCAAGAGAGGTCGCACTCTTCCATGTCTGCTTACGTTATGCGTCGCTTAATATGATGACATGCTACAATATCGTCGTGTTCACGTATTAGACTCCGAGCCAGTTCCAAACTAATGCTGAAACTTGAGTTTTTAAATGGTTGTGGGGTACATATTGGGGCAGCAATCAGTACTATCCGTCTACTATCTGGTTAATCTCCGGTGTCTACTATGAGTTTCATGTTGGGTGCAAACAAACATTAAAGGAGACATTATCTGTATTTTTTAACTAAAGCTATTATCTGCCTGCTATCATTGGTTTTGGGTCTATCCACAGTTTGCTACCATCACTCTGGATTTGTGCATGCACTCCTTACATAATCTCACTATGTTTTATTCCTATGCATGCCAGTTATTGTACACAATGGAACTGATCATGTAGAGCAAAAGAGACGAGCCTTGCGTGGCAATAAAATTTCATGCAGACGTCGTTCCATGGTGGGCGCAAAGGCAGCCCCCCTCCACCCATTTCAGATCGATCAAGAGGAAGATAACTGTTATGAGGGGGATTCAGAAGGAGAAGACCACTCCTATTTACCCCATGAGGTCTTTGCTCTAACTTGGCATGCTGATGTTGGTAATATCATGCATATGGTGCCTTGCATTGCTTACTGTATACATTAAAGATGTCATCCGCTTAGTTTAGACATGCTTTGTGTCAATGCCGTCTGTTTAGTTTCTTTATTGTATATGTGAATCATGCAATGCCATCTTGTCTAGCCAGGCATCATATATGTGAATTTTGCAATGCCACCCTGGTTAGCCAGTCATCTTATATGTGAATTATACATGCCATCATTTTTTTATTACGTGTTAAATTTGTCAACAATTTTAGTACATTCAATTACTCTTCCTGTGCATCAGCCATTTGGCACGGTCATGGAAAAATCTGGAGTGGAAACAAGGTCTTCAGAGCAGACAATGCTATCTGACGAAGCGCATGTCTTGCTGGTTACTGATAGCTCCTCAGAGGAGGATTCAGAGACAGATGACCAGTCATATTTCCCCCCGAGGTGCATGCCCTAACTTGGCAGGGTTATGTTGCTCATATCGTGCGTATAGTATCTTGCATTGCTATGTCATTTGCTTAGTTTAGACATGCTTTGTGTGAATGCCATCTGTTTAGTGTCTAATTACCATATATGTGAATTATGCAGTGCCATCTTGTTGCAAGACATTATATATGTGAATTATGCAATGTTATCTTGTTGCAAGGCATTATGTATGTGAATTATGCAATGCCATGCTGTTTAGGCAAGCGTCATATATGTGAATTATATCATGCCGTCCTTTTTTTGTATTTCTCATTGCTTTTGTCGACAATGTTTGTATATTCAACTGCTCTTCCTGTGCATCAGCATTTGAATTGGTGATGGAGAAATCTGGAGTGAAAACAAGGTCTTCAAAGCAGACAATGCTACCTGCTGAAGCAGATATCTTGCTGGTTACAGATAGCTCTTCAGAGGAGGATTCAGAGGCAGATGACCAGTCCTATTATCCCCCTGAGGTGTATGCTCAAACTTGGCAGGGTTATATTACTCATATAATGCATATGTTGTATTGCAATGCTTAGTTTTTACATCATATACACAATATTGAATGCCATCTCCTTAGTTGACACATCATATATGCGATTGCCCTCTACTCACTTCCTTAGTATATAAATCATATATTTGAATTATGTCATGCTATGATGTTTACATAGACAGCATGTATCTGAATTATGGCATGCCAACCCATTTTCTAAAGACATAATATAGTTATATCATCTCATCCTGTTTACATAGTCATCATATTTAAATTATGTCATTCTATCTGTGAATTATATCATGCCATCATGTTTCCATCGACGACATGTTTGTGATTTATGGCATGCCAACCACTTTAATAGACACATCGTATAGTTATATCATGTCATCCTGTTTACATAGTCATCATATTTTGAAGTATGTCATTCTATCCTGTTTAGTTAGCCATCATACATGTGAAATTGTGTCATGCTATCCTGTTTAATTAGCCATCATATATGTGAAATTATGTCCTACCATTCTATTTGCTTAGACAACATAAATGTGAATTATTTCATGCCTTGTTTTCTTCCCTACTATCCATTGCACCTGTCTATCTTACAATGTCTGTACATTCAATTACTTTTCTTGTTTATCAGCCATTTCAATTGGAGGGAGTGATGGCAGTATCTGTGGGAGTAAAAACACGGTCTTCAGAAAAGATCGTGCTACATGTCGATGCAGGTAGAACCACGGTTGTACTTGCCCAAGAACCAGCCCCACCACACATAACCCACACTCATGCAGATTGTACCCCTACCCAGTTGGACAGAGAACCAGCTACACCCCTTCTAACCCCAACCCCAGCAGATAGACACCCAGTTCCCGTTGACAAAACACCGTCTCCACCATAGAGCACCCAAACACGAGCAGTTCGTAAGGCAACTACAGTGCCCAAATCATGAGGACCACCACTCCGAACTCGAAGTCAACGCTTAAAGCAAAATAAGAATTGTTCTCAGGTCAGGTTCCGTAGCTATGGTTCATACTACTTTGCTCTTGCATCACTGTATTTACTGATACCAACTAATTTCAAATTTGAAGGATGCAATTGAAACTCCAATGGCGCAACAGGTATGTTTTAAACCTGTTTCTTCAACGTGTTTGGCTGTTTGCTGTTGTAACTTGCTCTATGTTGATTTCAGTTTCAATTGAATAAACAGTTATGTTCTCATGCCATGCACATTACAAGTGTTGTTATTGCTGTGTAGTTTCCCACACTTATATTCTGTCTATGCTGCTTTGTCTTAAATAGATATGATTCGAACTGTATCTATCTTGATTTGGCAACATAAACTAGAATGATATAGACCATACAGTGACCATACTACATAGATATATGTTTGTTTCATGTTGTTATCCTGTCCACCTTACTACTGAACTGGTAAACCTGAGATGGGTTTGTTTGTTTCTCTTTTAGAACGCGGATAAAATATTGGAGAAGAGTACCCTGTTATGCAATGGTAAAGGAAGTAATGCAGATAAGGTTCAAGATAGTGAGACATCCCTGTTGGTCTCCAAGAAAGCTGATAAAAACTATATTGAAGACATTGAGACAACCCCAAAGTCCTGTCTTGATGTAGTGTCCGAGTTACTGGCTACCACTGCTGGCACCAGCTCTTCGAACTCGTTGCCTGAATCAGTTTGGCTTCTTGAGTCTCAACTTCAAGTTGAAAGACATCGATCAGATGTTATGCGACAGGAAGCCGAAGGACTGAGGAAGTCCCTGTAGAATTCAGATGCATACTTTCTGGTGCAACAGCAAGCGCTGGAGGACTTAAGCGCCAAACAAGAGAAAGTTAATAAGCTTGCTAAGCATCTTGCCAGCATTATGGGTACCCAGGATATTGTTTCTTGAGCTCTTCTGAAGTGGTTTCAGTTCTGGACTTGTTTTGCTGCGGCGTTTATATGCTGCTGTGTTCCCTATATTTGCACTGGTGGCGAACTTTGATGCACAGTGGATGTAATATGTGTAATAGCCGTGATAGCCTAGTGTAAGTTGCTTGCTTATTTATTTCCTTGTTGTCTTGTTTATTTGTTTGCTTGTAGTTAGTGCAGTTCTTTTTCTGCGGTTTGCTAGTGGCTGCAATAACCTATTTTTTAAAACTAGGCCACAATAACCATGGGCTAATATTTACTGTAGTGACACTGGGCCTCCTACGGGCCGTAGAAACTGTGGGCCTTCTACGGGCCGTATAAACAGTGGGCCTTCTACGGGCCGTAGAAGCAGTGGGCCTTCTACGGGCCGTAGAAACAATGGGCCTTCTACGGGCCGTATCATCAATGGGCCTTCTACGGGCCGTATCATCAATGGGCCTTCTACGGGCCGTATCATCAATGGGCCTTATACGGGCCATATGATCGATTGGCCAAACATGGGCCGAATAGACGCATTCTGGCCGTAAATGGGCTAGAGTTGGAATCGTCCGTTCATGGGCCGACCATAATGGGCCATCGTTAATAGGCCGTATTTGATGACGCTATGAAAACGGCCCAACGTATTAACGGACCACAAACGGGCCGACTGTAACCACGGGCTGAATTTTGCCCACAAGCAGAAAATGACAGTAAAGGGCCGTAAGTAAATGAATGCTGGAAATGAGCCCAAGAATAAATGGGCTCTGAAGAAGGCCGGAAGATAACATGGGCTGGAAACGGCCCAATGGTATAATGAGCCGTTAATGGGTATAAAGTGATACACTGTTCATCATGGGCTAGTTTCACCACGGGCCGTTAACGGGTGTAAAGTGATACACTGTTCATTACGGGCCAGTTTCACCACGGGCCGTTAATAGGCCAAGAGTTACATAGGGCCTCATATGGGCCGAAAGACGTCATGGGCCATACATGGGCCAGAAGTGAAAACGGGCTGGAATCATATTGGATGGCCCAGATGACGCTACTGGGCCTAATTCGGATAGGGCGTAACAGGCCTTGGGTTAGCGGGCTGTAAATGGGCTATATTCGAACAGGCCGTTAACAGGCTTTCCATGGGCCGGCCCGCCAGCTTTTGACCAAGTCAAACGGGCCGGCCTTTACACAGGAATGGGCCTCTATTGGGCCGTGCCACGTGTTGACATATCATAGGCGCCTATCTGACCCACTGACGAGCTGACACGTGTTTCGTCCGACCAATAAGAATTTTACACGTGGAAATTTCCCATTGGTCGGGGCTGTTAACGGGTTATCGGATCTAAAACCCGACCCGATAGTTTAACGGCGTTCCGTTACGGTGGATGCCACGTGTCGGTCACCCTTGACGAAAGCACTTCTGTGACGCGCGATTTATCGTCATGGAAGTGGACACTTCCGTGATGATAACTTTGGTAATGTCATGGAACACTTCTACGACAGCACAGGTATGACTATCTTGATTCTGTCGTAAATTTGTCATGGATGTACATGCATGACAAAAAAGCGACCTACTGTGACAAACACGTACCATCACGGAAGTGTATTTTTTGTAGTGCTAGCAGTCCAGAAGCATTTCCTCCTAAGACGAGCAAAGTCATAAGGACTGTAGTCCGTGAAGAATACATGCTCGCCGAAGAAGTCATCAGCCTTGAATTTTTGCTTTCTTTGAGAAGGGATCATTTGGCTTGGGGAGAGGAGTGTCCGTCAATTGCATCACAACCTCAGGGATCTGGATCTCAGGTTCCGCAAGCTGAGGAATTTCAAGTTCTTCTTCAGTGGCAGCCTGAGACTTCAATTCTTCATTTATATTTTCTTCAGCACTAGTGGCTAGAATCTCTTCATGGACAGATGGTGTGGCACGAGGTTCTTCAGATCCCGTTTGTACTTCGGTAGTGACAGGGGACTAAGGAATTTGTTGTAGGGGTGTGAACAGAGGAGAATTGGGATGCTAACTTTCCCAAAAGTCGTCGTTCAACACTGGAGTTGTGCATCCAATGTCCACATCTTCGTCTTCATTCATTTCTTCAACGCCGGCCTCTTCAGCAGTGAACTGAGGCGTGGGCGATGAGACTATTGGGGTTGAAGGGATTGCATCCGCTTCAATTTCTTCATCCAACTGCTCTGAGGAAGCAGCAGAAGGAATGTCTTCATCGGATCCGCTCGGGATCACGTATTCTTTATCAAAAGGAACAAGGTCCTTTGATGGCATAGATGAGACAGGAAAATTGGATTTTCAAATGAGCTGATCAGTGGCTTCATTTTCTTCGGAGTTGAAGAATCTGCAGCCTTGGTCTTCTTCACATCTGATGCATGCTCATTTGAATCAATGCCTTCCTTTTCTTCACAGCTGCATGCTCTGCAGCCTTGGTCTTCTTCACATCTGATGCAGATGGAAGGATCGGAGATGGTGTAGGCGCAGGAGGAGCAGATGAATTTGGTTCAAGATCTTCAGGCACAACTGATGCAGTTACCCTGACTTCTTCATTTTCTTTAGGCGCAACACTAGTGGTTGCCCTGGCAATTTTTTCAGTGGCTGGAATGCAGTCATCAGCCCTGGTACTAGAATTTTCTTCAGCAGCCTGAGTATCATCAGCGGTGCTGGCATTTTCTTCAATAGGTTGAGCAGATGATTCAGCCTGAGGATTTTCTTTTTGCATTGGGGCTGCAACATTGGAAGTGAACTGTTCAGTTAGTTTCACAAAACGGACCTTGGCTCCTAGCCAATCAGCGCGGTATGCGTCAAATTCATCACCGAGTTTCTTGATCTCAGATTGAATAGTGACAAGGTCTTCAGTTGTCATAGAGACAACATTTTTCTTCAAGAAGCGCTCCTTTTTGTACCACGCTTTCTTCAACTGCCTGGCCTTTTCAAATTTCCATTTTTCTTCCTGAATGAAGTGAGTTAACATATGACTTTGGCCAGGAGTCAGCTTGAAGTCATGCATAGGAGTGTTGGGGTCCTTGTACCAGAGATCAATGTAATCAATGATCAATTTTGGATCCAAAAGCAGAGGCACACTTGTGCCTTTGGCTCTAGCGGCCCTGAGTTGCCTGTCCCTGATGATTTTAGCAAGTTCTTCATCATCAGCTTCGTCTTCATCAGACGACACTTGAAAGGCGACCTGCTTTTTGTGAGGACTTGGTCGAGAGCCTCGTCCAGCAGTGGCCTTTGTCTTCAGCAGAGAGGGGCCAGTTGATGAATTTGGTGCAGCCGAAGAACTAGCAGAAGCTCCCGAGGCAATAGAGATGCCTGTTGTCCTTTGGCACGTGGCGAGATGCACAGGTGCTGAGGATTTTGATGGAGGAGCTGAGGACTTTGGAGGAGCTGGTGCGGCTTGAGGAATTGGCCATGAGGGCTTTGAAGAATCTGGCCGTGAGGGCATTGCTGAGGAACTTGGTCGTGAGGGCATTGGGGTTGAAACACTTGGCTTATGAGCCGGCTTCTTTGGCATGGCCTTCTTTGGCTTGTTTGAAGAGGCCTCAGCAGTGGCAGCAGCAGCAGAGTCTTCATTAAATTTCATCACTGCTTCCTTAGCTACTCTGGCTAGCTTGGCCTGGCACTTGGCCCATTCATCAGGATAATCCACACCACGCTTGAGGCTGGTGGGATCAGCTACTTGGCCAGGTGCCAACGGAGGTCTTGGGCATGGAGGATTAAGAGCGAATTTCTTCATATGCTTGGGAGTAACATATTTGTATTCCCTCCATTCCCGTGCCCATCTCCTCTCTATCCTTCGGACGCGCACTTTGCGCTCATTCTTAGTTTCCTTTCCATGGGTGGCCTCATCAGGTGTGCAATAATCCTTGTATATATCCTCAGGGATTTCAAACGCAGTGTTGACTTCCAGCTTCTTTCCTCCCTTCTGAGGTTTCTTGCCATCTACCATTCTCTTCAGTTGAGGGTTTTGAACGATTGAGTTCTCTGAAGAGGTATGCAACTTTTATTCGAGGAACGCTGCAAATGAATTAAGTTGATGAGAACCTAATAATTTTGCAGCGGACATGTGTACCTGTGCATAGAGTATAGTTGCGAGGAATTTTGGAGAGGTCATACACGTCCTCAGAAGATTTTGCAATAAGAACAAGTTTGAAGAATTTGACCGGATGAATCTTGAGGAATTTCACTAAGCGTTCTTTGACTTAGGTTCCAGAGTTGTACAGATTTGAAAATCCACACAATTGAGGAATCTTGAAGAAAAATTTGCTTAGAGAAACAGATCAGGAACAGATGATATGTGAGGTGTCCGGTGTGTGAGGATTTGAAGAAAAACACCTTTTGGAGATTTGAAGAAAAACATCCGAATCAACAAGGGTAGTAAAGGTAACTTTTAATTACCCTGGACGAAGAACACGATGAACTGGGAAGTGTAGATTTGAAGCTCGTCGGTTCAGTTCTTCCACGCCCTAACTTGGCCGAGGAAGACAGCTACGGCGGAGGCGGAGTGAAGAAATCCGCGTCCGGCGTGAGTACGGTGGCGACGAGGTCGAGGCAGTGAAGCTCTTCCTCACCGGCGATGATGGAAGTAGCGGCGGCGCTAGGGTTTGAGAGCTCGAGCAAGGGAGTGAGGTCGAGCGGAGTAAAAGTGAAGTGAGGAAGGGAGAGTGGTATTTATAGCCGAAGTGAAAAACTGCTCGCCCGAGAAAATAGGACGAACGTGCCGCTGACCCTTATCATTCGCTTGACATGTGTCACCCACGTACTGAGAGGTGACGATCGTGTCCGATTGTGGGTGAATAGGATAAGTATTATCGTGGAATGTGTAACGATTTGAGTGGCAAAGGCCGAAAATTCAGATAAGATAAGTTTAAAGTTCCGTTCGCAATTTCTTCAACTGACAAAGACACAGTGAAGATTTTGAACGAGTTTTAAATAGAACGCAGATGAAGAATTTATGAATAGACTGGGTTGAGTTTAGCATAGAGGGGGAAAGGATCCGATCATATTCACTTAAAAGAACAAGTAACTTGAAGAAATAGCAATAAATGAATGCTGTAGAGAACATAAACATATATATACATATATATATATAGGGTGAATCTATTCTAATAACACCCCTTAAAACCTTATTCTAATAACACACAGCCATATTCTCATAACACTTCTCCGCTGCAAAGAATACCCGAACCGGACCACGCAGGCAATAAAAAAGAAACCACCCACCCACCTCGCTACCACCTACCCCCACCATCTCAACCCACCCCTACTCCCCTGGTCAACGGCTCCCCCCGACCCCTCACAACCTCCCAGCGCGCCGCCGGCCACCACTAACCTCGCTGCCCGTTCGCAACCTCCCAGCGCGCCGCCGGCCACCACCTCCCACCACGCTGCCCGGCAACCTTCTCCCAGCGTGCTGCCGGCCACCACCTCCCACCGCGCCACCCGGGCACCACCTCCCGCCGCGCCGCCACAACCACCTCCTGATGCGCCACTAGCCCACCTCCACCGCATGGCCCAGGTGAGGACCCCACGTCGCTGTCACCCCGAAGCATGGCGGGGGCTCGTCGGGTCGCTTCCCGGCCCCAGATCCGTCCACCGTCGGTGCTCCTTCTCCCTCGCCAGCGATCTCAGTTCTCCTGGGAGGCTCCTGTGCGCCGGCATCCAGAGGAGGTTCGAGGTGCTCGAGGTAGCCGACAGCTGGCCTTCCCCGCACCGGATCCAGCGCCTCCGTCAAGTGCGGCCGTGCGGCCCACCACCTCCCATGCTCTACGGATCCGCACGATCCTGAACTCCAGCGCATACAATCTCCGAATCCCCGGCCCCCATGCAATCCGCCTGGTACGCCCGTGTAGTGCGGAGCGCGCGTGCCGGCAACCGCCCATCGACGCCTCCTGCTTCCTCCTCCCCACGGGGAGGTTTCTTCCAGATGTAGTGCGTCAACGCGGAAGCGTGCAGTTCCATGGCGTTCTTTATGCAGCTCGAATCAATCCCCCTCAACTCTTCCACATCCCCTCGTGCATCCCTGCGTTCTACTCTATTGAGCCGCCGGTGGGTGCACGCAGCTCTCCCCTCCACTCCTTGCAGTTCGCCGAGGGGGGGGGGGGGGGGGGGGGGGGGGGGGGAGTGGGGGCGGAATGGACTGCACCCGATCCATCTCGCACGAGTGATTCAAGCATCCCCCCCGGCGACTGCACTGCAACACCCGGACGACTGCACCGCATGAGGATCGTGGGCGAACTGCTCTCGTGGGTGACCTCAGAAAGCAGCTGATACCCGATTCAACAGGAGTGTTGCTCCTCCGCTTGCTTGACAAACCCCTCCTTGCACGGTACCCCCTGCTTGCCATTGATAGGATTTCCAGGGAGGTCCTCCTTGACTCTGGTGAGAGGTCGCATCTCATACCTCCCCCATAGCCGGCTTCTCCATCGGCCCTTCACGATGCTGTGCCGCTCCACCCTCCTCTCGTTCTAGCAGCGCCTCCCGCTGGCACAGTCGGTGCAACGCCGGCTTGCAGTTTATTTGCAATCAGCGTGCATTTTGATTGCGATGTTCTGGCAATGCCATTGCAGTGCATCTGGATCCCTCGAGCAGTGCACCGTGCGCCCTCGTGCGGTTCATCCATGGGCATCCGGCAATTTTTTTGGCTTCTGCTGTTCTGCAGTTCGATACCAGGTGTCGTGTGCAGCTCGTTTACTGTTTGAACACGGGGCAAACCTGATTTTCTTTTTATAAAGCTAAAGCCAGTTTGTGTGTATTGTGAAGCCTCTCCTTCTTTGTGAGAGGTTCGTTCAACTGTACAATGCATTTTTTTTGTTGCAATTTCATGTAGTTGCTTCTGTTTGGCAAATTTCCAGGAACGAGAAATTGTAACATAATGCACTTTCATGCTGTTTCACTTTGAAAAACATTCAAAAACAATGATGAAGTTCACTTGGACCCCGTGCGGCGAATTAAGAAACAAAATAATTAACACTATAAACAAACCTTGTTCTAGAAGTTCACTCAGGGTCAAGACGGCTCAATTCGTTTAGGAAAAAAGAATGGCGATTCACTCCTTGGATAGAAAATTACAGGAAAAAACCCACTGCTTAAAAAATGATGGAAAACCCTATGCGGTTCATTTAGAGAAGCACAATATGGATAGATCCCTGGTATAACACGTTTCACTTTTGAGAGTGATGTTGTTTACTTGCGCCCAATGTGAAGGCGAAAAAATGTTAAGGAAACAACAAAAAGAGTAATGTGGTTCACTTTTTGATAATGTTGCGGTTCACTTGCCCTTGTCTTTGCAGTCCACTCGTTCATAAAAATGTTAGCAAAACATATATAGAGGAGTTCACTTTGTAAGGACATCGTGTATAATTTGTTAATCGATGCAGTTCACTAAGAAAACCTTTGCCGTGCACTTTGCAAAACAATGGAGTTCACTTTGTAAAAAATATATATAGAGGAGTTCACTTTTTATTATTTTTGGAGGATTTTTTTTGCAAATTTGTAAGGATATGGTGTATAATTTGTTAAAATCGATGCAGCTCACTAAGAAAACCTTTGCGGTGCACTTCGCAAAACAAAGGAGTTCACTTATTATTATTTTTGGAGGAATTGTACACCATTTAGAACAAAAATGCATTTAAAACATGCAAATGCAGTGCGCTTTGATCTTGTAAAAAAGTCCACTACGAAGATAAATGCATTTAAAACATGTAAATGCAGTGCGCTTTGGTCTTGCAAAAAATTCCACTACGAAAGAACTTTTTGGTACACTTCATTTAAAACACAAATGAATTTTAAAAAATGCATATGCGGTGCACTTTGGTCTAAAAAGCATTTAAAAAAACATGCAAATGCGGTGCACTTTGATCTTGAAAGAAGATCAATATGAAGGACTTTTTAGTACACTACATTTGAAACAAAAATGCATTTAAAAAATGTAGTGCACTTGACTGTCTGATGCAGTGTGGTTTTCAGTCCGAAGCAGTGCGGTTTTCTGTCTGATGCAGTATACAGAACGATTGGGGTGTCGCAAAAAATAGATTGTCCGTGTTTCGGTAAATTCTGAATTGCTCTTAAACCGTAAGGAATTAGAGAGTGTGTTCTATATGAAAAAGTTGCGCCTCGTCGATATCTTTCCAACGGCGTATCATTTGAATCATTTTGATCAGCGGTTTGTAAAAATTTCGTGAAAAACGGCCGCTGCCACTCGTCGTCCGCCGCATGATTTTTAAAATTAACTTAAAACCATAAGGGATCTCAAAAAAATTTCAACATATGAAAGTTGCGTATCATCCATAGCTTTTCAACGGTATATTACATGTCTTGTTTTGACAAACGGTTAGAAAACTGGAGCGAAAGCAGTACCGAAAATTTGAATTTTTTTGAAAAACAGAATTCCGCGATTTAGTAAATTTGAAACTGCTCTTAAACCGTAACGACTTAGAGAAAATAATAGTTATGAAAAATATGCGCCTCGACGATATCTATCCAACGGTGTATGTTTGCTTCATTCCGACGAGCGGTTTAGAAAAAACATGAAAACACGTTCGCTGCCACTCGTCATGGGCCGCACCATTTTCAAAATTTCTCTTAAATTGTGAGGAATCTCGAAAAGTGTTCAACATGGCGAAGTTGCGCATAATCCATAGCTTTCGAACGGTATATCATACGCCTAGTTCCGATAAACGGTTAAAAAACCAGAGCAAAAACAGTACCAAAAAACACTGCGTACAGTTTTTTACGACACGAACTTCACTAGTCTCTGTAATGCAGTGCTCTAGCTAAAGAAAGTGCAGTGCCCTCGCGTTGAGCATGTAGTGCAGAAGTGTTATCAGAATAGTTATTCTGATAATATTACCAGAATATATATATATATAGCCAGTGAAGAAAAATGACGGAAATGGTGAAAACAATGCAAGCTGAAAAACAACAGAGGAATTTCAAAGCTGAGAAAAACTCAAATTGAACATTTTCAACTTTTAGTGGTGGCGTGACCCACCGTATAAGAATGATGATTTTAGACACCGCGTATAATTGTCGTAGGGTTTTGAGAATCAAATTCTTCATTAATTTCTTCACACTTAGAGTGTTATTCTTCATTGATTGAAGAAAAACGTTTTTTCATGTGTTGCACATCTAAGTCATCAATTTTGCATAAGTATTAGGATGATTGTCCTTTTAAAGAACATTTGAAGATTTTAGGATATTGAGCTCACACCGTAACTTGTTAAATCTCTTCTCATCCAAGGACTTAGTGAAGATATCGGCTAGCTGTTCTTCAGTCTTCACATGCTCAATAGAGATGTCACCCTTCAACACATGATCATGAAGAAAATGATGATGAATCTGAATGTGCTTTTTCTTCGAGTGCTGAACTGGGTTATGAGCAATCTTGATGGCACTCTCATTGTCACAGTAGAGTGGCACATTCTTCACGTTGACGCCGTAGTCCTTGAGAGTTTGCTTCATCCATAGCAGTTGAGCACAGCAAGAACCAGCAGCAATGTACTCAGCTTCAGCAGTAGACAGTGATACGCAGTTCTGTTTCTTCAAGGACCAACAGACCAAGGATCATCCGAGGAATTGGCATGTGCCATATGTTGACTTGCGGTCCACACGATCACCAGCATAGTCAGAGTCTGAATATCCAATGAGATCAAAAGCCGAGCCCTTGGGATACCATAATCCAAGTGTTGGTTTGTGAGCTAGATATCGAAGAATATGCTTCACAGCCTTGTGGTGTGATTCCTTCGGTGTAGCTTGAAATCGGGCACAGATGCAAACACTAAGCATAATATCTGGCCTAGATGCACATAAGTACAATAAAGAACCAATCATGGAGCAGTATACCTTTTGATCAAAATCAATATCATTTTCATCAGTGCATAGATGTCCATTTGTGGGCATAGGGATTTTGACTCCTTTGCAATCTTGCATGCCGAATTTCCTCAGTACATCCTTGAGGTATCTCTCCTGAGATATGAATATGCCATTGCGCTGTTGACGAATCTGAAGACATAAGAAGAATTTCAATTCTCCCATCATAGACATTTGATATTCTTCACTCATCATATAGGCAAATTCATCACTGTAACATTGGTCAGTACAGCCAAAAATGATATCATCAACATAAATTTGGCACACAAACAGTTCAACATCATAAGATTTAGTGAAAAGAGTTGGGTCAAGTGAACCGGGTTTGAACCCTTTCTTCATGAGGAATTCCTTCAAAGTATCATAGCACGCCCGTGGGGCCTGCTTGAGGCCATAGAGGGCCTTCTTGAGTCTGAAGACTTTGTCAGGATTCTTTGGATCTTCAAAACCTAGGGGCAAAGCAATATATACTTCTTCCTCAAGCTTACCATTGAGGAATGCACTTTTCACATCCATTTGATATAAGATGATATCATGATGGTTAGCATAAGCAAGTAATATGCGAATAGCTTCAAGTCTAGCAACAGGTGCAAAAGTTTCATTGAAATCAAATCCTTCAACCTGTGTGTAGCCTTGAGCTACAAGCCATGCCTTATTCCTCACCACAAGGCCATTTTCATCTTGCTTGTTGCGGTAGATCCACTTTGTGCCGATGATGTTGTGCTTGCGAGGATCTGGATGTTTGACCAGTTCTTGGACATTGTTGAGCTCCAATTGATGTAATTCCTCTTGCATAGCTTGAATCCACTCATGCTCTAGAAATGCTTCATCTACCGTAGTGGGCTTTGTGATAGAGATGAAAGCAAAGTGCCCACAAAAGTTAGATAAATGTGAAGCTCTTGACCATGTGAGAGGACCTGGAATGTTGATCTCGCTGATGATTTTCTCAATTTGCACTTCATTTGCAACGCGAGGATGAGCGGGTTGTCATTGAGGAGTTTGATCAGTATTTTCTTCAGCACCATTTTCCTCATGTGCATCAGCATGGCGTTCTTCATGTTCTGGAATGACTTCTTCAACAGATTCTTCGGTAGGAAAGACATCCTCAGTAGCCTTGAACTTAATAGGTTCCTCAGGAGGTATTTTATCTGTCACAGGAGGTAGGTGCTCTCTTTTGCGAGCCATTAGTCTCATCGAACCGCACATCTACAGTTTCAACAACCTTGTGGTGATAGGTGTTGAAGACTCTGTAGGTGTGCGAGTCCTTACCATAACCGAGCATAAAACCTTCATGTGCTTTCGGTGCAAATTTAGAATTGTGATGAGGATCTCTAATCCAACATTTTGCACCGAAGACTTTGAAATAACTCACATTGGGTTTCTTATCGGTGAGGAGTTCATATGCAGTATTCTTGAAGAATTTGTGAAGATATACTTTTCGGTGAGGAGTTCACATGCAGTATTCTTGAAGAATTTGTGAAGATATACCCTGTTGATGATGTGGCACGCAGTATCAATTGCCTCAGGCCAAAAGCGAGGAGGCGTCTTGTACTCATCAAGCATAGTGCGGGCCATCTCAACAAGAGTCATATTCTTGTGCTCCACGGCGCCATTTTGCTGAGGAGTATAAGGAGCAGATAACTCATGAGTAATATCAAGTTCATCAAGATAGTCATCAAGACCAGTGTTCTTGAACTCAGTTTCATTATCACTTCTGATGCGCTTGATCTTCACACCGAAGTTGGTTGAAGCCCTCGAGGAAAATCGTTTGAAGACTTCCCGCACTTAAGTTTCGTAAGCGATGATATGCACCCATGTATATCGAGAATAATCATCAACAATGACAAAGCCATATAAAGATGCAGCATTAGTAAATGTGCTATAGTGAGTAGGGCCAAAGAGATCCATGTGAAGCAATTCAAATGGTCGAGTAGTAGTCATGATAGTCTTCGCTGGATGCTTAGCCTTGGTCATCTTTCCAGCTTCACAAGCTCCACACAAATGTTCCTTGAGGAATTTGACACCCTCGATGCCAATGACATGCTTCTTCTTCGTGAGCGTGTGCACATTCCTCATGCCAGCATGACCAAGTCGTCGATGCCATAGCCAGCCTTCTGAAGCTTTTGCAAGTAGACACGTAGCAGGTTGTGGTCCTGTAGAGAAATCAACAATATACAAATCTCCTCTCCTAAATCCTTGGAAGACTTTGGAATTGTCAGTTTCCATGATCACAGCACAACAATACTTGCCAAATACAACAACCATATCAAGATCACAAAGCATTGAGACAGACATGACGTTGAACCCTAAGGACTTGACAAGCATGACTTTGTCCATATGTCGATCCTTTGAGATTGCAACCTTACCTAGACCCAATACCTTGCTTTTGCCTTTGTCAGCGTAGGTGATATGCTTCAGATGTGATGGAGATAAAGCTGAGTCCATCAATAAGCTCCTGTCACCAGTCATGTGATTTGTACATCCACTATCGAGGACCCACTCAGTGGCTTTGGGTTGATCATCCTGCAGATGAATTAGTGCAACTTACGAACTCATATACTTCAGCAGTGAAGAATATGGTATCAATTTCATCAGATCAATTTCATCAAGCAATAGAACAGATAAAGCAGTATGAGGACATGAGAAATGAAAATTCATTTCTTCATGATTAGCTTGTGTCCTTTCAAGCAAATTTAGGTCTCCAACAAATTCTTTAGACAATTAAGTTCGTCTGGAGACCTGACCCTGCATAAGAGGTTAGTTCTTTTTCTTCACCACCCACATCTGAAGGGGTGGCAAAGAGTTCATCATTCTGCGAGCTCCATAAGAGAAAGGTTGCATAGATGCCAATCCACTTTGTTTCACATAAGAGGGGTTAGGGTAAGCATAGGAGTAAGCAAAGAAATTCTTCGAGGACTTATGAACATAATGATTTGAAGAATAATGAGCATATCCATAATCCTTAGATCTTCCCTACGAGACAGACGGGTTAGCACGATGATGTCCATATGAGGACTTTGATCCATATGAAGAATTTGGTCCATATGAAGACTTTGATCTCGGGTTCCTATTCTTCACAAGTGGTTTCATGATGACATTCACCTGAAGATTTTCAAGGCACCTTTTGGGAACCCAAATTTTCTTCATAGGAGAACCGTTCCTACAGTTAGTGCCAACATATCTAGCAAATACTTCACCATTCTGATTTTTGAACAGTTTATAATTGGAGTCAAATGACTCATCAGAAGAATATGAAGATTCACATGTAAAGCCAGATAAAGTAGATGGATCCACTGAAGGTCCCTTTGCAGCAACCCATGAGGTTTTGGAATACTGCTAAGGTTTCCAATAGGGCCCATCAGCATTAAGTTTCCTCTCAAAGGCAATACCATCTTTCCTAGGGTTCCTGTTGAGGATCTGCTTTTTAAGCACGTCACAAAGAGCCTGATGCCCTTTGAGGCTTTTGTACATGCCTATCATATACAATTCCTTCGGCCCTGCATCACCAATGATACTAGCAATGTCCTTAGATGAGGAATTAGTGATAGTAGAGGCAGTTGAAGAATTTGCAACAATGGAAGCATTTGAGCATTCAGGTGAAGAATTAGCAGTTTCACGCTCAATGCACTTCAAACATGGATGAATAAATTCATCCTGAGTAGCGTTGATCTGTTGAGCAAGTAATGAATCACGCTCCTTCTAAAGATCTTCATAACTCACTCTTAACTACTCAAGATCTTGCTTTATTTGAAGAAATTCATAAGAAAGCTTCTCATGATCAGATAGGAGAGTGTTATGATGACCTTGAAGATTGTCAAACTTGGACTGAAGTCTCTGAAGATTTTCAGTCAAAATTTTAGTGCGATCCATTTCGTCGCCCAACATATCATCACTTTTATCTAGCATGTTTTGAACCTTTTCAAGAGCCTTTTGCAGTTTCACAGCAATCTTAGCAAGTTTAGAATAGCTAGGGTTGAAGTTTTCATCAGATTCATCCTCACTAGATTCATAGGAGGGATATTTGAGTACCTTTGCGCCTTTTGCCATGAAGCAATAGGTGGGAGCGTAGTCCTCATCACCGTCATCAGTAGTGTTGGGGAGGTCCTTTTCTTCAGAGTTGAAGATGGACTTGCTGACGAACGCGGTAGCGAGGGCTAGGCTCGCCACACCAGAGTCTGACTCCTCAGATTCCTCCTCTTCCTCATTTTCCTCAGATTCAGCCTCAGAGTCCATTTCCTTGCCAATGAATGCCCGAGCCTTCTTGGAGCTGCTCTTCTTGTGAGATGAGGACCTTGAAGACTTTGATGACGAGGACTTTGAAGATTTCTTCTTCTTCTTTGAATCATCAGAACTGTAATCCTTATATTTCTTCTTCTTTGATTCCTTTTCCCACTGAGGACAATCTTGAATGTAGTGTCCGGGTTTCTTGCATTGGTGACAGAGTCTCTTCTTGTAATCATGGGATGAGGAATATGATCTCAAGTCACAATTTCTTGAGGATTTACCAAAGAGACCATGTCTTGAGAACTTCTGGGACTTCCTCACGAGCATTGCTAGCTCCCAGCTCAGTTCTTCAGGGTCACCAAGGCTGCTGCCAGAATCTTCACCTTCAGATTCAGACACTGCCTTGGCCTTCAGAGCCCGTGGTCTACCATAGCTTGGTCCATAGAGATCTCTCTTCTCAGCAAGCTGAAACTCATGAGTGTTTAGCCTCTCGAGGATATCAGCGGGATCAAGTGACTTATAGTCTGCACATTCTTGTATCATTAATGCCAAGGTATCAAATGAGGAATCAAGCGATCTCAGCAATTTCTTCACCACCTCATGGTCGGTGATATCAGTGGCACCAAGTGCTTGAACCTCATTTGAGATGCCAGTGAGGCGATCGAAGGTTTGCTGAACATTTTCATTGTCGAGTCTTTTGAAGCGGTTGAAGAGATTTCGAAGAACGTCAACTCGAGAGTCACGCTGTGTTGAGACTCCCTCATTGACCTTGGATAGCCTGTCCCAGATAAGCTTAGCTACTCCAAAGCACTCACTCTGCCATACTGCCCTTTGCTCAGATGGCCACATATGATATTCTTCGCTTGAGAGTCGAGTTGCTTGAATCTCTTTACATCAGCGGCGTTGATGGTGATAGTGACCGAGGGAACACCATTCTCCACAACGTACCAGAGATCGTTATCAATTGCCTCAAGATGCATGCGCATCTTATTCTTCCAGTAGGGGTAGTCCGTCCCATCGAAGATAGGACACCCAGCAGAAACCTTGATCATACCTGCGGTCGACATAACTAAAACTCCAGGCGGTTAAACCAAAATCACACAGAACAAGGAAGTATCTTGCTCTGATACCAATTGAAAGTGCGTTATATCGACTAGAGGGGGGTGAATAGGCGATTTTTATAAATTCTTCACTTAGGAATTCCAGGGTGAGGAAATTCCTGAGTGAAGAACTGCTTGCAGCGGAATAAGTACTCAGAAGTAAACATAACAGTGCATGAGCATGGTCTTTATGATGAAACAAAAACAAACACAGAGTACAGAAAGCGTAAACACAGGATAACACAGGATAAAGACAAACATACTGAAGAAATTGAACTGAGGAAATAGAGAAAGTCTTTAGTCAAAGTCTTCAAACAGATATGAACAAGCACACATCACAAAAATGAGGAAATGGAACCAGGTAGCTTGGTGAAGACAATGATTTGGTAGACCAGTTCCAACTGCTGTGACAGTTGTACGTCTGGTTAGGGCGGCTAGGTATTTTAACCTGAGGACACACAGTCCCGGACACCCAGTCCTGAACACGCAGCTCAGGACACTCAATCCTCACCGTATTCCCCTTGAGCTAAGGTCACACAGACCTCACCCAATCACTCGTGGTAAGTCTTCAGGTGACTTCCTAACCTTCACAGTCTCGGTCACTTAGCGATCCACAATTTCCTCTTGGATGCTCTAGACCATGACGCCTAACCGTATGGAAGATGCACAGTCTTCAAAGGTAACAAGCGTCAGATCCACGCAGGATCAATCTCTTCAGTGATTCTCAATCACTTTGGGTTTGTAGGTGTTTGGGTTTGGGTTTGGGTTTTCCTCACTTGATGATTTTCACTCAAAGTCCTCGGAGGATGGGATGCTCTCAAATGACAAGTGTCAGTTTCTCTTGGAGCAGACAACCAGCTAGTGGTTGTAGGGGGCGGCTATTTATAGCCTAGGGAGCAGCCCGACATGATAAGACATAAATGCCCTTTAATGATATGATTGTTAGGTGGGTAGATATATTGGGACAGCTGGCGCATAGCACAACAACGGTCGAAATTTTGAGTATCAAATTCCTCAGGGCTATCATGTTCCTCACTGTGTAGGCAATCCGCACTGGCGAATTCCTAACTCCTTAGTCAGAACAAATTCCTGAGAGACCAGAAGAACTTCATCTCTGTCACTGAAGAAATTGACTGAACTGTATGAGATTTCCAATGGCTTCACTCGAAGGGATTGGTAGGTGTAGGATTTGAGTTGAGCATCACTTGGAAATTTTTCCTTAGTATTTCCTCGACCCCCTTTAATAGTACGGTGTCTCCTATGACTCAAGAAGGAGAAAATAAAACAAAGAAAACAAAGGTCTTCATGTTTCATGTTCCTCGAATGAATACCAAGTCTTCAGGATCACACCAATTTTTTCACTTTCAAAGTCTTCAGAAATCCAAAGTCTTCAGTCGAAGAACTTCATTTTTAGGGGTCGACTTTCTCTGTAAATATCAAACTTCTCATAGACTTATAGACCTGTGTACACTCACAAACGCATCAGTCCCTTAACCTATAAGTCTTCAATACACCAAAATCACTAAGGGGCACTAGATGCAATTACAATCTCCCCCTTTTTGGCGATTGATGACAATATAGGTTAAGTTTTCAATGGGGATAAACATATGAAGTGTAAATACCGAAATTTAGGAATTTTATTGCAAGATATAGAAGAACTCCCCCTGAAGATGTGCATAGTGAGGAATTTGCTCTTGAAGCAATGCACAATTTGAAGAGTAGAATCATGGAGATCTCCCCCTATATCTTGTAATTCATACACGCATTTAACATATAATATGAAGATTTTGAAATGCATGATGAAATATGGTGACTGATGTGATTCAGCATGTGTGCATTAACATTAATGAGGAATAAGCATGCAGAAAACTCAACAAAAGTATCAGACCGCCATAGAGTTTAAGTTTACAACTCGATCCAACAAAGTCTTCAAAAGAGCGAGAGTTGTAACTTAGAAGAAAACGCCCAAATAGGTAGACCCGATTGAAGACTAACTCAAATTTCTCCCCCTTTGTCATCGAATGACCAAAAGGGTCAAAAAATGAGGACTAACGCCCCTGAAGAATATCAAGTTGATGGAGGAGCACCAACATTGTTGGGGTCGTTGGTTGTTGTAGGGCCTGCAGCAGTGTCGTCCAAGTCTTCAAACTCATCGGTGTCGCGGGATAAAGAATATGAGCTGGCCACCAAGGAAGGAACTTTGACTTTCTTGAATTTCTTCGCTGGAGGTGCAGACCAATCAAAGTTATCCTTGAGACCCATTTGCTTCAGATCTTCTTCACCATACAGATGTGGTAAGATAGCCCAGGTTCGACCGAAAACTTCATGGAGGTAGTAATGGTTTTTCTTCACTGCATTATGTGTAGCAGTCATGTTGTGAAGAAGAAAACCAAACTGACGCTTAACCCATTTATGGTTTCAATCCACCTTCTGGTGAAGACTAAGAAGCAGCTCACGGTCAGTCATCACCTAAGACGAGCAAAGTCATAAGGATTGTAGTCCGTGAAGAATACATGTTCGCCCAAGAAGTCATTAGCCTTGAATTTTTGCTTCTTTGAGAAGGGATCCTTTGGCTTGGGGTGAGGAGTGTCCATCAATTGCATCACAACCTCAGGGATCTCGATCTCAGGTTCCGCAGGCTGAGGAATTTCAGGTTCTTCTTCAGGGGCAACTTGGGACTTCGATTCTTCATTTACATTTTCTTCAGCACTAGTGGCTAGAATCTCTTCATGGACAGATGGTGTGGCACGAGGTTCTTTAGATCCCATTTGTACCTCGGTAGTGATAGGGGACTGAGGAATTTGTTGTGGGGGTGTGAACAGAGGAGAATTGGGATGCTGACTTTCCCAAAAGTCCTTGTTCAACATTGGAGTTGTGCATCCAATGTCCACATCTTCGTCTTCATTCATTTCTTCAACGCCGGCCTCTTCAGCAATGAACTGAGGCGTGGGCGATGAGACTATTGGGGTTGAAGGGATTGCATCCGCTTCAATTTCTTCATCCAACTGCTCTGAGGAAGCAGCAGAAGAAATGTCTTCATCGGATCCGCTCGGGATCACGTATTCTTCATCAAAAGGAACAAGGTCCTTTGATGGCATAGATGAGACAGGAACAACATCAATTGGATTTTCAAATGAGCTGATCAGTGGCTTCATTTTCTTCGGAGCTGGAGAATCTGATGCAGTTGATGCCTTCCATTTCTTCACAGCTGCACGCTCTACAGCCTTGGTCTTCTTCACATATGATGCAGATGGAAGGATCGGAGATGGTGTAGGCGCAGGAGGAGCAGATGAATTTGGTTCAAGATCTTCAGGCACAACTGATGCAGTTGCCCTGACTTCTTCATTTTTTTCAGGCGGAACACTAGTGGTTGCCCTGACAATTTCTTCAGTGGCTAGAATGCAGTCATCAGCCCTGGTACTAGCATTTTCTTTAGCAGCCTAAGTATCATCAGTGGTGCTGGCATTTTCTTTAGTAGGCTGAGTAGATGCTTCAGCCTGAGGATTTTCTTGTTGCATTAGGGCTGCAACATTGGAAGTGAGCTGCTCAGGTAGTTTCACAAAAATGGACCTTTGGCTCCCAGCCAATCAGCGTGGTATGCGTCAAATTCATCACTGAGTTTCTTGATCTCAGATTGAATGGTGAAAAGTTCTTCAGTTGTCATAGAGACAACGTTTTTCTTCAGGAAGTGCTCCTTTTTGTACTGCGCTTTCTTCAACTGTCTGGCCTTTTCAAATTTCCATTTTTCTTCTTGAATGAAGTGAGTCAACATATGACTTTGGCCAGGAGTCAGCTTGAAGTCAGGCATAGGAGTGTTGGGGTCCTTGTACCAGAGATCAATGTAATCAAGGATCAATTTTGGATCCAAAAACAGAGGCACACTTGTGCCTTTGGCTCTAGCGGCCCTGAGTTGCCTGTCCCTGATGATTTCAACAAGTTCTTCATCATCCGCTTCGTCTTCATCAGACGACACTTGAAAGGCGACCTGCTTCTTGTGAGGACTTGGTCGAGAGCCTCGTCCAGCAGTGGCCTTTGTCTTCAGCAGAGAGGGGCCAGTTGATGAATTTGTGCAGCTGAAGAACTAGCAGAAGCTCCTGAGGCAATAGAGATGCCTGTTTTCCTTTGGCACGTGGCGAGATGCACAGGTGCTGAGGATTTTGATGGAGGAGCTGAGAACTTTGGAGTAGCTGGTGCGGCTTGAGGAATTGGCCGTGAGGGCTTTGAAGAATCTGGCCATGAGGGCATTGCTGAGGAACTTGGTCGTGAGGGCATTGGGGTTGAAGCACTTGGCTTATGAGCCGACTTCTTTGGCATGGCCTTCTTTGGCTTGCCTGCAGAGGCCTCAGCAGTGGCAGCAGCAGCAGCAGCAGAGTCTTCATTAAATTTCCTCACTGCTTCCTTAGCTACTCTGGCTAGCTTGGTCTGGTGCTTGGCCCATTCATCAGGATAATCCTCACCACGCTTGAGGCTGGTGGGATCGGCTACTTGGCCAGGTGCCAACGGAGGTCTTGGGCATGGAGGATTAAGAGTGAATTTCTTCATATACTTGGGAGTAACATATCTGTATTCCCCCATTCCCGTGCCCATCTCCTCTCTATCCTTTGGATGCACGCTTTGCGCTCATTCTTAGTTTCCTTTCGATGGGTGGCCTCATCAGGAGTGCAACAATCCTTGTATATATCCTCAGGGATTTCAAACGCAGTGTTGACTTCCAGCTTCTTTCCTCCCTTCTGAGGTTTCTTGCCATCTGCCATTTTCTTCAGCTGAGGGTTTTGAACGATTGAGTTCTCTGAAGAGGTATGCAACTTTTCTTCGAAGAACGCTGCAAATGAGTTAAGTTGATGAGAACCTAATGATTCAGCAGCGGACATGTGTACCTGTGAACAGAGTATAGTTGCGAGGAATTTTGGAGAGGTCATATGCATTCTCAGAAGATTTTGCAATAAGAACAAGTTTGAAGAATTTGACCGGATGAATCTTGAGGAATTTCACTAAGTCTTCTTTGACTTAGGTTCCATAGTTGTACAGATTTGAAATCCACACAATTGAGGAATCTTGAAGAAAAATTTGCTTATAGAAACAGATCAAGAACAGATGATATGTGAGGTGTCCAGTGTGTGAGGATTTGAAGAAAAACACCTTTTGGAGATTTGAAGGAAAACATTCGAATCAACAAGGGTAGTAAAAGTAACTTTTAATTACCCTGGACGAAGAACACGACGAACTGGGAAGTGTAGATTTGAAGCTTGTCGGTTCAGATCTTCCACGCCTTAACTTGGCTGAGGAAGACAGCTACGGCGGTGGCGGAGTGAAGAAATCCGCGTCCGGCGTGAGTACGGCGGCGACGAGGTCGAGGCAGTGAAGCTCTTCCTCACCGGCGACGATGGAAGTAGCGGCGGCGCTAGGGTTTGAGAGCTCGAGCAAGGGAGTGAGGTCGAGTGGCGTAAAAGTGAAGTGAGGTAGGGAGAGGGGTATTTATAGCCGAAGTGAAAAACTGCTCGCCCAAGAAAATAGGACGAATGTGCCCCTGACCCTTCTCATTCGCTTGACATGTGTCACCCACGTACTGAGAGGTGACGATCATGTCCGATCATGGGTGAATAGGATAAGTATTATCGTGGAATGTGTAACGATTTGAGCGGCAAAGGCCGAAAATTCACATAAGATAAGTTTAAAGTTCCGTTCGCAATTTCTTCAGTTGACAAGGACACAGTGAAGATTTTGAACGAGTTTCAAATAGAACGCACATGAAGCATTTGTGAATAGGCTGGGTTGAGTTTAGCATAGAGGGGGAAAGGGTCCGAGCACATTCACTTAGCAGAACAAGCAACTTGAAGAAATAGCAATAAGTGAATGTTGTAGAGGACATAAACTCTCTCTCTCTCTCTATATATATAGCCAATGAAGAAAAATGTTGGAAATGGTGAAGACAATGCAAGTTGAAAAACAACAGAGGAATTTCAAAGCTGAGAAAAACTCAAATTGAAGATTTTCAACTTTTGGTGATGGCATGACCCACCGTATAAGAATGATGATTTCAGATACCGCGTACAATTGTCGTAGGGTTCTGAGAATCAAATTCTTCGTTAATTTCCTCACACTTAGAGTGCTATTCTTCATTGATTGAATAAAAACATTTCTTCATGTGTTGCACATCTAAGTCATCAATTTTGCATAAGTGTTAGGATGAGTGTCCTTTTCAAAGAACATTCGAAGATTCTAGGATATTTAGCTCACACCGCAACTTGTTAAATCTCTTCTCATCCAAGGGCTTAGTGAAGATATCGGTTGGATGTTCTTCAGTCTTCACATGCTCAATAGAGATGTCGCCCTTCAAAACATGATCACGAAGAAAATGATGACAAATCTGAATGTGCTTTGTCTTCGAGTGCTGAACTGGGTTATGAGCAATCTTGATGGCACTCTCATTGTCATAATACAGTGGCAGATTCTTCACGTTGACGCCGTAGTCCTTGAGAGTTTGCTTCATCCATAGCAGTTGAGCACAGCAAGAACCAGCATCAATGTACTCGGCTTCAGCAGTAGATAGTGATACACAGTTCTGTTTCTTCGAGGACCAACAGACCAAGGATCGTCCGAGGAAATGGCATGTGCCATATGTTGACTTGCGGTCCACACGATCACCAGCATAGTCAGAGTCTGAATATCCAATGAGATCAAAAGTCGAGCCCTTGGGATACCATAATCCAAGTGTTGGTTTGTGAGCTAGATATCGAAGAATATGCTTCACAACCTTATGGTGTGATTCCTTCGGCGTAGCTTGAAATCGGGCACACATGCAAACACTAAGCATAATATCTGGCCTAGATGCACATAAGTACAATAAATAACCAATCATGGAGCGGTATACCTTTTGATCGAAGTCAATACCATTTTCATCAGTGCATAGATGGCCATTTGTGGGCATAGGGATTTCGACTCCTTTGCAATCTTGCATGCCGAATTTCCTCAGTACATCCTTGAGGTATTTCTCCTGAGATATGAATATGCCATTGCGCCGTTGACGAATCTGGAGACCTAAGAAGAATTTCAATTCTCCCATCATAGACATTTGATATTCTTCACTCATCATATAGGCAAATTCATCACTGTAACGTTGGTCAGTACAGCCAAAAATGATATCATCAACATAAATTTGGCACACAAACAGTTCAACATCATAAGATTTAGTGAAAAGAGTTGGGTCAAGTGAACCAGGTTTGAAGCCTTTCTTCATGAGGAATTCCTTCAAAGTATCATACCACGCCCGTGGGGCCTGCTGAGGCCATAGAGGGCCTTATTGAGTCTGAAGACTTTGTCAGGATGCTTTGGATCTTCAAAACCTGGGGGCTGAGCAACATATACTTCTTCCTCAAGCTTACCATTGAGGAATGCACTTTTCACATCCATTTGATATAAGATGATATCATGATGGTTAGCATAAGCAAGTAATATGCGAATAGCTTCAAGTCTAGCAACAGGTGCAAAATTTTCATCGAAATCAATTCCTTCAACCTGTGTGTAGCCTTGAGCTACAAGCCATGCCTTATTCCTCACCACAAGGCCATTTTCATCTTGCTTGTTGCGGTAGATCCACTTTGTGCCGATGATGTTGTGCTTGCGAGGATCTGGATGTTTGACCAGTTCCCAGACGTAGTTGAGCTCCAATTGATGTAATTCCTCTTGCATAGCTTGAATCCACTCAGACTCCAGAAATGCTTCATCTACCTTAGTGGGCTCTGTGATAGAGACGAAAGCAGTGCCCACAAAAGTTAGATAAATGTGAAGCTGTTGAGCGTGTGAGAGGACCTGGAATGTTGATGTCGCTGATGATTTTCTCATTTTGCACTTCATTTGCAACGCGAGGATGAGCGGTTTGTCGTTGAGGAATTTGATCAGTATTTTCTTCAACACCATTTTCCTCAGGTGCATCAGCATGACGTTCTTCATGTTCTGGAATGACTTCTTCAGCAGATTCTTTGGTAGGAATGACATCCTCGGTAGCCTTGAACTTAATAGATTCCTCGGGAGGTATTTCATCTGTCATAGGAGGTAGGTGCTCTCTTTGCGAGCCATTAGTCTCATCGAACCACACATCTATAGTTTCATCAACCTTGTGGTGATAGGTGTTGAAGACTCTGTAGGTGTGCGAGTCCTTACCATAACCGAGCATAAAACCTTCATGTGCTTTCGGTGCGAATTTGGAATTGTGATGAGGATCTCTAATCCAACATTTTGCACCAAAGACTTTGAAATAACTCACATTGGGTTTCTTGTCGGTGAGGAGTTCATATGCAGTCTTCTTGAAGAATTTGTGAAGATATACCGTGTTGATGATGTGGCACGCAGTATCAATTGCCTCGGGCCAAAAGCGAGGAGGCGTCTTGTACTCATCAAGCATAGTGCGGGCCATCTCAACAAGAGTCCTGTTCTTGCGCTCCACGACGCCATTTTGCTGAGGAGTATAAGAAGCAGATAACTCATGAGTAATACCAAGTTCATCAAGATAGTCATCAAGACTAGTGTTCTTGAACTCAGTTCCATTATCACTTCTGATGTGCTTGATCTTCACACCAAAGTTGGTTGAAGCCCTCGAGGAAAATCGTTTGAAGACTTCCTGCACTTCAGTTTTGTAAGCGATGATATGCACCCATGTATATCAAGAATAATCATCAACAATGACAAAGCCATATAAAGATGCAGCATTAGTAAATGTGGCATAGTGAGTAGGGCCAAAGAGATCCATGTGAAGCAATTCAAATAGTCGAGTAGTAGTCATGATAGTCTTCGCTGGATGCTTAGCCTTGGTCATCTTTCCAGCTTCACACACTTCACACAAATGGTACTTGAGGAATTTGACACCCTCGATGCCAATGACATGCTTCTTCTTCGCTAGCATGTGTAGATTCCTCATGCCAGCATGACCAAGTCGTCGATGCCATAGCCAGCCTTCTGAAGCTTTTGCAAGTAGACATGTAGCAGGTTGTGGTCCTGTAGAGAAATCAACAATATACAAATCTCCTCTCCTAAAGCCTTCGAAGACTTTGGAATTTCCAGCTTCCATCATCACAACATAACGATACTTGCCAAATACAACAACCATATCAAGATCACAAAGCATTGAGACAGACATGAGGTTGAACCCTAAGGACTCGACAAGCATGACTTTGTCCATGTGTCGATCCTTTGAGATTGCAATATTACCTAGACCCAATACCTTGCTTTTGCCTTTGTCAGCGTAGGTGATATGCTTCAGATGTGATGGAGATAAAGCTGAGTCCATCAATAAGCTCCTGTCACCAGTCATGTGATTTGTACATCCACTATCGAGGACCCACTCAGTGGCTTTGGGTTGATCATCATGCACATGAATTAGTGCAACTTACGAACTCATATACTTTAGTTGTGAAGAATATGGTATCAATTTCATCAAGCAATAGAACAGATAAAGCAGTATGAGGACGTGAGAAATGAAAATTCCTTTCTTCATGATTAGCTTGCGTCCTTTCACGCAAATTTAGGTCTCCAGCAAATTCTTCAGACGATTAAGTTCGTCTGGAGACCTGACCCTGCATAAGAGGTTAGTTGTTTTTCTTCACCACACACATCTAAAGGGGTGGCAAAGAGTTCATCATTCTGTGAGCTCCATAAGAGAAAGGTGGCATAGATGCCAATCCACTTCGTTTCACATAAGAGGGGTTAGGGTAAGCATAGGAGTAAGCAGAGAAATTCTTTGAGGACTTATAAACATAATGATTTGAAGAATAATGAACATATCCATAATCCTTAGATCTTCCCTGTGAGACAGACGGGTTAGCACGATGATGTTCATATGAGGACTTTGATCCATATGAAGAATTTAGTCCATATGAAGAATTTGATCTGGGGTTCCTATTCTTAACAGGTGGTGTCATGATGACATTCCCCTAAAGATTTTCAAGGCACCTTTTGGGAACCCAGATTTTCTTCATAGGAGAACCGTTCCTACAGTTAGTGCCAACATATCTAGCAAATACTTCACCATTCTGATTTTTGAATAGTTTATAATTGGAGTCAAATGACTCATTAGAAGAATATGAAGATTCACATGTAAAGCCAGATAAAGTAGATGGATCCACTGAAGGTCCCTTTGCAACAACCCATGAGGTTTTGGGATACTGCTCAGGTTTCCAGTAGGTCCCATCAGCATTGAGTTTCCTCTCAAAGACAATACCCTCTTTCCTAGGGTTCCTGTTGAGGATATGCTTTTTAAGCACGTCACAAAGAGCCTGATGCCCTTTGAGGCTTTTGTACATGCCTGTCATATACTATTCCTTCAGCCCTGCATCATCAATGATACTAGCAATGTCCTCAGATGAGGAATTAGTGATAGCAGAGGCATTTGAAGAATTTGCAACAATGGAAGCATTTGAGCATTCAGGTGAAGAATTAGCAGTTTCATGTTCATTGCACTTCAAACATGGAGGAATAAATTCATCCTGAGTAGCATTGATCTGTTGAGCAAGTAATGAATCACGCTCCTTCTGAAGATCTTGGACAACCTGTGTTGAGACTCCCCCATTGACCTTGGACAGTCACGCCGTGTTGAGACTCCCTCATTGACCTTGGACAGCCTGTCCCAGATAAGCTTAGCTGTCTCCAAAGCACTCACTCTGCCATACTGCCCTTTGCTCAAATGGCCACATATGATATTCTTCGCTTGAGAGTCAAGTTGCTTGAATCTCTTCACATCAGCAGTGTTGATGGTGGGAGTGACCGAGGGAACACCATTCTCCACAACGTACCAGAGACCGTTATCAATTGCCTCAAGATGCATGCACATCTTATTCTTCCAGTAGGGGTAGTCCGTCCCATCGAAGGTAGGACACCCAGCAGAAACCTTGATCATACCTGCGGTCGACATAACTAAAACTCCAAGCGGTTAAACTAAAATCACACAGAACAAGGGAGTACCTTGCTCTGATACCAATTGAAAGTGCGTTATATCGACTAGAGGGGGGTGAATAGGCGATTTTTATAAATTTTTCACTGAGGAATTTCAGGGTGAGGAAATTCCTGAGTGAAGAACTACTTGCAGCGGAATAAGTACTCAGAAGTAAACATAACAGTGCATGAGCATGGTGTTCATGATGTAACAAAAACAAGCACAGAGTACATAAAGCGTAAACACAGGATAACACAGGATAAAGACAAACATACTGAAGAAATTGAACTGAGGAAGTAGAGAAAGTCTTCAATCAAAGTCTTCAAACAGATATGAACAAGAACACATCACAGAAATGAGGAAATGGAAGGGTTGAGGAAATGGAATCAGGTAGCTTGGTGAAGACAATGAGTTGGTAGACCAGTTCCAACTACTGTGACAGCTGTACGTCTGGTTAGGGCGGCTAGGTATTTAAACCTGAGGACACACAGTCCCGGACACCCCGTCCTGAACACGTAGCTCAGGACACTCAGTCCTCACCGTGTTCCCCTTGAGCTAAGGTCACACAAACCTCGCCCAATCACTCGTGGTATGTCTTCAGGTGACTTCCTAACCTTCACAGACTCGGTCACTCGGCGATCCACAATTTCCTCTTGGATGCTCTAGACCATGACGCCTAACCGTCTGGAAGATGCATAGTCTTCAAGAAAAGGGGCAAAGGAAAAGAAAGGGAACTTCAAGAAAGAATGACAAGCAAGTTGCCACTCCTGTGAAGAAACCCAAAGCTAGACCTAAGCCTGAAACTAAGTGCTTCTACTGCAAAGGGAATGGTCACTAGAAGCGAAACTACCCCAAATACTTGGCGGATAAGAAGGATGGCAAAGTGAACAAAGGTATATTTGATATACATGTTATTGATGTGTACTTTACTAGTGTTCATAGTAACCCTAGGGTATTTGATACTGGTTCAGTTGATAAGATTAGTAACTCGAAACAGGAGTTGCAAAATGAACATAGACTAGTTAAGGGCAAGGTGACGACGTGTGTTGGAAATGATTCCAAGGTTGATAAGATCACCATCGCACACTCCTTTTACCTTCGGGATTAGTGTTGAACCTAAAATAAATGTCATTTGGTGTTTTGCGTTGAGCAAGAATACGATTGGGTCATGTTTATTGCAATACTGTTATTCATTTAAGTCAAAGAATAATTGTTGTTCTGGTTACACGAATAAAACCTTCTATGGTCATACACTTAATATAAATGGTTTATTGAATCTCGATCGTAGTGATACACATATTAATAATATTGATGACAAAAGATGCAAAGTTGATAATGATAGTGTAACATACTTGTGGCACTGCCGTTTAGGTCATATTGGTGTAAAGCGCATGAAGAAACTCCATGGGGATGGACTTTTGGAATCACTTGATTATGAATCACTTGATGCTTGCGAACCATGCCTTATGGGCAAGATGACTAAGACTCCATTCTCCTAAACAATGGAGCGGGCCATTGACTTATTGGAAACAATACATACTAATGTATGCGGTCCGATGAGTGTTGAGGCTCGCGGCGGGTATCGCTATTTTCTGACCTTCATAGATGATTTAAGCAGATATGGGTATACCTACTTAATGAAACATAAGTCTGAAACATTTGAAAAAGTTCAAAGAATTTTCAGAGTGAAGTGGAAAATCATCGTAACAAGAAACTAAAGTTTCTACGATCTGATCGTGGAGGCGAATATTTGAGTTACGAGTTTGGTCTTCATTTGAAACAATGTGGAATAGTTTCGCAACTCATGCCACTTGGAACACCACAGCATAATGGTGTGTCCGAACGTCGTAGCCGTACTTTATTAGATATGGTGTGATATATGATGTCTCTTACCGATTTACCACTATCATTTTGGGGTTATGCATTAGAGACAACTGCATTCACGTTAAATAGGGCACCATCTAAATCCGTTGAGACGACACCGTATGAACTATGGTTTGGTAAGAAACCTAAGCTGTCGTTTCTTAAAGTTTGGGGCTGCGATACTTATGTGAAAAAGCTTCAACCTGATAATCTCGAACCCAAATCGGAGAAATGTGTCTTCATAGGATACTCAAAGGAAACTGTTGGGTAAACCTTTTATCACAGATCTGAAGGCAAGATATTCGTTGCTAAGAATGGATCCTTTCTAGAGAAGGAGTTTCTCTCGAAAGAAGTGAGTGGGAGGAAAGTAGAACTTGATGAGGTAATTGTACCTTCTCCCAAATTGGAAAATGGTTCATCACAGAAATTAGTTCCAGTGATGCCTACACCAATTAGTGAGGAAGTTAATGATGATGATCATAAAACTTCAGATCAAGTTACTACCGAACCTCGTAGGTCAACTAGAGTGCGATCCGCACCAGAGTGGTACGGTAATCCTATTCTGGAAGTCATGTTACTAGACCATGATGAACCTATGAACTATGAGGAAGCGATGATGAGCCCAGATTCCGATAGATGGCTTGAGGCCATGAAATCTGAGATAGAATCCATGTATGAGAACAAAATGTGGACTTTGGTGGACTTGCCCAATGATCGGCAAGCCAATGACGATAAATGGATCTTCAAGAGGAAGACGGACGCAGATAGTAGTGTCACTATCTACAAAGCTCGACTTGTCAAAAAAGGTTTTTGACAAGTTCAAGGTGTTGACTACAATGAGATTTTCTCACTCGTATCGATGCTTAAAGTGTGTCCGAATCATGTTAGCAATTGTTGCATTTTATGAAATATGTCAAATGGATGTCAAAACTGCATTTCTTAATGGATTTATTAAAAAAGAGTTGTATATGATACAACTAGAAGGTTTTGTCAATCCTAAAAGTGCTAACAAAATGTGCAAGCTCCAGCGATCCATCTATGGACTGGTGCAAGCATCTCGGAGTTGGAATGTATGCTTTGATGAGTTCATCAAATCATATAGTTTTATATAGACTTGCGGTGAAGCCTGTATTTATAAGAAAGTGAGTGGGAGCACTACAACCTTTTTGATAAGTATATGTGAATGACATATTGTCGATCGGAAATGATGTAGAATTTTCTGGAAGCATAAAGGAGTGTTTGAAAGGAGTTTTTCAAAGAAAGATCTTGGTGAAGCTGCTTACATATTGGGCATCAAGATCTATAGATATAGATCAAGACGCTTGATAAGATTTTTCAATGAGTACATAACTTGACAAGATTTTGAAGTAGTTCAAAATGGAACAGTCAAAGAAGGAGTTATTGCCTGTAATGCAAGGTGCAAAGTTGAGTAAGACTCAAAACACGACCACGACAGAAAATAGAAAGAGAATGAAAGTCATTCCCTATGCCTCAGCCATAGGTTCTATAAAGTATGCTATGCTGTGTACCAAACCTAGTGTGCCTTTCCATGAGTTTGGCAAGGGGGTACGATATTGATCCAGGAGTGGATCACTGGACAACGGTCAAAATTATCCTTAGAAGACTAAGGAGATATTTCTTGGTTATGGACGTGATAAAGAGTTCGTCATAAAGAGTTACGTCGAGGCAAGCTTTTACACGATCCGGATGTCTCTGAGTCTCAATCTGGAAACATATTGAAAGTGGGAGCAATTAGCCAGAGTAGCTCCATGGAGAGCACTGTAGACATAGAAAATTTGCAAAATACATACGGCTTTGAATGTGACAGACCCATTGACTAAACTTCTCTCACAAGCAAAACATGATCACACCTTAGTACTCTTTGGGTGTTAATCACATGGCGATGTGAACTAGATTACTAACTCTAGTAAACCCTTTGGGTGTTGGTCACATGGTGATGTGAACTATTGGTGTTAAATCACATGGCCATGTGAACTAGATTATTGACTCTAGTGCAAGTGGGAGATTGAAGGAAATATGCCCTAGAGGCAATAATAAAGTTGTTATTTATATTTCCTTATATCATGATAAATGTTTATTATTCATGCTAGAATTGTATTAACCGGAAACTTGATACATGTGTGAATACATAGACAAAACAGAGTGTCCCTAGTATGCCTCTACTTGACTAGCTCGTTAATCAAAGATGGTTAAGTTTCCTAACCATAGACATGTGTTGTCATTTGATGAACGGGGTCACATCATTAGAGAATGATGTGATGGACAAGACCCATCCGTTAGCTTAGCATAATGATTGTTAAGTTTTATTGCTATTGCTTTCTTCATGACTTATGCATATTCCTTTGACTATGAGATTACGCAACTCCCGAATACCGGAGGAACACCTTGTGTGCTATCAAACATCACAACATAATTGGGTGGTTGTAAAGATGCTCTACAGGTGTCTTCGAAGGTGTTTGTTGGGTTGGCATAGATCGAGATTAGGATTTGTCACTCCGAGTATCGGAGAGGTATCTCTGGGCCCTCTCGGTAATGCACATCACTATAAGCCTTGCAAGCAATGTGACTAATGAGTTAGTTGCAGAATGATGCATTATGGAACGAGTAAAGAGACTTGCTGGTAACAAGATTGAACTAGGTATGATGATACCGACGATCGAATCTCGGGCAAGTAACATACCGATGACAAAGGGAATGACGTATGTTGTTATGCGGTTTGACCGATAAAGATCTTCGTAGAATATGTAGGAGCCAATATGAGCATCCAGGTTCTTCTATTGTTTATTGACCGGAGATGTGTCTCGGTCATGTCTACATAGTTCTCGAACCCGTAGGGTACGCACGCTTAACGTTCGATGACGATTTATATTATGAGTTATGTGATTTGATGACCGAAGTTTTTTTGGAGTCCCGGATGAGATCATGGACATGACGAGGAGTCTCGAAATGGTCGAGAGGTAAAGATCGATATATTGGAAGGCTATATTCGGACATCGGAATGGTTTCGAGTGATTCGGGCATTTTTCGGAGTACCGGATAGTTACGGGAATTCGCCGGGGGAAGTTAATGGGCCTTATTGGGCTTTGTGGAGAGAGGGAAGAAGGGCCACGAGGTGGCGCGCGCCTCCCCCAAATCGAATTGGACAAGGGGTGGGGGCGCGGCCCCTCCTTTCCTTCTCCCTCTCCCTCCTTTCCTTCTTTCCTACTCCGAAAATGAAAGGGAATCCTACTAGGACTTGGGAGTCCTAGTAGGACTCCCTACACTTGGCGCGCCCCTAGGAGGACCGGCCTCTCTCCCTCCCTCCTTTATATACGTGGTCAGGGGGCACCCCAAAGGCACTCCAAGATTTGTCTTAGCTGTATGTGGTGCCCCCCTCCACAGTTACACACCTCGGTCATATCATCGTAGTGCTTAGGCGAAGACCTGCGTCGGTAACTTCATCATCACTGTCAACACGCCGTCGTGCTGACGGAACTCTAACTCATCCTCAACTGGATCAAGAGCTCGAGGGACGTCATCGATCTGAATGTGTGCTGAACACGGAGGTGCCGTACATTCGGTACTTGGATCGGTTGGATCGTGAAGACGTTCGACTACATCAACCGCGTTACTAAACGCTTCCGCTTTCGATCTATGAGGGTACATGGACACACTCTCCCCTCTCATTGCTATGCATCTCCTAGATAGATCTTGCGTGATCGTAGGTAATTATTTTGAAATATTGCATTCCCCAACAGTGCCACCAACCCCGTTTGAGGTATCTTCTTGGTTAAGTTGTTCTTGTTCGGAAAGGACTTGGCTTTGTCTTTGCGAATGAGCTTGCCACCATTGTCCTCCCTTTTTCTCATAGGGACAACCCACCACAAAGTGACTCACATTACCAAAATTGTAGCAAGTCCTCACTCGTTGCTTGCTCTTTGAACCACTTGAGGTGTTCTTGGTGAAGTTGGGCCTTGAGTTCCTCTTGTTGCCCCAAAATTGCCTTTGACGCAAGAGCAATGTGCTCGTGGTAAGCACATTTGTTGTCTTCAGGCAAACTCTCTTCTTCTTCTTCCGGAATGGCCTTAGCCTTCAAGGCAAGGTTGGGAGAGGCTTTATTTGACCGTACACGAGCTAGAGCATTGACGGTGGTGTTTTTCATGATGTTCATGGCAATAAACTCATCCAACACTTCACTTGGAGACAAGGTGTGGAAATCCGGCCTTTGACAAATCACGGAGGACATGGCCTTGTTGAATGTCATGATGGCCTTGAGAAACTTGCGCTTGATCCAATTGTCATTCGTACCCTTACTCCAATGATCTTGGAGAGTGACTGCAAGATTTTTCAACCTCTGGTAGAGATCACGAGGATCCTCATCTTCTATCATCACAAATTCATCAGCCTCATCAAGAACCCCTTCAAAGTTGGGCCATTGTATGCTTGAGCTCCCCTTGTACAAAGATATGATGTTTTCCCGACATCCTTTGCATGGGAGAAGGGACTCAAGTGAGATAGATCTTTGAGAGGCACCTCGGCTTGGAGGATGAACAATGCAGAGTGATTGTATTGATTGTCCGCCTCTTCTCTTGGAGTGAGGTTTTTTGGGTCATGCGGGTAGAAGCCTTGATAAATGATTCTCCAAAGATGCGTTGAACTATGATTCAAATGAGACTTGATACAAAAAAGCCAATTAGCAAAATCACCCTTTACAAGCTTAGGAGGAGGACCATGCTTGTTAATATGCGGTGTAGGGACCGGTCTGCTACCTCTTGAGCATTGCGTTGGTTTTCCCTTGAAGAGGAAACGGTGATGCAGCACAGTAGCGTAAGTATTTCCCTCCGTTTTTTTAGAACCAAGGTATCAATCCAGTAGGAGACTACACGCAAGTCACCTCGCACCTACACAAACAAATAAGAACCTTGCAACCAACATGATAAAGGGGTTGTCAATCCCTTCACGGCCACTTGCAAAAGTGAGATCTGATAGAGATAATAAGATAAATATTTTTGGTATTTTATGATATAGATTGAAAGTAAAGATTGCAAAGTAAAATAGATTGGAAACTTATATGATGGAAAATAGACCCGGGGGGCCATAGGTTTCACTAGTGGCTTCTCTCAAGATAGCATAAGTATTACGGTGGGTAAACAAATTACTGTCGAGCAATTGATAGAAAAGTGCATAATTATGAGAATATCTAGGCATGATTGATAACCCACAAGTATAGGGGATTAATTGTAACCTCTTTCGATAAGTAAGAGTGTCGAACCCAACGAGGAGCTAAAGGTAGAACAAATATTCCCTCAAGTTCTATCGACCACCGATACAACTCTACGCACGCTTAACGTTCGCTTTACCTAAAACAAGAATGAAACGAGAAGTACTTTGTAGGTGTTTTTGGATAGGTTTGCAAGATAATAAAGAGCGCGTAAATAAAAAGTAGGGGCTGTTTAGATAAAGACACAACTAAGTTAGTTTTAGTAGAGAGCTTGTTGTCACACAAGAAAGTTATTTGTCCCTAGGCAATTGATAACTAGACTGGTAATCACTATTGCAATTTTATTTGAGGGAGAGGCGTAAGCTAACATAATTTATCTTCTTGGATCATATGCACTTATGATTGGAACTCTAGCAAGCATCCGCAACTACTAAAGATCATTAAGGTAAAACCCAACCATAGCATTAAAGTATCAAGTCCTCTTTATTCCCATACGCAAACAACCTACTTACTTGGGTCTGTGCTTCTGTCACTCATGCCACCCACTATAAGCAAATCATGAACATATCGCAAAACCTACAACGGGGATCCCTCACGCTTGCGCGACACGGAGAGCACCATAGGACAGCACCAATAATAAAACATGCAACTCAAACCAATCACGATCATCAATTAACCCATAGGACAAAACGGATCTACTCAAACATCATAGGATAGCCATACATCATTGGGAAATAGAATATAGCATTGAGCACCATGTTTGAGTAGAGATTATAGTGGGTAAAAGAGGGGTTACACCGCTGCATATAGGGGGGAAGAGTTGGTGATGATGGCGGTGAAGTTGTTGGTGTAGATTGTGGTGATGATGATGGCTCCGGCGGTGTTCCGCCGCCACCGGGATAGAGGGGGAGAGGGGCCCCCTTCTTATTATTCCTTGACCTTCTCCCTAGATGGGAGAAGGGTTTCCCCTCTGGTCCATGGCCTCCATGGCATGGTCGCCCCTCCGAGATTGGATATGTCTCTCTGTCTCTCTCTGTTTCCGCGTTGCCGATTCTGGCCTTTCACCGTTTCTTAAATTCCCGGAGATCCGTAACTCCGAATGGGCTGAAATTTTAACACGATTTCTATCTGGATATTATATTTCTTGCTGCGAAAGAAGGGCACCAACCGCCTCATAGGGTGGCCACGAGGGCCCAGGGCGCGCCCCTGCCTCGTGGCCCCTGTCGGATGTGGGGTTCCAGCAAACCCTTAAGGTTCGAACATTGGGGTGTGCGCAAAGTCTTTCCCTCCTACTGATCTACGCTCTAGCTCGCTAGGTCTTGCGGACAAACTCGACGAACTCACAACACAGAAAGACACGGGGTTTATACTGGTTTGGGCCACCGTTGTGGTGTAATACCCTACTCCAGTGTGGTGGTGGTGGATTGCCTCTTGGGCTGATGATGAACAATACAAGGGGAAGAACAGCCTCCTAAGGTTGAGGTGCTTTTGTGCGTATGAACTTGTGGTGTGTAGATTCCCTCAAGCTAAGATGAGATGAGATCCGATCCACCTTCCACTATGGTGGTGGCTAGTCCTATTTATAGAGGCCCTAGTCCTCTTCCCAAATATTGAGCGGGAAGGGAGCCAACAATGGCGGGCTAATTTGAAGGGGGACAACTAGTACAAGCTATCCTGACAAAAGCGGTCTTCGCCTGTGAAAGGATCTGGTGGTGACGCCATCTCGGGCTCCACGATGACCTCCGTCTTGCAGTCCATGGTCTTGGTCTTGTTGCACCGAAATGGCAACCTTTGCCTGAGGCCTCGGTACTCCGCGGCTGCGCTTGCCTCCTTTGCACCAAAGGGGAAACAAGGACGCTGCACGTGCTGGCGCCCTCCTGGTGTCGATCTTCATGGCTCACGTCACAAGAGTCTCGTGAGGTTCGCCTCGCCTTGATATCTCCGCTCCTCGCGAGCCTGCCTAGCTAGGCCACTCCTGAGGAGGTCTTGCGTCGTCTGCCTCGCGAGGCTTGGCCCCTCGCGAGGGTCTTGGATGCTTTGTTGGTGAGGATGAGCCGTACGGCCTGCTGCTTGGCCACGCCGTGGGCCGCAGGCAGGCAAGTCTGGGGACCCCCATTCTCAGAATGCCGACAGCCCCCTCGGGCATCGTCTCTTGTTGATTCTTCTTCCCAAAAATCACATATATTCCAAAAAAAATCTCTATCAGTTTTTATCCCGTTTGGACTCCGTTTGATATGGATTTTCTGTGAAACAAAAAACATGCAACAAATAGGAACTGGCACTGGTCACTGGATCAATATGTTAGTCCCAAAAATAGTATAAAAACTTGCCAAAGGTATATGAAAGTTGTAGAATATTGGCATGGAACAATCAAAAATTATAGATACGACGGAGACGTATCAGCATCCCCAAGCTTAATTCCTGCTCGTCCTCGAGTAGGTAAATGATAAAAAAGATAATTTTTGATGTGGAATGCTACCTAGCATAATCTTGATCACATAATCTAATCATGGCATGAATATTAAGACACGAGTGATTCAAAGCAACAGTCTATCATTTGACATTAAGACAATAATACTTCAAGCATACTAATAAAGCAATCATGTCTTTTCAAAATAACATGGCCAAAGAAAGTGATCCCAACAAAATCATATGGTTTGGCTATGCTCCATCTTCACCACACAAAGCATTCAAATCATGCACAGCCCCGATGACAAGCCAAGCAATTGTTTCATACTTTTGACTTTCTCAAACCTTTTCAACTTTCACGCAATACATGAGCGTGAACCATGGCCATAGCACTATAGGTGGATGTAACACCCACAATGCGGCTATATCTCCCATGTGTCGGGGCACGACTTAGAGGCATAGCCGCATGGTAGGTTTGTCGCAAGAGGGGTAATCTTCACACAATCCCATGTACTGAATAAAAAGGGATAAAGAGTTGGCTTATAATCGCCACTTCACACAAATACAAGATAAACATACATCATCCAGAATACAATCAAGGTCCGACTACAGAACCAAAATAAAAGGAAGACAACCCCAAATGCTAGATCCCCGATCGTCCCAACTGGGCTCCACTACTGATCAAAAGGAAACGGAACAAAACAATGATCAAGATCTTCATCGAGCTCCCACTCGAGCTCGGTTGCGTCATCTGCACTAGTATCATCAGCACCTGCAACTGTTTGGAAGTATCTGTGCGCCACGAGGACTCAGCAATCTCACACCCGCGAGATCAAGACTATTTAAGATTATGGGTAGGGAAAGTTTATGAGGTGGAGCTGCAGCAAGCACTAAGCATATATGGTGGCTAACATACGCAAATAAGAGCGAGAAGATAAGCAATGCAACGGTCGTGAACTAGAAGTGATCAAGAAGTGATCCTGAAACTACTTACGTTCAAGCATAACTCCAAAGCCGTGTTCACTTCCCGGACTCCGCCAGAAGGAGACCATCACGGCTACACACGCGGTTGATGCATTTTAATTAAGTTAAGTGTCAAGTTCTCTACAACCGGATATTAACAAATTCCCATCTGCGACATAACCGCGGGCACAACTCTCGAAAGTTTATACCCCGCAGGGGTGTCCCAACTTAGCCCATCACAAGCTCCCACGGTCAATGAAGGATATTCCTTCTCCCAAGAAGACCCGATCAGACTCGAAATCTCGGTTACAAGACATTTCGACAATGATAAAACAAGACCAGCAAGACCGCCCGATGCACCGACATCCCGATAGGAGCTGCACATATCTCGTTCTCAGGGCAACACCGGATAAGCTAAGCGTACAGGTACCAACATAACCCAAGTTGCCAAGGGACGGTCCCGCACGATGCTCTAGTTCGGACCAACACTTAGAGAAGCACTCGCCCGGGGGGTTAAAATTAAGATGACCCTTGAGTCTGCAGAACCCAAGGGAAGGTGATAGGTTGTTAGGCAAATGTAAAACCAAGGTCGGGCCTTGCTAGAGGAGTTTTATTCAAAGCAAACTGTCAAGGGGTTCCCATAACACCCAACCGCGTAAGGGACACAAAATCAAGGAACATAACACTGGTATGATGGAAACTTGGGCGGCAAGAGTGGAACAAAACACCAGGCATAAGGCTGAGCCTTCCACCATTTACCAAGTATATAGATGCATTAAATAATTAAATAAGAGATATTGTGATATCCCAACATATCCATGTGCCAACATGGAACAAGCTTCATCTTCACCTGCAACTAGCAACGCTATAAGAAGGGCTGAGCAAAAGCAGTAACATAGCCAAACAACGGTTTGCTAGGAAAGGTGGGTTAGAGGCTTGACATGGCAATATGGGAGGCATGATATAGCAAGTGGTAGGTAGCATGGCATAGCAATAGAGCGAGCAACTAGCCAGCCAAGATAGAAGTGATTTTGAGGGTATGGTCATCTTGCCTGAGATCCTGCAAGGGGAAGAACGAGTCCTCCGAGCTCCTGGATCCGCTTCCCGTGGTTCTTCTCTGACGTGATGCCGCCGAGGGGGCCTCTCGAGCTCTGGCTGTAGCACGCCGACTGCAGCGCTCCAGCGACCGGAGCGAACATTGAAGCGGTCCCCACTGGCAAGATCTTCATGACTCACAGCTAGGGCGAGGTCGCGCGGGTCATCCATGCGTGGGGTGCCTTCGCGATCCACTTCGAGTACGACGGTGCATCCACGCTCTCCTTCAAGGTGTTCGATGCAGAGGGCCGCCGCCTGGAGTGCTGCTCCGGAGAGGAACGCGAGGCTGATATGCGCTCCACTCGCGACCACTCCAGTAGCAGCAGCCCTTGGGAGTCCAGCAGCTCTCCTGAGCTCTACAAGACTCCGGAGACGAGCAACGAAAGCTACGTGCCCCCGAGATCTCGCCGCGCTTGGAGCAGGGCTGCGTCGTCCGGCCGCCGCCGCCGCTGATCTGGATGGGGTTGGCGCCAGCCTCCCGTGGCCCATTGTTGATGATGGCGTCCGCCACGGGAGGGTGTAGATAGGATTCCCCTTAGTATCAACTTTTGTTTCCTGCGAAGAATCATGAATCACCCTGTGGGGGCATGTAAGGATCTGCAATGCCTTTGTACTTATCTTCCTTGTTATGAAGATTTGATGAACGCGTGTCCCGTTAAGGCTCGGTCCCCCCTTTCTTTCCTCGCGATAGCTTGTTGCTCTACGTTGACGGGTCCCAGTCCCAAGGTGGCTACAGTCGTCGCTGGTATGCTAGGTCATGATGCCGTGGTCAAGGCCAGGAGGTGCGTGGCCCGAGGTCCAGTAAGAGCCCCTGAGGGGCGATGCTCAGGAGGTCCCCCTTAGCGCCCAAGCGGCCATGGTAAGGAAAGAAAGGAAGATGACTTGGCTACAACGGCGTTGCGGCATGGTGTGAGAAACTACTAGGACCAAATATTTAGCCGATCCGAGGGCGAGACTTATCTTGCTGACTTCACGGTGAGTCCTGATGTTGCGCTAGGGCTGCGCGCCAACTTATGCGACATAGCTAGGCCGGTCCGTACGAGTTTTCCTTCCCCCGAGCTCTTCTTAGTGCTCTACGTCCTCAGGTCCCGGACCTCGAGCAAGCTCAGCCACCACTGGTATGCCAGGTCGCGATGCCATGGTCAAGGCCAGGGGGTGAGGGCTGGAGAGCCAGTAAGAGCTCCTGAGTCGCGATGCTCAGGAGCCCCCCTTTTAACGCGCAAGCGATTCGCATGAGAGGAAAGGAGACTCGCGGTGCCGCCTGCCATCCTTCCTGCAGGGGTCCCTGTGGACAGGCACAAGAAGAAACATGGTTTGCCTATACTGCCACCTGCCTGCCGCTGGTTGGTCCGGAGGAAGTGAAGGCACTGAGGGCCTGGTGAGGTGACGTGCGCGGGGCGTGCCGCGAGCTAGAGCTCGACTGCTCAGATTTGTCAATGTGGCAGGGACGGACCCATGCACTAGCGCCGTGCCTGTGAGGAGGCCCCATGGGAGGCGATGATCGAGCAGGTGATAACCGTAGGCATGTTAAGCAGGGAGAGCAGATCAACTTAGGTAAATGCAGGAAGATGCATGCCACCGGGTCCGGCCCGAGCGGTATGGGGATGATGCGGCCCGAGGGGTGCCCCCGGCAAGGTAAGCTAAAGACTTAAGCAAAAGGGATACATGCCACAGGGACGGACCCGTGTGGCCTGGGAATAATGCAGCCCGAGGGGCGCTCCTAGCTTAAATGAACTTGGAAGATGTGATGACCCACAAGTATAGGGGATCTATCGTAGTCCTTTCGATAAGTAAGAGTGTCGAACCCAACGAGGAGAAGAAGGAAATGATAAGAGGTTTTCAGCAAGGTATTCTCTGCAAGTACTGAAATAAGTGGTAACAGATAGTTTTGTGATAGGATAAACTGTAATGAGCAACAAGTAACAAAAGTAAATAAAGTGCAGCAAGGTGGCCCAATCCTTTTGTAGCAAAGGACAAGCCGAAACAAACTCTTATAATAGGAAAAGCGCTCCCGAGGACACATGGGAATATCGTCAAGCTAGTTTTCATCACATTCATATGATTCGCGTTCGATACTTTGATAATTTGATATGTGAGTGGACCGGTGCTTGGGTGCTGTTCTTACTTGAACAAGCATCCCACTTATGATTAACCTCTATTGCAAGCATCCGCAACTACAAAAAAAGTATTAAGGTAAACCTAACCATAGCATGAAACATGTGGATCCTAATCAACCCCTTACGAAGCAACACATAAACTAGGGTTTAAGCTTCTGTCACTCTAGCAACCCATCATCTACTTATTACTTCCCAATGCCTTCCTCTAGGCCCAAATAATGGTGAAGTGTTATGTAGTCGACGTTCACATAACACCACTAGAGGCTAGACAACATACATCTTATCAAAATATCAAACGAATACCAAATTCACATGACTACTAATAGCAAGACTTCTCCCTTGTCCTCAGGAACAAACGTAATTACTCACAAAGCATATTCATGTTCATAATCAGAGGGGTAATAATATGCATATAGGATCTGAACATATGATCTTCCACCAAATAAACCAACTAGCATCAACTACAAGGAGTAATCAACACTACTAGCAACCTACTAGCACCAATCCCAGACTTTGAGACAAGAATTGGATACAAGAGATGAACTAGGGTTTAGAGATGAGATGGTGCTAGTGAATATGTTGATGGAGATTGCCCTCTCCCGATGAGAGGAGCGTTGGTGATGATTTCCCCCTCCCAGAGGGAAGTTTCCCCGGCAGAACAGCTCTGTCGGAGCTCTAGATTGGATCCGCCAAGGTTCCGCCTCATGGCGGCGGAGTCTCGTCCAGAAAGGTTCCTCTTTTTTTCCCATCGAAAGACTTCATATAGGAGAATATGGACGTCAGAGAGCCACCAGGGGGCCCACGAGGTAGGGGGCGCGCCCTAGGGGGGCGCCCCCCACCCTCGTGAGCAGGGTGTGGGCCCCCTGGCCTTCATCTTTGGCGTGGGTTTTTCTTTATTTATTTTTAGATGTTCCGTGGAGTTTCAGAACTTTTGGAGTTGAGCAGAATAGGTCTCTAATATTTGTTCCTTTTCCAGCCCAGAATTCCAGCTGCTGGCATTCTCCCTCCTTATATAAACCTTGTAAAATAAGAGAGAATAGCCATAAGTATTGTGACATAAAGTGAAATAACAGTCCATAATGCAATAAATATTGATATAAAAGCATGATGCAAAATGGACGTATCAACTCCCCCAAGCTTAGACCTCGCTTGTCCTCAAGCGAAAAGCCGATAACAATAAATATGTCCTCATGTTTGGAGGTAGAGGCGTCGATAAAAATAAAATACGGACATGAAGGCATCATGATTATTCTCATAACAGCAACATATATAGCTTTTGTCATATGATTACTTATGTTCAAGTGATGATCTATTCACAATGCAAAAGTATAAATCATAAACCTTATTGGGCTCCAATAAACTATAATCTCAGTCATTGAAGCAATTGCAATTTATCATAACATCGGAAAGAGTCTATGTCAGAGCTAAAAAGCAAGTCCACATACTCAACTATCATTTAGTCCTCCATAATTGCTAACACTCACGCAATACTTGTGGTTACGGAGTTTTAATCAGACACAGAGAAAGATAGGGGCTTATAGTTTTACCCCACAACCTTTTACCTCAAGGGTAATGTCAACAATAATGGTTCATGCTCCCCTACATCCAATTATATATATATATATATATATCATGTTCTTTCCAACATGCTGAGCTTGCCAAAGGATAAAATGGAAAAGAAAAGGTGAAGATCACCATGACTCTTGCATAAGGTAGAAGATGATAATAAAGGATAGGCCCTTCGCAGAGGGAAGCAGAGGTTGCCATGCGCTTTTATGGTTGGATGCATAAAATCTCAATGCGAAAGAACGTCACTTTATATTGCCCCTTGTGATATGAACCTTTATTATGCAGTTCGTTGCTTTTATTACTTCCACATCACAAGATCGTATAAAGCTTATTTCTCCCACACCAATCAATCATACATATTTAGAGCAATTTTTATTGCTTTGCACCGATGACAACTTACTTGAAGGATCTTACTCAATCCATAGGTAGATATGGTGGACTCTCATGGCAAAACTGGTTTAAGGGTTTTGGAAGCACAAGTAGTATTTCTACTTGGTGCTGAGAATTTGGCTAGCATGAGGGGGAAAGGCAAGCTCAACAAGTTAGAGGATCCATGAGAACATACTTTATCTCAGATATAAGAAATACATAACTTATTACGTTGTCTTCCTTGTCCAACATCAACTCTTTAGCATGTCATATTTTAATGAGTGCCCCCAATCATAAAAGATGTCAATGATAATATATCTATATGTGAAAACCTCTATTTCCTTATTACTTCCTATTAATTGCAACAATGACCAAAGCTATGCTTGCCAACTCCCAACAACTTTTAATCATCATACTCTTTCTATGTGAAGTCATTACTCTCAATAAGATCAATATGAACTTTTTGTTTCTTTTTATTCTTTTTCTCTTTTCTTTTATTCGCCCAAGATCATGGCAAAATAATCAAGCCCTTGACTCAACACTAATCTTTATTATATATAGCTCACGGACTCGATTACATAGAGAGATCATAAAGCAAAACTCAAAAATAGATCATGCCATAAACTTTATTCTACTAGATCAAGATACTACTAATAGGATTGAACTAAGAAAAATGATAAAGATAGGAGTTGTGATGGTGATACGATACCGGGGCACCTCCCCCAAGCTTGGCAGTTGCCAAGGGGAGTGCCCATATCCATGTGATTATATCTCCTTTGTTGTCGATGAAGAAGGTGGTGGTGACGGATAATCGCACATCGAGCGTAAGAGGTCCTCCAGCTTGCGAATAATGCCCTTGAGTGCAACAATATGCTCCTTCAACAAAATATTTTCTTGTGTGAGATACTTGTTTTGTATACGAGCTAACTCAATCATCTTGAAAGCTTCGATCTCAGTTGGGGGAAGAAGGTTATGATCAAGTTGATGGATGTCTTTTGCTGCCGGAGCTTGATCCTCCGTGGCCTTCTTGATCCTTTCATCCTTGTTGACCCTCGTGGGTTCTTCCCTCTTCGGATCTATCTTCATTAGCCAAGCATCGTTGTCACCATTGTTGGAGGAGGGAGAAGACATGATGCCTAGCCTGGAAAACCCTGACAGAAAACAGCTCGAAACAAGAACAGAGGAGGTTTGCGTGATACGGGAGTCAAAACCTTCGGGATAATATATAATGAATTTTTACCGAGCAAAATATGTAATGTGCAAGAAAACGGAGTCCGGAAGGCACACGAGGTGCTCACGAGGTAGGGGGCGCGCCCAGGGGGTAGGGCGCGCCCACCACCCTCATGGGGCCCTCGTGTCCTTCCCGGACTGCTACTTATTTTTCTATTTTTCTAAATATTCCAAAATGGAGAAATATTGCCCTAAAAATTTTTTTGGAGTCGGTTTACTTACCGTGCCACATACCTATTCCTTTTCGGAGTCTGAAACGTTCCGGAAAGTGTCTCTTATGTATTCCTCTGGGGTTACGGTTTCAATAATATTGGTTTCAACATTTATGGGATTACCTGAGATATAATGTTTGATTCTTTGACCGTTTACCACCTTTGGATTTGTGCCCTCGAAGTTGTTGATTTTTATGGCACCGGAACGATAGACCTCTTCGATAACATAGGGGCCTTCCCATTTAGAGAGAAGTTTTCGTGCAAAAAATCTTAAACGAGAGTTGTATAGCAATACATAATCACCTACATTACACTCACGCTTTTGTATCCTTTTGTCATGCCATCTTTTAACTTTTTCTTTGAACAACTTGGCATTTTCATAAGCTTGGGCTCTCCATTCATCAAGTGAGCTAATATCAAATAACCTCTTCTCACCGGCAAGTTTAAAATCATAATTAAGCTCTTTAATATCCCAATATGCCTTATGTTCTAGTTCGAGAGGTAAGTGACATGCTTTTCCATAGACCATTTTATACGGAGACATACCCATAGGATTTTTATATGCAGCTCTATAAGCCCATAATGCATCATCAAGTTTCTTGGACCAATTCTTTCTAGACCTATTAACAGTCTTTTGCAAAATTAATTTGAGATCTCTATTGCTCAACTCTACTTGACCACTAGACTGTGGGTGATAAGGAGATGCAATTCTATGATTAACATCATATTTAGCAAGCATTTTACGGAAAGCACCATGAATAAAGTGTGAACCACCATCAGTCATTAAGTATCTAGGGCTCCAAACCTCGGGAAAATAACTTCCTTAAGCATATTAATAGAAGTGTTATGATCAGCACTACTAGTTGGAATAGCTTCTACCCACTTAGTAACGTAATCAACATCAACTAAAATATGTGTGTATCCATTAGAGGCAGAAAAAGGTCCCATATAATCAAAGCCCCAAACATCAAACGGTTTAATAACAACAAAATAATTCATAGGCATTTCTTGACGTCTACTAATATTACCAATTCTTTGACATTCATCACAAGAAAAGACAAACTTACGGGCATCCTTGAAGAGAGCAGGCCAATAAAAACCAGATTGCAATACCTTATGTGCAGTTCTATCTCAAGCGTGGTGTCCTCCATAAGACTCGGAGTGACACTTGCGTAGGATCTGTTCCTGTTCCTACTCAGGTACACAACGTCTAATAACACCATCTACTCCTTCTTTATAAAGATGTGGGTCATCCCAAAAGTAATGTCTCAAATCATAGAAGAACTTTTTCTTTTGTTGGTATGTGAAGCTAGGTGGTATAAATTTAGCAACAATATAATTAGCATAATCAGCATACCATGGAGTACTACGAGAAGTACTTATAACATTTAATTGTTCATCAGGAAAGCTATCATTAATAGGTAGTGGGTCATCAAGAATATTTTCTAACCTAGACAAGTTGTCTGCAACGGGGTTCTCAGCTCCCTTTCTATCAACAATATGCAAATCAAATTCTTGTAGCAAGAGAACCCATCTAATAAGTCTAGGTTTAGCATATTTCTTTTCCATAAGGTATTTAATAGCAGCATGACCAGTTTGAATAGTTACTTTAGAATCAACAATATAAGATCTGAACTTATCACAAGCAAATACAACTGCTAAAAGCTCTTTTTCAGTAGTAGCATATTTTCTTTGAGCATTGTCTAGAGTCTTACTAGCATAATGAATAACATTTAATTTCTTATCAACTCTTTGCCCTAGAACAACACCTACAGCATAATCACTAGCATCACACATAATTTCAAAGGGTAGGTTCCAATCAGGTGGCTGAACAACAGGTGAAGTGACTAATGCTTCCTTAAGTATTTCAAATGCTTCTACATAATCATCATCAAAGACAAATGGTATATCTTTTTGCAATAAATTAGTCAGAGGCCGAGAAATTTTTGAGAAGTCCTTAATGAACCTCCTGTAAAATCTGGCATGACCAAGGAAACTTCTTATACCTTTGATGTCCTTGGGACATGGCATCTTCTCAATAGCATCAACCTTGGCTTTATCAACTTCAATACCTCTTTCAGAAACTTTATGCCCCAAGACAATACCTTCATTAACCATAAAGTGGCACTTTTCCCAATTCAAGACAAGATTAGTTTCTTCACATCTCTGCAAAACTCGATCAAGATTGCTCAAGCAATCATCAAAAGAGGAACCATAGACGAAAAAGTCGTCCATGAAAACCTCACAAATCTTTTCACAGAAGTCAGAGAATATAGCCATCATGCATCTTTGAAAGGTAGCAGGTGCATTACATAAACCAAAAGGCATACGTCTATAAGCAAAAGTACCAAAAGGGCATGTAAAAGTAGTCTTTGATTGATCTCTAGCCGACACAGGTATTTGAGAGAAACCAGAATAACCATCTAGAAAGCAATAGTGTGTATGTTTGCATAATCTTTCTAGCATTTGATCAATAAAAGGTAAGGGGTAATGATCTTTCTTAGTAGCTTTATTTAATTTGCGGATATCAATTACCATCCTATAACCTATGATAATTCTTTGTGGAATCAATTCATCTTTATCATTAGGAACAACAGTAATACCTCCCTTCTTAGGGACACAATGGACAGGACTTACCCACTCACTATCAGCAACGGGATAGATTATACCTGCCTCCAGAAGCTTTAGTATTTCTTTTCTTACCACTTCTTCCATTTTAGGATTCAGACGTCGTTGAGGATCACGAACTGGTTTGGCATCTGCTTCCAAATTTATTTTATGTTGACATAGAGTGGGACTAATGCCCTTAAGATCATCAAGAGTATATCCAATAGCAGCATGGTGCTTCTTCGGAGTTTTCAATAATCTTTATTCTTCATGCTCTGAAAGGTTAGCACTAATAATAACATGATATATCTTCTTTTCATCAAGATAAGCATATTTAAGATTATCAGGCAAAGGTTTAAGCTCAAACATGGGATCTCCCTTGGGTGGAGGAGGATCCCCTAAAATTTCAACAGGCAAATTATGTTGCAGAATAGGTTCCTGTTTAAAGAATACTTCATCTATTTCCCTTCTTTCATTCATGAACATATCATTTTCATGGTCTAGCAAATAGTGTTCTAAAGGATCACTAGGAGGTACGGCAATAGAAGCAAGACCAATAATTTCATCCTTACCAGATAATTCTTCCTCACGATGTTGTTTACTAAATTTAGAGAAATTAAACTCATGAATCATATCATCCAAGCCAATAGTAACAACATTCTTTGTGCAATCTATGGTAGCATTAACAGTATTTAAGAAGGGTCTACCAAATATAATGGGACAAAAACTATCTTGTGGGGAACCAAGAACAATAAAATCAGCAGGATATTTAGTTTTCCCACACAAGACTTCAACATCTCTAACAATTCCAATTGGTGCAATAGTATCTCTATTAGCAAGTTTAATAGTAACATCAATATCTTCTAACTCAACAGGTGCAATTTCATTCTTAATTTCTTCATATAAGTCAATAGGTATTACACTAGCACTAGCACCCATATCACATAAGCCATGATAACAATGATCTCCTATTTTAACAGAAATAACAGGCACGCCTACCACAGGTCTATGTTTATCTTTATCACAAGGCTTAGCAATTCTAGCAGTTTCACCTTCGAACTGGATAACATGCCCATCAATATTATCAGACAAGAGATCTTTAACAATAGCAATATTAGGTTCTACTTTAACTTGCTCAGGAGGTGTATAAGTTCTAATATTGCTTTTACGAACAACAGTTGAAGCTTTAGCATGATCCTTTATTCTAACAGGGAAAGGTGGTTTCTCAATATAAGAAGTAGGAACAATAGGATCATTATAAGTGACAGTCTTTTCTTCAACTTTAATAGGTGCAGCTACTTTTACTTCTATGGGAGGATGATATTTAAACCACTTCTCCTTAGGGAGATCAACATAAGTAGCAAAAGATTCACAGAAAGAAGCTACTATCTCAGAGTCAAGTCCATATTTAGTGCTAAACTTACGGAAAATATCAGTATCCATAAAAGATTTAACACAATCAAACTTAGGTGTCATACCTGACTCCTTACCTTCGTCGAGGTCCCAATCTTCAGAGTTGCGTTTAATTCTAACCAATAAATTCCATCTGAATTCAGTAGTCTTCATCATAAAAGAGCCAACACAAGAAGTATCGAGCATGGTGCGATTGTTATCAGAAAGCCGAGCATATAAATTTTGAATAATCATTTCCCTTGAGAGATCGTGATTGGGGCATGAATATAACATTGATTTAAGCCTCCCCCAAGCTTGAGCGATGCTTTCTCATTAGCGAGGCCAGAATATATATATATAATTGCGATCACGATGAACAAGATGCATAGGGTAATACTTTTGATGAAATTCCAGCTTCAATCTTTTATAGTCCCATGATCTCATATCATCACATAGCCTATACCATATCAATGCGTCTCCCTTCAAAGATAAAGGGAAGACCTTCTTCTTAGCAACATCATCGGGTATACCTGCAAGCTTAAATAATCCACAAACTTCATCCACATATATTAAGTGCTCATCAGGATGCTTTGTTCCATCTCCTGTAAAGGGTTAGCTAGCAGTTTTTCCATCATACCCGAAGGAAATTCAAAAGGAGTTTCATTTTCAATAGGTTCAGTAGGTTGAGGAGCAACTCTTTGCTCTACTGGATGGGGTGAATATACCCCGAACAAGCCCCTCAGAGAATTACTTTCCATAGTAACAAGTGACAGTAAATTTCAGCACACTATATAAATTTTTCCTTACCAAATTCCACCTACCAAAGGCGCTACACTCCCCGGTAACGGCGCCAGAAAAGAGTCTTGATGACCCACAAGTATAGGGGATCTATCTTAGTCCTTTCGATAAGTAAGAGTGTCGAACCCAATGAGGAGCAGAAGGAAATGATAAGCGGTTTTCAGCAAGGTATTCTCTGCAAGTACTGAAATAAGTGGTAACAGATAGTTTTGTGATAGGATAAATTGTAACAAGCAACAAGTAACAAAAGTAAATAAAGTGCAGCAAGGTGGCCCAATCCTTTTGTAGCAAAGGACAAGCTGGAACAAACTCTTATAATAGGAAAAGCGCTCCCGAGGACACATGGGAATATCGTCAAGCTAGTTTTCATCACGTTCATATGATTCGCATTCGATACTTTGATAATTTGATATGTGGGTGGACCGGTGCTTGGGTGTTGTTCTTACTTGAACAAGCATCCCACTTATGATTAACCTCTATTGCAAGCATCCGCAACTACAACAAAAGTATTAAGGTAAACCTAACTATAGCATGAAACATGTGGATCCAAATCAGCCCCTTACGAAGCAATGCATAAACTAGGGTTTAAGCTTCTGTCACTTTAGCAACCCATCATCTACTTATTACTTCCCAATGCCTTCCTCTAGGCCCAAATAATGGTGAAGTGTTATGTAGTCGACGTTCACATAACACCACTAGAGGCTAGACAACATACATCTTATCAAAATATCAAATGAATACCAAATTCACATGACTACTAATAGCAAGACTTCTCCCTTGTCCTCAGGAACAAACATAATTACTCACAAAGCATATTCATGTTCATAATCAGAGGGGTAATAATATGCATATAGGATCTGAACATATGATCTTCCACCAAATAAACCAACTAGCATCAACTACAAGGAGTAATCAACACTACTAGCAACCTACTAGCACCAATCCCAGACTTTGAGACAAGAATTGGATACAAGAGATGAACTAGAGTTTAGAGATGAGATGGTGCTGGTGAAGATGTTGTTGGAGATTGCCCTCTCCCGACGAGAGGAGCGTTGGTGATGACGATGGTGATGATTTCCCCCTCCCGGAGGGAAGTTTCCCCGGCAGAACAGCTCTGCCGGAGCTCTAGATTGGATCTGCCAAGGTTCCGCCTTGTGGCGGCGGAGTCTCGTCCCGAAAGGTTCCTCTTTATTTTTTCCCATTGAAAGACTTCATATAGGAGAAGATGGACGTCGGAGAGCCACCAGGGGGCCCACGAGGTAGGGGGCGCACCCTAGGAGGGGGGGCACCCTCGTGAGCAGGGTGTGGGCCCCCTGGCCTTCATCTTTGGCGTGGATTTTTCTTTATTTATTTTAAGATGTTCCGTGGAGTTTCAGGACTTTTGGAGTTGCGCAGAATAGGTCTCTAATATTTGTTCCTTTTCCAGCGTAGAATTCCAGCTACCGGCATTCTCCCTCCTTATGTAAACCTTGTAAAATAAGAGAGAATAGCCATAAGTATTGTGACATAAAGTGAAATTATAGTCCATAATGCAATAAATATCGATATAAAAGCATGATGCAAAATGGACGTATCAAGATGTCACCTGGTTCTGTAGATGAAGTAGAGTTGGTGCAGCTGAAGCCACGCGTTGAAGGAATGGCTCCTCATGAGCCACCGGGACCCTGAGCCTCGGGAGGCTCTGAGGGCTCAGGAGGTTCCCTGAAGACGTCCCCATCTCCTCTAGAACGGCGTAGAACCTGGCCTCCTGAGCCGCTAGGGCTTGCCGCACGTTGCGCTGATAGGCCGTCGCCACGCTCGGCAAGCCGAAGGGCATGCGAACGTAGCTGTGTGGTGGACCCTCACAACGGCCCGTACGTGATGGCCAGAAGCGTTCCTGAGATGCGTCCCTATTGATCCCTGGGACGTCGACGCAGACACGCAGCTCAGCACCCTCGCCTGGATGGTGGGCCGCACTCCGTGAGCGGCTGTCGCCATGCATGGCTCTTGCGTCTTGTAGCTCTTGGGTGGTCTCGGTGATGAACTCCTGAGCGGTGGGCACTCCTTGCCCTGTGCTCTCCTAAGGGTCGCGTGCTACGAAGCACGCCTCCAGGTGGTGCCCAAGCGCCTCCCTCGTGAGGTTGACAAGGTCCGAGGCCCTCCATAAGAGAGCCCCCGAGTCCTGCCTGAGGAGGGCGTCGGGCACGCTTTCCTATGCGGTGGAGGGAGGCGCCCCTGGAGCGGGCGCTGATCCTGACGAGGCTCCTGACACGACGCCATCTTCTTGGGGTCCTGCGTGGCGCGACAGCTTCTTCTTAGGGATGGTCTCTAGAGGGCCTTCACTTCTGCTGTCAGGGTTGTCGATTGCTGCGGCTTGGAAGGCGCGCTCAAGGGAGCACACCGCATCCATTTCTTCACATGGGACCATGATGATTCCCCCGCTTCCTGGCATCTTGAGAACATTGTGGCCATGGTGAGTGACTGCCATGAACTTGGCCAGGGCTAGATACCCGAGGATGGCATTGTATGGCAGGCGGATGTGCGTGACGTCGAAGTCGATGAGCTCGGTGCGGTAGTTCTTGCGCTCCCCGAAGGTGACAGGCAGGCGGACTTGCCTTATCGGTGTGGTGGAACCGTCAGTCACTCCTGAGAAAGGCTCAGTTGGCTGGAGCTGCTCATAGGGCACTTGGAGGTTGCCGAACGTGTCGGCGGATAGGATGTTGAGCCCTGCGCCGCCGTCGATGAGAGTCTTGGTGACTTGCACATTGCCGATGACTGGGGAGCACAGCATAGGGAGTGCGCCAGCGGTGGCTGCGCACTTGAGCTGGTCTGCCGAGTCGAAGGTGATGGCGCACTGGGACCACCTGAGCGGGCGCGTGGCCTCGAGCTTGGGGAGCGCCGCGTTCACCTCGCGAGCGAACTGTTTGAAGATGCGCTGAGAGGCTGGGGCCTGAGCACCGCCCAAGATGCAAGCGATCGCACACGGCTCCTGGAAGCCCCCAGCCCCCTCGTCTTGGTGGTGGTCGTCGTTCTTTCTTGGTGGCAGCAACGGGGGAAGACCGGCATTGCCCTGGGGGTGATCCTCACGAGGCGGGTCCCTCCAGGCGCCCTCGTGAGGTTGGTCCTGCCAGCGGTCCTCACGAGGCCGGTCGCGCCACTCCTGGCGCGGGCCACGGTCATCCCAGCGTTTGCCTCCGCGTCCTCCCCCGTGGCCGTAGCCCCGGTCATTGCGCTCAGGGCGTCGACCGAAGCGTCCTTCCCTTATGGCTCTGAGCTCTTGGCAGTCGCTAGTGTTGTGGGTGTTCAGGTTGTGGAAGGCGCAGAACGGTCGACCGTTCTTGGACGACTCGGGCTGATCTTTGCCTCACTTGGTGTCGGGCTCCGCTGCGAGCACTACTGCCTCTTTGCGCTTCACGTCCTTGGCCTTGGCCTTCTTCTCCTCCACTCCTGTAGCTGGCAACTCAAGGAGAGAGAGGCGCCCCTCCTCAGCTCTTGCGCACTTGGTCACCAGGTTGAATAGCTCCTGAGATGTGCAAAGTTCCTCGTGTATAGCCAGCTCTTCCTTCATCTTGACGTCACGGACGCCGTCTGAGAACGCGGAGATGATGGCTTTGTCTGTGACCTTGGGGATCTTGAGGCGGGTGTTGTTGAAGCGCTGGATGTACTTTTGGAGGGTTTCTCCTGGCTGTTGCTTGATGCAACGTAGATCGCCCGTGGCCGGTGGGCGGTCGTGAGTGCCCTGGAAGTTGGTGACGAAGCGGTCGCGCATCTCGTCCCAGGAGGAGATCGAGCCGTGCTGCAGGTTCAGGAGCCAGGAGCGGGCCCCATCCTTGAGAGCCATGGGAAATCAGTTCGCCATGACTTTTTCGTCGCCGTTGGCCGCTTCGATGCTCAACTCATAGAGCTGCAGGAACTCCTTGAACTTGCCTGGCCACGCGACGCTACGCAGTTCGAGGGTGAAGGCACGGCAGCCAGCCGTGGTCGCCGGGGCCCGCTTCTGAGGCGGAGCTTGGTCTTGGCGAGGTTCGCGCTGCGCCACTGCAGGCGGCACGCGGTCTTGACGAGGTGGCGTGGGGAGCGCCGGTGCAGCTTCTTGCGGCCGCGGGATTTCTTGGAAGCTTCTTTCTTCACGCGCGGGCACCGGACGCAGTGGATCACGCCGCGGAGGCGCGCGCCTTGGCACCGAGGCACCGTCTTGGTGTCGAGGTGGTGGAGGCATGCCATGAGCCCCGTCGCCCGCGGCTAGTTGAGGGGGAGGCAGAGAGTGGGATGGCGTCGGAGAGCCCCCTGCGGCACGAACGAGCTCGGCGACGCGGTCGAACCACTCCTCGTAGAGGTCGTCGACGGGGCGGTAACACAGGAGCTTGTTCGCCGCGATGAGCACGGCCCATGCCTCCATGGGAGCACAGTGCGTGTGAGACGAAGAACCAGCAGGGGTGGGTGATGGAGTAGCGGTGCAGCCATCCTGCCGCACCGAAGGATGCTGCGAGGACGCCTGCTGCTCGTTCCCCATCGGTCCAGTGGCAGCGTTGGCAGCGGGAGACGGAGAGCGACGAGGCGGCCCGCCGACGGGAGCCGTCTGAGCGACGCGGGCAGCGAGGGCAGCCCGACGCTCGGCTCGAGCACGGCGAGCATCCGCCATGGAGACGACGGAGCGACGGAGCGACGAACTAATGGAAGGGAAGCTACGACGCACCCCTACCTGGTGCGCCAAATGTTGGATGTGGGGTTCCGGCAAACCCTTAAGGTTCGAACACTGGGGTGCATGCGAAGTCTTTCCCTCCTACCGATCTACGCTCTAGCTCGCTAAGGTCTTGCGGACGAACTCGACGAACTCACAACACAGAAAGACATGGGGTTTATACTGGTTCGGGCCACCGTTGTGGTGTAATACCCTACTCCAGTGTGGTGGTGGTGGATTGCCTCTTGGGATGATGATGAACAATACAAGGGGGAGAACAGCCTCCTGAGGTTGAGGTGTTCTTGTGCGTATGAACTTGTGGTGTGAAGATTCCCTCAAGCTAAGATGAGATGAGATCCGATCGCCCTTCCACTATGGTGGTGGCTAGTACTATTTATAGAGGCCCTGATCCTCTTCCCAAATATTGAGCGGGAAGGGAGCCAACAATGGCGGGCTAATTTGAAGGGGGACAACTAGTACAAGCTATCCTGACAAAAGCGGTATTCTCCTGTGAAAGGTTTTGGTGGTGACGCCGTCTCGGGCTCCACGATGACCTCCGTCTTGCAGTCCATGGTCTTGGTCTTGTTGCACCGAAATGGCAACCTTTGCCTGAGGCCTCGGTACTCCGCGGCTGCGCTTGCCTCCTTTGCGCCAAAGGGGAAACAAGGACGCCGCGCGTGCTGGCGCCCGCCTGGTGTCGATCGTCATGGCTCACGTCACGAGAGCCTCGTGAGGTTCTCCTTACCTTGATATCTCCGCTCCTCGCGAGCCTGCCTAGCTAGGCCACTCCTGAGGAGGTCTTGCGTCATCCGCCTCGCGAGGCTTGGCCCCTCGCGAGGGTCTTGGATGCTTTGTTGGTGAGGATGGGCCGTACGTCCTGCTGCTTGGCCACGCCATGGGCTGCAGACAGGCAAGTCTGGGGACCCCAAGCTTAATTCCTGCTCGTCCTCGAGTAGCTAAATGATAAAAAGATAATTTTTGATGTGGAATGCTACCTAGCATAATCTTGATCACATAATCTAATCATGGCATGAATATTAAGACATGAGTGATTCAAAGCAATAGTCTATCATTTGACATTAAGACAATAATACTTCAAGCATACTAATAAAGCAATCATGTCTTTTCAAAATAACATGGCCAAAGAAAGCCATCCCAACAAAATCATATGGCCTGGCTATGCTCCATCTTCATCACACAAAGCATTCAAATCATGCACAACCCCGATGACAAGCCAAGCAATTGTTTCATACTTTTGACTTTCTCAAACCTTTTCAACTTTCACGCAATACATGAGCGTGAACCATGGCCATAGCACTATAGGTGGATGTAACACCCACAATGCGGCTATATCTCCCACGTGTCGGGGCACAACCTAGAGGCATAGCCATATGGTAGGTTTGTCGCAAGAGAGGTAATCTTCACACAATCCCATGTACTGAATAAAAAGGGATAAAGAGTTGGCTTACAATCGCCACTTCACACAAATACAAGATAAACATACATCATCCAGAATACAATCAAGGTCTGACTACAGAACCAAAATAAAAGGAAGACAACCCCAAATGCTAGATCCCCGATCGTTCCAACTGGGCTCCACTACTGATCAAAAGGAAACGGAACAAAACAATGATCAAGATCTTCATCGAGCTCCCACTTGAGCTCGGTTGCGTCATCTGCACTAGTATCATCAGCACCTGCAACTGTTTGGAAGTATCTGTGCGCCACGAGGACTCAGCAATCTCACACCCGCGAGATCAAGACTATTTAAGCTTATGGGTAGGGAAAGTTTATGAGGTGGAGTTGCAGCAAGCACTAAGCATATATGGTGGCTAAATACACAAATAAGAGCGAGAAGACAAGCAATGCAACGGTCGTGAACTAGAAGTGATCCTGAAACTACTTACGTTCAAGCATAACTCCAAAGCCGTGTTCACTTCCCGGACTCCGCCGTAAAGAGACCATCACGGCTACACACACGGTTGATGCATTTTAATTAAGTTAACTGTCAAGTTTTCTACAACCGGATATTAACAAATTCCCATCTGCCACATAACCGCGGGCACGGCTCTCGAAAGTTTATACCCTGCATGGGTGTCCCAACTTAGCCCATCACAAGCTCCCACGGTCAACGAAGGATATTCCTTCTCCCAAGAAGACCCGATCAGACTCGGAATCTCGGTTACAAGACATTTCGACAACGATAAAACAAGACCAGCAAGACCGCCTGATGCGCCGACATCCCGATAGGAGCTGCACAGATCTCGTTCTCAGGGCAACACCGGATAAGCTAAGTGTACATGTACCAACATAACCCAAGTTTCCAAGGGACGGTCCCGCACGGTGCTCTGGTTTGGACCAACACTTAGAGAAGCACTGGTTCGGGGAGGGGGGGGGGTTAAAATAAAGATGACCCTTGAGTCTGCAGAACCCAAGGGAAGGTGATAGGTTGTTAGGTAAATGTAAAACCAAGGTTGGGCCTTGCTGGAGGAGTTTTATTCAAAGCAAACTGTCAAGGGGTTCCCACAACACCCAACCGCATAAGGGACGCAAAACGGAACATAACACTGGTATGATGAAAACTAGGGCGGCAAGAGTGGAACAAAACACCAGGCATAAGGCCGAGCCTTCCACCCTTTACCAAGTATATAGATGCATTAAATAATTAAATAAGAGATATTGTGATATCCCAAAAAATCCATGTGCCAACATGGAACAAGCTTCATCTTCACCTACAACTAGCAACGCTATAAGAAGGGCTGAGCAAAAGCGGTAACATTGCCAAACAACGGTTTGCTAGAAAAGGTGGGTTAGAGGCTTGACATGGCAATATGGGAGGCATGATATAGCAAGTGGTAGGTAGCGTGGCATAGCAATAGAGCGAACAACTAGCCAGCGAAGATAGAAGTGATTTCGAGGGTATGGTCATCTTGCCTGAGATCCCGCAAGGGGAAGAACGAGTCCATGAAGTAGACGAACGGATGTAGTCGAACGGATCCTCACAACTCCGAAATCGAAGCTAATGAGAGAAGCAACCCGGAAAGAAGAAAGCAACATAGTAAACAACCATCACATAAACATGGTATGATGCACAACCAAGTATGATGCATGTCCGGTTTAAATGAGGCATGGCATGGCAAAATGCACAAACAATCCTACAAATTAAGTGGAGCTCAATATGCAACTCCGTTGCATATTGGCGGAACACCACATTCAAGTTATTTAGTTCGATCTCGATTATGTACCCAACAATATTCAATGTTGATTAACATGGCAAGAGGTGAAGCATATGAAAACTACCTATCTAGGCAAGTTTAAATGAGGCCGGAACAACAAGCAGCAAGTCCGGAAAAATCCTCATGTGCATATTATAGATTTGGTACTGTCCTGCCCTAAGCCATATTTTAGAGTTGTTAAACATGCAAAGTAAGGTCGCCATGATAATCTATGCATTTTTCTACCCCATTTACATATAAAGTTTGTTAAGTTTGGAGCTACGGTTAAATAGTTATGAATTAAAGCATTTTAGCATTGCAATATGGCAAAACAAAGCAACAACAAGTTTAAACATTTTTAACATGCATGAAAGTGGCATATTATGAAACTAGACGAATTTCTAGTCATATTTCATATATAATTCATTTTAAACCGATGCACGGATGATGAGTTATAATATGCATGAACATGAAGGTCTTTTCTGCAAAACTATGTTCTCTGGTTAATTAGGCAAATTCTCTGGACAAAGAAAAAAACAAACGGGCTGAAACTAGAGGTGCTGGGAGCTGCTCACTTTGGGCCAAGCCCAGCAGCAGGAGAGGCCGGGCCGCAGCAGGCCGCGGGGGAAGGTGGGCCGGTTCTGCCTACGAGGCCCACGATGGGAGGGACTCGTCCCCGACCTCCTGACGAGAACGAGGCAGGACGAAGCCGTCGAACTTCGACGGCGGGCGGCGGCTGTGGAAGCCAGATCCGGCCGCGGACTTGCCGGATCCGGAAGGAGGCGAGGCGGAAGTGTCCGTTTCCGGCGACTGCGGGGCCGGGCATCGATGGTGGTGGGGCGCCGGATCTGGGTCGGAAGGAGACTCCGGCGAGGTTCCAACGACGAGGCCTTGGCGCAGCAGCTCCGGCGGGATGCGGAAGCAGGGGAGGGCGGCGCGGCGACGGATGGCGGTGCAGGGGTCGTAGATGCGGGAGGATGTAGGGGACGGCGCTAGAGGACTCCGGCACGGACGACGACCACCAGCGGCGCTCGGGAAGATCTTGGGCGCTCGGGACGGGCCCCTGGCTCGGGCGCTCGTGGGCGCCTCCGTACGACGGTGGTGGGCGGCTCGGGCCCGGGCGGGCCCGCGATGGGTCTCTAGGTTCACAACGAAGTGGGGGGAGGCAGGCGCGACGTGGCTTTGTCTGGTTGGGCGGGGCGGCGGCGCTGCCCACTGGGGTGGCGCCACGTGGCGACGGTGAGGTGGCGGCGCTGGAGGAGGCCAAGTGGCGGCGGCGGAGCGGGTCTGATGGCGACAAGTGGCGGGTGGAGGTTGGTCTGCGCAGAAAAATGAGGAGGAGGGTGGAAGAAGGCCAAAAATGGACTAGGAGGTGTCCATATATAGCAGAAGGAGCTAGGGTTGGGGGTTTGAGGGCGTTTTTGGACCCTCCAATCTCAATCGAACGGTTCCGGTCAGAGGGGGTTTAGGTGGGCTGTAGGTGGGCTGTGAAGAAGGGCTTGGACTGAGAGGAGAGGGGAGAGATGCAGCCCGGCATGGATTCCGGAGACCGAAAACGTCTGACGAAAAGACCGGCTACTATTGCCGCTATATTTATCCGTTGGGGCATCAAACGGACTCTGAATGCGATGAAACTTGGCAGGCGGCCTACCTACAACATAACAAGACCGCACACCAACTCTCAACCCATTCCGCGAACATTTTCCGACCACTTATAAAATAATATTTTGGATGTGCCGCGGGCGCGTGCAAGTGTGTTTGGGCTCAGAACGGACAACAGAAAGAACTGGAGGAACCCAGACGAATGCATGTTTTTAAAACAATATGATGCAATGCACATGATGGCATGACAAGATGCAACACGCAAGCGAATGACATGGCAACAACAGTGAATAACTGGAAGACACCTGGCGCAACGGTCTAGGGGCATTACAACACTCCACCACTACGAGAGGATCTCGTCCCGAGATCTAGGATGGCACCGGAGGGAAACGGAAGAGGAAGAGAATAGGTAAAACTAAGTTGCTTCCTTGACAAATGAGTGAAACCAAAGAACCTTGCGAGGTTGAACAAATTGAAAGAAAGAAAACAACGAAGATGAACAAAGTTGAAAACGCTCCGTTAGAAAAGAGGAACAAAGAACATTACTAGAACCTTGTAGGTTGAAAGACATAAGAAAAAGGGTTGCAATGGACAAGAAGTAAATGCAAGCACTCCGGTAGAAACGATATGTAGAAGGAACGATAAGGATCAATTACAACAACACTCCAGTTGGAAAAGGAAGGTAAAGAATATGAGCTTGACAAAACTAAAGCACTTGGATGAGAGTCCGGTTAGAAGTGGAATGATAGACACAACACTCCGGTTAAAACAAGATAGAGAAGGAAAAAGAATGGTGTAATTTGGGCAGCACTCCGACTGAAATGGAAGGAATTGAACATGAACTTGACAAGATGAGAGGATACTTGATGAGATCAACAACACACTGCCTCCGGAACTATTGAAAGAATGGCACAAGGTGTAAGAAAGATTTCAGACGGCACTCCAGTTGAGAAGGTAGGCAAAACTTGATAAGATGAGAGAGCTCAAAAGAAAACACGACACTCCGGTTAAATGAATAAGCAAAAGGAAAGAACATGATCCTCACAATTCGAGATGAAGAGTGAAGAGAGCAACATCACAATGCTTCCGGAACAAAAGAATAGAAGCTAGATTGTTGGGATAAAGGGACGGAGAAGGAAATGACAACTTCTCCCATAATTTAATTAGAAAGAGCATCCTTACAAAGATGGATTGAACAGAGTTGTTTGAAGAATCAACAACGAAAAGAATAAGCTTGTAGTGGGCTTATGGAAAACTTCTCAAAATTGAGGCGAAATTCTGCCACTATGGAAACAAAAGATTGGATTTATATCAACAAGGAGACGAGAAGCTTATTTCACCGGGATAGGAAGGAGAAGATTGGATCATTGATAAGCATCACAATAGCAACATTCCCAATGGAAGGCTTTCGGTGAAATCTAAACCAAGATACTCCAACGAAGAGATTGATGGATTGAGAAGAGCTCATGCTCGAAGAAATTGATGGGTTTAACTATCTCATTCTTGACAACTGTTGAATCATGAAACATGAACTCAAATTGTCACGAATGACATAACACCACCTCAAATGATAAGGTAGGATGAATTGTACTTCGGAATGCAAGATGAAGAAAGCTTGAACTCCTCAAAACAAGACATGTGTTGAACACCATGTTTATTTAAGAGTATAGCTTGGCGGATCTGAGCTTCGAGAGAAAACTTGAAGAACAAACGAAGGATGAAAAGAATCCTTGATGAGCCACCATGTTGATCCTCCATGAAGAACTCCGGTAATAAAAGGATGATATAAAGAAAGAGAAGTTGAAAACACAAGGTGAAGCCTTGCGATGATTAGATGGGGCTTTGTGACGAGATAATGCGGAAAACTTGGCACTCCAGAAAAGAAAAGATGAAGCATCTTGGACCGAGAATTTATTCATCGTGAACAAACTCCGGAAGAATGAATCAATCCCTTGGATGAAGCAAGAATACGAATTATGTTATGTGCATCCTTCACCAAATTAAATTTATGACAAGCAACGGATTTGGCATACTACTTATTCTCGTAGAAATGATCAAGAGAGATATAGCGCAAACTTGAGAAAGGTCTTCAACGATCCGCCGGTAGGATTGAAAACAACGAATAAATTGATATGATAACCAAGAAAGAGAACTCTTGAACGAACCACCGTAAGAATTCAACGTGAAAGTAACAAAAGCACAATTCACCGGGAAGAATTGCAAAATGAACGAAGATACTTGAGAGAATTTAGATACAAGAGAACGAAGAAATCACGGGCTGATTAGAGAATACTTGAGCGATGCCCCGGAAGAATTCAAGAACTAGAGCAGAAAGCTGGAATGAATAATTCTGAGATGATGGGCTTGATACGTCTCTAATGTATCTATAATTTTTGATTGCTCCATGCTATATTATCTACTGTTTTGGACATTATTGGGCTTTATTATCCACTTTTATATTATTTTTGGGACTAACCTATTAACCGGAGGCCCATCCCAGAATTGTTGTTTTTTGCCTGTTTTAGGGTTTCAAAGAAAAGGAATATCAAACGGAGTCCAAACGGAATGAAACCTTCGGAAACGTGATTTTATCATCAGATAAGATCCAGGAGACTTGGACCCTCCGTCAAGAAATCCACGAGGTGGTCACGAGGGTGGAGGGCGCCCCCCCTAGGGCACGCCCCCTGCCTCGTCCCCTCGAAGCTCCACCGACGTACTTCTTCCTGCTATATATACCCACGACCCACGTACCCCCAAACGATCAGATACGGAGCCAAAAAACCTAATTCCACCGCCGCAACTTTCTGTATTCATGAGATCCCATCTTGGGGCCTGTTCCAGAGCTCCGCTGGAGGGAGCATCGATCACGGAGGGCTTCTACATCATCATCCAAGCCCCTCCGATGAAGTGTGAGTAGTTTACTTCAGACCTACGGGTCCAAAGCTAGTAGCTAGATGGCTTCTTCTCTCTTTTTGGATCTCAATACAATGTTCTCCCCCTCTCTCGTGGAGATCTATTCGATGTAATCTTCTTTTTGCGGTGTGTTTGTTGAGACCGATGAATTGTGGGTTTATGATCAAGTCTATCTATGAATAATATTTGAATCTTCTCTGAATTCTTTTATGTATGATTGGTTATCTTTGCAAGTCTCTTCGAATTATCAGTTTGGTTTGGCCTACTAGATTGGTTGTTCTTATCATGGGAGAAGTGCTTAGCTTTGGGTTCGATCTTGCGGTGTCCTTTCCCAGTGACAGAAGGGGCAGCAAGGCACGTATTGTATCGTTTCCATCAAGGATAACAAGATGGGTTTTTTATCATATTGCATGAAACTATCCCTCTACATCATGTCATCTTGCTTAAGGCGTTACTCTGTTTTTAACTTAATACTCTAGATGCATGCTGGATAGCAGTCGATGAGTGGAGTAATAGTAGTAGATGCAGAATCATTTCGGTCTACTTGTCTCGGACGTGATGCCTATATACATGATCATACCTAGATATTCTCATAACTATGCTCAATTTTGTCAATTGCTCAACAGTAATTTGTTCACGCACCGTAGAATACTTATGCTCTTGAGAGAAGCCACTAGTGAAACCTATGGCCCCCGGGTCTCTTTCTCATCATATCAATCTCCATTACTTAATTATTGCTTTGCTTTTACTTTATTTACTTTGCATCTCTATACCAAAAATACCAAAAATATTATTTATCATCTCTATCAGATCTCATTTTCATAAGTGACCGTGAAGGGATTGAAAACCCCTAAGCGTGTTGGTTGCGTTGAGCTATTGTTTTTGTGTAGGTACGAGGGACTCGAGCGTATCCTCCTACTGGATTGATACCTTGGTTCTCAAAATCTGAGGGAAATACTTACGCTACTATGCTGCGTCATCCCTTCCTCTTCGTGGAAATCCAACGCAGTGCTCAAGAGGTAGCAGGGCTCTGGAGAATCAAACTGAAAAGACTCATGAATTGCTCCGGAAGGGTGAAAGGGATTCTCGCAATCGAAAACAATTATGAAAGGATGGCATCAAGCTTGAACTTCGCATCTTTGGAAGAATGGGTAAGAATTTAAGAGGAACTCTTCCTCGGTCTTGAAAATCTGAGAATGACGACGAGAAACACCACCATGAATTATTTAGACACTCCGGAAGAATCAAAAGCGAAGAGGTTGAGCCAACGATGAAAAGAATTTGACAGATCTTGGAAAAATACATATGCCTGATGATAATTCATTCTCACGACATACTTGAAATGAATTTGAGAATAACACCGGGAAAAGAAGAGTCAGGTAAGATCCTGGGAAAAGACCTATGGGTTAGTGCCCACTCAAAAGACACACCTTTGGAATGATTTTGAAGAGAGATTGCACCGGTTGAATTAAATGACTCAAAGGAGATAACAACCTCGAAACAGCTTGAACGGGATTAGGAATGGAAACGCGAATCTTCTGAGATATCTTTGGCACTCCGGAACACATGAATAGTGAGAGGTGAATAGATAAGAAAGTCTTCGATAAGAACTTCCAACATGGAAAGCATGTGAACCAATGAAAAAGATACGATCAACACTGAAAGCTTCATTTGAATCCACCGGAGAAGAAAGAGAACGAAGAATGATGAACTAGAAGCTCCGTTAGAATCTTCATGATAATCACCGGATAATAACATTAACAGAAAAAATGAAGAAACTTCACAACCATAAGATGGATACGTGATTCATAAATCTGAGTCCTTGAAGAAAAAGGGTGGGAGGGTGGGTAAAACAAAAGGCAGCTTGGGACGGATGAAACAAACACCGTTGAGAAGAACTGATAATTGATCTTATGGATGGGGAGAATGATGGGATCATCTCGAAGAGAAGCACGCCGGTTGGAAAGAATTGACAAGACAATCTCGATTATCATGAAGGATTTGTATTCACATAGGAATATGAGAACACCGCTTAGAAAAGGTACGGAATCGACATTTGACTTCGAAGCAACTCGAATACCACAACTCAAAACAAAACAAAGGACTGGCTTGCAAAATAAGCTGGAAACAAACATACGATAGATCCCATATCGTATCATGTGTTTGTTAGAAGGATATCCTACGTGATACTTGAATTCCCACTTATAAACTCCCGAAAATTTCTTGTTATGCAATCAGGTGTTGGGGATACATGGGAAGCATAATATCTGACCCAAAACTAACAATACCTACATCCAGCTGTATCCATCCTTCAACACATAACCAAGAAACCTTCGGAAATCATTTACCTCAACCTTCGAAAAACATCTGTTATACGAGTTATGGCAATACTCCCGAACTCCCGGCCCAGTACTGGGTGGCGTCGAGGTTATCTCAGCAACAACTGCATAAAATAGTTTTTTGATGTCGGCGAACTCAGGTATTCCAGAACTGCAACGATAAAATTGTGACGACAACACCTCGGAGCTCAACTCCCCGGGACACTGCCACAAACCCTAAATGTCAGGAGGCACCAAGAACAATGTTCTCGTCACAAAACCATCTGAACGATTCCAAGATACCGGCGTGATCTTAAAAAAATCGTGAAATTTGAGGAGAGAAGAGCCAAAACTCTATGTCAGGAGGCCTCACCAGAGCGATGAAGGGACTGAGGAGTAAAAAGAATCCTACTTTCCGATATGTGTAATCCTAAGACTCAAAACATTTTGTTCTAGACTCAACAACATCAACGATTCGATCAAGCAGGGGGCTCCTAAGTCGGGGATGGCTCTGATTACCAACTTGTAACACCCATAATGCGGCTATATCTCCCACGTGTCGGGGCACGACTTAGAGGCATAGCTGCACAGTAGGTTTGTCGCAAGAGGGGTAATCTTCACACAATCCCATGTACTGAATAAGAAAGGGATAAAGAGTTGGCTTACAATAGCCACTTCACACAAATACAAGATAAACATACATCATCCAGAATACAATGTCCGACTACGGAACCAAAATAAAAGGAAGACAACCCCAAATGCTAGATCCCCGATCATCCCAACTGGGCTCCACTACTGATCAAAAGGAAACGGAACAAAACAACGATCAAGATCGTCATTGATCTCCCACTTGAGCTCGGTTGCGTCATCTGCACTGGTATCATCGGCACCTGCAACTGTTTGGAAGTATCTGTGAGCCACGAGGACTTAGTAATCTCACACCCGCGAGATCAAGACTATTCAAGCTTATGGGTAGGGAAAGGTTATGAGTTGGAGCTGCAGCAAGCACTAAGCATATATGGTGGCTAACATATACAAATAAGAGCGAGAAGAGAAGCAATGCAATGGTCGTGAACTAGAAGTGATCAAGAAGTGATCCTGAAACTACTTACGTTCAAGCATAACTCCAAAGTCGTGTTCACTTCCCGGACTCCGCCGTAAAGAGACCATCACGGCTAGACACACGGCTGATGCATTTTAATTAAGTTAAGTGTCAAGTTCTCTACAACCGGATATTAACAAATTCCCATCTGCCACATAACCGCGGGCACGACTCTCGAAAGTTTATACCCTGCATGGGTGTCCCAACTTAGCCCATCACAAGCTCCCACGGTCAATGAAGGATATTCCTTCCCCCAAGAAGACCCGATCAGACTCGGAATCTTGGTTACAAGACATTTCGACAATGATAAAACAAGACCAGCAAGACCGCCCGATGTGCCGACATCCCGATAGGAGCTGCACATATCTCATTCGCAGGGCAACACCAGATAAGCTAAGCGTACAGGTACCAACATAACCCAAGTTTCCAAGGGACGGTTCCGCACGGTGCTCTGGTTCGGACCAACACTTAGAGAAGCACTAGCCCGGGGGGTTAAAATAAAGATGACCCTTGAGTTTGCAGAACCCAAGGGAAGGTGATAGGTTGTTAGGCAAATGTAAAACCAAGGTTGGGCCTTGCTGGAGGAGTTTTATTCAAAGCAAACTGTCAAGGGGTTCCCATAACACTCAACCGCGTAAGGGACGCAAAATCAAGGAACATAACACCGGTATGACGGAAACTAGGGCAGCAAGAGTGGAACAAAACACCAGGCATAAGGCCGAGCCTTCCACCCTTTACCAAGTATATAGATGCATTAAATAATTAAATAAGAGATATTGTGATATCCCAACATATCCATGTGCCAACATGGAACAAGCTTCATCTTCACCTGCAACTAGCAACGCTATAAGAAGGGATGAGCAAAAGCGGTAACATAGCCAAACAATGGTTTGCTAGGAAAGGTGGGTTAGAGGCTTGACATGGCAATATGGGAGGCATGATATAGCAAGTGGTAGGTAGCGCGGCATAGCAATAGAGCGAACAACTAGCCAACAAAGATAGAAGTGATTTCGAGGGTATGGTCATCTTGCCTGAGATCCCGCAAGGGAAAGAACGAGTCCATGAAGTAGACGAACGGATGTAGTCGAACGGATCCTCACGACTCCGAAACCGAAGCTAACGAGAGAAGCAACCCGGAAAGAAGCAAGCAACATAGTAAACAACCATCACATAAACATGGTATGATGCACAACCAAGTATGATGCATGTCCGGTTTAAATGAGGCATGGCATGGCAAAATGCACAAACAATCCTACAAATTAAGTGGAGCTCAATATGCAACTCCGTTGCATATTGACGGAACACCACATTCAAGTTATTTCATTTGATCTCGTTTATGTACCCAACAATATTCAATGTTGATTAACATGGCAAGAGGTGAAGCATATGAAAATTGCCTATCTAGGCAAGTTTAAATGAGGCCGGAACAGCAAGCAACAAGTCCGGAAAAATTCTCATGTGCATATTTTAGATTTGGTACTGTTCTGCCCTAAGCCATATTTTAGAGTTGTTAAACATGCAAAGTAAGGTCACCATGATAATCTATGCATTTTTGTACCCCATTTACATATAAAGTTTGCTAAGTTTGGAGCTACGGTTAAATAGTTATGAATTAAAGCATTTTACCGTGGCAATATGGCAAAACAAAGCAAACAACAAGTTTAAACATTTTTAACATGCATGAAAGTGGCATATTATGAAACTAGACGAAATTCTAGTCATATTTCATATATAGTTCATTTTAAACCGATGCACGGATGATGAGGTATAATATGCATGAACATGAAGTTCTTTTCTGCAAAACTGCGTTCTCTGGTTAATTAGGCAAATTCTTTGTACAGAGAAAAAAAACGGGCTGAAACTGGAGGTGCTGGGAGCTGCTCACTTTGGGCCAAGCCCAGCTGGAGGAGAGGCCGGGCCACAGCAGGCCGCGGGGGGAAGGTGGGCCAGTTCTGCCTACGAGGCCCACGATGGGAGGGACTCATCCCCGACCTCCTGACGAGGACGAGGCAGGATGAAGCCGGCGAACTTCGACGGCGCGTGGCGGCTGTGGAAGCCAGATCCGGCCGTGGACTTGCCGGATCCGGAAGGAGGCGAGGCGGAAGTGTCCGTTTCCGGCGACTGCGGGGCCGGGCATCGACGGCGGTGGGGCGCCGGATCTGGGTCGGAAGGAGACGCCGGCGAGGTTCTAGCAACGAGGCCTTGGCTAGCAGCTTCGGCGGGATGCGGAAGCAGGGGACGGCGGGGCGGCGACGGATGGCGGTGCAGGCGTCGTAGATGCGGGAGGATGCAGGGGACGACGCTAGCGGACTCCGGGGCGGACGACGGCCACCAGCGGCGCTCGGGAAGATCTTGGGCGCTCGGGACAGGCCCCTGGCTCGGGCGCTCGCGGGCGCCTACGGGCGACGGCGGTGGGCGGCTCAGGCCCGGGCGGGCCCGCGATGGGTCTGCAGGGCCGCAACAAAGTGGGGGGAGGCAGGCGCGACGTGGCTTCGTCTGGTTGGGCGGGGCGGCGGCGCTGCCCACTGGGGTGGCGCCACATGGCGATGGCGAGTTGGCGGCGCTGGAGGAGGCCAAGTGGCGGCGGCGGAGCGGATCTGACGGCGACAAGTGGCGGGTGGAGGTTGGGCTGCGCGGAAAAATCTGGAGGAGGGTGGAAGAAGGCCAAAAATGGACTAGGGGTGTCCATATATAGCAGAAGGAGCTATGGTTGGGGGTTTGAGGCCGTTTCTGGACCCTCCGATCGCAATCGAACGGTTCCGGTCAGAGGGGGTTTAGGTGGGCTGCAGGTGGGCTGTGAAGAAGGGCTTGGACTGAGAGGAGAGGGGAGAGATGCAGCCCGACACGGTTTCCGGAGACCGAAAACGTCCAACGAAAAGACCGGCTACTATTGCCGCTATATTTATCCGTTGGGGCATCAAATGGACTCCGAATGCGATGAAACTTGGCAGGCGGCCTACCTACAACATAACAAGACCGCACACCAACACTCAACCCATTCCGAGAACATTTTCCGGCCACTTATAAAATAATATTTTGGATGTGCCGCGGGCGCGTGCAAGTGTGTCTGGGCTCAGAACGGACAACGGAAAGAACTGGAGGAACCCGGACGAATGCAAGTTTTTAAAACAAGATGATGCAATGCACATGATGGCATGACAAGATGCAAAACGCAAGCGAATGACATGGCAACAACAAGGAATAACTGGAAGATACCTGGCGCAATGGTCTCGGGGCGTTACAGTGGAATAGAATATGATGGTGGAGGTTGTGTGGAGAAGACAAAAAGGAGAAAGTCTCACATCGATGCGGCTAATCAATGGGCTATGGAGATGCCCATCAATTGATGTCAATGTGAGGAGTAGGGATTGCCATGCAACGGATGCACTAGAGCTATAAGTGTATGAAAGCTCAAACTGAAAACTAAGTGGGTGTGCATCCAACTTGCTTGCTCATGAAGACCTCGGGCATTTGAGGAAGCCCATCATCGGAATATACAGGCCAAGTTATATAATGAAAAATTCCCACTAGTATATGGAAGTGACAACGTAGGAGACTCTCTCTATGAAGAACATGGTGCACTCTGAAGCACAAGTGTGGTAAAAGGATAGTAACATTGTCCCTTCTCTCTTTTCTCTCTTTTTTTTCTTTTTTTTTTCTTTTCTTCTTCTTTTATTTTTATTTTTTAGGCTTCTTTGGCCTCTCTCTCTTTTTTTTTGGGGGGGGGGGGCTTCTCTGGCCACTTTTATTTTGATAACCTCACATGGGACAATGTTCTAATAATGATGATCATCACACTTTTATTTACTTACAACTCAATATTACAACTCGATACTAGAACAAAATATGACTCTATATGGATGCCTTCGGCGGTGTACCGGGATGTGCAATGATCTATCGTAGCAATGAAATCAAGAAACGGACAAGCCATGAAAACATCATGCTAGCTATCTTACGATCATGCAAAGCAATATGACAATGATGCTCAAGTCATGTATATGAAGATGATGGAAGTTGCATGGAAATATATCTCGAAATGGCTATGGAAATGCCATGATAGGTAGGTATGGTGGCTGTTTTGAGGAAGATATAAGGAGGCTTATGTGTGATAGAGCGTATCGTATCACGGGGTTTGGATGCACCGGCGAAGTTTGCACCAACTCTAGAGGTGAGAAAGGGCAATCCATGGTACCGAAGAGGCTAGCAATGATGGAAGGGCGAGAGTGCGTATAATCCATGGACTCACATTAGTCATAAAGAACTCACATACTTATTGCAAAAATCTATTAGTCATCGAAACAAAGTACTACGCGCATGCTCCTAGGGGGCTAGATTGGTAGGAAAATACCATCGCTCGTCCCCGACCGCCACTCATAAGGAAGACAATCAATAAATACCTCATGCTCCAACTTCGTTACATAACGGTTCACCATATGTGCATGCTACGGGAATCACAAACTTCAACATAAGTATTTCTACAATCCACAACTACCCACTAGCATGACTCTAATATCACCATCTTTATATCACAAAACTCTTGCAAGGAATCAAACATATCATATTCAGTGATCTACAAATTTTATGTAGGATTTTACGATTAACCATGTGAATGACTAATTCCTGTCATCTCTCTAAATAGATATAAGTGAAGCAAGAGAGTTTAATTCTTTCTACAAAAGAAATGCCCACACTCTAACAAATATAAGTGAAGCAAAAGAGCATTCTACAGATGGCGGTTTTCCATGTGAAGAGAAACAGGCAATCCAAACTTCAAATAATATAAGTGAAGCACATGAAGCATTCTATAAAGCCATACTCAAAAAATATAAGTGAAGTGCAATGAGCATTCTATAAATCAACAATGGACTATCTCGTACCAGCATGGTGCATCAAATAAAAGTGAAAACTAAATGCAAAAGACGCTCCAAGATTTGCACATATCGCATGAATGAAACGAATTTGAAAACATACCGATACTTGTTGAAGAAAGATGGGATGCCTTCCGGGGCATCCCCAAGCTTAGACGCTTGAGTCTACTTGAATATTTACTTGGGGTGACTTGGGAATCCCCAAGATTAAGCTCTTGCCTCTCCTCCTTCTCCTCACATCGAGACCTCCTCGATCTTCGAACACTTCATCCACACAAAACTCAACAGAAAGCTCGGTAATATTCGTTAGTATAATAAAGCAAATCACTACTCTAAGTACTGTTGCAAACCAATTGATATTTTGTTTTTGCATTTTAGCTAATGTAATATAACTTTTTCATGGCTTAGTACTCTGATAAAAATCGATAGTTTCATCAAAACAAGCAAACTATGCATCAAAAACAGAATCTGTCTTAAACAGGACAGTCTGTAGTAATCTGAACATTCACCATACTTCTGTTACTTCAAAAATTCTGAACAAATTAGGAAAAATGAAAAATTTGTATAGAAAGACAGTGAAAAAAGTTTCAAAACCGTTTGACGTTCCAGTAAAAAATGTAAAATCGCGCACTACAGCCAAATTTTATGTCTCGCACCGCACAAACCAACAAGCAATGTAAACATCCTAAAGGCAAATCTTGGCACATTTTTTTAAAACTATATAAAAGCACTCAACAGAAATAAATGACTCTCTAAAACTTTCGGGTTGTCTCCCTGGCAGCGCTTTCCTTAAAGCCATTAAGCTAGGCATAAGGTGCTCAAGTAATGAATCCACCCGGATCCCAAGGTATATCAAAGCCAATTTGAATTAGCAATGATTTGGCATTTAGTAGTGAGCACAAAGCAACATATATCATGTAATGACGAAGTCTAACTCTCTTCCTATGCATCGGCATGTCATAAAATAACAATTCGTGCACACAAAGTAAAGGCCAATGCATAGCATAAGAAGTTTCTTGCAATTTTATCATATTGGAAACATGGAGAGGCGGAGATGTAGTTCCTCTCTCATAATAATTGAAAGTAGGAACAGAAAGCACATGCATATTATATCTATCAAAATCATCATGTGTAGTAGTAAAACACAACCATCAATATAATCCTTAATAAGGGCAAACTTCTCCGATATAGTGTAGTCGGGAGAATTCAAAAAGATAATAGGACTATCATGTGTGGGTGTAATAGCAACAATTTCATGTTTAACATAAGGAACTATAGCAAGTTCATCTCCATAAGAATAATTCATATTGGTATCTTGGCCACAAGCATAGCAAGCATCATCAAAAAGGGATATTTCAAAAGAATCAACGGGATCATAACAATCATCATAGCAATCATCCTTCGGTAAGTGCTACCTCTTGAGAACTGCGTTGGTTTTCCCTTGAAGAGGAAAGGGTGATGCAGTAAAGCAGCGTAAGTATTTCCCTTAGTTTTTGAGAACCAATGTGTCAATCCAGTAGGAGACCATGCGTGAGTCACCTCGTACCTACACAAACAAATAAGAACCTCGCAACCAACGTGATAAAGGGGTTGTCAATCCCTTCACGGCCACTTGCAAGAGTGAGATCTGATAGAGATGATAATAATAAGATAAATATTTTTGGTATTTTTATGATATAGATTGAAAGTAAAGATTGCAAAATAAAGTAGATTGGAAACTTGTATGATGGAGAATAGACCCGGGGGCCATAGGTTTCACTAGTGGCTTCTCTCAAGAAAGCATAAGTATTACGGTGGGTGAACAAATTACTATCGAGCAATTGATAGAAAAGCGAATAATTATGAGAATATCTAGGCATGATCATGTATATAGGCATCACGTCCGAGACAAGTAGACCAAAACGATTCTGCATCTACTACTATTACTCCACACATCGACCGCTATCCAGCATGCATCTAGAGTATTAAGTTCATAAGAACAGAGTAACGCCTTAAGCAAGATGACATGATGTAGAGGGATAAACTCATGCAATATGATGTAAACCCCATCTTTTTATCCTCGATGGAAACAACACAATACATGTTGTTTCCCTTTCTGTCACTGGGATCAAGCACCGCAAGATTGAACCCAAAGCTAAGCACTTCTCCCATTGCAAGAAAGTTCATTCTAGTAGGCCAAACCAAACTGATAATTCGAAGAGACTTGCAAAGATAAACCAATCATACATAAAAGAATTCAGAGGAGATTCAAATATTGTTCATAGATAAACTTGATCATAAACCCACAATTAATCGGATCTCGACAAACACACCGCAAAAGAAGATTACATCGAATAGATCTCCCAGAGAATCGAGGAGAACTTTGTATTGAGATCCAAAGAGAGAGAGAGAAGAAGCCATCTAGCTACTAGCTATGGACCCGAAGGTCTGAAGTAAACTACTCACACATCATCAGAGGGGCCATGGAGTTGATGTAGAGGCCCTCCGTGATCAATGCCCCCTCCGGCGGAGCTCCGGAAAAGGCCCCAAGATGGGATCTCTTGGGTACAGAAGGTTGCGGCGGTGGACATAGGGTTTCGTGGTGCTCCTGGATGTTTGCGGGGTATATGGATATATATATATAGGAGGAAGAAGTACGTCAGTGGAGCAACGAGGGGCCCACGAGGGTGGAGGGCGCGCCCAGGGGGTGGGCGCGCCCCCCTGCCTCGTGGCCTCCTCGATTGTTTCTTGACGTCCACTCCAAGTCTCCTGGATCACGTTTGTTCCAAAAATAATGCTCCCGAAGGTTTCATTCCGTTTGGACTCCGTTTGATATTCCTTTTCGGTGAAACTCTAAAATAGGCGAAAAAACAGCAATTTGGGTTGGGCCTCCGGTTAATAGGTTAGTCCCAAAAATAGTATAAAAGTGTAAAAATAAGCCCATTAACATCCAAAATATATAATATAATAGCATGGAGCAATCAAAAATTATAGATACGTTGGAGATGTATCAAGCATCCCCAAGCTTAATTCCTGCTTGTCCTCGAGTATGTTAATGATAAAAACAGAATTTTTGATGTGGAAAGCTTCCTAACATATTTCTCAAAGTATTTTTCTTTATAGTGGCATGAATGTTCAGATCCGAAAGATTCAAGATAAAAGTTTAATATTGACATAGAAATAATAATTCTTCAAGCATACTAACTAAGCAATCATGTCTTCTCAAAATAACATGGCCAAAGAAAGTTATCCCTACAAAATCATATAGTCTGGCTATGCTCTATCTTCATTACACAAAGTATTCAATCATGCACAACCCTGATGACAAGCCAAGCAATTATTTCATACTTTTTATGTTCTCAAACTTTTTCAATCTTTACGCAATATATGAGCGTGAGCCATGGATATAGCACTATGCTGGAATAGAATGGTGGTTGTGGAGAAGACAAAAAAGGAGAAGATAGTCTCACATCAACTAGGCGTATCAATGGGCTATGGAGATGCCCATCAATAGATATCAATGTGAGTGAGTAGGGATTGCCATGCAACGGATGCACTAGAGTTATAAGTGTATGAAAGCTCAACAAAAGAAACTAAGTGGGTGTGCATCCAACTTGCTTGCCCATCATTGGAATATACAAGTGGGTGTGCATCCAACCTAGGGAAATTTGAGGAAGCCCATCATTGGAATATACAAGCCAAGTTCTATAATGTGAAATTCCCACTAGTTTGTGAAAGTGACAACATAGGAGACTCTCTATCATGTAGATCATGGTGCTACTTGGAAGCACAAGTGTGGAAAAAGGATAGTAACATTGTCCCTTCTCTCTTTTTCTCTCATTTTTTTATTTGGGCCTTATTTCTTTTTTATTTTGGCCTCTTTTCTCCTTTTTTTATTTTCCGTCCGGAGTCTCATCCCGACTTGTGTTGGAATCATAGTCTCCATCATCCTTTCCTCACTAGGACAATGCTCTAATAATGATGATCATCACACTTCTTTTTACTTACAACTCAAGAACTACAACTCAATACTTAGAACAAAATATGACTCTATGTGAATGCCTCCAGCGGTGTACCGGGATATGCAATGAATCAAGAGTGAAATGTATGAAAAAATTATGAACGGTGGCTTTGCCACAAATACGATGTCAACTACATGATCATGCATGGCAATATGACAATGATGAAGTGTGTCATAGCAAACTGAATGGTGGAAAGTTGCATGGCAATATATCTCGAAATGGCTATGGAAATGCCATAATAGGTAGGTATGGTGGCTGTTTTGAGGAAGGTATATGGTGGGTTTATGGTACCGGTGAAAGTTGCGCGGTACTAGAGAGGCTAGCCAATGTGGAAGGGTGAGGGTGCGTATAATCCATGGACTCGACATTAGTCATAAAGAAATCACATACTTATTGCAAAATATATTATTTATCGAAACAAATTACTACGCGCATGCTCCTAGGGGGATAGATTGGTAGGAAAAGACCATCGCTCGTCCCCGACTGCCACTCATAAGGAAGGCAATCAATAAATAAATCATGCTCCGATTTCATCACATAACGGTTCACCATACGTGCATGCTACGGGAATCACAAACTTCAACACAAGTATTTCTCAAATTCACAACTACTCAACTAGCATGACTCCAATATCACCATCTCCATATCTCAAAACAATCATCAAGTATCAAACTTCTCTTAGTATTCAATGCACTTATATGAAAGTTTTTATTGTGCCTAAAAGCAAATTGCCATGTTGTTCTAAAGGACTCTCAAAATAATATAAGTGAAGCATGAGAGATCAATTATTTCTATGAAATAAAACCACCACCGTGCTCTAAAAGATATAAGTGAAGCACTAGAGCAAAAACAATATAGCTCAAAAGATATAAGTGAAGCACATAGAGTATTCTAATAAAATCCAATTCATGTGTGTCTCTCTCAAAAGGTGTGTACAGGAAGGATGATTTTGGTAAACTAAAAAGCAAAGACTCAAATCATACAAGACGCTCCAAGCAAAACACATATCATGTGGCGAATAAAAATATAGCTCCAAGTAAAGTTACCGATGAACGAAGACAAAAGAGGGGATGCCTTCCGGGGCATCCCCAAGCTTAGGCTTTTGGGTGTCCTTGTATTTTACATTGGGGTCCCATGGGCATCCCCAAGCTTAGGCTCTTCCCACTCCTTGTTCCATAATCCATCAAATCTTTACCCAAAACTTGAAAACTTCACAACACAAAACTTAACAGAAAAATCTCATGAGTTCCGTTAGCGAAAGAAAACAAAACACCACTTCAAGGTACTGTAATGAACTCATTCTTTATTTATATTGGTGTTAAAACTAATGTATTACAACTTCTCTATGGTTTATAAACTCTTTTACTTGCCATAGATTCATCAAAATAAGCAAACAACACACGAAAAACAGAATCTGTCAAAAACAGAACAGTCTGTAGTAATCTGTAACTAACGCAAACTTCTGGAACCCCAAAAATTCTAAAATAAATTTCTGGATGTGAGGAATTTATCTATTAATCATAATCAAAAAGAATTAACTAGATATCACTCTCCAATAAAAAATGGAAGCAATTCTCGTAAGTGCTAAAGTTTCTATTTTTTACAGCAAGATCAAAAAGACTTCCCCCAAGTCTTCCCAACGGTTCTACTTGGAACACACACTAATTAAACACAAAAAACACAACCAAAACAGAGTCTAGATAAATTATTTATTACTAAACAGGAGCAAAAAGCAAGGAATAAAAATAAAATTGGGTTGCCTCCCAACAAGCGCTATCGTTTAACGCCCCTAGCTAGGCATAAAAGTGAAGATAGATCTAGGTATTGCCATCTTTGGTAGGCAATCCATAAGTGGCTCTCATAATAGATTAATATGGTAATTTAATTTTCTTTCTAGGGAAGTGTTCCATGCCTTTCCTTCACGGAAATTGGAATTTAATATCTCCTTCCTTCACATCAATAATTGCACCAATCGTTCTAAGGAAAGGTCTACCAAGAATAATAGGACATGAAGGATTGCAATCTATATCTAGAACAATGAAATCTACGGGCACATAATTCCTATTTGCAACAATAATAACATCATTAATCTTTCCCATAGGTTTCTTAATAGTGGATTCCGCAAGGTGCAAGTTTAAAGAACAATCATCAAATTCACGGAAACCTAGCAAATCACACAAAGTTTTTGGGATCATGGAAACACTAGCACCCAAATCACACAAAGCATAGCATTCAGATCTTTAATTTTTATTTTAATAGTAGGTTACCACTCATCATAAAGTTTTCTAGGGATAGAAACTTCCAACTCAAGTTTTTCTTCATAAGATTGCATCAAAGCATCAACGATATGTTTAGTAAAAGCTTTATTTTGGCTATAAGCATGAGGAGAATTTAGCACATATTGCAACAAGGAAATACAATCTATCAAAGAGCAATTATCACAATTATATTCCTTGAAATCCAAGATAGTGGGTTCATTGTTATTTAAAGTTTTAACCTCTTCAATCCCACTTTTATCAATTTTTTGCATCAAGATCTAAAAACTCTGAATTTTTGGGACGCCTTCTAACAAAAGTTGACTCATCTCCAGTCCCATCATTATCAAGATTCATATTGAAAAACAAGGATTTAATAGGGGACACATCAATTACTTTTAGATCTTCATCCTTATTATCATGAAAACTAGAAGAACACGCTTTCACAAAGCAATCTTTTTTAGCACGCATCCTAGCGGTTCTTTCTTTGCACTCATCAATGGAAATTCTCATAGATTTGAGATACTCATTGATATCATGCTTAGGTGGAATAGATCTAAGTTTCAAAGAATCAACATCAAGAGAAATTCTATCCACATTCCTAGCTAACTCATCAATCTTAAGCAATTTTTCTTCAATCAAAGCATTGAAACTCTTTTGCAAACTAATAAATTCTTTAATACTAGATTCAAAATCAGAGGGCATCTTATTATAATTTCCATAAGAATTGTTGTAGGAATTACCATAATTATTAGAGTAATTACTAGGAAACGGCCTAGGATTAAAATTACCTCTATACGGGTTGTTACCAAAATTATTCCTACCAACAAAATTCACATCCATAGATTCATTATTATTCTCAATCAAAGTAGACAAAGGCATATCATTAGGATCAGTAGGAGCACTCTTATTAGCAAACAATTTCATAAGTTCATCCATCTTTCCACTCAAAACATTAATCTCTTCAATTGCATGCACTTTTTTACTAGTAGATCTTTCCGTGTGCCATTGAGAATAATTAACCATAATATTATCTAGGAGTTTGGTAGCTTCTCCTAAAGTGATTTCCACAAAAGTGCCTCCCGCGGCTGAATCTAAAAGATTTCTAGAAGCAAAGTTCAATCCGGCATAAAATTTTGTATAATCATCCAAAGATTCAAACCATGTGTAGGGCAATTACGTATCATTAATTTCATCCTCTCACAAGTTTGTGCAACATGTTCATGATCAAGTTGCTTAAAATTCATAATATCATTTCCAAGAGAGATGATATTAGCGGGAGGAAAATACTTAGAGATAAAAGCATCTTTGCACTTATTCCACGAATCAATACTATTTTTAGGCAAAGATGAAAACCAAGCTTTAGCACGATCTCTAAGTGAAAACGGAAATAGCTTAAGTTTAACAATATCATTATCCACATCTTTCTTCTTTTGCATATCACACAAATCAAAAAAGTTGTTTAGATGGGTAGGGACATCTTCACTAGGAAGGCCAGAAAACAAATCTTTCATGACAAGATTCAGCAAAGCAATATTAATTTCACAAGATTCAGTATCGGTAAGAGGAGCAATCGGAGTGCTAATAAAATAATTATTTTTGGTATTGGCAAAGTCACACAATTTAGTATTATCTTGAGCCATCGTGACAAGAAATCAATCCAACACACAAGCAAACAAGAAACAAGCAAAAGAGGCAAATTGGAAAAGAGAAGGGGAACGAAAAGAGAGGGCGAATAAAACGGCAAGGGTGAAGTGGGGGAGAGGAAAACGAGAGGCAAATGGCAAATAATGTAATGCGAAGGATAAGAGTTGTGATGGGTACTTGGTATGTCTTGACTTGATAAAGATCTCCCCGGCAATGGCGCCAGAAATCCTTCTTGCTACCTCTTGAGCACTGTGTTGGTTTTCCCTTGAAGAGGAAAGGGTGATGCAGTAAAGTAGCGTAAGTATTTCCCTCAGTTTTTGAGAACCAAGGTATCAATCCAGTAGGATACCACACGCGAGTCACCTCGTACCTACACAAACAAATAAGAACCTCGCAACCAACACGATAAAGGGGTTGTCAATCCCTTCACGGCCACTTGCAAGAGTGAGATCTGATAGAGATGATAATAATAAGATAAATATTTTTGGTATTTTTATGATATAGATTGAAAGTAAAGATTGAAAAATAAAGTAGATTGGAAACTTGTATGATGGAGAATAGACCCGGGGGCCATAGGTTTCACTAGTGGCTTCTCTCGAGAAAGGATAAGTATTACGGTGGGTGAACAAATTACTGTCGAGCAATTGACAGAAAAGCGAATAATTATGAGAATATCTAGGCATGATCATGTATATAGGCATCACGTCTGAGACAAGTAGACCGAAATGATTCTGCATCTACTACTATTACTCCACACATCGACCACTATCCAGCATGCATCTAGAGTATTAAGTTCATAAGAACAGAGTAACGCCTTAAGCAAGATGACATGATGTAGAGGGATAAACTCATGCAATATGATGTAAACACCATCTTTTTATCCTCGATGGCAACAATACAATACGTGTCGTTTCCCTTTCTGTCACTGGGATCGAGCACCGCAAGATAGAACTCAAAGCTAAGCACTTCTCCCATTGCAAGAAAGATCAATCTAGTAGGCCAAACCAAACTGATAATTCGAAGAGACTTGCAAAGATAAACCAATCATACATAAAAGAATTCAGGGGAGATTCAAATATTTTTCATAGATAAACTTGATCATAAACCCACAATTAATCGGATCTTGACAAACACACCGCCAAAGAAGATTACATCGAATAGATCTCCAAGAGAATCGAGGAGAACTTTGTATTGAGATCCAAAGAGAGAGAATAAGCCACCTAGCTACTAGCTATGGACCCAAAGGTCTGAAGTAAACTACTCACACATCATCGGAGGGGCCATGGAGTTGATGTAGAGGCCCTCTGTGATCAATGCCCCCTTCTGGCGGAGCTCCGGAAAAGGCCCCAAGATGGGATCTCTTGGGTACAGAAGGTTGCGGTGGTGGAAATAGGGTTTCGTGGTGCTCTTGGATGTTTGCGGGGTATATGGATATATATAGGAGGAAGAAGTACGTCGGTGGAGCAACGAGGGGCCCATGAGGGCGGAGGGCGTGCCCCCTGCCTCGTGGCCTCCTTGATTGGTTCTTGACATCCACTCCAAGTCTCCTGGATCACGTTTGTTCCAAAAATAACGCTCAGGAAGGTTTCATTCCGTTTGGACTCCGTTTGATATTTCTTTTTGGTGAAACTCTAAAATAGGCAAAAAACAGCAATTTGGGCTGGGCCTCCGGTTAATAGGTTAGTCCCAAAAATAGTATAAAAGTGTAAAAAATAAGTCCATTAACATCCAAAATATATAATATAATATCATGGAGCAATCAAAATTATAGATACGTTGGAGACGTGTCAGTAAGCACGAAGGGCATCGTCTCGCGTTGATTCTTCTTCCCAAAAATCACATATATTCCAAAAAAAATCTCCGTCAGTTTTGATCCCGTTTGGACTCCATTTGATATGGATTTTCTGTGAAACAAAAAACATGCAACAAACAGGAACTGACACTAGGCACTGGATCAATATGTTAGTCCCAAAAATAGTATAAAAAGTTGCCAAAAGTATATGAAAGTTGTAGAATATTGGCATGGAACAATCAAAAATTATAGATACAACGGAGACGTATCAATGATCATGTATATAGGCATCACGTCCGCGACAAGTAGACCGAAACGATTCTGCATCTACTACTATTACTCCACACATCGACCGCTATAAAGCATGCATCTAGAGTATTAAGTTCATAAGAACAGAGTAACGCATTAGGCAAGATGACATGATATAGAGGGATAAACTCAAGCAATATGATATAAACCCCATCTTTTTATCCTTGATGGCAACAATACAATACATGCCTTGCTGCCCCTGCTGTCATTGGGAAAGGACACCGCAAGATTGAACCCAAAGCTAAGCACTTCTCCCATTGCAAGAAAGATCAATCTAGTAGGCCAAACCAAACTGATAATTCGAAGAGACTTGCAAAGATAACAAATCATACATAAAAGATTTCAGAGAAGAATCAAGTATTGTTCATAGATAATCTTGATCATGAACCCACAATTCATCGGATCTCAACAAACACACCGCAAAAAGAATTACATCGAATAGATCTCCAAGAAGATCGAGGAGAACTTTGTATTGAGATCCAAGAGAGAGAAGAAGCCATCTAGCTAATAACTATGGACCCAAAGGTCTGTGGTAAACTACTCACACATCATCGGAGAGGCTATGGTGTTGATGTAGAAGCCCTCCGTGATCGATTCCCCCTCCGGTGGAGCTCTGGAAAAGGCCCCAACATGGCATCTCTTGGGTACAGAAGGTAGCGGCGGTGGACATAGGGTCTCGTGGTGCTCTCGGATGTTTCCAGGGTATATGAGTATATATAGGCGAAAGAAGTCGGTCAGGAGAGCCACGAGGGGCCCACGAGGGTGGGGGGTGCGCCTACCCCCTGGGCGCGCCTCCCTGCCTCGTGGCCTCCTTGATGCTTCCTTGACGTCCACTCTAAGTCTCCTGGATTGCGTTTGTTCCAAAAATAACTCTCCCAAAGGTTTCATTCCGTTTGGATTCCGTTTGATATTCCTTTTCTGCGAAACACTAACATAGGAAAAAATAATAGCAATTTGCACTGGGCCTTTGGTTAGTAGGTTAGTCCCAAAAATAATATAAAAAGGTAAATTAAAGCCCATTAAACATCCAAAACAGACAATATAATAGCATGGAACAATCGAAAATTATAGATACGTTGGAGACGTATCAAGCATCCCCAAGCTTAATTCTTGCTCGTCCTCGAGTAGGTAAATGATAAAAATAGAATTTTTGATGTGGAATGCTACCTAGCATAATTCTCAATGTAATTTTCTTTATTGTGGCATGAATGTTCAGATCCAAAATATTCAAGGCAAAAGTTTAATATTGACATAAAAATGATAATACTTCAAGCATACTCACAAAGCAATCATGTCTTCTCAAAATAACATGGCCAAAGAGAGTTATCCCAACAAATCATATAGTCTGGCTATGCTCCATCTTCACCACACAAAATATTTAAATCATGCATAACCCCGATGACAAGCCAAGCAATTGTTTCATACTTTTGATGTTCTCTAACTTTTTCAATCTTCACGCAATACATGAGCGTGAGCCATGGACATAGCACTATAGGTGGAATAGAATGGTGGTTGTGGAGAAGACAAAAAGGAGAAGATAGTCTCAGATCAACTAGGCGTATCAATGGGCTATGGAGATGCTCATCAATAGATATCAATGTGAGTGAGTAGGGATTGCCATGCAACGGATGCACTAGAGCTATAAGTGTATAAAAGCTCAACAAAAGAACTAAGTGGGTGTGCATCCAACTTGCTTGCCCACGAAGACCTAGAGCATCTTGAGGAAGCCCATCATTGGAATATACAAGCCAAGTTCTATATTGTAAAATTCCCACTAGTATATGAAAGTGACAACATAAGAGACTCTCTATCATGAAGATCATGGTGCTACTTTGAAGCACAAGTGTGGTAAAAGGATAGTAACATTGTCCCTTCTCTCTTTTTCTCTCATTTTCTCTCTTTTTTCTCCTTTTTTTGGGCCTTCTCTTTTTATGGCCTTTCTCCTTTTTTTATTTTCGTCCGGAGTCTCATCCCGACTTATGGGGGAATCATAGTCTCCATCATACTTTCCTCACATGGGACAATGCTCTAATAATGATGATCATCACACTTTTATTTACTTACAACTCGATACTTAGAACAAAATATGAATCTATGTGAATGCCTCCGGCGGTGTCGGGATGTGCAATGACTCATGAGTGAAATATATGAAAGAATCATAAAGGTGGTTGTGCCACAAATATGATGTCAACTACATGATCATGCAAAGCAATATGACAATGATGAAGCATGTCATAACAAACGGAACGGTTGTAAGTTGCATGGCAATAAATCTCAGAATGGCTATGGAAATGCCATAATAGGTAGGTATGGTGGCTATGGAAATGCCATAATAGGTAGGTATTGTGGATGTTTTGAGGAAGGTATATGGTGGGTTTACGGTACCGGCGAAAGTTGCGCGGTACTAAAGAGGCTAGCAATGGTGGAAGGGTGAGAGTGCGTATAATCCATGGACTCAACATTAGTCATAAAAAACTCACATACTTATTGCAAAAATTTATTAGTTATCTAAACAAAGTACTATGCACATGCTCCTAGGGGGATAGATTGGTAGGAAAAGACCATCGCTCGTCCCCGATCGCCACTCATAAGGAAGACAATCAATAAATAAATCATGCTCCGACTTCATCACATAACGGTTCACCATACGTGCATGCTATGGGAATCACAAACTTTAACACAAGTATTTCTCAAATTCACAACTACTCAACTAGCATGACTGTAATATTACCATCTTCATATCTCAAAACAATCATCAAGTATCAAACTTCTCATAGTATTCAATGCACTTTTTATGATAGGTTTTATTATACCCATCTTGGATGCCTATCATATTAGGACTAATTTTATATCCAAAGCAAACTACCATGCTATTCTAGAGAACTCTCAAAATGATATAAGTGAATCATGAGAGATCAATAATTTCTATAAAATAAAACCACCACCGTGCTCTACAAAGATATAAGTGAAGCACTAGAGCAAAATTATCTAGCTCAAAAGATATAAGTGAAGCACAAAGAGTATTCTAATAAATTCCGATTCATGTGTGTCTCTCAAAAAGGTGTGTACAGCAAGGATGATAGTGGTAAACTAAAAAACAAAGACTCAAATCATACAAGACGCTCCAAGCAAAACACATATCATGTGGTGAATAAAAATATAGCATCAAGTAAAGTTACCGATGGACGAAGACGAAAGAGGGGATGCCTTCCGGGGCATCCACAAGCTTAGGATTTTGTTTGTCCTTGAATTTTTACCATGGGGTGCCTTGGGCATCCCCAAGCTTAGGCTCTTGCCACTCCTTATTCCATAATCCATCAAATCTTTACCCAAAACTTGAAAACTTCACAACACAAAACTCAACAGAAAATCTCATGAGCTCCGTTAGTATAAGAAAACAAACCACCACTTAAGGTACTACAATGAACTCATTCTTTATTTATATTGGTGTTAAACCTACTTTATTCCAAATTATCTATGGTTCACACCCCCCGATACTAGCCATAGATTCATCAAAATAAGCAAACAACACACGAAAAACAGAATCTGTCAAAAACAGAACAATCTGTAGTAATATGTAGGTTTCGAATACTTCTGTAACCCCAAAAAATCTGAAATAAATTTGTGGACGTGAGTAATTTGTCTATTAATCATCTTCAAAAATAATCAACCTAATCGCACTCTCCAGTAAAAAATGGCAGCAAATCTCGTGAGCGCTAAAGTTTCTGTTTTTTACAGCAAGATCGCAAAAACTCCCCCAAGTCTTCCCAAAGGTTCTACTTGGCACAAACACTAATTAAAAGCATAAAACCACATCTAAAAAGAATCTAGATGATTTATTTATTACTAAACAGAACCAAAAATCAAGAAACAAAAATAAAATTGGGTTGCCTCCCAACAAGCGCTATCGTTTAACGCCCCTAGCTAGGCATAAAAACAAGAATAGATCTAGATATTGTCATCTTTGGTATGCAATCCATAAGTGGTTCTCATAATAGATTCATAAGGTAATTTAATTTTATTTCTAAGAAAGTGTTTCATGCCTTTCCTTAACGGAAATTGGAATCTAATATTTCCTTCTTTCATATCAATAATTGCACCAATCGTTCGAAGAAAAGGTCTACCAAGAATAATAGGTCATGTAGGATTGCAATCAATGTCAAGAACAATGAAATCTACGGGCACATAATTCCTATTTGCAACAATAAGAACATCATTAATCCTTCCCATAGGTTTCTTAATGGTGGAATCCGCAAGATGCAAATTTAAAGAACAATCATCAAATTCACAGAAACCTAACGCATCACACAAAGTTTTTGGACTCGTGGAAACACTAGCACCGAAATCACATAAAGCATAGCATTCATTATCTTTAATCTTAATTTTAATAGTAGGTTCTCACTCATCGTAAAGTTTTCTAGGGATAGAAACTTCTAATTCAAGCTTTTCTTCATAAGATTGCATTAAAGCATCAATGATATGTTTGGTAAAAGCTTTATTTTGACTATAAGCATGAGGAGAATTTGACACGGATTGCAACAAGGAAATACAATCTATTAAATAAAAATTATCATAGTTAAATTCCTTGAAATCCAATATAGTGGGTTCATTGCTATGTAAAGTTTTGACCTCTTCAATCCCACTTTTACCAATTTTTGCATAAAGATCTAAAAACTCTGAATCATTGGGACACCTTTTAACTAAAGTTGACTCATCTTCAGTCCCACCATTATCAAAATTCATATTGCAAAACAAAGATTCAATAGGAGACACATCAATCACTTTTAGATCTTCATCCTTATTATCGTCTAGTTCTTCCAGTTTGGCGGCCATCTTATTAACTAAGGTTGCCTGCCTATCCGAAATTTGGGCTATTAAGTTTTCACGATGAACGAACTGAGATTTCAAACCATAAAATTCTTTAGACATATCATCGAGCTCTTTATTCATGTACCCCATAAAACTTTTTTGTTCTTTAAGCTCGTTTCTGAAGAAATTATTATGCTTAAACTGCAAGGACATAAAACTTCTAACGTTGTTTTCAATTTCTTCCAATCTTCTAAGGTGAGGATCAACACTTTTTGGTAAAGCCATCGCGGCAAACAATCCAACACACAAGCAAGCAGGAGGCAAGCAAAAAGAGGAGAACGAAAAAAAGAGGGCGGATGGAAAAGAGGGCGAATAAAACGGCAAGGGTGAAGTGGGGGAGAGGAAAACGAGAGGCAAATGGCAAATAATGTAATGCGAGGGATAAGAGTTTGTGATGGGTACTTGGTATGTCTTGACTTGTGCGTAGATCTCCCCGGCAATGGCGCCAAAAATGGCTAGTTGCTAGGAGATCAAATCTTGACTTGACTTGGTGCAACCTCCCCGGCAACAGTGCCAGAAATCCTTCTTGCTACCTCTTGAGCACTGCGTTGGTTTTCCCTTGAAGAGGAAAGGGTGATGCAGCAAAGTAGCATAAGTATTTCCCTCAGTTTTTGAGATCCAAGGTATCAATCCAGTAGTAGACTACACGCAAGTCGCCTCGCACCTACACAAACAAATAAGAACCTTGCAACCACGCGATAAAGGGGTTGTCAATCCCTTCACGGCCACTTGCAAAAGTGAGATCTGATAGAGATAATAAGATAAATATTTTTGATGTTTTTATGATATAGATTGAAAGTAAAGATTGCAAAGTAAAATAGATTGGAAACTTATATGATGGAAGATAGACTCGGGGGCCATAGGTTTCACTAGTGGCTTCTCTCAAGATAGCATAAGTATTATGGTGGGTAAACAAATTACTGTCGAGCAATTGATAAAAAAGTGCATAATTATGTGAATATCTAGGCATGATCATGTATATAGGTATCACGTCTGCGACAAGTAGACCGAAACGATTCTGCATCTACTACTATTACTCCACAAATCAACCGCTATCCAGCATGCATCTAGAGTATTAAGTTCATAAGAACAGAGTAACGCATTAAGCAAGATGACATGATGTAGAGGGATAAACTCAAGCAATATGATATAAACCCCATCTTTTTATCCTCGATGGCAATAATACAATACATGCCTTGCTGCCCCTGCTGTCATTGGGAAAGGACACATCAAGATTGAACCCAAAGCTAAGCACTTCTCCCATTGCAAGAAAGATCAATCTAGTAGGCCAAACCAAACTGATAATTCGAAGATACTTTCAAAGATAACAAATCGTACATAAAAGATTTCAGAGAAGAAACAAATATTGTTCATAGATAATCTTGATCATGAACCCACAATTCATCGGATCTCGACAAACACACCGCAAAAAGAATTACATCGAATAGATCTCCAAGAAGATCGAGGAGAACATTGTATTGAGATCCAAGAGAGAGAAGAAGCCATCTAAGTAATAACTATGGACCCAAAGGTCTGTGGTAAACTACTCACACATCATCGGAGAGGCTATGGTGTTGATGTAGAAGCCCTCCGTGATCGATTCCCCCTCCGGCGGAGCTCCGGAAAAGGGCCCAACATGGCATCTCTTGGGTACAGAAGGTAGCGGCGGTGGACATAGGGTTTCGTGGTGCTCTCGGATGTTTTAGGGGTATATGAGTATATATAGGCGAAAGACGTCGGTCAGGGGAGCCACGAGGGGCCCATGAGGGTGGGGGCGCGCCTGCCCCCCTGGGCGTGCCTCCCTGCCTCATGGCCTCCTCGATGCTTCCTTGAAGTCCACTCCAAGTCTCCTGGATTGCGTTTGTTCCAAAAATAACTCTCCCGAAGGTTTCATTCCGTTTGGATTCCGTTTGATATTCCTTTTATGCGAAACACTGAAATAGACCAAAAAAAACAGAAATTTGCACTGGGCCTTTGGTCACTAGGTTAGTCCCAAAAATAATATAAAAAGGTAAATTAAAGCCCATTAAACATCCAAAATAGATAATATAATAGCATGGAACAATCAAAAATTATAGATACGTTGGAGACGTATCACGGTCCTCCATAGACCGGGGGAGGGGGAACCGAGGCAAAAGTTCCCGTCCCATTCTTGTTTTGAGGGGAGGTGGTTTGAGTGCCTTTAGCCACTTCCTTGCCGGAATTGGCCTCCGACTCCGATGTGGTGGGATTAACCACAAGCAACAGATAGGTAGAAGTTTTCAACCCCTCAAGTAATTCTTTAAGCATGGACTTGACCTCGGTTGTCATAGACGTCTTAAGTGAAGCCATAGCTTCATTTAAGTCATCTCAAGTGACCGAGTTCAACTTCACGGCCTCGACACCTCCTCCTCTCTGTCAACCATACTCTACGGGTCGTGAAACCCTTAATAAAGAGACGAGGCACTGATACCAATTGAAAGGATCGATATGGTTGACTAGAGGGGGTGAATAGGCAACTACCAATTTTTAACCTTTCTTAAAAAATTAGGGTTAGCAACAAATATGTTATCTAGATGTGCAACTAGGTGAGCAACCTATAAGATACTAGCAACACGAAGAACACAAGCAAACAAAGGATACAACACAAGTAAAGCTTGCACAAAGTAAAGGTAAGAGATAACCATAAGTGGAGACGGTGAAGACGAGGATATGTTACCGAAGTTCCTTCCCTTTGAGAGGAAGTAAGTCTCCATTGGAGCGATGTGGAGGCACGATGCTCCCCAAGAAGCCACTAGGGCCACTGTATTCTCCTCATGCCCTCACACAATGCGAGATGTTGTGATTCCACTGGTGGTGCCCTTGAAGGCGGCGACCAGACCTTTACAAACAAGGTTGGGGCTCTCTCCACAACCGAATTGAAGGCTCCCAACAACACCACGAAGCTTCACCACAATGGAATGTGGCTTCGAGGCGACCTCAACCATTTAGGGTGCTCAAAAACCCAAGAGTAACAAGATCTACAAGGGATTAGTGGGGGCAATCAAATTTCTCTTGGTGGAAGTGTAGATTGGGGCCTTCTCAACCAATCCCTATAAAATCATCAAGTTTGATTGGCTAGGGAGAGAGATCGGGCGAAAATGAGCTTTGGAGCAACAATGGAGTTTGGGGAGGAAGAGGTAGGTCTTCTTGGGGAAGAAGGCCCCCTTTATATAGTGGGGAACAAATCTAACCGTTATGCAACCGTCAACCCGCACACAAGCGGTACTACCACTCCAGGAGCGGTACTACCGCCCAAGAGATATTCACCGGTAGTAAGTGCAATGGCACTGGGCCAGGAGCCAATAGTGCCGCCGGAGCGGTACTACTGCTCTCCCCAGCGGTACTACTGCTGGGGTTGTAATGCTACAGTGCATAGGTAGGACTATGGTAGAACGACCACAATGGTACTACCGCCCATGGTGGGCGGTACTACCGCTTAGCGCCAGGACTACCGCTCCCAACTACCGCAGAGGAAAGCAAAGGCCTGAGGAGAGAGCAAAGCACCAAGCAGCAGTGGCATCGATGGTAGGGGCGATACTACCGCTTAGAGGCGGTACTGCCGCTTCTACTTCCGCTCGCTCTACTGGGACTACCGCTGGACTACCATAGAACCCGACACGAAAAAGGGACCCGAGCAGAGGGCGGGGGTATGAGCGGAACTAGCTCGTGGTACTTTCGCTGGCAGCTCTCCACAACCTTTTCTGCAGAACAGAGGGACAACTCCATAAAAGCGGAAAGATGACTAGGGTGCAATATGAGTGTGTACATGATGATTCAACCCAAAAGTTTCCGAAGCGGACCCCCTCTTGGTAGTACGGTTTTTCCTACAACTCAAGTCCATCGAAAATGAAATACGGGAAAGAAAGCCGTCTTCACTCTGAAGCTCCAAGGGGCTCAAATCGTCTTCTGCCATATGCTCGATCATCTGAAATACTCAATGCACACAATTAGTCCATAAACACATTGTCATCAATCACACCAAAATCACTTAGGGGGAAATATGTCCTAACAGCTAGGCGGTGGCAGAGATCTTGGAGTATACGTCAAGTCTTTGGGGGAGGCAGTCTTGATCACGCCTCCTGCGTACAGCTTCCGGCGTCCATATTGATCATGAATGAAAGCTTGCCGACCCAACCCGAGGAGAATGGGCTGGCTAGGTTAGTACCCCCATATCCAGGACACCGTCAACCACATTGATGCTATCATTGATGATGAATTTCACTTCACCATGGACGCTGAGAAGATTCGTGATTACTCTGGGCCTCCTCGCACCAAGCACTCGACCTTTGAAAATCAAACGATTTATCCTATGAACATATACACCATTTTCCCTCCGCGCGGGAGTTAATACTGATGGCTCCATATCTGATGAATTTCGCTTCACCATGAACATGAACTCATATATCCATGGATACATTTAGGGGAAGCCCATTTATCTTCAAGACAAGTAAAACTTGTTCACTTCCGTTTTATACTATTCACTTATCTACCCTTACTCCGATGATTATTTGTTTTGTCAACAATCGTCCAAAAAGGGGGAGATTGTTGGTGCAATAATTTGCCTCCTTGTGTTGTGGAGATTGTTGACATAAACAGTGGGACTAATGTGTTTGCTAGTGCACACGGAGTGACAAGTCCCTAGAGTCATGTGGAGTTTGGAACAAACTCCGAAGACAATCTCCTACGAGGCAGCGAGGATTATCACCGAGGGTTATGCCTGTCAAAAGTGACCCTCCAATTTTTTTTGACACAAAGCAATTGGTTTGATATGTGTCCGAAGAAATTGACTGCAGCCGAGAAGTTGGAAGACGACAAAAGACGTATTATTTTATTTCTTTGTTTTTCTTCTCTTTCTTGAGTCATAGAACCATCGTACTATTAAGAGGGGCATAGTGTTCGAAACTTCCGGTACTCTAATGCTAAACCAAAATCTATGTGAGTTGCGATAAATCTCTTTGTGATCCGAATTTATACTCGTCAGGAAGAGACGAAGTTCTTCGCTGCGATAGATTTGATTCGGACTGAGGAGTTAGCATTACATGCTCCACAAGTAATATCATCGTTGTGCTCAAAAATATGCACGTTGGTCACGTGTCGGTTAGGCATTGGCCGAGTGGTCATGTCCAAAATGGTCTTTTCCCATCTAGAAGACCGCGGCTATAAATAGTTCATCCCATCCAACGTGCACCATTGGTTGCTCTATGTGATTTGAAGAAGATTGTGTGAGCAACCTCTCTCCGAGTGATTTGAGTTTAAAATCCACTAAGATAAAAACTCAAGAGCCGAAAAAATAAATAGTGGTTTAGCATCACTCGAATCTAAGTCCAGTACGCTCCGCCAATTATTCTTGAGAGCTGCGAACTCTATAGACGGTTAGGTATCAACTATTTCAGTGACTAAGAATAATTGTGATTCACAAAGACAAAATCTGTAAAGTTTCGAAGATCGCTTCAAGTATCTACCATGAGTGGTCGGCACTGGTTAACGAATCAGTTGTCAAGGAGAAATAGGACGAAAAGAGTTTATCTTCTATGTTCAATCACAAACCCCTCCAAGCAGACGTAGTCTTTTTGCAGAAGGGCGAACTGGTCTACCAAATATTTGTCGCCATCGAGCACCACTGGCCATTCCTTCACTCTATTTACTTTCGTTTATATGTTGTGAATTATGTCTTGACCATGTTACTGATTCTCGATGGCCGTTGTAGTTCTCGTTCGGTGGTTAATTCTTGATCTCTGTTCACTATTAATCTTCGTTTTGCTGTTGGGTTATGAGAGATTTAAAGAAATTTTAAATCTCGCATTCACTCCCCACAGACATACTTCGTTCCTACAATTGGTATTGGGGGGGGGGGGGGGGTGAATGGGACAAAATTATTAAGTCCTTATTAGAACACTTGGAATTGTCCAAAAGAGAGTTGGGGAGTCTTTAGGAGACCGGTGCGAAGTCATGCTATATGTAGCTTCTTCAGATGGGTGTGGCTAGGTCTCGGTTGACTAAAACTTAATCAAGTCTCAGTCAAGTGGTATAGCAAATAAATAAATAAAAGTTAAAATTTTTTTTTTACGGATCTTCATGTAAAATCTTATGAATATAGCATCGACTAGGTCTCAGTAGACTAAAATTTAGCAATCCCATTTTCAGATTTATTCTGCATTTCTTTCGGAGGATTTTTTGCAACATTTTGGTCGCACTATACGTGACTAAACTATGATCAGGACGTAGCACAACACGTGCTTCTCTAACGCGAATGCCCACAAAAAGTCCATCCCACATTTTCGACCAAATAAGCACGCATTGACCAAAACGCCAAGGGGACCATCACGATCCAGCCAAACCGAGAAATCCCCTCCCGTCAAAATCCTCGGATAGCCGAGATGCTCTCCCCCCGCATTAGCGCCGCCTCTCCCGCGCCGCGCTCCCACGCTGGCGGTCAGCAGAACCATGCTCCTGTCGCCACCAGCCCCATGGCCGCGCGTCGAGCCCGTGCGCTTGAATCGTCTCCCGCAGCGCAAAGACCGGCTACTCTCGCTTCCGCGTAGCCGGCGGCCAAGGTCGCCGCGGCGGCTCGTCTTGTGCATGGCTGAGATGGCCATGGTCGGGCGTGGGTCATCCCGGGAGCCTGGGGTTTCTGCTGGGGAGGGGGAGGCGATGCTGGGAGGTGACAAGTTGCCCGGTCAGAGGGCGGAGGCGGCGGCAACCCGGTGGACGCCCGTCGAGGCGGCGCTGAATGGGATGGTTAGTGCTCGTTTTTGCTAAGAAGCTGCAATTTGTATATGTTCCTATGACATATGTTGATCCTTTTCGGAATCTCATACTCCCTCCACACTTATTTTGGGACGGAGGGAGTATGTCTTACTTATTAGTATGAGCTTTGCTTAGTTACGGACCCGGTGCTGATGCCTTCAAAAAAAAATGAGCTCTGATCATTGAAAGTTGGAACACTGCCATGCTGAAAGGCAGGAGGCTTTATCAAAAAGGAACTGAAACGCTAGAATATTCTGATTTGATCTCTGAAGAGAATATGCATTGCTTTAGTAGCATCATTGTGGGTGTCTACCTTTTTTTTTTAGTTGATTGTAGGTGTTACCTTTTTTTTAAGTTGATTGTAGGTGTCTAACTGCAATATATGTCGCCAGCTAGGTTGTTCTTGTGTGAACATTATTTATGAAGCTATTTTTAGTTTTTTTATACACATAATTATTTATGAAGCCTTTTTTGATTATTATTTTGTATACACATTTACTGTGTTTAGTTGTAGACTATCTTAGTCATCTAATGCCTGATTTGTGCAACTGTATCTGATAAGTTTTTCTGAGAGGAATTTAGATGATTAACTATGTGCTATTTACCTTCAAGAGAAAAGCTTTTGCTATTTACTTGGGATTCTGGACCTTGTACTGAAATTTTAACATTGTGTGCCAGAGTAAATGGCTGGTTGCTGGTTCTTTTGCTTTTGTGGCTCTTTGGAAGCGTGATTCTGAAATTATGTGGGCTTTGATGGGTGCGCAAGCAAACTCTATGCTTTCGTCGGTTCTTAAAAAACTGCTCAACCATGAAAGGCCGGCACCAGCTTTGCGGTCTGATCCTGGGATGCCATCATCCCATGCCCAATCCATTTTCTATGCTGCAACACTTCTAGTTCTTTCAGGTAAGCTTTTCTAGATTCATTAAACCATCATACTATTTCTCAGTATATACTCCTGGCAACATCGGAAGCATAAATGCTGACAGGAGATCGGTCCTAGTTCATTTTAAACATGGCACACAGTATCTCCGTAACTATTTTTTTTCCTCAGTTTTTGCCGCATAGCTTTTCTATTCTAGTAAACACAATGAATGGAGACTAAACTAGGAATAATATGCCTGTTTTGTGCTAAACAAAGAAACTAGATGCTTATCAGTTAAAAGTTTGTAACAATACCTCCATGGACGTTAGCAATCAAATGTCCACCTGTTCAATGAAAAGGAATGTGTGAATTATCTTATATGGGTTGTTTTGCAACGCAGTCTTCTATTGGCTTGGGACAAATTATCTGGCAATGATTATTGGGGCTACAACTATAGCATCGGCCTCCTATCTAGTAAGAGTTTCTACTTGGTAGACTCTTTCACCTTTAATCATCTCAATTGCAGGACCATACTCTTCTGTGGTTAAATCTTTTAAGTTCTTTAGCTCACTCTAGTCAATTTCTGCTTGGTAGACTTTTTCACCTTCAATCATCTAAATTGCAGGACATACTCTTGGGTTACAATCTTTGAATTCTTTAGCACATTATAATCTTTAACCCCCTTATGTGCATGCAGTCGTGGCTACGGATATCGCAGCGTCTCCACACACTGAACCAGGTTCTTGTGGGCGCTACTGTAGGATTAGCCTTCAGCACTATGTGGTTTGCACTCTGGCATTTGTTTGTGCGGGAAGCTTTTGCTTCCTCGTTGTGGGTCAAAATTCCGGTCGGCCTTGGTTCAGAAGTGTTTTGTGTTGCCTTCGTCGTCTACATCATTCGGCAGTGGTTCAAGGATGAGCAATGATACAGATAGCCGCGGCAGGTTAATGGATAATTAAACCGATTGGCTTCAAAAGCCCACTGAACAGAAGAAATAGCAGTTTTGATTTTCTGTTGTGCATTATTGATTCTTGTAACATATCAAACAATTTTATAGTGAGCAAAGCGTTCTTGAGGACACATAGGAATTCCGTCTAGTTACATTCATCATGATTCATTGACTCGCGTCTACTTTTGTTATGTGGAAGGACCGGTGCTAGGATGTTGTCCTTACTTGAATAAGCAACCCACTTATGGTCACCGGCGGTAAAGTGTGTACTACTCGTTAATTCATAGAACATGCAGGGATTTTTTGCAAAATTGCGTGACGGACCGCAAGAAGTACTACTCATTATTATCAGTAGAGATAGAGATTCCATTTGGGAGACTTTTGTAGTATTTTGGTCGCACTACCGTCATGACTAAACTCTGACTTTCGGCCCGGAAAAGCGCTGGCAACAACATAAGACGTGTTTGTTGGTAGGTTACATTAGGTCGGGCCAGGCCCGCACGGGTAGAATTTTGCCCGTTTGGTTGCCTGACTCACATGCGATTTGTGGGCCGTATGAACCTCAAAGCAGGCCTAGGCATGGCTCTAGAGGAATGGCTGAATCGGCCTTTTTTGCGAGCCAGGCTCGCTCGAGCCACGCGTGGCGACCGCCTGCACGCATAGGGAAGTGCAGGAGACGACACAACGGCTCATAACTCCCCACGCCCCCTCCCGTCACCTCCCTCGGCAGTTCACACCCACTCCCTTTCTCTCACCTCGTCGCCCGTTCGGTTTCTCCGATGGCAACGCCGCCATCTCACCATGCCCCACCCACTCCAACCATCGTCGGCAGCAATCCCATCCAAGAGAGGTGGATTGCCAGCCTCTCTGCAGCCGGAGTGGATCTGGCGGCGGCACTGCGAGCTCCCTCCCCTTTCTGTAGCATGTCGCCACTCCGGGCCAATGCAGCGCCGGCGCTGATCGCTCTGGCTCCGCCACCAGAGTCGGTGGTCCTCTCCTTCGGCTCAAACCTGGCGGGGATCCAATACCTATCGGCGTCGTCCTTTGCAGGCCCCTCTTATGGAGGAATTTTTACCCCCATACGAAGGTTTTCTTCTATGCGTCCAGTGCAAGGGGAGGGGAGCTCCAGGACGTCGGCGTCATCTTCGAATTCGAGTCGGCGCGGGACGAGGTGCACGTCCGCGGCCCTCAAAATGGTTGGGTCCTCTTCATCGGCGGCGCCAGCACCCCTATTCCCGCTGGGTTTTTTGCCACGGTCGGCGTACGCTACACTGGCACCCCCAACTGTAAGCTCTCAAATCTCCCTTTGCTTCGTACTTAGGGTTCTTAGGGTAGCTCTAAGTGTGTTAGATTATATTGTGGACAGTATATTCGAGCGGATTCGATTCGATTCGACTGGATACGACTGAATTCAATCAGAACCCACTATTTTGGGGATGAACCAGAGTGCATGCATAGTTTGTTCATCCCACGTGGCTAGATTGTTCATAATGCAGTGTTAGTTTGCATCATTTTAGTGCCACATTGTTACTTTGTACTGCCAAATTGTTAGTTTGTAGTCACACATTGTATCTTTATACTACCACATTGTTAGTTATTAGTGTTGTTACTAGTGTATATGTTATTGTTCTTGCTGTTGTTATTAGTTCTTAGTCCTCCTCTTGTTGTTCTTGCTAGGGTACGTGAGTGCATGTAGCATGAAAGTAGGACATATCTGAATGGCAAAAGTAGTAGGTGCAAGTAGGACATGTGAGTGGTGGCTTGATCTGATAACTGTAAGCACTGATCATGCGTTAGTAGTGATCACTGTAAGTTGTGTTCAGTCAGCATAGATGATGTCCTACTTGTTAGCTACGATCATATGTCATATGTTGCTAACTGATGCCCATCTTGTTGACAAGATAATGAAGACGGAGTGGGACAGAGTCGGTGGTGGTGCGCAGGTCGTCGGCGGCGCAGAGGGGCAGAGGACCTCATCCCCACTAACCGGTGGTTGAAGAGGGTGGTGCTCCCTGGCAGGGTGGACTACAAGAGGATGTCGCTGGGCACTGGCAGGAGGCCGAGGAACAGCCATGAGGAGGGTGCACGGGAACCTGCTACGTGCAGATCATTGACCGGGAGAACATCGACATGCTCATCATCTCGCGTAAATTCAAGTCGGTGATGAAGCAATGGCCGGTCAGCGGCCCTCCTCGCATCGCCAGCCCTCCGCCAACAAGTGGTGCGAGTTTTGGGTCCAGGTGCAGATGTTCAGGGGGCACATGGTGCTGGGGCACGACTAGGGGTACTTCTGCTGCCGGCACAAGATCGTCCTCGACGACTTTATTGTCTTCAAGCTCTTCGGCCTGGGGCTGAAGGTGCAGATCTTCAACGCCAACACCTCCAACATCTGCACGGGCTGGTGCTCGAAGCACAGCTGCGTCGGTGACATCACTCAGGCCCTCTAGTTCGTCTATCAAGTCTGATCCATAGTAGTTTAGGAGTGAACTTTTAAGTTTGAACGTCTGTTTTGCTGTGAACATGTGAATATTTTGCCCAGGGAGCAGCAACCTGGGGTTCAGCAGGGGAATGGGATGCCCTGCTGTTTTAAACTTATGCCTACTAGATTATGATATGCCTGTTCTTTGTGTTGTTTTTTGCTTTGTCCTTGCTATATTTTTGCTGCTGTTGATCATAGTGTGTTGTGTGTGTGTGTTGTGTGCTGTCAAATGGGTGGTAAGTGTTGGGGAACGTAGTAATTTCAAAAAAAATTCTACGCACACATAGGATCATGGTGATGCATAGCAACGATAGGGGAGAGTGTGTCTACGTACCCTCGTAGACCGAATGCTGAAGCGTTAGCACAACGCGGTTGATGTAGCCGTACGTCTTCATGATCTGACCGATCCAAGTACCGAACGCACGGCACCTCCGAGTTCTGCACACGTTCAACTCAATGACGTCCCACGAGCTCCGATCCAGCAAAGCTTCACAGGAGAGTTTCGTCAGCACGACGGCGTGGTGATGGTGATGATGATGCTACTGAGGCAGGGCTTCGCCTAAGCACTACTACGGTATGATCGAGGTGGATTATGGTGGAGGGGGGCACCGCACATGGTTAAGGGATCAATGATCAATTGTGTGTGTATGGGGTGCCCCCCTGCCCCCGTATATAAAGGAGCAAGGGGGAGGAGGAGGCCGGCCAGGGAGAAGCGCGCCAAGGGGGAGTCCTACTCCCACTAGGAGTAGGACTCCTCCTATTCCTAGTAGGAGTAGGAGAGGGGGAAGGAAAGGGAGAGGAGGAGAAGGAAAGAGGGGGGCGGCCCCCCTTGCCCTAAACCAATTTGGTTTGGGCCTTGGGGGGCGCGCCCCACACTCCCCTTGCTGCCCTCTATTTCCACTAAGGCTCATGTAGGCCCATTAAGCCCCCGGGAGGGTTCCGGTAACCCCCGGTACTCCGATATATGTTTGAAACCTTCCAGAACCTTTCCGGTGTCCGAGCATAGTCGTCCAATATATTGATCTTTACGTCTCGACCATTTAGAGACTCCTCGTCATGTCCGTGATCACATCCGGGACTCCGAACTACCTTCGATACATCAAAACACAAAACTCATAATACCGATCGTCACCGAACTTTAAGCGTGCGGACCCTACGGGTTCGAGAACTATGTAGACATGATCGAGACACGTCTCCGGTCAATAACCAATAGCGGAACCTGGATGTTGAAAGTGCAACTATCCCTAGGTGGTTTTGGTAATTCCTAACAACATATAGCTCATTGAGCTAATGCTATTTCAAGATTAATATCTCAGGAAAGCTCAATGATTGGGATGGCATGGATGAGAAAAGTGGACCCCTCAACATGCTAAGGACAAAGGATTGGCTCAAGCTCAAAGCTCAAGACTCTACATTTTCTATTTTAGTGATCCAAGATCACATTGAGTCTATAGGAAAAGCCAATACTATCAAGGAGGGATGAGGTGTTGCTTAATGAGGTTCTTGCTCAAAATGCTTCGTGATATGCTCCAAAACCCTCAACTACTTTCTTACATCCACATATGACCTAAACCAAAAGTCAAACTCGGCCCCACCGATTCTTCTATCCGGTGCTACCGACTTTCAAATGTCATAGCCACTGCCACAAACCCTAGGCAAATCGGTCTCACCGATAGGGATCTCGGTCTCACCGAGATGGGATTGTAATCTCTCTGTTTCCTTCATAACATTTCGGTCTCACCGAGATGAGCGATCGGTCCCACCGAGATTGCAATGTAAACTCTCCGTTTTCCCTTCGTAACGTTTCGGTCTCACCGAAATGAGCGATCGGTCCCACCGAGTTTACCTGACCAACTCTCTGGTTAGCTTATTACCAAAATTGGTCTCACCGAGTTTGTGTAATCGGTCTCACCGAGATTACATTATGCCCTAACCCTAATCATATCGGTCCTACCAAGTTGCATGTCGGTCCCACCGAAAACCCTAACGGTCACTAGCTTTGTTGAATCGGTCCGACCGAGTTTAACCATTCGGTCCCATCGAGTTTGGAAAGTTATGTGTAACGGTTAGATTTTGTGTGGAGGCTATATATACCCCTCCACCTCCTCTTCATTCGTGGAGAGAGGCATCAGAACAAACCTACACTTCCAACCTATATTTTCTGTGAGAGAACCACCTACACTTGTGTTGAGACCAAGATATTCCATTCCTATCATAGGAATCTTGATCTCTAGCCTTCCCCAAGTTGCTTTCCACTCAAATCTTCTTTCCACCAAATCAATATCCTATGTGAGAGAGAGTTGAGTGTTGGAGAGACTATCATTTGAAGCACAAGAGCAAGGAGTTCATCATCAACACACCATTTGTTACTTCTTGGAGAGTGGTGTCTCTTAGATTGGCTAGGTGTCACTTGGGAGCCTCCGACAAGATTGTGGAGTTGAACCAAGGAGTTTGTAAGGGCAAGGAGATCGCCTACTTCGTGAAGATCTACCGCTAGTGAGGCAAGTCCTTCATGGGCGATGGCCATAGTGGGATAGACAAGGTTGCTTCTTCGTGGACCCTTCGTGGGTGGAGCCCTCCGTGGACTCGCGCAATCGTTACCCTTCGTGGGTTGAAGTCTCCATCAACGTGGATGTACGATAGCACCACCTATCGGAACCACGACAAAAACATCCGTGTCTCCAACTGCGTTTGAATCCTCCAAACCCTTCCCTTTACATTCTTGCAAGTTACATGCTTTACTTTCCGCTGCACATATACTCTAAAATTGGGAAATGGCTAGATTTTTATTTGGTCAAGTAGTCTAATCACCCCCCCTCTAGACATACTTTCGATCCTACAAGTGGTATCAGAGCTTTGGTCTCCATTTGCCTTGATTTTCATAGCTTTTGGAAGTCATAGCCTTGGTTTCACAACCTAGGAGAGTATGGCGTCTAGCGAGGGAAATTACCACCGTAGAGGTCCTTACTTTGATGGTACTAATTTTGCTAGTTGGAAGCATAAGATGAAAATGCATATTCTTGGACATAACCCCGCCGTTTGGGCTATTGTGTGTGTTGGCTTGCAAGGTGAATTCTTTGATGGGAGAGAACCAAATCGTGAAGCTACCGCGGAAGAGTTGAAGATGCTGCAATACAATGCTCAAGCTTGTGATATCCTCTTCAACGGATTGTGCCCTGAAGAATGCAACAAAATCAGCCGTCTTGAGAATGCAAAGGAAATTTGGGATACTTTGATTGATATGCACGAAGGTACCTACTTCGTCAAGGAATCCAAGTTGGATGTGCTTCAAAGTCAACTTGACAAGTTCAAAATGAAGGATGGTGAAGGTGTCGCTGAAATGTACTCTAGGCTTGCTCTTATCACAAATGAGATTGCCGGCTTAGGAAGTGAAGAGATGACCGACAAATTGATCATCAAGAAGATCCTAAGAGCCTTGGATGGAAAATATGATACCGTATGCACATTGATCCAAATGATGCCAAATTACAAAGATCTCAAGACAACGGAAGTCATTGGAAGAATTGTTGCTCATGAGATGTCACTCAAGGATAAGGAGGAGCTCCATAACAAGTCAAGTGGTGCTTACAAAGCCTCATGTGAAGCTCCCACATCATCAAGTGAGAAACAAACCTTCAATGAAGAATTGAGCCTAATGCTGAAGAACTTCAACAAGTTCTACAAGAATAGAAGCAAAGAGAGAAGTTCCAAGTCAAGGTCCTACAATGACAAAAGATCTTCTAGTCGAGAGCGAAACTGCTACAATTGTGGAAGACCCGGACACTACTCCAATGAGTGTACGGCTCCCCACAAGAGAAGAGAAGATTCTCCCAAAAGAAGAAGTAGAAGAGAAGAATCACCATCGAGGGAGAGAAGGAGTAGGGATGATCGTTATGAACGAAGACCCTCCCGGAGAAGCAAGGATTCGGAAAGGAAGGACAAGTCATCAAGGAGCTACACAAAACGAAGACATCAAGCTCATGTTGGTGAATGGGTATCTGGCTCCGACTCCGACAATGACTCCGAGAGAAGCTATCACTCCGACTCCGAATATACTCAAGATGAAGGTGTTTCCGGTCTAGCACTTGTGTCAACCAACTCCTACGACATATTTGATTCACCAAATGAAGGAATTGGAAGATGCTTCATGGCCAAAGGTCCAAAGGTATCACACCCCGAGTATGTTGATTTCAATAGTGATGAAGATGACTTGTTAGGTGATGATGATTTACTTTTTGACAACTCTAGTGATGAATACTATGATGAAACGTCAATTAATCATGCTAATCAAGATGAAATGAATGACAATGATAAGGAGAAGATTGAGTCTCTAACTAAAGAACTAAACACTCTTAAGTTAGCTCATGAAACTATCTAGGAGATCATCGAGAACTTTTAAGGACTCATGAGAAATTACGTTTTGAGAAGCTCAATCTTGAGCAAGAGCATGAGTTCTTAAAGGCAATCAATGATGATCTTTGCAAGAAAAGTTCTTCTTACATTGCCAAGCATTTACTCTTATCCACTTACATGCCTCAAGTCAAGTCTAGTAACAAGAACAAGAATGATTCTTCCTCTAGTAGTAACAATAATCATGCTAAACCCAATGTTGTTGCTTCTAGTAGTTCTCTTGATTCCACTAATGATTCTCTTAGCCAAGTTACACTTGAGCAAGAAAATAGCTTATTGAAGGGAATCATAGAGAAAGGTGTTTACAAGAGCCTTGCCGGGAGTAAGCAATTCAAGGAAATTGTATGCAAGCAAGGAAGGCATCGGAATAATCAAGGTATTTGTTTTGAACGAAAGTTCAATACCAATGGAGTTGAGTGGGAAGAAGATCAATACCCCAAGACAAAGTTTGTTCCTCAACAAGAGAAGTATGATCCTACTTCTTTCAAGGGGACACAAGCTCAAGATGATCTTACACCACAAGACCACAAGGATAAAGGCAAGGACAAGCTTCAAGAGGAAATTGATGCATTTGAAGAAGCTCCTAAGGCCTTGGCCAAGTGGGTTCCCAAGACTACATCAAGTTCCACTTCATCAAGTACAACGACAACTCCGAGGATTCCCATCAAGATGGTGTGGATCCCGAAGAAGAAGAACTAGAGAGTTCTTGAGGGTGACTCCGCCAACATACTTCACTCTTATCATTTTGGCAAGAACAAGTGCAATCAACTTCCACATCTTGCACTAGTTCAAGGAGTCACAAACCCTCTTGTTGGTAAGACAAGGGACAAGGTAACCTAATGCCTTGATAGACATCATCTTGTGTGGGCATCACTCTATATCTATGGACATCCTTGTTCGTTCCTTGTGGGACTAACCCGTGTAGGTATTGAAAGTGCAATTCACTCCAAAGGATAGCTCCGAATGATCTACATCAACTTAGAGCATCCACATCTTCAACGCCTACATGAAGTCATCATCGACAAAACCCAAGGTTAGTTCATCCCTCTTAGGGGGGATCTCACATCTAGGGGGAGCTTTACTCTAAGAATTGAGCTAAAGCAACTCTAATGGTGTGAACACAACAACGCTTTATGTAAAAGTGGTAACCCCACTAGTGCTTAAACGATGAGTATGACCTACGATCAAATGTTCTCATTTGACTCCTAAGTCAATGTACTCATATATAGATGACCTAGTCATCGCCAATTGCTTGATAGATGCTAGAATTGTTTGTGCATGCTTTGCCACATATTTCATTTGTCATTTTATTGTGTGAGCATGTTGGTTGCATAATTTACTCATTCGAGGACATCCACTTGTTGTTTTGAAGGATTGGTTTCCTTTTCTTTTGGCCAAGTGGATGGACAAGAATGCCTAAGAACCTTCTCTAGCTATCTATGCTTTTCTCGTCTCAAACTCTATTCATGCTGCATCACAAAGTTTGATCAAGTCAGATTCGAACCACTCTGTGTGAGGAGCACTCGGAGTCCCCGATTCGTCATAGACTTAAACTTCCACAACTTCTTTGTGTGTTTCGGTCTGACCAGTTCATCCATTTCGGTCATACCGAGATCACTAAGTCGATCTAGGTTTTCAATCTCGGTGCAACCGATTTGAACTTTTCGGTCACACCGAGTTTCAGTAACTGCTTGCAGTTATGAATCTTGGTGCCACCGAGTTGTTCCACTCGGTCACACCGACAGGGTCAGGCTATATATATCCACGGGTCAAATTTTGGAAAACTTTCCGAACCTCCTCACCCACGCTTAGCCTGCTCTGCCTCCCTAGGTCTCCGGATCATCATCCTCGTCGCCAGCCGCCTCCTGTTGTTGGTCTCTGCCGCCGTCAACGGGATCGTCTCCGCCGTTGCCGCCGTAGCAAGTTCATCGCCGAACTAGGGTATGGACTTGAACTTTGTGCTGTTCTAACTCTGACTCCCCAGCACATTGCTTTGCCATGTATCTTGCCACGATTGAGATCATTCTATCCATCAAAAACACTCCGTAGTTTAGTCTTGAATTGAAAATTTAGGGTTAGGTTTCCGCCGAAACCATCTCGGACCGACCGAGTTGATGAAATCGGTTCCACCGATTTGGCTCAGGCCATTGCACATGTGATTCTCAGTCTGACTGAGAATTGCAAATCGGTGTGACCGAGTTCAGCACTTTGTGAAACCCTAGCAGTCTCGGTGCCACCGAACTGTGACTCGGTCTGACCTAGTTCACTAGTTTAGGTTCCAAAAGCTGCTTCGGTATCACCGAGTTTGAAAATCGGTAGATCCGAAATGCTTTCTGTGGAAAACTAAAACTAAGTTTTTAATTCATTCTTTTGCAAAAATCTCTGTACTTTGTGATGCTCATCCACTCTACCTCATCTGTAATCTATTCACAGGGTCTGCTATCAGTGTTTGCATCATGTCAGATCAGAGTGACAGTCAGAACAAGTCAGAGGAGCAGGTTCACTTGAGTGAGGGCACTAGTCCCTCTAGCAACTCAGATGATGGAAGCAGGAGCACACCAAGCAATATGCCAAAGGCTGCCACAAGGGCCAGCAAGAAAACAACCTCAGAGTCAGAGGATGAGGACTATGTGGCTGAGGAAGAAGAAACCACCTCAAAGAGGAAAGTCCTGAAGAAGGAATATCGCACAGCTGCTGTCACCAAGCCAGGGATGAAGCAAAAGGTTCCTGCCAAGAGAGCTCCAATGTCTAAAGCCAGAGCATCCACTCAAGAGACTTTGGGATCTGCACCCAAAGAGTTGGTTGTGACAGAAAAGAAAAGGAAAGAGAGGGTCAAGAAGACCACTGCCAGAGTGCTTGGGAGATCTTCAATCATGAAAGACTCTGAAGAAGAAGAAGAAGAAGAAGAAGAGGAAGAGGATGCTACACCAGCACCTAAAGCTCAGAAGCTTATGGGAGATGCCATAAGATCAGGGGCTGCTCCATCTAAGCCCAAAGGAACTCCTAAGCTAGCTGCTCCAAAACCCAAAACTGCACCCAAGAGGAGCACCAGGAACATCCCAGCAGCGGAGAAGAACAAGGCCCCAATGCCTGAAGCTGCAATGGAAGAACAAGATGATTCTATTGTCTTGAGGAAATTGAAGCCAAAAATTCCAGATCACAATGATGCTCATCCAGTAGCTGAGAACACGAAGATAAGGAAGGATTCAGGATTGAGGCTATGGAGAGAGTCAGATCCATATGCCACCAGGAGAAGGACTGCTGTAGACTACAGGTTCCATACAAAGGAATAGCAGGACTTCTATGAGACCATCTTGCTTGACAAGAAGCCAATAGTGTGTGACATTAGATGGGTTGATTGAAAATTCATTGTGGAAAATGAGGATCACTTCCCTAGTGTATATGACAGCTTCAAGGCTTGTGGAGTTGATGAGTTTGTGGCTTAGAAGCTCACAAAATGGAATGATGAGCTCATCATGCAGTTCTACTCCACAGCTCACTTCTACCCAGATGGAAGGATTGTCTGGATGTCTGAAGGAACTAGGTACCAGTCAACAGTTGCAGAATGGGCTAAGTTGATCAATGCCCTAGAAGAGAGTGAAGATGACTTGGATGTCTATGCCAAGAAGAAGAAGGATCACAACACGATGGCACACATGTACAAGGAGATCCCAGATGCTGCTCTTGTGACACACAAGTTTGGATATATACATTACCTTCCATCGGGCTTGCCAACTATCAACTGGATCCTCAGGCACACTCTTGCCAAAGTCAGGTGATCACAAGATGATCAGAGGCCATGCAATTAGCTTGCTTCACATCTTTGATGTCCCACAGAAGTTCAAAGTCATGAGCCTAATAGTGGAAACCATAAAGAGGACAGTTGCAGATCAGAAGATGAGTTGTGGATATGCCCCACAGATCTAGGAGCTGATCAACTCCAAGATGGGCATTGGCACATATCTGCTGGACAAGGAGCATCTACCCATCTTCCCAGACTTTGAGGACAACACTGTGGTGATGGATGAAAATGAACCATCTTCTGTGCACGCACAAGACAAGAAGGAGAAGGCAAAGGCTGAAAAGGCTGCAAGGATGCCAACTACTGAAGAAGCATCTCAGTACCTTCTGAAGAGCAAGCAAGATCAGCTTGGCTACTTGATTGCCTCCACTCTGAGGATTGAGAAGGGACTGGCCACCCTGACTCAAAACCAGGAGAGCTTGGAGAGGATTGTGGAGCAGAAGTTCTATGACTTAGATGTGAAGGTCACTGAGATCCAGTCAGTCGTTGAGAAACTTCAAAATGAAGTGGAGGAGAAGAAGGGCAAGACAACCACTGATGCTTTTGCTAGAGTGCCTAGAGGGCGGAGGTCTGCTGCAGTGCCTATTCCAGACACCAGAGCTACTTCACCTGCACTAGCTATAGCTTCAGTGCCACCGGCTCCAGCATCTACTCCACCAGCTCCATCTACATCGACTGATGCCTTCGTTCTTGGAGTTCTGTCTACACCACCACCTGAAGACCAAGCCTGGGTGTCGATCTAGCACTATGCATTTTTTATGAACTTTTTGGTAACTTGTTGCCAAAGGGTGAGAAAATGTATAGATCATAGGCTTCGAGAGAGAGCGTTGCTTCTTATTCTCTCTTTTTTTGGTGGTTAAACTTCGTTTATTTGCTTGGTTGAGATACTTTATACTTTGTGCCTGCTTAGATGATCATGTGTTTGATCATATGCTACCTTAATGCTTGTTGGATGACAGTATCCTTTTATATGATCATTCACTTTGCTTGATGATGAGTGCATGTATTTTAATTATTATCATTTTGAGCGCTCCACCAAGATGTATGTGACATGGAAGAGTAACCCATGATCCTAACTCTTTGTGCATTTGCAGTCCAAAGCAAATCTTAAACTATGCACAAATTTAGGGGGAGCTCTTGCTTTTCACATACTTATCAAAGCGACAATGTTTTTCACTATTATTATCATTTGTCAAAGCTTTGATCTATATGTTGTCATCAATTACCAAAAAGGGGGAGATTGAAAGTGCAACTATCCCAAGGTGGTTCGAGAACTATGTAGACATGATCGAGACACGTCTCCGGTCAATAACCAATAGCGGAACCTGGATGCTGAAAGTGCAACTATCCCTAGGTGGTTTTGGTAATTCCTAACAACATATAGCTCATTGAGCTAATGCTATTTCAAGATTAATATCTCAGGAAAGCTCAATGATTGGCATGGCATGGATGAGAAAAGTGGACCCCTCAAAATGCTAAGGACAAAGGATTGGCTCAAGCTCAAATCTCAAGACTCTACATTTTCTATTTTAGTGATCCAAGATCACATTGAGTCTATAGGAAAAGCCAATACTATCAAGGAGGGATGAGGTGTTGCTTAATGAGGTTCTTGCTCAAAATGCTTAGTGATATGCTCCAAAACCCTCAACTACTTTCTCACATCCACATATGACCTAAACCAAAAGTCAAACTCGGCCCCACCGATTCTTTCTATCCAGCGCCACCGAGTTTCAAATGTCATAGCCACTGCCACAAACCCTAGGCAAATCGGTCTCACCGATAGGGATCTCGGTCTCACCGAGATGGGATTGTAATCTCTCTATTTCCCTTCGTAACATTTCGGTCTCACCGAGATGAGCGATCGGTCCCACCGAGATTGCAATGTAAAATCTCTATTTTCCCTTCGTAACGTTTCGGTCTCACCGAAATGAGCGATCGGTCCCACCGAGTTTCCCTGACCAACTCTCTGGTTAGCTTATTACCAAAATCGGTCTCACCGAGTTTGTGTAATCGGTCTCACCAAGATTACGTTATGCCCTAACCCTAATCATATCGGTCCTACCGAGTTGCATGTCGGTCCCACCGAAAACCCTAACGGTCACTAGCTTTGCTGAATCGGTCCGACCGAGTTTAACCATTCGGTCCCACCGAATTTGGAAAGTTATGTGTAACGGTTACATTTTGTGTGGAGGCTATATATACCCCTCCACCTCCTCTTCATTCGTGGAGAGAGCCATCAGAACAAACCTACACTTCCAACCTATATTTTCTGAGAGAGAACCACCTACACTTGTGTTGAGACCAAGATATTCCATTCCTACCATATGAATCTTGTTCTCTAGCCTTCCCCAAGTTGATTTCCACTCAAATCTTATTTCCACCAAATCCATATCATGTGAGAGAGAGTTGAGTGTTGGGGAGACTATCATTTGAAGCACAAGAGCAAGGAGTTCATCATCAACACACCATTTGTTACTTCTTGGAGAGTGGTGTCTCCTAGATTGGCTAGGTGTCACTTGGGAGCCTCCGACAAGATTGTGGAGTTGAACCAAGGAGTTTGTAAGGGCAAGGAGATCGCCTACTTCATGAAGATCTACCGCTAGTGATTCAAGTCCTTCGTGGGCGATGGCCATGGTGGGATAGACAAGGTTGCGTCTTCGTGGACCCTTCGTGGGTGGAGCCCTCCGTGGACTCGTGCAACCGTTATCCTTCGTGGGTTGATGTCTCCATCAACGTGGATGTACGATAGCACCACCTATCGGAACCACGACAAAAACATCCGTGTCTCCAATTGCGTTTGAATCCTCCAAACCCTCCCCTTTACATTCTTGCAAGTTACATGCTTTACTTTCCGCTGCACATATACTCTTTGCATGCTTGCTTGAATTGTGTTAAGATTGCTTGACTTGTCCATAGTTGCTAAAATCTGCCAAGAACTAAAATTGGGAAAAGGCTACATTTTTATTTGGTCAAGTAGTCTAATCACCCCCCCTCTAGACATACTTTCGATCCTACAGATGCTCATATTGGATCCCACATATTCTACGAAGATCTTTATCGGTCAAACTAAATAACAACATACGTTGTTCCCTTTGTCATCGGTATGTTACTTTCCCGAGATTCGATCATCGGTATCTTAATACCTAGTTCAATCTTGTTACCGGTAAGTCTCTTTACTCATTCCGTAATGCATCATCCCGCAACTAACTCATTAGTCACATTGCTTGCAAGGCTTATAGTGATGTGCATTACCGAGAGGGCCCAGAGATACCTCGCCGACAATCGAAGTGACAAATCCTAATCTCGAAATACGCCAACTCAACAAGTACCTTCGGAGACACCTGTAGAGCACCTTTATAATCACCCAGGTACGTTGTGACGTTTGTTAGCACAAAAAGTCATAGGAACATGTATAAGTCATTAATCACTCCGGTAAACGGGAGTTGCATAATCTCATAGTCATAGGAACATGTATAAGTCATGAAGAAAGCAATAGCAACATACTAAACGATCAAGTGCTAAGCTAACGGAATGGGTCAAGTCAATCACATCATTCTCCTAATGATGTGATCCCGTTAATCAAAAGACAACTCATGTCTATGGTTAGGAAACTTAACCATCTTTGATTAATGAGCTAGTCAAGTAGAGGCATACTAGTGACACTATGTTTGTCTATGTATTCACGCATGTATTATGTTTCTGGTTAATACAATTCTAGCATCAATAATAAACATTTATCATGAAATAAGGAAATAAATAATAACTTTATTATTGCCTCTATGGCATATTTCCTTCAGTCTCCCACTTGCGCTAGAGTCAATAATCTAGTTCACATCGCCATGTGATTTAACACCAATAGTTCACATCACCATGTGATTAACACCCATAGTTCACATCGTCATGTGACCAACACCCAAAGGGTTTACTAGAGTCAATAATCTAGTTCACATTGCTATGTGATTAACACCCAAAGAGAACTAAGGTGTGATCATGTTTTGCTTGTGAGAGAAGTTTAGTCTACGGATCTGCCACATTCAGATCCATATGTATTTTGCAAATTTCTATGTCAACAATGCTCTGCATAGAGCTACTCTAGCTAATTGCTCCCACTTTCAAAATGTATCCAGATTGAGACTTAGAGTCATCTGGATCAGTGTCAAAATTTGCATCGACGTAACCCTTTACGACGAACCGTTTGTCACCTCCATAATCGAGAAACATATCCTTATTCCACTAAGGATAATTTTGACCGCTGTCTAGTGATCTACTCCTAGATCACTATTGTACTCCCTTGCTAAACTTAGTGTACGGTATACAATAGATCTGGTACACAGCATGGCATACTTTATAGAAACTATGGCTGAGGCATAGGGAATGACTTTCGTTCTATAGATCTTGATGCTCAATATGTAAGTAGCTTCACCGAGGTCTTTATTTGAAAAACTCTTATTCAAGTATCGTTTTATGCTATCCAGAAATTCTATATCATTTCCAGTTAACAATATGTCATCCACATATAATATTAGAAATGCTACAGAGCTTCCACTCACTTTCTTGTAAATACAGGCTTCTCCAAAAGTCTGTATAAAACCATATGCTTTGATCACTCTATCAAAATGTTTATTCCAACTCCGAGAGGCTTGCACCAGTCCATAAATGGATCGCTGGAGCTTGCACACTTTGTTAGCACCTTTTGGATTGATAAAACCTTCAGGTTGCATCATATACAACTCTTCTTACAGAAATCCATTCAGGAATGTGGTCTTTACATCCATTTGCCAAATTTCATAATCATAAAATGCGGCAATAGCTAACATGATTCGGACGGACTTAAGCATCACTACGGGTGAGAAAGTCTCATCGTAGTCAACTCCTTAAACTTGTCAAAAACCTTTTGCAACAAGTCGAGCTTTGTAGACAGTAACATTTCCATCAGCGTGTGTCTTCTTCTTGAAGATCCATTTATTTTCTATGGCTTGCCGATCATCGGGAAAGTCAACCAAAGTCCACACTTTGTTCTCATACGTGGATCCCATATCAGATTTCATGGCCTCAAGCCATTTCGTGGAATCTGGGCTCATCATTACTTCCTCATAGTTCGTAGGTTCGTCATGGTCAAGCAACATGACCTCCAGAATAGGATTACCGTACCACACTGGTGCGGATCTCACTTTGGTTGACCTACGAGGTTCGGTAGTAACTTGATCTGAAGTTACATGATCATCATCATTAGCTTCCTCACTAATTGGTGTAGGAGTCACAGGAACAAATTTCTATGATGAACTACTTTCCAATAAGGGAGCAGGTACAGTTACCTCATCAAGTTCTAGTTTCCTTCCACTCACTTCTTTCGAGAGAAACTCTTTCTCTATAAAGGATCCATTCTCAGCAACAAATATCTTGCCTTCGGATCTGTGATAGAAGGTGTACCCAATAGTTACTTTTGGGTATCCTATGAAGACGCACTTCTCCGACTTCGGTTTGAGCTTATCAAGATGAAACTTTTTCACATAAGCATCGCAACCCCAAACTTTAAGAAACGACAGCTTAGGTTTCTTGCTAAACCACAGTTCATACGGTGTCGTCTCAACGGATTTAGATGGTGCCCTTTTTAATGTGAATGCAGCTGTCTCTAATGCATAACCCCAAAAGGATAGTGGTAAATTGGTAAGAGACATCATAGATTGCACTATATCAAATAAAGTACGGTTATGTCGTTCGGACACACCATTACGCTGAGGTGTTCCAGGTGGCATGAGTTTGTGAAACGATTTCACATTGTTTTAATTGAAGACCAAACTTGTAACTCAAATATTCGCCTCTGCGATCAGATCGTAGAAACTTTATTTTCTTTTTATGATGATTTTCCACTTCACTCTGAAATTCTTTGAACTTTTCAAATGTTTCAAACTTATGTTTCTTCAAGTAGATATACCCATATCTGCTCAAATCATCTGTGAAGGTCAAAAAATAACGATACACGCCACGAGCCTCAACACTCATCGGACCTCATACATCAGTATGTATTATATCCAATAAGTCAGTTGCTCGCTCCATTGTTCTGGAGAACAGAGTCTTAGTAATCTTTGCCCATGAGGCATGGTTCGCAAGCATCAACTGATTCATAATCAAGTGATTCCAAAAGCCCATCAGCATGGATTTTCTTCATGCGCTTTACACCAATATGACCTAAATGGTAGTGCGACAAATAAGTTGCACTATCATTATTAACTTTACATCTTTTGGCTTCAATATTATGAATATGTGTATTACTACGATCGAGATTCAACAAATCATTTTCATTGGGTGTATAACCATAGAAGGTTTTATTCATGTAAACAGAATAACAATTATTCTCTAACTTAAATGAATAACCGTATTGCAATAAACATGATCAAATCATATTCATGCTCAACGCAAACACCAAATAACACTTATTTAGGTTCAACACTAATCCCGAAAGTATAGGGAGTGTGCGATGATGATCATATCAATCTTGGAACCACTTCCAACACACATCGTCACTTGTGTTCTACTCGTGCATATAACACCTACGCATAAAATCAGGCTCGGATACCTCTGTTGGGGAACATAGTAATTTCAAAAACATTCCTATGCACACACAGGATCATGATGATGCATAGCAACGAGAGGGGAGAGAGTGTCTACGTACCCTCGTAGACCGAATGCGGAAGCGTTAGCACAACGCGGTTGATGTAGTCGTATGTCTTCACGATCCGACCGATCCAAGTACCGAACGCACGGCACCTCCGAGTTCTGCACGTGTTCAACTCGATGACGTCCCGCGAGCTCCGATCCAGCAAAGCTTCATAGGAGAGTTTCGTCAGCATGACAGCGTGGTGACAGTGATGATGATGCTACCAACGCAGGGCTTCGCCTAAGAACTGCTACAATATGATCGAGGTGAATTATGGTAGAGGGGGGCACCGCACATGGTTAAGGGATCAATGATCAATTGTGTGTGTATGGGGTGCCCCCTGCCCCCGTATATAAAGGAGCAAGGGGGAGGAGGCGGCCGGCCAGGGAGAGGCGCGCCAAGGGGGAGTCCTACTCCCACTAGGAGTAGGACTCCTCCTATTCCTAGTAGGAGTAGGAGAGGGGGAAGGAAAGGGAGAGGAGGAGAAGGAAAGAGGGGCCCGGCCCCCCTTGCCCTAAACCAATTCAGTTTGGGCCTTGGGGGGCGTGCCCCACACTCCCCTTACTGCCCTCTATTTCCACTAAGGCCCATGTAGGCCCATTAAGCCCCCGGGGAGTTTCGGTAACCCCCGGTACTCCGATATATGTCCGAAACTTTCCGGAACCTTTCCAGTGTCCGAACCTAGTCGTCCAATATATCAATCTTTATGTCTCGACCATTTAGAGACTCCTCGTCATGTCCGTGATCACATCCGGGACTCCAAACTACCTTCGGTACATCAAAACACAAAACTCATAATACCAATCGTCACTGAACTTTAAGCGTGCGGACCCTACGGGTTTGAGAACTATGTAGACATGACCGAGACACGTCTCCGGTCAATAACCAATAGCGAAACCTGGATGCTTATATTGGCTCGCACATATTCTACGAAGATCTTTATCGGTCAAACCGCATAACAACATACGTTGTTCCCTTTGTCATTGGTATGTTACTTGCCCGGGATTCGATCGTCGGTATCTCAATACCTAGTTGAATCTTGTTACCGGTAAGTCTCTTTACTCGTTCCGTAATGCATCATCCCGCAACTAACTCATCAGTCACATTGCTTGCAAGGCTTATAGTGATGTGCATTACCAAGAGGGCCCAGAGATACCTCTCCGACAATCGGAGTGACAAATCCTAATCTCAAAATACGCCAACTCAACAAGTACCTTCGGAGACACCTGTAGAGCCCCTTTATAATCACCCAGTTAGGTTGTGACGTTTGGTAGAACACAAAGTGTTCCTCCGGTAAACGGGAGTTGCATAATCTCATAGTCATAGGAACATGTATAAGTCATGAAGAAAGCAATGGCAACATACTAAACGATCAAGTGCTAAGCTAACAGAATGGGTCAAGTCAATCACATCATTCTCCTAATGATGTGAACCCGTTAATCAAACGACAACTCATGTCTATGGTTAGGAAACTTAACCATCTTTGATTGACGAGCTAGTCAAGTAGAGGCATACTAGTGACACTATGTTTGTCTATGTATTCACGCATGTATTATGTTTCTGGTTAATACAATTCTAGCATGAATAATAAACATTTATCATGAAATAAGGAAATAAATAATAACTTTATTATTGCCTCTAGGGCATATTTCCTTCAGAAGTCCACCACATTTGAAAGGGGTGAGCAGATCAAGTACTTGCACACAACCAAACAGCTGTGCTTTGCATCTTCTCACACTGAAGCACAAACACAGGAAATGAAACAACATGCAGCCAACTGGGCCTTGATGCAATGCAGGCAACAAATCAACATGAAGATGTTGGTTTTTTGCCTACATATGCTCAGTCAGGCCCAACTGGGACAAGGATGCAAAGTGGCAAAAAACGGTGCACGTAACCAAACGTGTCAATAAAGAAAGGGGTCCATATAGCTGTTGCGCCCACCCACTGAGCAGCAGGTTCAGCATCTACTACAAAAGAGAATCCACTTTAGATGTCGAACCGTATCTCTGTAGCTCTTTTTTCTCTATTTTTGCTGCATAGCTTTTCTATTCTAGTAAACACAATGAATGGAGATTAAATTAGAAATAATATGCATGTTTTGTGCTAAACAAAGAAACTAGATGCTTATCGGTTTTGTGACAATACCTCCATGGACGCTAGCAATCAAATGTCCACCTATTCAATGAAAGGGAATGCGTGACTTATCTTATGTGTCTCATTTTGCAATGCGGTGTTCTATTGGCTTGGGATAAATTATCTAGCAATGATTATTGGGTCTACAACTATAGCATCGGCCTCCTATCTAGTAATAATTTCGACTTGGTAGACTCTTTCACCTTTAATCATCTCAATTGCATGACCATACTCTTCTTTGGTTAAATATTTAAGTTCTTTAGCTCACTCTAGTCAATTTCTACTTGGTAGCCTCTTTCACCTTTAATCATATAAATTGCAGGACCATACTCTCGGATTACAATCTTTGCATTCTTTAGCACATTCTACTGAACGGTCTCGGCGTGCACCGACGCGTTGTGGATGGGATCCCTGGACTAGGACACCGCTGCGTTCTGCGATGGCGCCGTGTTTCGGAGTGCCTGGATCTGGCGGATCCCTTTCCCAGCCGTAGAGCCGGAGGGCTGGATGGAATCAGTGATCCGAGTAGCTACTGCCAAATTTTCTAGCAGAGTTCTAAGTACCTGGTACTTCCGAGGCTAGTTACTCGGGAAAAGCCAACACTTATGCCGACTGGAGCTAATTGATGGCAGGCACGGTCATCCAGCTCCTTCTACAGTTGCTCAAGGCGCTCTCGCTCGGCCAAAGTGGCCAAGCGCGCTGACTCCATGGCCAGAGCCTCGGGAGTCGTCCCAATGATGGGAGTATGTAGAGCCTGCTCATTCTTCCGACGGAGCTCCTTGCGCTGCTCCCGAGTGAGGGCCTGAGGGACATATGGCTCGTGGCGGGGGAAAGGTCGTACTCGTCGCCGCCATTGGTGTGCTTGCACGAAGTGCCCGTGGTCCGTCCTGAGGGCCCATGTACCCCGGGGGCGTGTGATGCTCTGCATTATCGGCCATGAGAACCTCTATCATTGACTCGACACTCTCGCACTCGGGCTCGTCAGTGGAGTCCTTGTGAAGCCCTTCCGAGAGGTCAAGGGCGGGCTCGTCGGACTCGAGAGCCACCACATGTTCTGTCGCGGCCTGAAGGGCCACAGCATGCTTGATCCAATGTTGCGGCCATGAGCATCCGGAGCACTTGCGACGACGTACAGCGGGTAGGAGAGGAGCAACTCGGTACAGAACCGATGGTTGTCGGAGAAGGACTCCGAATGAGGATGCACGGAAGTGCGCCATGCCACGGATGGGCAGTGCCTCCACATCCAGTGGGGCCTCTCGAAGCCACGCTGAGTCGTCAGCGATGAAGCCGAGTGCTTCGAAACAAATTTCACCGTCGACTAACAGGATGATGATGATGATGGTGAAATTCCACCTGCGCCATGAAATTGCTACGCACTGCCCCATGGTGGGCGCCAACTATCGGGGTTACAATCCTAACAATGAGTACTAGGGGTACGAAAGAGGGGAAGAGCCTAGCTACGGCTGTGACGATGGCGACGGATTCCCCTCTCCGGAGCCCCGAACGAACTCCAGATCAGCCCTCCCGAGAGAGTTTAGGGCTTGGCGGCGGCTCCATATCGTAAAACGCGATGAATCCTTCTCTCTGGGTTTTTCTCCCCAAAAGTGAATATATAGAGTCAGGGTTGAGGTCGGTGGAGCGTCAGGGGGCCCATGAGGCAGGGGGCGCGCCCAGGGGGGTAGGGCGCGCCCCCCACCCTCATGGACAAGTGGAGGCCCCCCTGATGTGGATCTTCCTTCCAGTATTTTTTATATATTCCAAAATAATTCTCCATTGATTTTCAGGTCATTTCAAAATTTTTATTTCTGCACAAAAATAGCACCATGGCAATTCTGCTGAAAACAACGTCAGTCCGGGTTAGTTCCATTCAAATCATGCAAGTTAGAGTCCAAAACAAGGGCAAAAGTGTTTGGAAAAGTAGATATGACGGAGGCGTATCAACTCCCCCAAGCTCCTCAAGCAATTCAGTTGATAAACTGAAAGTGATAAAGAAAAACTTTTACAAACTCTGTTTGCTCTTGTTGTTGTAAATATGTAAAGCCAGCATTCAAGTTTTCAGCAAAGATTATGAACTAACCATATTCACAATAACATTTAGGTCTCATGTTTACTCATATCAATGACATAATCAACTAGCGAACAATAATAATAAATCTCGGATGACAACACTTCCTCAAAACAATCATGATATGATATAACAGGATGGTATCTCGCTAGCCCTTTCTGAGACCGCAAAACATAAATGCAGAGCACCTTTAAACATCAAGGACTGACTAGACATTGTAATTCATGGTAAAAGGGATCCGGTCAAGTCATACTCAATGTAAACTAACAGTAATGAATGCAAATGACAGTGGTGCTCTCCAACTGGTGCTTTTTAATAAGAGGATGATGACTCAACATAAAAGTAAATAGATAGGCCCTTCGCTGAGGGAAGCAGGGATTTGTAGAGGTGCCAGAGCTCGGTTTTTGAAATAGATATGAATAATATTTTGAGCGGTATACTTTCATTGTCAACATAACAACCAAGAGATGGAAATATCTTCCATGCTACACACATTATAGGCGGTTCCCAAATAGAATGGTAAAGTTTATACTCCCCTCCACCAACAAGCATCAATCCATGGCTTGCTCGAAACAACGAGTGCCTCCAACTAACAACAGTCCCAGGGGAGTTTTGTTTGCAATTATTTTGATTTGATTTGCATATAAAGCATGGGACTGGGCATCCCGGTGACCAGCCATTTTCTCGTGAGTGAGGAGCGGAGTCCACTCCTCTTGAGAATAACCCGCCTAACATGGAAGATACGGACAACCCTAGTCGATACATGAGCTATTCGAGCATACAAAACAGAATGTTTATTTGAAGGTTTAGAGTTTCGCACATACAAATTTACTTGGAACAGCAGGTAGATACCGTATATAGGTAGGTATGGTGGACTCATATGGAATAACTTTGGGGTTTATGGAATTGGATGCACAAGCAGTATTCCCGCTTAGTACAGGTGAAGGCTAGCAAAAGACTGGGAAGCGACCAGCTAGAGAGCGACAACAGTCATGAACATGCATTAAAATTAATCAACACTGAATGCAAGCATGATTAGGATATAATGCACCATGAACATAAATATCGTAGAGGCTATGTTCATTTTGTTTCAACTACATGCGTGAACATGTGCCAAGTCAAGCCACTCGAATCGTTCAAAAGAGGATACCACCCTATCATACCACATCACAACCATTTTAATAGCATGTTGGCACGCAAGGTAAACCATTATAAGCTCCTAGCTAATTAAACATGGCATAAGCAACTATAATCTCTAATTGTCATTGCAAACATGTTTATTCATAATAGGCTGAATCAAGAATGATGAACTAATCATATTTACAAAAACAAGAGAGGTCGAGTTCATACTAGCTTTTCTCATCTCAATAAGTTCATCATTATTGCCTTTCACTTGCACGACCGAATAGTGTGGATAATAATAATAGTGCACATGCATTGGACTAAGCTGGAATCTGCAAGCATTCAATTCAAGAGAGAAGACGTAATATGGGCTCTTTGTCAGATCAACGATAATGCATATAAGAGACACTTTAGCATTTTAATTATGGTCTTCTCCTATCGACCCCAAAGAACAAGAAAAGAAATAAAACTATTTACATGGGAAAGCTCGCAACAAGCAAAAGAAGAACGAGAAATCTTTTTGGGTTTTCTTTTTAATTACTACTACAAGCATGGAAAGTAAACTAATTAAAAGCTACAACTAATTTTTTGTTTTTCTTAAGGTTTATTAAACACACAAGAAGAAAGCATAAAAAGGAAAATAAACTAGCATGGATGATACAGTGAAAAAGTATGAGCACCGACAACTAGCAATGAGTGTGTGAACATGAATGTAATGTCGGTGAGAAATACGTACTCCCCCAAGCTTAGGCTTTTGGCCTAAGTTGGTCTATGGCCACGGCTGGCCTGGCAGATATCCAAAGTTGTAGCTGGGGTCATACTGAGATGCAGCAGCTATTGCCTCGTGAGCTGCCGCTTGGAGACGGGCCGTCTCCGTCCTCCACTTATAGCCGTCCGCCTCCTCCCTAGTTATAATATATCTCCCTTTTGCCTGAGAGTCAAAGAAAGCAGGAGCAGGGAGAGCGACGTGATAGGTGTGTCATCTGTCAAAGATTAGTCGATACTGGAGGAACTGGTCGTTCCTCTCAACAAACTGATGACGAACCATGGCCTCATAATCTAAATACACAGGAGGCAACTCAATACCATACCCACGTATGGGTATATCAAGAAAATTAGCTAGACGAGTTGCATAAATTCCACCAAAGAAATCTCCATTAAATCTATTATTATGCAACCTACGTACAACAATGGCTCCCAAATTATAATGTTTATCTCCTAATACAGCACTCCTGAGAACTCTGAGGTCAGGGACACACATGTGACATGCTTCATCCTTAGCATTTATGCACCTACCTATGAAGAGAGCAAAATAATGTATACCAGGAAAATGAATGCTCCCTATGGTAGCTTGTGTTATGTCTCTAGATTCCCCCACAGTTATACTAGCAAGAAAATCTCTAAATTCAGATTTGCGAGGTTCATCAGGACTACCCCATTGTGGAAGTTTGCAAGCAGTGTTAAAATCCTCTAAGTCCATAGTATAAGAATTTTCATCAAGATCAAATAGGATAGTTTGAGAATTGCATGATGATGAAAATTCAAACCTTCTCACAAAGGAATCAGTGAGATAGTGGTATTGGCGGCACTTATCTGCCTCAAAGCTCTCAAGATCAGCATTACGCACATACGAGTTAAATTCTTCCTTGATTCCTTCTCGATCCATAAAGTCCTCTGACGGCCATTCATAAGCCCGCACCTGAGCTTCCCTCGGTGGTTCATCATCGGCATCGCGTATTGCGAGCCTGGGTCCTTGCTTCCTTGAAGGACCACCTTGGTACATTTTCCTAAACATATTTCTTCCTCTAATAAATTTCTGAAATTTTTAGTAACTTCAAAATAAGAGTGAACCAAACTCAACAAAATTGATAGCAACTACTCCTACAAGTGCCTAGAGGCAATACCATGCATCAAAACTACTTTTGACCATATAAATTCGACATGCAAGCTCAAGAACAGGGTCACCTAAGCAGCAAAAATATGCAATGAATAAAGCACTAGAACAAAAACAAATTGGACCATTGGAGGAGTCACATACCAAAGAACAATCCCCCAAAGCAGTTTTGTGAATGGAGCTTTGAGCAAGGACATCGAAAATGGCAGCAAGATGAGCTTGGACTCGGGTTTGAGCTGGTTAGTGATGTTTTTGGGAGGAAGAAGGAGTGTGTGGTAGCTGGAATAAGTGGAGGGGAGCCACCATGGGCCCACGAGGCAGGGGGCGCGCCCAGGGGATAGGCGCGCCTTCCACCCTCGTGGCCAGGTGCTTGCTCCCCCTGCTGTGTTCTCAGTGCCAGATATTCTCAAATATTCCAGAAAAAAATCATATTTGAATTTTAGGGCATTTGGAGGACTTTAATTTTCGGGGTATTTTTTATTGCATGGATAATTCAAAAAATAGACATAAATTACTATTTTTGCTTTATTTAATATAAATAACAGAAAGTAAAAAGAGGGTACAGAGAGTTGTGTTTTCTAAATTCATCCATCTAATGCTCATCAAAAGGAATTGACTAACAAGGTTGATCGGGTCCTGTTAACAAACTCATTCCGAATAACATGAAACCAGGGAATTTTCGAATAACACTAGGTTACCTCAACGGGGATATGCATGTCCCCAACAATAAGAATATCATATTTCTTCTTGACAGTAGGAAGAGGAAATTCAAAACCTCCAATAGTAATAGTTGAAATTTTCCAATAGAATTGATACTATGGACTTGAGGTTGTTTCCTCAGAAAGTGTACCGTATGCTCATTACCATTCGTTGGGGAACGTAGCAGAAATTCAAAATTTTCTACGCATCACCAAGATCAATCTATGGAGTAATCTATCAACGAGGGAAGGAGAGTGCATCTACATACCCTTTTAGATCGCGAAGTGGAAGCGTTCAAGTGAACGGGGTTGATGGAGTCGTACTCGTCGTGATTCAAATCACCGATGATCCTAGTGCCGAACGGACGGCACCTCCGTGTTCAACACACGTATAGCCCGGTGATGTCTCCTACGCCTTGATCCAGCAAGGGGAGAAGGAGAGGTTGGGGAAGACTCCATCCAGCAGTAGCACGACGGCGTGGTGGTGGTGGAGGAGCGCGGTACTCCAGCAGGGCTTCGCCAAGCACCGCAAGAGACGAGGAGGGAGAGGGGTAGGGCTGCGCCAAGAAGGAGATTGAATCGTGTCTATGGCATCCCAAAACCTCAAGTATATATAGGGGGAGGGGAGGGGCTGCGCCCCCACCTAGGTTTCCACCCCTAGGGGTGGCGGCCAGCCCTAGATCCCATCTAGGGGGGCGGCCAAGGGGGGAGAGGGGGGCGCACCACTAGGTGGGCCTTAGGCCCATCTGAGCCTAGGGTTTCCCCCTATAGCAACCCGACCCGAATGGATCAAGTCTCTGTGCTTATGTGTCATCCCTGGATCAGTATGCTGACACACACAGTACTCGAAGGATTTATAACAGAGGTAAATCACATGTATATAGTAACGTAAATACTATTACCTCAATCCATATAGCGGAAGCAACAAGGTTGTGGATTCCCATCAACACCAACGGCAAAGTTGAGTGTAGAAATCGTAACCCTAACGTATCACTTACCCGTCGTAAGAAACCTGCAACATAAGACGTTGCAGCCCGAAACGGGTCAGTACATTGAATGTACTGGCAAATTCACACCATAGAGAAAATGAACAATGGCTATCACTACATGCATATTTGGCTGGTGGAAAAGCTCTATGGTTATAAGGTTTTTGCGTAAAGCCAATTTTTCCCTACTGCAAAGGAATAAATTTATTTAACTAACATGGTGGTTGTGAAACATTGAGAATGGTTGACAGCATTCTCAATCCCAATTAAAAAGTATTTTAAAACCCAACAACATTAATTAGAAGTAACATGTTGAGATTCACAATGATATTCAAGTACTAGATACTCAAGTTGTCCATAACCGGGGACACGGCTAATCATGATTAGTTTGTACACTCTGCAGAGGTTTGCGCACTTTTCCCCACATGACTCGATCGCCTCCGTTTGTTTTCTCGCACTACACGGTGTTTGAGAAACAGATGACCGAGACATAGTTTTTCAGAAGCGCTAGCACCTTACATGTGGGGTAGACCGTACCACCTACAACCCCTACATCTGCTAGTCCACCCCGTAAGAGTTCGCACAACTTAGTCAACTACGCCAGAGCCCATAGTAGCATGTGGCTGCACACGGAAGTTTCTAGCATGAAAGATCTTATGATCCCTTTGAGCCTGGGTGGCGGTCCGAAAAAAAACAGGCAAGTCCTGATAGACATCAGGTGCCTCAATCCACCCAGATGTGTGTTTAAGTTGCCACCTTAGATAAACCATTAAAATTATCAACTCACATCTGTCATGGATATCACTCACCCAATCCACGTCTACTAGCATAGCATGGCATAATAAGCAAACGTAGAAGTAACTCCCAAAGGTTTCATAATAATACAGGCAATAGGTACTACCTCATCTACTTCCCATCCCACAATTTAATTAGATCCTAATCATGCAATGTGTGAGGATTGATCTAGTGCAATAAAACATGGGTTGTAGGAGGTATGATCAAAGTGTGAACTTGCCTGCAAGGTTGATGAAGATGATTCGCACTCAAAACTCGTGATAGATCTACTCGTCACACTCCGGTCAATCTATCGTAAGCAAACAATAGTAACCACATAATAAGTACTCATCTAATGCACAAGTAAAACTCGAACAAGAGAACAAACCAGAAAGTTCAACTTAAGAACTCCGGTTGCAAAGAAAGAAAGAACCGAACACACGACGGAAAACGGCGGAAAAACAACTCGGTTCTAGCAAGTTGAAACTAGGTCAATTTTTACTGTGGCAAAAACTTGTTCAAGTTGATTAGACGGAACGGCGGTTTCGAGACGAAACTCCAGGCGCTTGAATCACCTGATTCCGATAAACGAGCGAGAAGATAAATTAGAACGAAGATCAGATCTGAGATCGCGATCGCGGAATAAATCCGACGAGAAGAAAAAGAAGAACGGTTATACGAACGGACGTTCGTTAACCTAGAAGAATCCGGTGATCACGTTCGTTAGGACGAACGGTCCAAAGGCAACTAAATCGGAGAAGAAAACGAATCCGATCTAGGGTTTCAGAAAAGAAATCGAAACAAAGAATCGGAGAGAAAAACGAATCGGTAGAGAAGAAAAGAATCGGAACGGTTTATAAGAAAAACCGATCCGAGGGAAAGAAGAGACGCGGCGCGGTACCTCCGGCAAACGGCGGCGACGGCGGCGTTGGGCGGCGGCGGCGGTGCACAAGGCAGCGGCGGTGACGCAAGGCGGCGGCGGCGCGGCAAGGTGCAGCGGCGGCGGTGACGCAGGGCGGCGGCGGCGCGGCAAGGTGCGGCGGCGGGTGAGGCGCGACGCGGGTGAGAGGCGCGGGGTGGGGCGCGGCTTGAAGAGGAGAGAGGGGCTTGGGATTTTGTGTGGGGAGAGGGGGGGTGTTGAGGTATTTATATTGGGGAGGGGTGAGGAAACTTGGGGTAAGGGACAAGAAATAAGAATAGGAGTAGGAAAGATCTAGAAAAAGAAACGGAATAAACGGAAGTAGGACAAAAGTCCTACTAGGACTTCCAAAAGACAGGCGGCGGCTCCTGGAGCCTGGGCATGTGCGCGGCGCGGCGATGGCCTTGGCCTTGGCTGGCCGGCCGGCGGCTTGGGCCTTTGGCCCAAGGCGCTGAGTTTTTTTTGTTTTTTTTAAACGGTTCCGCGCTCGGAAAAACACAGAAAAACAAAATCTACCGGACTCCAAAACTAATAAGGTAAATTTTCCCCGACTCCTAAAAATGAGCCGAACAAAATGAACTTTTCTCCGGACCTAAAACAAAATTTTCAAAAACGCGCATTTTTCCCTATCCAAATAAAACGCAAACAAACACCGGAAAACGAAATTTGATCTATTTATTAAATCTTCATTTTTCCTATATTTTGGGAAAGTCATATTATTCCCTCTCTTATATTTTTGATAACGGAAAAATTATTGAAGAGGAAATAAATAAATCAAATGATCCTTTTTTTTCAAATTCGAGAAAACTCTCAAATATGAAAATAACGAAATCTCCAACTCTCTCCGAAGGTCCTTGAGTTGCGTGAAATTTCTAGGATCGACCAAAATGCAAGAAAATAGGATATGCATGATGATCTAATGTATTCCAATTTGAAAAATAAATTCAAAAGAACTTTGAATTTAATTCTTTGAAACTCCCAACTCATATTTCATAATTTGAAGAAGTCATTTTATCTTCTCTCGTGAAAATCATTGAGTTGCTTAAAGTTTCTGAATTGGAAATATTTTCAAATGAAATTCAAATATTTTCAACACCCCTTGTCATTTAAATAAATGGAAGAAGTCATGTCATCTTCTCTCCGGGGTTTTGTGTTGAAAAAAATTTGAATTCACGGAGATCATAAAGCAAATATGAAAGTTTAGGAAAGTCCTTTTATTCCCTCTCGTTTAACTTTCAAAAAGAATTCGAATTTCACTCAATTCATGCAATCAATCAAACAGTCAATCAATCTATCTATGTGTTTATAACATTCCAAAATTTAGAATTTTGGGATGTTACAAACCTACCACCCTTAAAAGGAATCTCGTCCTCGAGATTCGGAGAGGCTAGCAAGAAAAGGTTAGGGTTTGGGGTCTCCTCAAAATCCATCAATCGTCTCCGGGGTCTGGGGTGCTACCATCCTTTAGAAGCATGGTTACAGTTCCATCAAAACTCATATACTCCATCCTTATCCTTGACAGTGTCGGTCTTCTCAGATCCTCGAGAAAATTCCTTCTCCGAGCTCTTCCGGTAGTGGCATAACCTTTTCCTCAATTCTTCTGTCTTTCATCTAGGTAAGGTTCTTCCGAGACTGGGTCTTCTTAGCTGACGGGTCTGGCGCCAAAACTAAACAACTATCGATATCTCATGGTGGTCAACAATTTATGGTTTCTTCTGCAGGAAATGGGTCTGGGTTGATCCTCACCGTATAACCTACGGTTGGCAACAACTGCCGTGTACAAGGGAAAATTACTATACCATTCTAAGGTTTAACAAGGTTTAATATCGTCGTCTCTCTACTATAGGTAAGTCACTCAAATTTACCATTCCATATAGCAAGGCGAATAATAAGAGTAAGTCGGTATGGTGATCAATCTATCCCGCACCCAAATCATTACCATGTATACAGTTTAGCGAATCTCGCATTCTAACACTCGGTCATCCTCACAAGCATTGCAGAATTTCTCTCGTCGACGAACCAAGTTCGGAATAATCCATTGATTCTGCAAGCCAGACAAACATCTATCGTTCCTTCACAACTCTCAGGTTTTGCGTAAACTCCTATAAAATCGTCTATCGACAAAGGTATATCCTCCTCCAGGGTCCTTCCTTCAGCAAGAATGTGCTTGCTTCTTCGCAGGTCCTGGGCCTGTGGATTATGGCCCATCTCATCACTTGTAGTCCTTGAACTTATCATCGGGCAACTGTTCATTATTCCAACTTCCAACTTCCTAGTATTCTTAAATCCATCCAATTGTATCATCTTCCTTCCTTCTATTGGCACCAACATTAGGACATGATTACTCTGACTCATCATGGAGTTTCCATTGATCCATATTTCCGACATCATACCTCCTTTATATCCAATAGTAATTCATCCCTTCATCCTCGTGGGATTTCCCACATACCGAGGTAAAAACTTATACTTATGAAGTCCATACTCTACTTCGTGGAACATCATTATCCTTTCCAGGGTCAAGCGTCCTTACAGGGGAATATTGGCCATCTCTGCATGGCACTTCTTCAACTGGGAAACGTGAAACACATCTTGAACTCCTGACAGTCCTTTCAGTAACTCAAACTTGTAGGCCACTTCTCTCATATGCTCCAAAACTCGGTATGGTCCTACAAATCTCGGGGCTAACTGTCCCTTAACTCCAAATCGTTTAACTCCTCGCAGAGGGGTCACACGAAGACATGCTCGGTCTCCAATTTCATAGACTACCTCCTTGAGTTTGTGAGTCTACATAACTCTTCTGCCTGGACTGAGCTACCTTCAGTCTATCTCGAATCAACTTAACATTCTCTTCTGACTCCTTGATCACATTTGGTCCAAACAACTGTCGGTCTCCAACTTCATCCCACATACTCTTGGGGCATCACACATATCAAGACTAGACTCGTATTCATTTTGTCCAAAATCCACGCAGTGGAGTATCTTTGTCCTTTCTTGGGTCAAAGGTTCTTACAGGGTACTACCACCCTTAAAATGCACAAATCTTCCATAGACCATATTTCTCTTATCCTCAAAAAATGGTCAAAATCCTCCTTCATAGAGTAGCAACTCATAAAATCCATATCAGTACCAACGATGCTACTTTATTCCTTCTCAAATGATTACAATCTCTCGTTTCTCCATTACATGTCTCAACTCAATACCTCAATATAAAATAGAAATGTTCTCACTTCTACTACTCTATTTCTTTGTTGCAAACTCAACTATCTAGCACAAGTTTCCTTCTCCTTGGGGCATTCTCTGGCAAAGTGCCTTCTCCATTACCACTAAAACATATTACTTCTGACAAGTATCGAGGTTTCCTTTTTGGGCAACTGCTGAGGTAGTGCCCTGACTCCTTGCACCTGTAACAGGTGATATGACTTAGGTCCTTCCTGGAATCCAATCGTTTTCTTTTTCTGGACCTTTCCATACCAATCATGGCTTCTATTTCCTGTGGGTCCTATTCTACTTCCTCTATCGGGAATTCTACTAGATCCCCATTCATACAATTCTGGGAGAGGTGTCCTTCTTCTCCACATGAATAGCAAGACTTGGTGCAGGGTTTAATTGGTTCTTCTTTGGGTGTGTCCTCCACCTCTTCTTTCATCACAGTTCCTTCTAAAATTCCCATAAGGGCTCCTTTCATTACTTCGTTCTTCTGCTGGATGGTTCGTTGTACCATGGGGTAAATGTGACACTGTGCAGGGTAGTGGGTAGTCCCTTCACACAAGAAACAAGTGATCTGCCTAGTTGGGCATTCTTCAGCTGGGTGACTTCCTTCACAATTAGGGCATTCATCCTTGTGTTCTTTATGGGTGTGTCCGATTTCTCCACAAAGTTTGCATGCATAAGTTTTCTTCATATCCTTTCCATAAGGCTTCAACTTCTGGGACACAAACCGAGACTTTAGCAAAGTCAACTTAAATTCTTTCCAAGTGGTTACTCCTTGCCATCCATTGATGGTTTGGTACATCCTCCACCAAGTAGCAGCACCTCTTTCAACGCATTGAAGGGCATACTGGGCCATATCCTTTCCGACTATAGGGTTGTTCTCCATATGATCCTCCATGTTCTGAATCCATCGGTCCGTCTCCAATTGACTCATCGGTCCCGAAAATACAAGCTCATCTTCATTCATCCTCTATTGGGTCCATGTGGGTTTAGGGTGAGATAAGAGAGATAGAGAGGGATACACAAAATGCAAACAACAGTTTTGAAAAGACAGATTTTAGTTGTGGCTATCGAAAAACATCTAACAAATGACAGCTCACAAACGTCACATCTAACGTAGGTATATAACAGGGGTTTGGTCTTCTAAAGGTCAATAAATCTTCAATGTCTCCAAACTCTTCAAGTCTTGTTTATGCCTCCGATGGCTTCTTCCCATCGTGCTTGTCCTTCTCAAGTTCTTTTGCCGGATCATCTCCGTTGACGTGAAATCTCTCGTGACATCCTTTAATATTCCGGAGTTGCATTTCAAACTTCTAGTTTCAACATCCTTCACATGAACCATGGTCCTACTGTCCTTCAGTTCCTGACAAATCTCCGGTATCTCGAGGTTGTAGCTCCTCCAGCTTGGCTACTCTCATCTTCAGGATCCTAAGTTCCTCATGAAATACTTCCTTGTCTAATACGACTTCCTGGAGCTTCATTTTAAACTTCTTGATGTACTACTCTAGATCCTGGTGATACACCGGCTAAGGTTAAAACTTCATCTTGCTGATAGGTGCTCCATCAGCCTTCTACCATTTAATCCTTCCATGCATATGCATGCTTAGCTCAGCTCGGTGACCACAGTATCAATGGTGATGACATCACGGATAACCGTGTTTCTGCCCTTGTCATTGCCATGAGCTATCTCTCCACAGTTGATATCTCCTGCCTTAGGGTTTCTTTGACAAAACCTTAAGTTTTTAACTCTCCATGCTCCGGTCTTTCTCCGTTACACCCTGATCTCGGGTATTGATAACTTCCATAGTCTGCCAAGTTCCATAGGGGTAGCATTCCTAGGTCATACAAATCTAGGGATTCTTCAGAGCCTTCAATTCTACTTGTCTTCGATCTCCAACAGCTGTAGTTTCCATTATCATAATGTATGGTAAAATCCTCTTCATTCCGAATGGTCTTACTGGTCCGATATCCTGTACTTCTTGGAGTGGTCTCATCAGTCGAATCTTCTTGTGGTCAAAAGGGAAAGGGGTATGGTCTCACTAAAGGGAATTTTTTGAATAAGCTCAGAAGAGAAGAGAGGTAAAAGATCTTTTTGAAAGGGAAAGTTGTAGAGAAAAATCTTTGCTATGGGCTTGCCAGATTCTAGGGTCACGTCCTACAGTCAACCTGGCTCTGATACCATCTTGTAGCGACCCGACCCGAATGGATTAAGTCTCTGTGCTTATGTGTCATCCCTGGATCAGTATGCTGACACACACAGTACTCGAAGGATTTATAACAGAGGTAAATCACATGTATATAGTAACGTAAATACTATTACCTCAATCCATATAGCGGAAGCAACAAGGTTGTGGATTCCCATCAACACCAACGGCAAAGTTGAGTGTAGAAATCGTAACCCTAACGTATCACTTACCCGTCGTAAGAAACCTGCAACATAAGATGTTGCAGCCCGAAATGGGTCAGTACATTGAATGTACTGGCAAATTCACACCACAGAGAAAATGAACAATGGCTATCACTACATGCATATTTGGCTGGTGGAAAAGCTCTATGGTTATAAGGTTTTTGCGTAAAGCCAATTTTTCCCTACTGCAAAGGAATAAATTTATTTAACTAACATGGTGGTTGTGAAACATTGAGAATGGTTGACAGCATTCTCAATCCCAATTAAAAAGTATTTTAAAACCCAACAACATTAATTAGAAGTAACATGTTGAGATTCACAATGATATTCAAGTACTAGATACTCAAGTTGTCCATAACCGGGGACACGGCTAATCATGATTAGTTTGTACACTCTGCAGAGGTTTGCGCACTTTTCCCCACATGACTCGATCGCCTCCGTTTGTTTTCTCGCACTACACGGTGTTTGAGAAATGGATGACCGAGACATAGTTTTTCAGAAGCGCTAGCACCTTACATGTGGGGTAGACCGTACCACCTACAACCCCTACATCTGCTAGTCCACCCCGTAAGAGTTCGCACAACTTAGTCAACTACGCCAGAGCCCATAGTAGCATGTGGCTGCACACGGAAGTTTCTAGCATGAAAGATCTTATGATCCCTTTGAGCCTGGGTGGCGGTCCGAAAAAAAACAGGCAAGTCCTGATAGACATCAGGTGCCTCAATCCACCCAGATGTGTGTTTAAGTTGCCACCTTAGATAAACCATTAAAATTATCAACTCACATCTGTCATGGATATCACTCACCCAATCCACGTCTACTAGCATAGCATGGCATAATAAGCAAACGTAGAAGTAACTCCCAAAGGTTTCATAATAATACAGGCAATAGGTACTACCTCATCTACTTCCCATCCCACAATTTAATTAGATCCTAATCATGCAATGTGTGAGGATTGATCTAATGCAATAAAACATGGGTTGTAGGAAAGGTATGATCAAAGTGTGAACTTGCGTGCAAGGTTGATGAAGATGATTCGCACTCAAAACTCGTGATAGATCTACTCGTCACACTCCGGTCAATCTATCGTAAGCAAACAATAGTAACCACACAATAAGTACTCATCTAATGCACAAGTAAAACTCGAACAAGAGAACAAACCAGAAAGTTCAACTTAAGAACTCCGGTTGCAAAGAAAGAAAGAACCGAACACACGATGGAAAACGGCGGAAAAACAACTCGGTTCTAGCAAGTTGAAACTAGGTCAATTTTTACTGTGGCAAAAACTTGTTCAAGTTGATTAGACGGAACGGCGGTTTCGAGACGAAACTCCAGGCGCTTGAATCACCTGATTCCGATAAACGAGCGAGAAGATAAATTAGAACGAAGATCAGATCTGAGATCACGATCGCGGAATAAATCCGACGAGAAGAAAAAGAAGAACGGTTATACGAACGGACGTTCGTTAACCTAGAAGAATCCGGTGATCACGTTCGTTAGGACGAACGGTCCAAAGGCAACTAAATCGGAGAAGAAAACGAATCCGATCTAGGGTTTCAGAAAAGAAACCGAAACGAAGAATCGGAGAGAAAAACGAATCGGTAGAGAAGAAAAGAATCGGAACGGTTTATAAGAAAAACCGATCCAAGGGAAAGAAGAGACGCGGCGCGGTACCTCCGGCGAACGGCGGCGACGGCGGCGTTGGGCGGCGGCGGTGCACAAGGCGGCGGCGGCGCGGCAAGGTGCAGCGGCGGCGGTGACGCAGGGCGGCGGCGGCGCGGCAAGGTGCGGCGGCGGGTGAGGCGCGACGCGGGTGAGAGGCGTGGGGTGGGGCGCGGCTTGAAGAGGAGAGAGGGGCTTGGGATTTTGTGTGGGGAGAGGGGGGGTGTTGAGGTATTTATATTGGGGAGGGGTGAGGAAACTTGGGGTAAGGGACAAGAAATAAGAATAGGAGTAGGAAAGATCTAGAAAAAGAAACGGAATAAACGGAAGTAGGACAAAAGTCCTACTAGGACTTCCAAAAGACAGGCGGCGGCTCCTGGAGCCTGGGCATGCGCGCGGCGCGGCGATGGCCTTGGCCTTGGCTGGCCGGCCGGCGGCTTGGGCCTTTGGCCCAAGGCGCTGAGTTTTTTTTAAACGGTTCCGCGCTCGGAAAAACACAGAAAAACAAAATCTACCGGACTCCAAAACTAATAAGGTAAATTTTCCCCGACTCCTAAAAATGAGCCGAACAAAATGAACTTTTCTCCGGACCTAAAACAAAATTTTCAAAAACGCGCATTTTTCCCTATCCAAATAAAACGCAAACAAACACCGGAAAACGAAATTTGATCTATTTATTAAATCTTCATTTTTCCTATATTTTGGGAAAGTCATATTATTCCCTCTCTTATATTTTTGATAACGGAAAAATTATTGAAGAGGAAATAAATAAATCAAATGATCCTTTTTTTTCAAATTCGAGAAAACTCTCAAATATGAAAATAACGAAATCTCCAACTCTCTCCGAAGGTCCTTGAGTTGCGTGAAATTTCTAGGATCGACCAAAATGCAAGAAAATAGGATATGCATGATGATCTAATGTATTCCAATTTGAAAAATAAATTCAAAAGAACTTTGAATTTAATTCTTTGAAACTCCCAACTCATATTTCATAATTTGAAGAAGTCATTTTATCTTCTCTCGTGAAAATCATTGAGTTGCTTAAAGTTTCTGAATTGGAAATATTTTCAAATGAAATTCAAATATTTTCAACACCCCTTGTCATTTAAATAAATGGAAGAAGTCATGTCATCTTCTCTCCGGGGTTTTGTGTTGAAAAAAATTTGAATTCACGGAGATCATAAAGCAAATATGAAAGTTTGGGAAAGTCCTTTTATTCCCTCTCGTTTAACTTTCAAAAAGAATTTGAATTTCACTCAATTCACGCAATCAATCAAACAGTCAATCAATCTATCTATGTGTTTATAACATTCCAAAATTTAGAATTTTGGGATGTTACACCCCTTTTCCCTTCTCTCTTCGCCTTGGGCCCTGGTGGGGGGAGCACCAGCCCACCTGGGGCTGGTCCCCTCTCACACTTGGCCCACGCAACACTCTGGGGCAGGTAACCCCACCTGGTGGACCCCCGGGACCCTCCCGGTGGTCCCGGTACGTTACCGATAGCACCCAAAACTTTTTCGGTGACCAAAACAGGACTTCCCATATATAAATCTTTACCTCCGGACCATTCCGGAACTCCTCATGACGTCCGGATCTCATCCGGGACTCCGAACAACATTCGGTAACCACGTATATCTATTCCCTATAACCCTAGCGTCATCGAACCTTAAGTGTGTAGACCCTACGGGTTCGGGAACCATGCAGACATGACCGAGACACCTCTCCGGCCAATAACCAACAGCGGGATCTAGATACCCATGTTGGCTCCCACATGTTCCACGATGATTTCATCGGATGAACCACGATGTCAAGGACTTAATCAATCCCATATACAATTCCCTTTGTCTAGCGGTACGATACTTGCCTGAGATTTGATCGTCGGTATCCCGATACCTTGTTAAATCTCGTTACCAGAAAGTCTCTTTACTCGTTCCGTAACACATCATCCCGTGATCAACTCCTTGGTCACATTGTGCACATTATGATGATGTCCTACCGAGTGGGCCCAGAGATACCTCTCCGTTTACACGGAGTGACAAATCCCAGTCTCGATTCGTGCCAACCCAACAGACACTTTTGGAGATACCTGTAGTGAACCTTTATAGCCACCCAGTTACGTTGTGACGTTTGGTACACCCAAAGCATTCCTACGGTATCCGGGAGTTGCACAATCTCATGGTCTAAGGAAATGATACTTGACATTAGAAAAGCTTTAGCATACGAACTACACGATCTTTGTGCTAGGCTTAGGATTGGGTCTCGTCCATCACATCATTCTCCTAATGATGTGATCCCGTTATCAACGACATCAAATGTCCATGGTCAGGAAACCGTAACCATCTATTGATCAACGAGCTAGTCAACTAGAGGCTTACTAGGGACATGGTGTTGTCTATGTATCCACACATGTATCTGAGTTTCCTATCAATACAATTCTAGCATGGATAATAAACGATTATCATGAACAAGGAAATATAATAATAACCAATTTATTATTGCCTCTAGGGCATATTTCCAACAGTCTCCCACTTGCACTAGAGTCAATAATCTAGTTCACATCGCCATGTGATTAACACTCACAGGTCACATCGCCATGTGACCAACATCCAAAGAGTTCACTAGAGTCACTAATCTAGTTCACATCACTATGTGATTAATACTCAATGAGTTCTGGGTTTGATCATGTTATGCTTGTGAGAGAGGTTGTAGTCAACGGGTCTTGCCATATTCAGATCCCTATGTATTTCGCAAAACTTTATATCATAGATGCTGCTACCACGTTCCACTTGGAGCTATTCCAAATTGTTGCTCCATTATACATATCCGGTATCTCTACTCAGAGCTATCCGGATAGGTGTTAAGCTTGCATCGTTGTAACTCTTTACGTCGAACTCTTTATTACCTCCATAACCGAGAAACATTTCCTTATTCCTCTAAGGATAATTTTTGACCGCTATCCGGTGATCTACTCCTAGATCACCTTTGTACCCTCTTGCCAAACATGTGGCAAGGCACACATCAGGTGCGGTACTTCAGCATGGCATACCGTATAGAGCCTATGACAAAAGCATAGGGGACGACCTTCGTCCTTCCTCTTTCTTCTGCCGTGGTCAAGCTTTGAGTCTTACTCAACTTCACACCTTACAACTCAGGTGAGAACCCCTTCTTTGACTGATCTATTTCGAACTCTTTCAAAAACATGTCAAGGTGTGCGTTCTTTGAAAGTATCATCAGGCGTCTTGATCCATCTCTATAGGTCTTGATGCCCAATTTGTAAGCAGCTTTATCCAGGTCTTCCTTTGAAAAACACTCTTCAAACAACCGTTTATGCTTTCCAGAAATTCTACATTATTTCGGATCAACAATATGTCATCCACATATACTTATCAGAAATGTTGTAGTGCTCCCACTCACTTTCTTGTAAATACAAGTTTCTAGCAAACATTGTATAAACCTAAAAGCTTTGATCACTCCATCAAAACATATATTCCGATTCCGAGATGCCTGCTCTAGTCCATAGAAGGATTGCCGAAGCTAGCATACCTTCTAGCATTCTTAGGATCATCAAAATTTATTGTATCACATACAACTTTTCTTACGGAAACTGGTAAGAAAACTTGTTTTGACATCCATCTGTAAGATTTCATAATCAAAAAATACAACTAATGCTAACATGATTCCGACGGACTTAAGCATCGCTACGGGTGAGAAATTCTCATCATAGTCAACTCCTTGAACTTGTGAAAAGACTCTTTCCCACAAGTCGAGCTTCATAGACGGTAACATTACCACCCACGTCCGTCTTATTCTTAAAGACCCATTTATCTCAATGTCTTGCCGATCATCGGGCAAGTCCACCAAAGTCCATACTTTGTTCTGATATATGGATCCTATCTCAGATTTCATGGCTTCTAACCATTTGTCGGAATACGGGCCCACCATCGCTTCTCCATAGCTCGTAGGTTCATTGTTGTCTAACAACATGATATCTAAGACAGGATTACCATACCACTCAGGAGTAGTACATATCCTTGTCGACCTACGAGGTTCGATAGCAACTTGATCCGAAGCTTCATGATCACTATCATTAACTTCCTATTCAACAGACGTAGGCTCCACAGAAAACATCTTTCTATGTTGCATCACTCTCTGGTTGAAGTAAAGGTTCGACAACCTCATCAAGTTCTATCTTCCTCCCACTCAATTCTTTCGAGAGAAACTCCTTCTCGAGAAAGGACCCGTTCTTAGCGACAAACAATTTGCCCTTGGATCTGAGATGGAAGGTATACCCTACTGTCACCTTTGGGTATCCTATGAAGATGTGTTTGTCTGTTTTGGGTTCGAGCTTCTCCGGCTGAAGCCTTAAGCATCGCAGCCCCAAACATTAAGAAGCGACAACTTTGGTTTCTTGCCAAACCAATGTTCATACGATGTCGTCTCAACGGACTTAGATGGTGTCCTATCTAAAGTGAATGCAGCTGTCTCTAACGCATAACCTCAAAATGAAAACGGTAGATTGGTAAGAGACATTATAGATCGCACCATATCTCATAGGGTTCGATTACGACGTCCAGACACACCATAACCCAGTGGTGTTCCAGGTGGCTTCAACTGTGAAACAGTTCCACAATGTCTTAAGTGTTTGCCAAACTCATAACTCAGATATTCTCATTGTGATTAGATCGTAGGAACATGATCTTATTGTTATGATGATTCTTAACTTCACTCTGGAATCGCTTGAACTTTTCAAATGTTTCAGACTTGTGCTTCATTAAGTAGATATACCTATATCTACCCAAATCGTCAATGAAGATGAGAAAATAGCGATATCCACCGCACGCTTCAATTCTCATTGGATCACATGCATCAGCATGTATGATTTCCAACAAGTCACTTGCCCGTTTCATTGTACCTGAAAGCGGGGTCTTAGTCATCATGCCCATGAGGCATGGCTCGCATGTGTCAAGCGATTCAAAATCAAGTGACTCCAAACATCCATCGACATGGAGTTTCTTCATGCATCTTACGCCAATATGACTTAAGCGGCAGTGCCACGAGAAAGTGGTACTATCATTATTAACTCTACATCTTTTGGCATGAACATGTGTATTACCACGACCGAGATTCAGTGAACCATTCATATAGGGTGCATGACCATGAAAGGTATCATTCATGTAAACAGAATAACCATTATTCTCTAACTTAAATGAATGACCGTATTGCAATGAACATGATCTAATCATATTCATGATCAACGTAGACACCTGATAACATTTATCTAGGTTCAATACTAATCCCGAAGGCAGATGGAGCATGCGATGGTGATCTCATCAACTTTGGAAATACTTCCAACACACATCGTCACCTCGCCCTTAGCCAGTCTCCGTTTAGTCTGTAGCCTTTGCTTCAAGTCACCAGTAATAGCAACTAAAACGGTATCCAATACCCAGGTGCTACCAGGAGTACTAGCGAGGTACACATTAATAACACGTATATACTTTGTTGAAGTTGCCAGCCTTCTTATCTACCATGCATTTGGGGTAATTCCGCTACCAGTGACCGTTCCCCTTACAATAGAAGCACTTAGTCTCGGGTTTGGGTTCAACCTTGGGTTCCTTTACTGGAGCGGCAACTGGTTTGCCATCCATGAAGTTTCCCTTCTAGCCCTTGCCCTTCTTGAAACCAGTGGTCTTGTTAAACCATCAACAGTTGATGCTCCTTCTTGATTTCTACCTTTTGCGGTCTTAAGCACCGCGAACAGCTCCGGGATCAACTCCATCCCTTCCATGTCATAGTTCATCACGAAGATCTAGTAGCTTAGTGATAGTGGCTAGAGAACTCTATCAATCACTATCTTATCTGGAAGTTTAACTCCCACTTGATTTAAGTGATTGTAGCACCCAGACATTCTGAGCACATGCTCACTAGTTGAGCTATTCTCCTCCATCTTGTTGGCTAAAGAACTTGTCAGAGGTCTCACACCTCTCAATACGGGCATGAGCCTGAAATCCCAATTTCAGCTCTTGGAACATCTCATATGTCTTATGGCGTTCAAAACGTCATTGGAATCCCGATTCTAAGCCGTAAAGTATGGTGCACTAAACTATCAAGTAGTCATCAGGATGTGTCTGTCAGGTGTTCACAACATCCACAGACGACGTTGTAGGGGTTTGCACATCGAGCGGTGCATCAAAGACATAAGCCTTCTGTGTAGTAGTGAGGACACTCCTCGGACTATGGACCCAGTCCGCATCATTGCTTACAATATCTTTCAACTTAATCTTTCTCTAGGAACGTATTGAAACAGGGAGCTACAACGTGAGCTATTTATCTACAACATATTTGCAAAGAAAATTTAGACTATGTTCATGATAATTGAGTTCATCTAATGAACTCCCACTCAGATAGACATCCCTCTAGTCATCTAAGTGAAACATGATCCGAGTCAACTAGGCCGTGTTCGATCATCACGTGAGACGGACTAGTCAACATCGGTGAACATCTTCATGTTGATCGTATCTTCTATACGACTCATGCTCGACCTTTCGGTCTTCCGTGTTCCGAGGCCATGTCTGTACATGCTAGGCTCGTCAAGTCAACCTAAGTGTTTTTGCTGTGTAAATCTGGCTTACACCCGTTGTATTCGAACGTTAGAATCTATCACACCCGATCATCACGTGCTGCTTCGAAACGACGAACCTTCGCAATGGTGCACAGTTAGGGGGAACAATTTTCTTGAAATTTTAGTGAGGGATCATCTTATTTAAGCTACCGTCGTTCTAAGCAAATAAGATGTAAAACATGATAAACATCACATGCAATCAAATAGTGACATGATATGGCCAATATCATTTTGCTCCTTTTGGTCTCCATCTTCGGGGCTCCATGATCATCGTTGTCACCGGCATGACACCATGATCTCCATCATCATGATCTCCATCATCGTGTCTTCTTGAAGTTGTCTCCTCATTTATTACTTCTACTACTATGGCTAACGCTTTAGCAATAAAGTAAAGTAATTACATGACGTTTATGTTGACACGCAGGTCATAAATAAATTAAGACAACTCCTATGGCTCCTGCCGGTTGTCATACTCATCGACATGCAAGTCGTGATTCCTATTACAAGAACATGATCAATCTCATACATCACATATATCATTCATCACATCCTTTTGGCCATATCACATCACAAGGCATATGCTGCAAAAACAAGTTAGACGTCCTCTAATTGTTGTTGCAAGTTTTTACGTGGCTGCTATAGGTTTCTAGCAAGAATGTTTCTTACCTACGCGAAAACCACAACGTGATATGCCAATTTCTATTTACCCTTCATAAGGACCCTTTTCATCGAATCCGATCCGACTAAAGTGGGAGAGATAGACACCCACTAGCCACCTTATGCAACTAGTGCATGTCAGTCGGTGGAACCAGTCTCATGTAAGAGTACATGTAAGGTCGGTCCGGGCCGCTTCATCCCACGATGCCGCCGAATCAAGATAAGACTAGTAACGGCAAGTAAATTGACAATATCGACGCCCACAACTGCTTTGTGTTCTACTCGTGCATAGAAACTATGCATAGACCTAGCTCATGATGCCACTGTTGGGGAACGTAGCAGAAATTCAAAATTTTCTACGCATCACCAAGATCAATCTATGGAGTAATCTAGCAATGAGGGAAGGAGAGTGCATCTACATACCCTTGTAGATCGCTAAGCGGAAGCGTTCAAGTGAACGGGGTTGATGGAGTCGTACTCGTCGTGATTCAAATCACTGATGATCCTAGTGCCGAACGGACGGCACCTCCGTGTTCAACACACGTACAGCCCGGTGACGTCTCCTACACCTTGATCCAGCAAGGGGGGAAGGAGAGGTTGGGGAAGACTCCATCCAGCAGCAGCACGACGGCGTGGTGGTGGTGGAGGAGCGCGGTATTCCAGCAGGGCTTCGCCAAGCACCGCAAGAGACGAGGAGGGAGAGGGGTAGGGCTACGCCAAGAAGGAGATTGAATCGTGTCTATGGCAGCCCAAAACCTCAAGTATATATAGGGGGAGGGGAGGGGCTGCGCCCCCACCTAGGTTTCCACCCCTAGGGGTGGCGGCCAGACCTAGATCCCATCTAGGGGGGCGGCCAAGGGGGGGGAGAGAGGGGGGCGCACCACTAGGTGGGCCTTAGGCCCATCTGAGCCTAGGGTTTCCCCCTTTTCCCTTCTCTCTTCGCCTTGGGCCCTGGTGGGGGGAGCACCAGCCCACCTGGGGCTGGTCCCCTCTCACACTTGGCCCACGCAACCCTCTGGGGCAGGTAGCCCCACCTGGTGGACCCCCGGGACCCTCCCGGTGGTCCCGGTACGTTACCGATAGCACCCGAAACTTTTCCGGTGACCAAAACAGGACTTCCCATATATAAATCTTTACCTCCGGACCATTCCGGAACTCCTCGTGATGTCCGGGATCTCATCCGGGACTCCAAACAACATTCGGTAACCACGTATATCTATTCCCTATAACCCTAGCGTCATCGAACCTTAAGTGTGTAGACCCTACGGGTTCGGGAACCATGCAGACATGACCGAGACACCTCTCCGGCCAATAACCAATAGCGGGATCTAGATACCCATGTTGGCTCCCACATGTTCCACGATGATTTCATCGGATGAACCACGATGTCAAGGACTTAATCAATCCCGTATACAATTCCCTTTGTCTAGCGGTACGATACTTGCCCGAGATTCGATCGTCGGTATCCCGATACCTTGTTCAATCTCGTTACCGGCAAGTCTCTTTACTTGTTCCGTAACACATCATCCCGTGATCAACTCCTTGGTCACATTGTGCACATTATGATGATGTCCTACCGAGTGAGCCCAGAGATACCTCTCCGTTTACATGGAGTGACAAATCCCAGTCTCGATTCGTGCCAACCCAACAGACACTTTCGGAGATACCTGTAGTGAACCTTTATAGCCACCCAGTTATGTTGTGAAGTTTGGTACACCCAAAGCATTCCTACGGTATCCGGGAGTTGCACAATCTCATGGTCTAAGGAAATGATACTTGACATTAGAAAAGCTTTAGCATACGAACTACATGATCTTTGTGCTAGGCTTAGGATTGGGTCTCGTCCATCACATCATTCTCCTAATGATGTGATCCCGTTATCAACGACATCCAATGTCCATGGTCAGGAAACCGTAACCATCTATTGATCAACGAGCTAGTCAACTAGAGGCTTACTAGGGACATGGTGTTGTCTATGTATCCACACATGTATCTGAGTTTCCTATCAATACAATTCTAGCATGGATAATAAACGATTATCATGAACAAGGAAATATAATAATAACCAATTTATTATTGCCTCTAGGGCATATTTCCAACACCATTAACATGAAAAGTGACATTGCCTTTGGTGCAATCAATAACAGCCCCTGCAGTATTCAAAAAGGGTCTTCCAAGAATAATAGACATACTATCGTCCTCGGGAATATCAAGAATAACAAAGTCCGTTAAAATAGTAACGTTTGCAACCACAACAGGCACATCCTCACAAATACCGACAGGTATAGCAGTAGATTTATCAGCCATTTGCAAAGATATTTCAGTAGGTGTCAACTTATTCAAATCAAGTCTACGATATAAAGAGATAGGCATAACACTAACACCGGCTCCAAGATCACATAAAGCAGTTTTAACATAGTTTCTTTTAATGGTGCATGGTATAGTTGGTACTCCTGGATCTCCAAGTTTCTTTGGTATTCCACCCTTAAAAGTATAATTAGCAAGCATGGTGGAAATTTCAGCTTCTGGTATCTTTCTTTTATTAGTAACAATATCTTTCAAGTACTTAGCATAAGGATTTATTTTAAGCATATCAGTCAAACGCATATGCAAGAAGATAGGTCTAATCATTTCAGCAAAGTGCTCAAAATCCTCATCATCCTTTTTCTAGGATGGTTTAGGAGGAAAAGTCATGGGTTTCTGAACCCATGGTTCTCTTTCTTTATCGTGCTTCCTAGCAACAAAGTATCTCTTATCATAACATTGATTCTTTGATTGTGGGTTATCAAGATCAACAGCGGGTTCAATCTCTACTTCATTGTCATTACTAGGTTGAGCATCAACATGAACATCATTATTAACATTATCACTAGGTTCATGCTCATTACCAGATTGTATTTCAGCATTAGAAATAGAAATATCATTAGGAATCTCGGGTGTGTCAACAACAGGTTCACTAGAAGCATGCGAAGTCCTATCATTTTTCTTTTTCCTCTTCTTAGAAGGACTAGGTGCATCAATATTAGTTCTCTGAGAATCTTGCTCAATTCTCTTAGGATGGCCCTCAGGATACAAAGGTTCCTAAGTCATTTTACCACCTCTAGTCATAACTCTAACAACATTATCATTATTTTTACTATTCAATTCATTGAGAAAATCATTCTGAGCTTTAAGTACTTGTTCTACTTGAGTGGTAACCATAGAAGCATGTTTACTAATAAGTTTAAGTTCACCTTTAATATTAGCCATATAATCACCCAAGTGTTCAAGCATGTCAGCATTGTGTTTAGTTCCCTACCAAAATAAGCATTGAAATTTTATTGTTTAATCATAAAGTCATCAAACTCATCCAAGAATGGGCTAGCAAACTTAGTAAATGGGATTTTAGCTTTATCATATTTATAGAGAGAATTTACCTTTACTACCTGTGTCGGGTTATCAAGACCATGTATTTCTTCAACAGGCGGTAAATTAAGACCATGTACTTCTTCAATAGGAGGTAAACTCTTAACATCTTCAGCTTTAATACCTTTTTCTTTCATAGATTTCTTTGCCTCTTGCATATCTTCAGGACTGAGAAATAGAATACCCCCTTTCTTCGGAGTTGGCTCTGGAGTTGGTTCAGGAATTGAATCAGGGATTGGATCTGGAAGCGTCCAATTATTTTTCATTAGTCAACATGTTATTCAATAGAATTTCAGCTTCATCTGGTGTTCTTTCCCTGAAAACACAACCAGCACAACTATCCAGGTGGTCTCTGGAAGCATCGGTTAGTCCATTATAAAAGATATCAATTATTTCATTTTTCTTAAGAGGATGATCAGGCAAAGCATTAAGTAATTGGAGAAGCCTCCCCCAAGCTTGTGGGAGACTCTCTTCTTCAATTTGCACAAAATTATATATTTCCCTTAAAGCAACTTGTTTCTTATGAGCGGGGAAATATTTAGCAGAGAAGAAATAAATCATATCCTGGGGACTACGCACACAACCAGGATCAAGAGAATTAAACCATATCTTAGCATCACCTTTTAATGAGAACGGAAATAATTTAAGGATATAATAGTAGCGAGTTTTCTCATCATTAGTGAACAGGGTGGTTATATCATTTAATTTAGTAAGATGTGCCACAACAGTTTCAGATTCATAGCCATAGAAAGGATCAGATTCAACTAAAGTAATTATCTCAGGATCAACCGAGAAATCATAATCCTTATCAGTAACAAAGATAGGTGAAGTAGCATAAGCAGGATCATATTTCATTCTAGCATTCAAGGTTTTTTGTTTCAGCTTAGCTAATAATTTCTTAAGATCACTCCTATCATTGCAAGCAAGAAAATCTCCAGCGGTTTCTTCATCCATAACATAGCCCTCAGGCACAACAGGTAATTCGTATCTAGGGGGAGAGTCTTCATCATCACTTTCATCAATATTATCAGTTTCAATAATTTCATTCTCTCTAGCCCTAGCAAGTTGTTCATCAAGAAATTCACCAAGTGGCACAGTAGTATCAAGCATAGAAGTAGTTTCATCATAAGTATCATGCATAGCAGAAGTGGCATCATCAATAACATGCGACATATCAGAATTAATAGCAGAAGCAGGTTTAGGTGTCGCAAGTTTACTCAAAACAGAAGGTGAATCAAGTGCAGTGCTAGATGGCAGTTCCTTACCTCCCCTCATAGTTGAGGGATAAATCTTGGTTCTTGGATCTTTCAAGTTCTTCATAATGATAAGCAGATATAAATCCCAAGTGACTCAGAGAATAGAGTTATGCTCCCTAGCAACGGCGCCAGAAAATAGTCTTGATAACCCACAAGTATAGGGGATCACAACAGTTTTCGAGGGTAGAGTATTCAACCCAAATTTACTGATTCGACACAAGGGGAGCCAAAGAATATTCTCAAGTATTAGCAGTTGAGTTGTCAATTCAACCACACCTGGAAACTTAGTATCTGCAGCAAAGTGTTTAGTAGCAAAGTAATATGATAGTAGTGGTAACGGTGGTAAAAGGTAACGGTAGCAAAAGTAATATTTTTGGTGTTTTACAGTGAGGATAACAATAGCAACGGAAAATTAAATAAGCGAAGAATAATATATGGAAAGCTCGTAGCCAATGGATCGGTGATAGAGAATTATGTCGGATGCGATCGATCATGTAATAGTCATAACCTAGGGTGACACAGAACTAGCTCCAGTTCATCAAGGTAATGTAGGCATGTATTCCGAATATAGTCATACGTGCTTATGGAAAAGAACTTGCATGACATCTTTTGTCCTACCCTCCCATGGCAGCGGGGTCCTATTGGAAACTAAGGGATATTAAGGCCCCCTTTTAATAGAGTACCGGACCAAAGCATTAACACATAGTGAATACATGAACTCCTCAAACTACGATCATCATCGGTAAGTATCCCGATTATTGTCACTTCGGGGTTAACGAATCATAACACATAATAGGTGGCTATAGACTTGCAAGATAGGATCAAGAACTCTCATATATTAATGAAAACATAATAGGTTCAGATCTGAAATCATGGCACTCGGGCCCTAGTGACAAGCATTAAGCATGGCAAAGTCATAGCAACATCAATCTCAGAACATAGTGGATACTAGGGATCAAACCCTAACAAAACTAACTCGATTACATGATAAATCTCATCCAACCCATCACCGTCCAGCAAGCCTATGATGGAATTACTCATGCACGGCGGTGAGCATCATGAAATTGGTGATGGAGGATGGTTGATGATGACGATGGCAACGGATTCCCCTCTCCGGAGCCCCGAACGGACTCCAGATTAGCCCTCCCGAGAGAGTTTAGGGCTTGGCGGCGGCTCCGTATCGTAAAACGTGATGAATCCTTCTCTCTGGTTTTTTCTCCCCGAAAGTGAATATATGGAGTCAGGGTAGAGGTCGGTGCCTCGTGGGCGCGCCCAGGGGGGTAGGGCGCGCCCCCCACCCTCGTGGACAGGTGGAGGCCCCCTAACATGGATCTTCCTTCCCGTATTTTTTATATATTCCAAAATAATTCTCCGTTGATTTTTAGGTCATTCCGAGAACTTTTATTTCTGCACAAAAATAACACCATGGCAATTGTGCTGAAAACAATGCCAGTCCGGGTTAGTTCCATTCAAATCATGCAAGTTAGATTCCAAAACAAGGGCAAAAGTGTTTGGAAAAGTAGATACGATGGAGACGTATCATATATGTGGACTGAACTGCGGAATGCCGGAATAAGAGGGGGATAGCTAGTGCTATTGAAGACTACGCTTCTGGCAGCCCCCATCTTGCAGCGTGTAGAAGAGAGTAGATGGTAAGTTAACCAAATATCATCGCATAGCATAATCCTACCTGGCGATCCTCCCCTCGTCGCCCTATGAGAGAGCGATCACCGGGTTGTATCTGGCACTTGGAAGGGTGTGTTTTATTAAGTATCTGGTTCTAGTTGTCATAAGGTCAGGGTACAATTCCGGGTCGTCCTTTTACCGAGGGACATGGCTATTCGAATAGATAAACTTCCCTGCAGGGGTGCACCACATTTCCCAACATGCTCGGTCCCCTTTGGCCGGACACACTTTCCTAGGTCATGCCCGGCCTCGGAAGATCAACACGTCGCAGCCCTACCTAGGCACAACATAGAGGTCAGCACGCCGGTCTAAATCCTATGGCGCAGGGGTCTGGGCCCATCGCCCATTGCACACCTACACGTTGCGAGGGCGGCCAGAAATATACCTGGCCTCCCTAATAGAAGAGCAGGCGTTCTAGTCCAATCCGGTGCGCGCCGCTCAATCGCTGATGTCATGAAGGCTTCTGCTGATACCACGACGTCGAGTGCCCATAACTGTTCCCGCGTAGTTGGTTAGTGCGTATAGGCCAGTGGCCAGACTCAGATCAAATACCCAGATCTCGTTAAGCGTGTTAATTGAATTAACCGCGGACGCCGACCAGGGCCAGGCCCACCTCTCACCTAGGTGGTCTCAACCTGCCCTGTCCCTCCGCCACAAAGTAACAGTCGGGGGCCGTTGGGAACCCAGGCCTGCCACTACCTGGATGGAGCCACCTGTCCTTTCAGCCCCCCCACATCCGAATCACTTGCGGGTACTCTACGAACCGACCCGACTTTAGTCACCACATGTATCATATAATAAGCATGCAAGTGTATACCCGTGATCACTTTGCGAGTGATCACGGCCCGATAGTATAGCATAGCAGACGGACAAGAGTGTAGGACCACTGATGTAATACTAGCAACCTATACTAAGCATTAGGATAGCAGGTAAAGGTATCAACAATTGTAGCAACAATGACAGCCTATGCAACAGAATAGGAGTTATCGAATCAACAACAGTAGCAAACCTAATGCAAGAATAAGAGAGAACAGAGTAGGCGATATCTGGTTGATCAAGGGGGGGCTTGCCTGGTTGCTCTGGCAAGAAGGAGGGGTCATCTTCGATGTAGCCGAACACACGTACATCGGCAGCGGTCTCGGAGTCTACCGGAAATAAGTAACGGAGGGGGAACACAATAAATAACATAGCAATCAAATGTAACACAAAGCAAGATGCGGCAATACGTTGTGCTAGGGGTGACCTAACGTAGGGACAGGTGATACCGGTGAAGTGGGCAAAACATCTGGGAAAGTATCCCTGGTGTTTTGCGTTTTCGGACAAATAAACCGGAAGGCGGAAGTTGTGTGTTTGCTATGCTAGGGATGTGTGGCGGACAAACGGGTTGCGTATCTGGATTTGTCTTGTCGTTCTGAGCAACTTTCATGTACAAAGTATTTTCATCCGAGTTACAGTTTATTTTCTATGATTTATCAAAGTTTAATTATTCAAATCAAACATTATCCAGAACAGAGAAAGGTGATGTCAGCATGACATCACCATGACGTCAGTAGGTCAAACCCGGTTGACCAGAGTCAAACCTGGCCTGTGGGTCCAGTGGGACCCACCTATCATAGACTAACATGTTAATTAGGGTTTAATTAAGCAGGATTAATAAAGTTTAATTAAACTAGATTATTTAATTAATTATTATTTTATTTTACTTTTTTCTCTTTTTTAACATTCTATGGGCGTGGGGCCCAACTGTCATAGGCCCTATGGGCCTTAACGGGCATGGGCACGCGGACGCAGGAGCGGGCGCTGGGCACCCGCCCAGGCCGACAGGGGAGTGGCGGGCGCTAGGCGCCGACGGCCACCGCATCGAGCGGTAGCAGCGGCGCAGGGGGCCAGGGCTGCGCGCCGGCGTGACGCAGCAGCAGGGCCGCCGCAAGAAGGAAATGGCAGTGGGCGGCGCGGTGGTTGCCGAGGTCCGACGCGGGGTGGAGGTGGCCTCAGACGACCGTGGCGGGGCGGCGAGAGCACATCGGGGCGGTGAGCAGCAGGAGAAGGTTGGCTAGAGCGGCTCGGCACGGCCGCAGCGAGAGGTGGCCGGCCGGAGCGGGCAAGGGCAAGGGGGCGACCACGACAGGCTCAAGCTGCAGCGGCGGCGGAATGGCAGCAGCAACCGCGGCAGCACGGATGGGCGGCGTGCCGGCGGTTGGAGGCGAGCGGTGGGAGCGGCGAACGCCAGCAGGGCAGCAGCAAGGCAAGCAATTGCGGCAGGCGAGTGGGGTAGCAGCGGGTCGCGCGGGCGGGCTACTACGGCTTGGCGAGGGCCGGCGTGGCAAGAGGCAGCGGAGCACGCCGTGGGACAGAGGCGGAGGTGCAGGCGGCAGGGGCGCGGTTCGCGGCAGCAGCGAGCCGGAGCGGTGGGGGGTGAGCACGCGAGCGGGCGGCAGCCAATGGCGGTGAGCGGTGCGACACGGCCGGGCACGCGCGCAGGCGGAGGGTCGGGAGTGCGCGGATGTGCCGGAGCACGACGACGACGTCTCGGGCACGGGCGAAGTGGTGGTCGGGCGCGGGGACAGAGGAGAAAAGGGGGGTGGGCGCTCACGTGCGGTGCCGGGGTTCGGGGGAGGCGAGGCCTGGTGTAGGCTGGCGAGGGAGAGTCGGGGATGGGTAGTCCGGCGAGGAGGTCCGGCGAGGTTGCGACAACGTCGGGGCAGTGACGGGCGGCGAGGTCCCCGGTTGGCGGCGCGTCCAGATCAGGGGAAGAGGGGGGCGCTAGGGAGAGTGGGGGATCGGTGGACGTGGCTCTAGGTCACGGGAGGAACTGCGGGGATAAGGGGACGGGCTGGGCTGGCCTGGTGGCCGACTGGGCCGGCCAGTGCGGCGGCAGCTGGGCCGTTAGGCCTAGCATGCGGGGGTGGGCTTGTTTCTTTATTTTTTTTGTTTTTCTTTTTAACTTTTATATTTTATTTTAGCTACTGCTTCTATTAGTTTATCCACTAAAGGCTTTTGTAAAATGAAACAATTTGTCAGAACAAATACTAGGCATTATTTAGTACTGCCACAAAAATCTTAGAGTTTAGAAAATAGTTTAGAACTTCTATAATTTTGAAAAGGCATTTTAGTAAAGACGTGGCCCCTGTTTTAATTGATTTAGGACAATTAAACATTTTATTAATGTTGGTTTCTCCCTGATAATTAGTTAAAGAATATTTGCAAACCATCGAACATTTTTATTTTACCGTTTGAAGAAACAACAATTTGACTTTATTTTAATTTGAATTTGAAATTGGTTTGGATCAAAGTGAGGTTTATAAAAATAATCATGATGACCTGGCACCATTAGTGTGTGATTACTGTAGCTTAACGACCGGGGTGTTACAACGGCGCAGGTGTAACACTCGGTGTTTACGAGTTCAGGCCCATCTCGGAGGAGGTAACAACCCTACGTCCCGTGCTTTGAGGCTTGTTTTCCTTGGGTGGTATGATTACAGAGAGTGCTTAACCCTTTCTCTGGAGGATGGGGACGTCTTATATAGAGTGAGTTGAAGCCTCCATCACTCCCACATTGCCAGGGTGTTTAATGTCCATAACTATGGCAGTTATAGGTGTAAGTAGTCACAACTACGGTAGTTACAGGTAATGGTAGCTATGACTCTACTTAAAGCTCGACTTAAGGCTACTCGACCGTTGCAGCTCCCACGTCGTCCCTCCACCTCCCTTGTTGGCCGAGTGGTGGCCGTGATGCCGACTGGAGGGTAGGCATCTGAGTGATGTCGATGTGTCCGAGTGGACTTCCTGTTATATGCATGTGAATGCTCATGTGGTCCAGAGACCTACCAATGATGGTGTGGGACCCTAGGTGGTTCCCAGATGATAGGTCCTTGACCCTACTTGTAGTAGGTGATCTCATCATCGCCCACGAATGATCCCTTGAACGGAAGGCCGAAAGCATGGCCTCTCTACTTGGTTGCGAGCATGCAACCTTCACGATCTGGCAGGGCTTCGCCACTGTGAGCACACAAATGATATTCGAGTGAACCTTCGGTTATAATGCGATGTCCCTTTTTCTTCGCGATAATTCACAAAACCCGGGATGCATCGGTATCCTCCTGAGTCATCACCATGCTCACTATACCGAAATCCTCGTTGCTGGTTTTGTTCTTCTTTCTTGTTATTGTGTTTCGGCATCCCTGTGACCTAGTCACCTGTGTCTAGCCAGATGATGATGGATGTCGTCACATCAAGAGGGCCCTAAGAATATCTCTCCATTATCGGATGAGCAAATACCACTCTCGAGCTATCTAGTCCCTTGTCAAACTTTTCGATGAGCTTGTAAGTTGTGGTTATGATCACTGTATTACAGGTGATGTTTGAGCAACCCCAAAGTCCACCGTATGGTAAGAAATGACTATGATACTCTCATGGTCTAAGGAGCAAAATCACATGTTAACACTTCGTGTTATTATAATTGATTACAAACGATATTATCTCAATTCATAACAAACAAGTTTGGGTCGATTCAATATGAATGTTCTTCCAACATCACAATCTCAATGTTATTTTAGTACTATCGTTTACACTTAACGATATCCTAAGATCCGGAAAACGTGATCACAAACAATACTTGAGCTAGTCTTAGAGGCGAGACTAGGAACCTTTATTTTATCCGTTTATCATTTGACACATGCATATGAGTTTTGCACTGAATCACATATTCCAGGATCATGGCAGTTATAGCATGAAATGTAAACACTTAATTATGAATATGGAAACATAATAATACAATATTATTGCCTCTAGGGCATATTTCCAACAGTTGGTTCATGAAAATTGTGCAAGGTTGCGTCGTGGTCAGGGCGGTGGATGCCAGGGTGGCGGCTCCGGACGATGGAAGTATGCCGAGGCGGTGGCCTCGGGTGGTGATGCAACAACGGCTCCATGGTGTAGGTTTGTGGCTCTGGATGGCTTGGGAGATGACTTGGTGTTGCAAGGCTAGCTAGGTCGTCAGCCCGGTCGGACGCAGCCTGAGGGTCGGTCTGGATGGAAGTCGGGGTGGCTGCCCCAGATAATTGGCCCAACGTTCATGGTCTGTGGGCGGTCGTCTAGTGTAGCAAGGGCTAAAGGACACCTGAGCCATGCGGTGCCTCGTAAGCGGGCGGGGGACGACGGAGCGGCGGCTCCGGAATTGGGGGCGTGTGTTGGTTGCAATTCTGGCCTTGGGCTGTGTAACGCCCTCGATGCGGCTATATCTTCCACGTGTCGAAGCACGACTTAGAGGCATAACCGCATTGAAAGCAATGTCGCAAGTGAGGTAATCTTCACACAACCCATGTAATACATAAGGGAAAGAGATACATAGTTGGCTTACAATCGCCACTTCACACAATTACATGAATAAAGCATTACAACATCAAAATACAATCAAGGTCCGACTACGGAACCAAAATAAAAGGAGAACCCCAAATGCGACAAAGATCCCCGATCGACCCCAACTGGGCTCCACTACTGATCAACTAGAAGGAAACAACACAAAGGACAAGATCTTCATCGAGCTCCTCCGTGAGCTTGGTTGAGTCTCCTGCACGGTCTCAACGGCACCTGCAAACTGGTTTAGAAGTATCTGTGAGCCACGGGGACTCAGCAATATCGCACCCTCGCGATCAAGACTATTTAAGCTTATGGGTAAGGTAAAGGTATGAGGTGGAGCTGCAGCAAGCGACTAGCATATATGTGGCTAATGTACGCAAATGAGAGCGAGACGAGAAGGCAAAGCACGGTGAATAATAGTATGGTCAAGAAGTGATCCTAGAACAACCTACGTCAAGCATAACTCCAACCCCGTGTTCACTTCCCGGACTCCGCCGGAAAGAGACCATCACGGTTACACACGCGGTTGATGCATTTTAATTAAGGTTAACTTCAGGTTTTCTACAACCGGACATTAACAAATTCCCATCTGCCCATAACCGCGGGCACGACTTTCGAAAGTTCATAACCCTGCAGGGGTGTCCCAACTTAGCCCATCACAAGCTCTCACGGTCAACGAAGGAATAGACCTCCTCCCGAGACATTCCGATCAGACTCGGTATCCCGGTTCTTTAAGACATCCTCGACAATGGTAAAACAAGTCCAGCAAGACCACCCGCTGTGCCGACAAATCCCGATAGGAGCTGCACATATCTCGTTCTCAGGGCACACCGGATAAGCTAAGCGTACAGGAGCCGACGTAACCCAAGTTGCCAAGGGATGGCCCTGCATGGTGCTCTGGGTTGGACCAACACTCAGAGGAGCACTGGCCCGGGGGTTTAAATAAAGATGACCCTTGAGTCTGCAGAACCCAAGGGAAAGAAAAGGCTAGGTGGAAAATGGTAAAACCAATGTTGGGCCTTGCTGGAGGAGTTTTATTCAAGGCGAACTGTCAAGGGGTTCCCATTATAACCCAACCGCGTAAGGAACGCAAAATCCGGGAACATAACGCCGATATGACGGAAACTAGGGCGGCAAGAGTGGAACAAAACACCAGGCATAAGGTCGGGCCTTCCACCCTTTACCAAGTATATAGATGCATTAATTAAATAAGAGATAATGTGATAACCCAACAAGTAAACATGTTCCAACAAGGAACAACATCTCCATGTTCCAACAAGGAACAAACTTCAATCTTCACCTGCAACTAACAACGCTATAAGAGGGGCTGAGCAAAGCGGTGACATAGCCAATCAACGGTTTGCTAGGACAAGGTGGGTTAGAGGCTTGGTTCAACAATATGGGAGGCATGATAAGCAAGTGGTAGGTATTGCAGCATAGGCATAGCAAAAGAGCGAGCAACTAGCAAGCAAAGATAGAAGTGATTTCGAGGGTATGATCATCTTGCCTGAAATCCCGCAAGGAAGAAGAACGAGTCCATGAAGAAGACAAACGGACGTAGACGAACGGGTCCTCACAAACGCGGCGTTACCGGAACCAACCCGAAGAAGCAAACACCGGAAAAGAAGCACACAACATAGTAAACAACCAACACATGAACATGGTATGATATGCGGGATGCGGTATGCGATGCATACGCATGATTTGTCAAGGAACGAATGAACCTAGCCTCAACATGGAAATCCAAGTGTGCCACTGGAAAGATGAGATGAAATCGCTTGAAAACGATATAAAGAACGCCGGAATCGGAGTTACGGTTTGGAAATGGCAAGCAATGCAAATGTGACCACGGTCTGCGATTGACAGCAAGTAGCCATCTAAATGCAACAAGATGAACAAGCTACAGCACCCAAACATGGCATCAAAATACATGGCAGGGATCCATTCATGATGCTTAACAAAAGATGAACACTGAGCTACGGCCAATTCATCCAATAACAGGTTCAAACAAGCATGGAAAAAATGCATTTGGTAAACAGATCTCAGACTTAGTGAAATTAACACTTGTCTGGAATCTCAGATCAGGTAGCACACTTTGGAGCATGAAAACTATAGGCTACAGGGCCTGAACATGGCAAAGTAAAGCATGGCATGGAGCTACTCAAAGATCTTAACAAAAGTCCCTTAGTGACCTTGAGCCAAAAGGGATCAGAAAATACAATTGCAAGCATGTGAACATGGCAAAAACATAATCAGATCACAGACTTGGTGAAAACTAGAGCATGCTGAAAACAGATATCAAGTAGGCATGTTTACGAGCTCGATGCACTCACTACAGAGCAAGGCATGACAATCTAAGCATACACCCATCAAGAATACACAAAATACAAGCTAGACATGGCAAGAACAATACCATGGCATGCACGGATCAACTACAACATCCTCGGCAAAATCGCTAACAAGTAGGCAATCTGCCCAGATTTACAAAGTAGCAAAAGTAGAGCTCGATTGACTCAAGCTAGGGTGCTCCATAATTGCAAACAAAGACATGGATGGATAGAGCACTATAAGATTAACAAAACATCCTTACTGATCATCCTCAAAAGAGGCACGGATCACTAGGAAACAACATGAACATATGGCAACATGAGATAAACAGATCAAGGACTTAGTGGAAATGCTAAGTCCCTGAAATCAGCATTACCAAGTGCCTCACTTTGCAAGCTTGTGCTAGTCACCACACACATCACAAAAATACATGAGTTGCACCTCTGGAAAGATGTCATGGCATATAACAAAACACATGTAGAGCTCATGGGCATATCATGCACACAATAATCATGGCAAAAAATGACAAATATCTAATTGGAGCAGCAGATCTGACAATTATCTCAAGTAGCACTCTTCTAACAGCATTTCGGACATCAAGATGAACTCAAATGAAAATGATGCAATGGAATGGAATGATGTACTCTCTGAGACGAACATTTTGATATGCTATATGCCCAAAACGGAGTTACGGATGATGAGTTATGATGACATGAAAAATGCATAAAATAACTGGAACTTAGCCAAAGCTCGGGAAAAAAACATGGGTGCTCACGTTGGGCCACACGGGCCGGATCTGGAACTGGGCCGGCTCTGGCGCGTTGCACAGCCCAGGTGGTAGGAGGAGATGGGCCGCGGAGAGGCCCATCCAAGCGCAAGCGGGCGAGCTCGTTCCCGAGCAGGACGAGGCCATGGCGTCGGAGGAGAGAGGCGTCGGCGCTGGCTCTCCGGCGACGGAGCGGCGCTCCGGCGAAAGGTGGTCGGCCGCGAGCAGGGACGGGCGGATCCGGGCATGGGCCCCCGGGATCAGGCGACGGCGAGGCCGGGCGGCGCTGCGGAGGCATCGGGCGGCGCGCGGGGCGGCAGTTGGCGGCGTTGGATCTTGCCGTCGGGAGGCGGGGCGGGGCTCCGGCGATGGCCGGAAAAAGGATGCGGCGGCGGCGCGCAGATCCCGCGAGGCGGAGGGAAGCCGGGCAAGGTCGGGCGCGCCTGTGCGGCGGCGGCGGATCTGGGCCCGCACGGGCCCCGGATGGTCTCCGCGGGCCGCGGTGGCGGTGGGAGGAGAGAGAGGGCGGCGGCGGTGAGGTGGCAGCGCGTGGTTGGCTGGGGAGGCCGGCGCGGACATGTCCGGTGTGGGAGAAAATTTGTCCGGCGACGGGAGGAGGACGAAGTTAGGGTTTGCACCGTGAATTTCAGAGGGGATCACATATATATAGGTAGGGGGAGCTAGGAGAGTCCAAATGAGGTGCGGTTTTCGGCCACGCGATTGTGATTGAACGCTCTAGATGATGGAGAGGGTTATGGTGGGTTTTGGGCCACTTTGGAAGGGTGTTGGGCTGCAACACACACGAGGTCTTCTCGGTCCCTCGGTTAACCGTTGGAGTATCAAACGAAGTCCAAATGGCATGAAAATTGACAGGCGGCCTACCGGTAGTAAACCAAGGCTGCTTGGCAAGTCTCGGTCCAATCCGGAAATGTTTAATCACCACACATGAAAGAAAGGTAGAAAGGGACAGCACCGGATTGCAAAACGGACAACGGGGAAAATGCTCGGATGCATGAGACGAACATGTATGCAAATGAAATGCACATGATGACATGATATGCAATGCATGACACGCAAGCAATGACAAGGCAACAACAACGAATAACTGGAGGACAGCTGGCACATCGGTCTCGGGGCGTTACAACACTCCATCACTACGAGAGGATCTCGTCCCGAGATCAAGAATGGCACCAGAGGGAAAAAGAATAAGAAGAGAAGAGGTAAAACTAAGTTGCTTGTTTGACAAACGAGTGAAACCAAAGAACCTTGAAAAGGTTAAGCCATATCGAGAAAAGAATACAATGGAGATGAACAAAATTGAAAACACACCGATAGAAAGGAGGAACAAAGAAGAACAAATTCGTATAGCGCTCCGGTTGGAAAGAGATGCAAGACTTGATAAGATGAAAAGAACTTGATCTTGACAAGAACAAAAAGAAAAAATAGAAGAGAGCCACATCAAAATGCCTCCGGAAGAAAAGAGAGAATGGAAAGGAGTGAACGAAGGAGAAAAAACAATATCTTTTTATCTCGAATGAGCTTGAAAGCATCTTATGAGAAGGGTCGAACGTAATTGTTGGAAAACCAACAACGAAAAGAGTAAGCTTGTAGTGGGCTTATGGAGAACATCTCAAAACTACAAGGTGAAATTCTGCCACTAGCAGAAACGATAGATTGGATTGATAACAAGAAGGAGACGATAAACTTACTCACCAGAAGGATAAAATAACTTGGGTTAATTATAAACACCATAATAGCAACAATCCTTAGGGAAAGCTTTAGGTGAAATATACCCCAAGAAAACTCCAACGAAGAGGTTGATGGATTTAACATACCCCGTTCTTAATAATATGTGAATCATGAAACATGAACTCAGATTATCAAGAATGACAAAATACCATCTCCAATGATACGGAAGAAAGAATTGCACTCCGGATTACAATATGAAGAAAGCTTGAGCTTCTTAGAAAAGAATCTCGATGAAAAAGTTGAAGAAGGAATTAAATCCTTGATGAACCATCATGTAGAACCTCCATGAAGAACTCCGGTAACAAAAGGATGATCAAACGAAAATAAAGAGAAGTTGAAAGCACAAGGTGAAGCCTTGCAATGATTTAGATGGACCTCTGTGGAGATGTAATTGCGAAAGCTTGGAACTCTTGGGAAAGAAAAGATAAAGCACCTCGAACCAAGAATGTGATATGATGCACCTCCGGAATAACGAATTAATCATTCGGATGAAACAAGAATAAGAATTACATTATGCTTATCCTTCACCAATTAAATTGATGAAAATCAACGGATTCGACATATTACTTATTCTCGTAGAAAAGATTAAGAGAGATATAGCGTCAAACTTGGGAAGATCTTCAACGAACCACCGTAAGAATTGAAACAACGAATAAATTGATATGATAAACGAAGGAAGAAGAATCTTGAGCGAACCCCCGTAAGAATTAAAAATGAACAAAGAAAAGATAAGGAAGACACCGGGAAGAATTAGTAAATAAACGAAGATGCTTGAGAGAATTTAGATACATAAGAACGAAGAGATCGCGAGCTGGTAAGAGAAAACTTGAATGATGCACCGGTAAGATTGGAGGATGACCACTGAAAGCTGAGAATGAATAAACCTGAATTGATGGACTCCGGATAATCAAACTGAGGAGACTCTTGAATTGCTTCAGATGGGTGAAAAGAATTCTCACGATCGAAAACAATTATGAGAGGATGGCAACAAGCTAGAATTACGAATCTTGAGGAGAGTGGAGCAAGATTGAGAGAAAAATCTTCTTCGGTCTTCAAAATCTAAGAGTTACGACGAGAAACACCACCATGAATTGTTGAGGCACACCGGAAGAATCAAAAGCGAAGAGATTTAGCCAACGATGAAAAGAATTGTGAAAGATCTAGGAGAAGACATTTGACTGATGATAAATCATTCTTACGTCAAACTTTGAAAAGAAAATATGAGGATAGCTCCGGGAAGATTGGAGGAGTCAGGTAAGATCCTGGGAAAAGACCTGTGGGTTAGGGCCGACTCAAGAGAAGCACCGTTGAAATGATTTAAAAGAGAGGTTGCACCGGTTGAATTAAATGGTTAGAATGAGATAACAATCTCGAAAGAGCTTGAAAGGATTACGAAAGCAGAGTGGAAACACGAATCTTCTGAGATATCTTGAGCACTCCGGAACAATAGAATAGCGAGAAGTGAAAGAATATGAGGAGCACCGGCATGATAGGGTATTTAAAACGAGGAGAAAGATATGATCAATAACGCTTGAATTTAAACCGCCGGAGAAGGAAAAAAAATGAGTAAAGGGTGACGAACTTGAAGCTCCGTTAGAATCTTCATGAGAATCACCAGATAAGAACATTGCCGAAAAGAATGGAGAGACTTCACATAAATATATGGATACTCGATAAAGAAAAACCGAGTCCTCGAAGAAAAAGGGTGGGTGGGCGGGAAAACAAAGGCAACTTGGGGACGGATGAAACGAACACCGTTGAGAAGAAGTGATAATTGATCTTGCGGAAATTGAAATGGTCGGATCCACTAGAAGAGAAACACGCCGGTTGAAAAGGATTGTCATGACAAACTCGATTATTAAGAAGGATTGGTATTCACATAGGAATATGAGAACACCATTTGGGAAAGGTATGGAATCAACACTTGACATTGAAGCAACTCGAATACCACAACTCAAAACAAAACAAAGGATTGGCTTGCAGAATAAGCCGGAACAAACATATGATAGAGATTTCGTCCGAAGTTTTTGTGGTGGGGCCTACATGGGCTCGATCGTACAGCACCATCATGTACAAGGCAGTGCACATGACATACGAAGCGTCCCCGAGTCGGCATAGCCAAGGACTCTTTAAGACACAGCGAGACCACTGTAAAACCGACCGTGAGTAGGCGGACCACTAGACGTCGAACCCCAATTTCATATCATACATCTATTGGAAAGATATCCTAAGAGCTACTAGAATTCCCACCTATGAAACTCTTGAAATTTTCTGGTTATGCAATCAGGTGTTGGGGATACAGGGGAAGCATAATATCTCACCCAAATCTAGCAAATCCTACATCCAGCTGTATCCATCCTTCAACACATAACCGAGAAAAAACTTCGGAAACCATCTACCTCAACCTTCGAAAAGCATCCGTTATACAAGTTATGGCAATACTCCCGAACTCCCGTCCCAGTACTGGGTGGCGTCGAGGTTATCTCACCAACGAACTGCATAAAAGAGATTTTCGATGTCGACGTACTAAACTCAGGTATTCCAGAACTGCAACGATAAAATTATAATGACAACACCTCAGAGCTCAACTCCCCGGGACACTTCCACAAAACCCCTGACAGGAGGCACCAAGACAATGTTCTCATCATAAAACCATCGGAACGATTCCAAGATACCCGCGTGATCCTAAAAAAAATTAGTGAAATTTGAGAAGAGAGGAGTCAACACTCTACGTCAGGATGACTTACCAGAGCGATGAGGAGACTGGGGAGTAAAAAGAATTCCTAAAGTCTCCGATATATAGTTCCTAAATGACTCAAAACATTTTTCTAGACACAACTCGGCCGCTAAAAACGATCAAGCAATGGGGCTCCTAAGGTCGGGGAAGGCTCTGATACCAACTTGTAACGCCCTTGATGCGGCTATATCTCCCACGTGTCGAAGCACGACTTAGAGGCATAACCGCATTGAAAGCAATGTCGCAAGTGAGGTAATCTTCACACAACCCATGTAATACATAAGGGAAAGAGATACATAGTTGTCTTACAATCGCCACTTCACACAATTACATGAATAAAGCATTACAACATCCAAATACAATCAAGGTCCGACTATGGAACCAAAATAAAAGGAGAACCCCAAATGCGACAAAGGTCCCCGATCGACCCCAACTGGGCTCCACTACTGATCAACTAGAACGAAACAACACAAAGGACAAGATCTTCATCGAGCTCCTCCGTGAGCTTGGTTGAGTCTCCTGCACGGTCTCAACGGCACCTGCAAACTGGTTTTAGAAGTATCTGTGAGCCACGGGGACTCAGCAATCTCGCACCCTCGTGATCAAGACTATTTAAGCTTATGGGTAAGGTAAAGGTATGAGGTGGAGCTGCAGCAAGCGACTAGCATATATGTGGCTAATGTACGCAAATGAGAGCGAGACGAGAAGGCAAAGCACGGTGAATAATAGTATGGTCAAGAAGTGATCCTAGAACAACCTACGTCAAGCATAACTCCAACCCCGTGTTCACTTCCCGGACTCCGCCGGAAAGAGACCATCACGGTTACACACGCGGTTGATGCATTTTAATTAAGGTTAACTTCAGGTTTTCTACAACCGGACATTAACAAATTCCCATCTGCCCATAACCGCGGGCACGACTTTCGAAAGTTCATAACCCTGCAGGGGTGTCCCAACTTAGCCCATCACAAGCTCTCACGGCCAACGAAGGAATAGACCTCCTCCCGAGACGTTCCGATCAGACTCGGTATCCCGGTTCTTTAAGACATCCTCGACAATGGTAAAACAAGTCCAGCAAGACCACCCGCTGTGCCGACAAATCCCGATAGGAGCTGCACATATCTCGTTCTCAGGGCACACCGGATAAGCTAAGCGTACAGGAGCCGACGTAACCCAAGTTGCCAAGGGATGGCCCTGCATGGTGCTCTGGGTTGGACCAACACTCAGAGGAGCACTGGCCCGGGGGTTTAAATAAAGATGACCCTTGAGTCTGCAGAACCCAAGGGAAAGAAAAGGCTAGGTGGAAAATGGTAAAACCAATGTTGGGCCTTGCTGGAGGAGTTTTATTCAAGGCGAACTGTCAAGGGGTTCCCATTATAACCCAACCGCGTAAGGAACGCAAAATCCGGGAACATAACGCCGATATGACGGAAACTAGGGCGGCAAGAGTGGAACAAAACACCAGGCATAAGGCCGGGCCTTCCACCCTTTACCAAGTATATAGATGCATTAATTAAATAAGAGATAATGTGATAACCCAACAAGTAAACATGTTCCAACAAGGAACAACATCTCCATGTTCCAACAAGGAACAAACTTCAATCTTCACCTGCAACTAACAACGCTATAAGAGGGGCTGAGCAAAGCGGTGACATAGCCAATCAACGGTTTGCTAGGACAAGGTGGGTTAGAGGCTTGGTTCAACAATATGGGAGGCATGATAAGCAAGTGGTAGGTATTGCAGCATAGGCATAGCAAAAGAGCGAGCAACTAGCAAGCAAAGATAGAAGTGATTTCGAGGGTATGATCATCTTGCCTGAAATCCCGCAAGGAAGAAGAACGAGTCCATGAAGAAGACAAACGGACGTAGACGAACGGGTCCTCACAAACGCGGCGTTACCGGAACCAACCCGAAGAATCAAACACCGGAAAAGAAGCACACAACATAGTAAACAACCAACACATGAACATGGTATGATATGCGGGATGCGGTATGCGATGCATATGCATGATTTGTCAAGGAACGAATGAACCTAGCCTCAACTTGGAAATCCAAGTGTTCCACTGGAAAGATGAGATGAAATCGCTTGAAAAAAGATATAAAGAACGCCGGAATCGGAGTTACGGTTTGGAAATGGCAAGCAATGCAAATGTGACCACGGTCTGCGATTGACAGCAAGTAGCCATCTAAATGCAACAAGATGAACAAGTTACAGCACCCAAACATGGCATCAAAATACATGGCAGGGATCCATTCATGATGCTTAACAAAAGATGAACACTGAGCTACGGCCAATTCATCCAATAACAGGTTCAAACAAGCATGGCAAAAATGCATTTGGTAAACAGATCTCAGACTTAGTGAAATTAACACTTGTCTGGAATCTCAGATCAGGTAGCACACTTTGGAGCATGAAAACTATAGGCTACAGGGCCTGAACATGGCAAAGTAAAGCATGGCATGGAGCTACTCAAAGAGCTTAACAAAAGTCCCTTAGTGACCTTGAGCCAAAAGGGATCAGAAAATACAATTGCAAGCATGTGAACATGGCAAAAACATAATCAGATCACAGACTTGGTGAAAACTGGAGCATGCTGAAAACAGATATCAAGTAGGCATGTTTATGAGCTCGATGCACTCACTACAGAGCAAGGCATGACAATCTAAGCATACACCCATCAAGAATACACAAAATACAAGCTAGACATGGCAAGAACAATACCATGGCATGCACGGATCAACTACAACATCCTCGGCAAAATCGCTAACAAGTAGGCAATCTGCCCAGATTTACAAAGTAGCAAAAGTAGAGCTCGATTGACTCAAGCTAGGGTGCTCCATAATTGCAAACAAAGACATGGATGGATAGAGCACTATAATATTAACAAAACATCCTTACTGATCATCCTCAAAAGAGGCACGGATCACTAGGAAACAACATGAACATATGGCAACATGAGATAAACAGATCAAGGACTTAGTGGAAATGCTAAGTCCCTGAAATCAGCATTACCAAGTGCCTCACTTTGCAAGCTTGTGCTAGTCACCACACACATCACAAAAATACATGAGTTGCACCTCTGGAAAGATGTCATGGCATATAACAAAACACATGTAGAGCTCATGGGCATATCATGCACACAATAATCATGGCAAAAAATGACAAATATCTAATTGGAGCAGCAGATCTGACAATTATCTCAAGTAGCACTCTTCTAACAGCATTTTGGACATCAAGATGAACTCAAATGAAAATGATGCAATGGAATGGAATGATGTACTCTCTGAGACGAACATTTTGATATGCTATATGCCCAAAACGGAGTTACGGATGATGAGTTATGATGACATGAAAAATGCATAAAATAACTGGAACTTAGCCAAAGCTCGGGAAAAAACATGGGTGCTCACGTTGGGCCACACGGGCCGGATCTGGAACTGGGCCGGCTCTGGCGCGTTGCACAGCCCAGGTGGTAGGAGGAGATGGGCCGCGGAGAGGCCCATCCAAGCGCAAGCGGGCGAGCTCGTTCCCGAGCAGGACGAGGCCATGGCGTCGGAGGAGAGAGGCGTAGGCGCTGGCTCTCCGGCGACGGAGCGGCGCTCCGGCGAAAGGTGGTCGGCCGCGAGCAGGGACGAGCGGATCCGGGCATGGGCCCCCGGGATCCGGCGACGGCGAGGCCGGGCGGCGCTGCGGAGGCATCGGGCGGCGCGCGGGGCGGCAGTTGGCGGCGTTGGATCTTGCCGTCGGGAGGCGGGGCGGGGCTCCGGCGATGGCCGGAAAAAGGATGCGGCGGCGGCGCGCAGATCCCGCGAGGCGGAGGGAAGCCGGGCGCGGTCGGGCGCGCCTGTGCGGCGGCGGCGGAACTGGGCCCGCGCGGGCCCCGGATGGGCTCCGCGGGCCGCGGCGGCGGTGGGAGGAGAGAGAGGGCGGCGGCAGTGAGGTGGCAGCGCGTGGTTGGCTGGGGAGGCCGGCGCGGACATGTCCGGTGTGGGAGAAAATTTGTCCGGCGACGGGAGGAGGACGAAGTTAGGGTTTGCACCGTGAATTTCAGAGGGGATCATATATATAGGTAGGGGGAGCTAGGAGAGTCCAAATGAGGTGCGGTTTTCGGCCACGCGATCGTGACCGAACGCTCTAGATGATGGAGAGGGTTATGGTGGGGTTTGGGCCACTTTGGAAGGGTGTTGGGCTGCAACACACACGAGGTCTTCTCGGTCCCTCGGTTAACCGTTGGAGTATCAAACGAAGTCCAAATGGCATGAAAATTGACAGGCGGTCTACCGGTAGTAAACCAAGGCCGCTTGGCAAGTCTCGGTCCAATCCGGAAATGTTTAATCACCACATATGAAAGAAAGGTAGAAAGGGACACCGGATGACATAGGAGCGCCGGATTGCAAAACGGACAACGGGGAAATGCTCGGATGCATGAGACATACGGATCTGAATGTTGCAGACCCGTTGACTAAGCCTCTTCCACGAGCAAAACATGATCAGCACCAAGGCTCCATGGGTGTTAGAATCATTACTGTGTAATCTAGATTATTGACTCTAATACAAGTGGGAGACTGAAGGAAATATACCCTAGAGGCAATAATAAAGTTATTATTTATTTCCTTATATCATGATAAAAGTTTATTATTCATGCTAGAATTGTATTAACCGGAAACATGATACATGTGTGAATATATAGACAAACAGAGTGTCACTGGTATGCCTCTACTTGACTAGCTCGTTGATCAAATATGGTTATGTTTCCTAGCCATAGACAAAGAGTTGTCATTTGATTAACGTGCACTACAAAAAAAAGACACATCCGTGACATTTTGGGCCGAACAAAAAAAATTTATGTCATACATATGACACTTCTATGACGATAATTGTGACAAAACCTAGTATCATCATAGATGTGGTGGGCTCCTACTTCTATGACAAAAAATCATGACAGAAAATGGGCTTTTCGTCCTGGGCGGGCCGGAGACGCAACTGCATGACATTCCTTGGGCCGTCCATGACGGAAAAACCCGTGGTAGAAGCGAGGGGGAGGAAAATTTTGGGGGAGTTCCTGGTTACGGTGGGAGGTGGGGGGCCGAGCGATGCGCGCTTCTCTCGTACACATACGCGCGTGTGTGCGAGGCATTGGCTCTAACTGAACCCGAGTGAGGCGTTGGGCTCTAACTGAACCCGAGCGATTGCACTGCAGGCTACGCGTTACTGAACCCGAGCGATCGATCGATGGCTGTTAACTGAACCCGATCGAGCGATTCCTTCGCTACTGCTGCTAACTGAAGCTGATCGATGCTGCCTCTGGATGAACAATGAGCGTTGCGGGGGGGTTGGATGAGCAGTTCCCGGTGGGGGTGGATGAACAGGACCCCATGATGTTGCCTTTGGATGAACAGGACCCCGATCGATCGAGCCGGTTGGGGCTGGATGAATAGGACCCCGTGGAGGGCTGGATGAACAAGACCACCCCGTGGAGGGCAGGATGAACAGTAGACGGTGGAGGGCAGGATGAACAGTAGCCCGTGGAGACGGCTGGTTGAACAATAGCCGGTGGAGTAGCACGCGGTGGAGGCTGGATGAACAGGAGCCCGTGGATAAATAGTCGCAGGTGGAGGCTGGAGGAGGTCGACGGTGGATGAACAATAGCTCGTGGAGGCTGGAGGGGGTCGATGGTGGAGATGAACAGTATCCCGTGGAGTCCCATTTTGCGGTACGCCACACCCCTCCTGATGAACAGGACCCCCGTTTCGACCGTAGCGCTCCAACACAAGTTTGTTTCGTCCGTTTTGCGGTACGCCACACCCCCTCCCGTTCAACAGGGCCCCCGTTTCGACCGTAGGAGGTCCGTTTCCTCCATTTTGCGGTATGCCAGACCCCTCCGGATGAACAGGATCTTGTTTCGAACGTGGCCGGTCGAACACAAGGCCGTTTCCTCCGTTCTGCGGTACGCCAGGCCTCGTTTCCATCGCCTGTTCCGTCCAAGCCCTCCCGATGAACACGACGCATTCCGTTGCCTCCCCATGAACACGACGCATTCTGTTGCCTCCCCATGAACACGACGATGACGTTGTTTCTCCGTTCCGACCCAGCCATGTACACGAGCCCTGGTCGTACGTATGCGTGAGTAGGCGTTCGAGACCCCGCCCGTATGTACACATACGTGGTTGTATTTTCTTTCCTTCACCCTGGCCGTTGTACTTACGTGTACATGCTACATGCGCGCCTCTACTACGACATGTGCGCGCCTCTACATCGACTAGTATATATGTACGTACACATTCGCGACCAGAATGACAACGCTACGTATGCTTCGACCAGGTGGGTCCCGACTGTCAGGCACTTCCTTGCATGCGAAGATGTAGCTGGTGAGTCCCAGCAGTCAGGGGGGCGAAATATGGTGGCCCGTCCGGTGGGTCCTCGCTTTCAGGTGGAGAAATAATTATTTTGCACGTAATAAGGAGGCACTTCCTTGTTGCGGTCGTCGACCCAGCTGTCAGCCTCTCCACGTAGAGTCCACGTCCGATGGAAGTCGTTCCTTGACCATGTTGACCACGCCACGCCGAGAGCACCAGGGCGGTGGACGACGACGAGGCCTAGGAAGGGGACGACATGGAGCCGGGGAAGACGCGGCAGTGGATGCCCACGCGTAGAGGAGTACGAGGGTTCATTGGTTCACTGCGGTGTGAGGCTGCTGTCGCCACAGAATAACAGGGGGTGTGGGTGAGTAGAGGGATGGTCTGGCCAGCGGTGGGAGTAGTAGGGGGCGGTGAGGCCTCCGCCGCATCACAACCGGCCACGGGAGGCAGGAGCACGAGGCACGACCGGCGCTGGTTTGGGCGGCTGGAGCAAGAAGACCAGAGGTTGAAGAAGCACTACGGCCGTTGGATGGACATCGTACAGTCACTAGAGCTAGAATCGTGCATATTGACTAAGTTGACAAAGCCCTCCGTCCCCCTCAACTTAGTAGGCCCACAAGTCAGCCTCCCACCAAGGTGGGTCCCAGCTAGCAGGGGGTATTCATTTTTTTGAGCGTAATAAGGAGGCACTTCCTTGCGTGCGAAGATATAGTTGGTGGGTCCGAGCTGTCAGCGGTGGTGATAACCCACAAGTATAGGGGATCAATTGTAGCCTCTTTCGATAAGTAAGAGTGTCGAACCCAACGAGGAGCTAAAGGTATAACAAATATTCCCTCAAGTTCTATCGACCACTGATACAACTCTACGCACGCTTGACGTTCGCTTCACCTAGAACAAGTATGAAACTAGAAGTACTTTGTAGGTATTTTTGGATAGCTTTGCAAGAAATTAAAGAGTGGGTAAATAAAAGCTAGGGGTTGTTTAGATAAAGACACAACTAAATTAGTTTTAGTAGAGAGCTTTTGTCAACAAGAAAGTTATTTGTCCCTAGGCAATCGATAACTAGACCGGTAATCATTATTGCAATTTTATTTGAGGGAGAGGCATAAGCTAACATACTTTCTCTACTTGGATCATATGCACTTATGATTGGAACTCTAGCAAGCATCCGCAACTACTAAAGATTCATTAAGGTAAAACCCAACCATAGCATTAAAGTATCAAGTCCCCTTTATCCCATACGCAAACAACCTACTTACTCAGGTCTATGCTTCTGTCACTCACGCCACCCACCATAAGCAAATCATGAACATATTGCAAAACCTACAGCGGGAATCCCTCATGCTTGCGCGACACGGCGAGCACCATAGGACAACAGCAATAATAAAACATACAACTCAAACCAATCTAGATCATCAAATAGCCATTAGGACAAAACAGATCTACTCAAACATCATAGGATAGCCATACATCATTGGGAAATAATATATAGCGTTGAGCACCATGTTTAAGTAGAGATTACAGCGGGTAAGAGAGAGGTTACACCGCAGCATAGAGGGGGGAAGAGTTGGTGATGATGGCGGTGAAGTTGTTGGTGAAGATGGCGGTGATGATGATGGCCCCGGCAGCGCTCCGGCGCCACCGGAAGCAAGGGGGAGAGGGGTCCCCTTCTTCTTATTCTTCATTGACCTCCTCCTTGGATGGGAGAAGGGTTTCATGGTCCTTGGCTCCCATGGCGTGGGAGGGGCGAGAGCCCCTCCGATATTGGATCTATCTCTCTGTCTCTCTCTGTTTCTGCGTTCTCCCTTGGCTCTGTTTCACCGTTTCATGTATATATGGAGATCTGTAACTCCAATTGGCCTAAAACCTTCGCCGTGATTTTTTCCGAATATTAGCTTTCTTGCGGCAAAAGAAGAGCGTCAACCGCCTTACGGTGGGTTCACGAGGGTAGGGGGCGCGCCCCCTGCCTCGTGACCACCTCGGGCACTGGTTTGCGTTGATTTTCCTTCCGAATTTTCCATATTTTCCAAAAATAAGCTCCGTCCGTTTTTATCCCGTTTGGACTCCGCTTGATATGGATATTCTGCGAAACCAAAAACATGCAACAGACAGGAACTGGCACTCGGCACTGGATCAATATGTTAGTCCCAAAAATAGTATAAAAAGTTGCCAAAAGTATATGAAAGTTCGATAATATTGGCATGGAACAATCAAAAATTATAGATACGACGGAGACGTATCAGCATCCCCAAGCTTAATTCCTGCTCGTCCTCAAGTAGGTAAATGATAAAAAAGATAATTTTTGATGTGGAATGCTACCTAGCATAATCTTGATCATATGTCTAATCATGGCATGAATATTAAGACACGAGTGATTCAAAGCAATAGTCTATCATTTGACATAAAAACAATAATACTTCAAGCCCACTAATAAAGCAATCATGTCTTTTCAAAATAACAAGGCCAAAGAAAGTTATCCCAACAAAATCATATAGTCTGGCTATGCTCCATCTTCACCACACAAAATACTCACATCATGCACAACCCCGATGACAAGCCAAGCAATTGTTTCATACTTTTGACATTCTCAAACCTTTTCAACTTTCACGCAATACATGAGCGTGAGCCATGGACATAGCACTATAGGTGGAATAGAATATGATGGTGGAGAAGACAAAAAGGAGAAGATAGTCTCACATCAACTAGGCGTATCAACGGGCTATGGAGATGCCCATCAATAGATATCAATGTGAGTGAGTAGGGATTGCCATGCAACGGATGCACTAGAGCTATAAGTATATGAAAGCTCAAACTAAAACTAAGTGGGTGTGCATCCAACTTGCTTGCTCATGAAGACCTAGGGCATTTGAGGAAGCCCATCGTAGGAATATACAAGCCAAGTTGTATAATTAAAATTCCCACTAGTATATGAAAGTGATAACTCAAGAGACTCTCTATATGAAGAACATGGTGCTACTTTGAAGCACAAGTGTGGTAAAAGGATAGTAACATTGCCCCTTCTCTCTTTTTCTCTCATTTTTTTTGTTTTTTTTTGTTTTTTGTTTTTTTCTTTTTTTTGTAGGCTTCTTTGGCCTCTCTCTCTTTTTTGGGGGGGCTTCCTTGGCCACTTTTATTTTGATAACCTCACATGGGACAATGTTCTAATAATGATGATCATCACACTTTTATTTACTTACAACTCGATATCTAGAACAAAGATATGACTCTATATGAATGCCTCTGGTGGTGTACCGGGATGTGCAATGATCTAGCGTAGCAATGACATCAAAAAACGGACAAGCCATGAAAACATCATGCTAGCTATCTTTCGATCATGCAAAGCAATATGACAATGAATGCTCAAGTCATGTATATGATGTTGACGAAAGTTGCATGGCAATATATCTCGGAATGGCTATGGAAATGCCATGATAGGTAGGTATGGTGGTTGTTTTGAGGAAGGTATATGGTGGGTTTATGGTACCGGCGAAAGTTGCGCAGTACTAGAGAGGCTAGTAATGGTGGAAGGGTGAGAGTGCGTATAATCCATGGACTCAACATTAGTCATAAAGAACTCACATACTTATTGCAAAAATCTATTAGTCATTGTTGGTGTCAAAACCGGCGGATCTCGGGTAGGGGTCCCGAACTGTGCGTCTAGGCCGGATGGTAACAGGAGGCAAGGAACACGATGTTTTACCTAGGTTCGGGCCCTCTTGATGGAGGTAAAACCCTACGTCCTGCTTGATTAATATTGATGATATGGGTAGTACAAGAGTAGATCTACCACGAGATCAAGGAGGCTAAACCCTAGAAGCTAGACTATGGTATGATTGTTGTATGATGAAGTTGTCCTACGGACTAAAACCCTCCGGTTTATATAGACACCGGAGAGGGTTAGGGTTACACAAAGTCGGTTACAATGGTAGGAGATCTTGAATATCCGCATCGCCAAGCTTGCCTTCCACGCCAAGGAAAGTCCCATCCGGACACGGGACGAAGTCTTCAATCGTGTATCTTCATAGTCCTGGAGTCCGGCTGAAGGTATAGTCCGGCTACCCGAACACCCCCTAATCCAGGACTCCCTCAGTAGCCCCTGAACCAGGCTTCAATGACGACGAGTCCGGTGCATAGATTGTCTTCGGCATTGCAAGGCGGGTTCCTCCTCCAAATTATTCATAAAAGTTTGTAAACACCAAGAGTAGTGTCCGGCTCTGCAAAATAAGTTTCCACGTATTGCCACAGAGAGAATAATATTAACACAAATCTAATCTGCTGGCGTATTCCGCAGCGTGACATCACACTATGGCCAAGCCTTTATTCGAATCGTTTTCACTTTTCCACCTCAGCGTGTTTTGCGAGGCGGTTTCCTTGGCACGTCTTGTCAAAGCAGAGATCGTGTCCCCCATTTACGGGATTCTCATCAATACGGACGTGGGTAACCCAACCGCGCCATTTATCACGGCGCTTGGGAGGCAAGCGAGTTTTACTAGGCCGGTGGGGACGCATAGTCGCATCCGCCCATATAAGGGGATAAGGATCCACCTTTTTACCTACGCCTTCTCCCTCCTTTGCCTATCCATCTTCTGCGCACCCGAGCTCCAGCGCCCAAGCCCGCACTTCCTACCTCAACCTTCTCCAACAATGTCCGGAGCGGGAGGCAAGTGGATGGTCTCCTCCATCACAGAGGGCCATGTCAAAAAGCTAAGGAAGGCCGGATACCTGTCCAAAGACATCGCGCACCGGCTTCCTGAGGAGGGGCAGCTTCTCCCCACCCCAAGGCCCCATGAGAGGGTAGTATTTCTTCCCCACTTCCTCCGCGGACTGGGTTTTCCTCTCCACCCATTTGTCCGCGGGCTCATGTTCGACTATGGCCTAGATTTCCACGATCTGGCCCCGAACTTCATCCTCAATATCTTGGCATTTATCGTCGTGTGCGAGGCTTTCCTCTGCATTCGCCCCCATTTAGGCCTCTGGCTCAGGACCTTCAACGTCAAGCCAAAGGTGGTGCGCGGCAACCAGGCGGAGTGCGGAGGTGCCATGGCGGGCAAAATAGCCAACGTCCTATGGCTCGAGGGCTCCTTTGTGGAGACCTTGAAGGGGTGGCAGTCAGGGTGGTTTTACATCACCGAGCCATGCGATCCGAAGTGGATCGCAACCCCTGAATTCCGATCCGGACCCCCTACGCGGCTCACGTCCTGGAAGGAGACGGGCTTGCCGTGGGGCGACGAAGAAGAAGTGACCGGACTGCAAAAATGCATCCAGTCCCTGGTGAACAAGCAGCTCAAGCTTGTCAACGTAGTCCAGGTCATGCTCGTCCGCCGGATCCTTCCGTGTCAAGAACGGGACTTCAATCTGTGGGAGTTCAACCCGGCGCAGCACCGAACTCTGAGCAGGCTCTTCGACACGACATACGAAGATGTCTGGAGGGGGCTAACCAAAGGCGCCGAGGCTCCCACATCCGCCTCCGAAGACCGCAGATTCAGCTCGCAGCGTCCTGCTGGCAAGGTAAAATATTTTCATCTTTTATAGGATGTTAAGTTTTCTTTATAGTTTGACTCTATGCGGGATCTAAACTCCCTCACCTTTGACAGGATTGGCGGGCGAAGTCCGGACTGATTAACTGTCCGGCTCCCTTGCCCGAAGACCCAGCCCCTGCTCTCCTAGTGAAGTTGCTGGTCCCGGCACCTTATGTGGTGCCGGAGAAGAAGGCCAAGAAGAAGAAGGCCACGGGGACTCGAAAGAGTTCCCGGCATATGGTGGTGTCGGACTCGTCGTCCGACGAGTCCGAGACGCACTCCTCCCGTGAACACGAGGAGGAGGAAGAAGAGACCTCTCCCCCTCCAGCGGGAGGAGGAAAGAAGAGGAAGGCAGCCCCAGTAGGGGAGGCCGAAGGGTCCAAGAAGAGGAAAACCCCTCCGCCGGACTACGCCCCCGACGCCGACGAGGACGAAGAGGAGTGGCCGGACAGGGCCAAGCGTCCGGCGAAATCGTAAGTGTTCGGATACCAGAGTAACTCATGATATTCCTTTTGTTGCGCAGCTTTCCCTAATGTCGAATATAATCATGCAACCCGCCCAAGGACGGGCTCGACGAGTCATCGAGCGGCTCCCTGGATTCATCAGACGTGAATTCAGTTCCGCCCGCTGCCTCCCCCTGTGCTGCGGATGACGCCGAAGTGGCGTCGCGACAAGCTCCGGGGCAAGAGGAGGTGGTCCAGGAGGAACCGCGAGGCGACCTCCCGGACTCCAGGAGTAAAGGGGACCAGACCCCCCCCTAGGGCTCCAAGTCCGGCTTTAAGCCGGACACCGCACCGGAATCATCAACGGTTCCGGACCGCGGCAGGCGAACTCCTGCCAAGAGGAGCAAGCCTATTGAGCGGGCGTCCTCCGTCCAACCGGAGGCGCCGGTCAATCTGCTGGAGGTGCTTAAGGGTGCCTCCATATAATAGGAGCATCGTACCATCATGAGTACGGTGGTCCAGAAGGTTCGGTCCGCCAAAAGCGGACCGACTGAAGCTTGTGCTAGACTTCTAACAGGCTTTGAGGTAAGTAAAAAATATGTAAAAATATTACCGCATAGACAGTAGCCCCTGAAGCTCTGTTTGGCGTTCGGAAAGAAAAGCCGAATAGAGGATCTATTAAATATCGCAGGAGTCTAACTAAAAAGGAGTCAATATACGTATGCAGGCTTCGCTGCTGGCCACCGCCGCACTGACTGCGGAGGTGGGTGCCCTGAAGCAGGGCCTCGAGCGGACCGAGTAAGAGCTCGGCCTTGCCAAACGGCAGCTCGAGGAGAAAGAAGGTAAGAGATACCTTATAGAAAAAATGCCTATAAGAAGACGCAATTGCAAAAAATGACAGGAGTACACTGCTTATTGTAGGGGCCACAACTGAGGTGGCGATCCTCAAGCAGGCGCTGTCCGAGGCCGAGAAGAAAGCGGCCACGGAGCGCACCGAGCGGGAGAAATTTGAGGCGCAGGTCGGCGAGGTGCAGCAAGAGCTTCAGGCTCTCATGAAAAAACATGAGAGTTTGGAGCTAGACTCGAAGACGCGACCGTCCGAGCTTGCTGCGGCCCTTAAAACCGCCAAATCTACCAAGGCTGAAGCCCAGAAGGCCCTCCAGGAATTGGATGCAGTGAAAAAGATAGTGGCGGGTAAGGCATTCTCTATGCAAAGCAGACATATAAAAGTAAACTACTTGTTACTTACCCGAATCCGGAGCTCTCCAGGGGCATTCGCAGATCTTCCCCACAGCGTATCCGATGCCGCCGCATTCTACCAAGCCGAGGAAGGTAGCTCGACGGAGAAGGTGTTCTGGTCTTAGTACGCTGAGGCCGGAAACCCTGTGCCCTTGAGCGACCAGCTGAAGCAGCTGGTCGAGCTCCACAAGGCGGCCGAACAGGCCCTGAAGGGCTTCATAGTTCGGCTGTGGCCTGGAGAGGCCCTGCCTGGGAGCTGCTTCGGACTGGTGCGGCGGCTGGTGGAGGCTTTTCCAAGGCTCGAGGTCATCAAGCGCTCCGTCTGCATCGAAGGTGCCCGTAGGGCCCTTGCCCGTGCAAAGGTGCACTGGGGTAAGCTGGACGCTGAGAAGCTTGTGAGGGACGGGCTGCCGCCGGGGAAGGAGCATCGCAAGCCCAAGAACTATTACAAGGATGTTATGGCTGGTGCCCGCCTTATGGCGGATGAATGTACCAAGGATGTAATTTTTGAATGAACTCGCTCGTGTTATCCTGTGCGCTGAAAACTTGTTCATATGCGCTAAGCAATGCTTGTTGAACTTAAAATATTACTTTCTGTGCGGCCGTTTATCAAAAAATTGAGAGATGGCCAGTCGTCGGCTTCTGCCCCCATGCCACTAGTGCTGGGGTGTTCAGGATAAACCTGAGCGCTCTTTTTCCCATGATTGGGTCCGTCGAGGGAGGCGATCAGCACAACGAACAAGGCAATCGGACTATAATGCTTGAACACTCTCACTTAGCCATAGAACTCTATAATTTTAAATTTCGGCGAAGCCCCTAGTATTCGGAAGACCGAGTTCGGGGCGCTATCCACGCCTTGGCCGGACAAAGCCGGTTCCTCGCTCGAAGTGGCATAAGTCTTTAAGGACTCGAAAAACCTCTCGAACAGCGACCGGTCTCTCGCTTCATCATGACAGTCGGTTTTAGCTTTCTCTACTGAGGTGCTCAGCCCAGCTCAACTGGGGCATAATCGCAGTAGTTCTCCTAGTGCTACCTTAGCCGATATAGCAGAACGTAAGGCACCAAAACATAGGAGCCGAGCAAACCCAACCATTGACCCAAATCATGATTCGGAGCCGATACATATAGTGCTATAAGTTCGGGGTGCCGCACTTGTGAAAGTGTACGGACTTCTCACGCCATATAGATGGGTACTGAAGCCCCTGACATATTTTGCCGTACCACAGTGTACGGATGCGACATGTTATTAATAAACATATATATATATAGAGGATAATGCAAAAAATAGACAAAAAGCTATGCATTGTTTATAGAAAGGCTGCTATGAAAGCGGAACGATACAAATAGTGCGATAGGCAAAAGAAATTGGACTATTTAACATGTCCCGGCCAGGGGCAGGCCGCGGAATTGTATTAAAAAACAGGTATACTGCTCGCAATCGAGACCACCTGGGAGTTCCATAATGCGGCGTGGCTTGTCTGCTTTCCTGGATCTTGCATCGTTTGTGCGGCAGTTGAATTGCCGAACGGGTCGTCTGAAGTATGGAGTCCTGAGAGTAAGAGAAAAAAAAGGAATCCGGCAGCCCCTGGTGCGGTTTAAGCCGTTTTTCGGGCGTACCATGATAGTGCCCCTTCCCCTGTGCCCATGGTATTTCAAGAGCGTAGTTATGTACGCGAAGCGCTGGTTTCGCTATATCGCGAGGGCTAGGGTTGGGGCCGCATTGCTACGCTAGCTCAGAACGTGCCAGGCGGTCTTGTTGTAGGGTACTCCGGGCGCGCTTAACAGTGTCCGACTTTTTGAAGGCCGAACTGGAGAACTGCCTAGAGAGGCTGCTTTGTACTTCTGCTGTGAGCGCCGCCGTGTGCTCCTCCGTTCGGAGGGAGCGTTCAGTGTTCGTTACTCCTCTAGGGCCTGGCATCTTGAGCTTGAGGTATGCATAGTGTGGTACCGCGTTGAATTTTGCGAATGCGGTTCGCCCGAGCAGTGCGTGATAGCCACTACGGAACGGGACTATGTCGAAGATTAACTCCTCGCTTCGGAAGTTATTCGGAGATCCGAAGACCACTTCCAGTGTGACTGAGCCTGTACAGTTGGCTTCTACACCTGGTATAACGCCTTTAAAGGTCGTTTTGGTGGGCTTGATCCTCGAGGGATCTATGCCCATTTTTCGCATTGTATCCTGGTAAAGCAGGTTCAGGCTGCTGCCGCCGTCCATGAGGACTCTTGTGAGATGAAATCCGTCAATGATTGGGTCTAGAACCAATGCGGCGAAGCCGCCATGACGGATGCTAGTGGGGTGGTCCCTTCGATCAAAGGTGATCGGGCAGGAGGACCATGGGTTGAACTTTGGGGCGACCGGCTCCATCGCATATACATCCCGTAACGCACGCTTCCACTCCCTCTTGGGATGTGGGTTGCGTATATCATGTTCACCATCCGCACTTGCGGGGGAAATCCCTTCTGTCCACTGTTGTTCGGCGGCCTGGGATCCTCCTCGTTGTCGCTATGCAGCCCCTTGTCTTTGTTTTTGGCTCTTAACTTGCTTGCCTGATTGAACACCCAACAATCCCTGTTGGTGTGATTGGCTGGCTTTTCGGGGGTGCCATGTATCTGGCACAAGCGGTCGAGTATTCGGTCCAAACTGGACGGGCCCTGAGTATTTCTTTTGAACGGCTTTTTTCGTTGACTGGATTTGTAGCCTCGGAATCCGGCATTAACTGTCGTATCCTCGTTGCTGTAGATGTTAACGCAGCGCTTTTGTTTGTTCCGACGCGACCTGTCGCTTTTGTCCTTGGTATTCGAATTACCAGGGTTCTTGGTTAAATTGTTGCTGCGAGCTAACCAGCTGTCTTCTCCCGCGCAAAAGCGGGTCATGAGTGTCGTGAGGGCTGCCATAGATTTCGGCTTTTCCTGTCCCAGGTGCCGGGCAAGCCACTCGTCACGGATATTATGCTTGAAGGCCGCTAAGGCCTCTGCGTCCGAACAGTCGACTATCTGGTTTTTCTTTGTTAGGAACCGTGTCCAGAATTGCCTGGCCGATTCCTCTGGCTGTTGAATTATGTGGCTTAGGTCATCGGCGTCCGGTGGTCGCACATAAGTGCCCTGGAAGTTATCAAGGAATGCGGATTCCAGGTCCTCCCAAGAACCGATTGAGTCTGCTGGCAAGTTGTTAAGCCAATGCCGGGCCGGTCCCTTAAGTTTGAGTGGGAAGTATTTGATGGCGTGTAGATCATCACCGCGGGCCATGTGGATATGGAGATAATCCTCGATCCATACCGCAGGATCTGTTGTGCCATCGTATAATTCGATGTTTACAGGTTCGAAGCCCTTAGGGATTTTATGATCCATTACTTCATCTGTGAAGCATAGTGGGTGTGCGGCGCCTCTGTATTGGGCTATATCATGACGCAGCTCGAAGGAGCTTTGTCTGTTGAGTTCGGCCCGGCCGGATTTATTGCATCCGGAGTGACGATCACCGTCATGTGCCGTGGGGCGCCTGCGTGATCCGTAGATCGATCTTGTTTTCCTTGCCTTGTCCTCTAGTATGTCACGCAGGTCGAGCGCATTTTCCCGTGCCTTAGTATGCTTGACGCGGCGTCGGGGCATGGCTTGAGTGGAGGGCCAAGAGGCCTCTCTATCGCGGCCACGAGGTGGCCGGTCGGCCATGTCATGCGCTGGTGATGTAGGTGCTTCCTCCTCTAGTCGGGGTAGCAGCCTGTGCTTTGGGTAACTCTTGGAGGGGCGTTCGAGTTCATACTCTTCGGCCGCAAGGACTTCAGTCCATCTGTCAGCTAGCAAATCCTGATCAGCTTTAAGTTGTTGCTGCTTTTTCTTAAGGCTGCTTGCCGTGGCCATAAGCCTGCGTTTGAAACACTCTTGTTCGGCAAGATCCTATGGCACGACGAACTCGTCGTCGTCGAGGCTTGCCTCGTCTTCGGAGGGAGGCGTATAATTATCGTCCTCAACCTCTTGGTCCGCCACCCTCTCGTGAGGGCTGGCTTCTCTGTCCTCCTGTGCTGAATCTTGCTGGAGGGGGTGTTCTTCGGCGCTATCCGAAGTAGTATTATCTCCCGTGCCGGAATCATCGTTTTTGCTTTGGCGGGATTTAGAGCGGCGCCGCTGACGCCGGCGCTTGGGCTGTTTCTTAGAGTTATCATCCCCCGCTGTTCCATCGCCATCTCCATCCTTTGGAGTGTCCACCATATATATGTCATATGACGAGGTGACCTTCCAGCACCCTACAGGTGCTGGTTCTTGTTCGTCTCCTGCATCGTCGTCCATGCCGTCGATGTCTTCGGAGTCGAAGTCAAGCATGTCGGTTAAGTCGTCGAAAGTGGCTACGAAGTGGGTGGTGGGTGGGTTTTGAATTTCTTCATCGTCTGTATCCCAACCTTGCTGACCGTAGTCCGGCCAGGGCTCTCCTGATAAAGAGAGAGACTTTAGAGAATTCAGGATGTCGCCGAAGGGCGAGTGCTGAAAGATGTCCGCGGCAGTGAACTCCATTATCGGCGCCCAATCGGATTCGATCGGCAGGGGCGCGAGGGGCTCAGAGTTCGGAGAGGAATCCGGCTCCTCGGAGTCACGGGCCATGCGGAGTGCGGGGCTGGAGTTCGGCTCGATCGCCTCTGAGATCGCAGCCCCTGAGGTAGCGTCCAACCGCTGATCCTCGATCAGCGCAGTAGGCTCCGAATCAATGGTCGGAACCGATGCGTGTGCGGCCTCCAAGGCGCTATTCGGCGGCAGAGCTATATCATGCCCATCGAGACAGTGCGGCGCGCTTGGCTGTGGCTCGAATCCGTCGAAGATCAAGTCCCCACGGATGTCAGTCGTGTAGTTTAGGCTTCCAAACCTGACCTGATGGCCAGGGGCGTAGATTTCAATCTGCTCAAGGTGGCCAAGCGAATTGGCCCACAGTGCGACGCCGCCGGAGACGAAGATCTGTCCGGGGAGAAAAGTCTCACCCTGGACTGCATCGTTGTTGATGATCGAAGGAGCCATCGGGCCTAAAAGCGACGACACAGAGGAACTCTCAATGAAAGCACCAATGTCGGTGTCAAAACCGGCGAATCTCGGGTAGGGGGTCCCGAACTATGCGTCTAGGCCGGATGGTAACGGGAGGCAAGGAACACGATGTTTTACCCAGGTTCGGGCCCTCTTGATGGAGGTAAAACCCTACGTCCTGCTTGATTAATATTGATGATATGGGTAGTACAAGAGTAGATCTACCACGAGATCAAGGAGGCTAAACCCTAGAAGCTAGCCTATGGTATGATAGTTGTATGATGAAGTTGTCCTACGGACTAAAACCCTCCGGTTTATATAGACACCGGAGAGGGTTAGGGTTACACAAAGTCGGTTACAATGGTAGGAGATCTTGAATATCCGCATCGCCAAGCTTGCCTTCCACGCCAAGGAAAGTCCCATCCGGACACGGGACGAAGTCTTCAATCTTGTATCTTCATAGTCCTGGAGTCCGGCTGAAGGTATAGTCCGGCTACCCGAACACCCCCTAATCTAGGACTCCCTCAGTCATTGAAACAAAGTACTACACGCATGCTCCTAGGTGGATAGATTGGTAGGAAAAGACCATCGCTCGTCCCCGACCGCCACTCATAAGGAAGACAATCAATAAATAAATCATGCTCAGACTTCGTTACATAACGGTTCACCATATGTGCATGCTACGGGAATCACAAACCTCAACACAAGTATTTCTACAATCCACAACTACCCACTAGCATGACTCTAATATCACCATATTTATATCGCAAAACTATTGCAAGGAATCAAACATATCATATTCAGTGATCTACAAGTTTTATGTAGGATTTTATGACTAACCATGTGAATGACCAATTCCTGTCATCTTTCTAAACAGATATAAGTGAAGCAAGAGAGTTTAATTATTTCTACAAAAGATATGCCCACGCTCTAACAAATATAAGTGAAGCAAAAGAGCATTCTACAAATGGCGGTTGTCTATGTAAAGAGAAACAGGCAATCCAAACTTCAAATGATATAAGTGAAGCACATGAAGCATTGTATAAAGCCATACTCAAAAGATATAAGTGAAGTGCAAAGAGCATTCTATAAATCAACCAAGGACTATCTCATACCAGCATGGTGCATAAAATAAAAATGAAAACTAAATGCAAAAGACGCTCCAAGATTGCACATATCGCATGAACGAAACGAATCCGAAAACATACCGATACTTGTTGAAGAAAGAGGGGATGCCTTCCCAGCATCCCCAAGCTTAGACGCTTGAGTCTCCTTGAATATTTAATTGGGGTGCCTCGGTCATCCCCAAGCTTGAGCTCTTGCCTCTCTTCCTTCTTCTCACATCGAAACCTTCTCAATCATCGAACACTTCATCCACACAAAACTTCAACAGAAAACTCGGTAAGATCCGTTAGTATAATAAAGCAAATCACTACTCTAAGTACTGTTGCAAACCAATTAATATTTTGTTTTTTAATTGTGTCTACTGTAATATAACTTTTCCATGGCTTAATCCACTGATATAAATTGATAGTTTCATCAAAACAAGCAAACTATGCATCAAAAATAGAATCTGTCTAAAACAGAACAGTCTGTAGCAATATGAACATTCACCATAATTCTGATACTTGAAAAATTCTGCAAAAATTAGGAAAAATAAAATATTTGTACAGCAAGACAGTGCAAAAATAATCAGAACCATTTGATGTTCCAGTAAAAAATTAAAATTCATGCACTACAGCCAAAGTTTCTGTTCTGCACCGCACAAACCAACAAGCATCGTAAACATCCTAAAGGCAAAACCTTGGCACATTATTTTTATAATACAATGGAATTGTACAAGGGGATAATTATTTTTGTTGAAAATTTTCTGTAATCAAGATTCACAAAGTTGCCGTGAGCGTGAACAAAGTTCAAGGCTAGCTCCCACTTCAACAATGCTTGTCTTTCTCACTTTCGCTTTCCTTTTTGAAAAAGTTTTGGGTTCCCCTCTTTAGTTTTGTTGTTTTTAAACTATATAAAAGCACTCAACAGAAATAAATGACTCTCTAAAACTTCTGGGTTGTCTCCCTGGCAGCGCTTTCTTTAAAGTCATTAAGCTAGGCATATAGTGCTCAAATAATGAATCCACCTGGATCCCAAGGTATATCAAAGCCAATTTTAATTAACAATGATTTGTAATTTAGTGGTGAGCACAAGGTAACATATATAATGTAATGACGAAGTCTAACTCTCTTCCTATGCATCGGCATGTCATAAAAGAACAATTCATGCACACATAGTAAAGGCCAATGCATAGTATAAACAGTTTCTTGCAATTTTGTCATATTGGAAACATAGAGGGGTGGAGATATAGTTCCTCTCTCATAATAATTGCAAGTAGGAGCAGCAAGCACATGCATATTATATTCATCAAAATCATCATGTGCAACGGTAAGATGCAACCCAAGCATAGCATTGCATAGTATTAATGTGATGCTGTAAAAGTTTCCCTTTTGAGATATTCGGTGTCGCACATAACAAGCATGCTCATCTAAAGATTTGCCCTCAACGAGGCTAGTTGGGGTTTCAGCACGAGCACATAGGGATCGAAGATGATCCAAGTAATAAGCTTCAGCAGTGTGATAGATTTTGAGTGGTTCTTCAACCATTGGTTCAGTAGGTACAACTAATTTTTTTGGTATTTTGCGTTTCCTATCCATAACTAAAGATAGAAAACAATTAAGAACAGCAAAATAAAAATTACTTAGTGATAAAGCAAACAGCACACACGAGAATATTCACCCCACGCTATTGCTCCCCGGCAACGGCGCCAGAAAAAGGTCTTGATAACCCACGAGTATATGGGATCAATTGTAGCCTCTTTCGATAAGTAAGAGTGTCGAACCCAACGAGGAGCTAAAGGTAGAACAAATATTCCCTCAAGTTCTATCGACCACCGATATAACTCTACGCACGCTTGACGTTCGCTTCACCTAGAACAAGTATGAAACTAGAAGTACTTTGTAGGTGTTTTTGGATAGCTTTGCAAGAAAGTAAAGAGTGAGTAAATAAAATCTAGGGGCTGTTTAGATAAATACACAAATAAATTAGTTTTAGTAGAGAGCTTTTGTCAACAAGAAAGTTATTTGTCCCTAGGCAATCGATAACTAGACCGGTAATCATTATTGCAATTTTATTTGAGGGAGAGGCATAAGCTAACATACTTTCTCTACTGGGATCATATGCACTTATGATTGGAACTCTAGCAAGCATCTGCAACTACTAAAGATTCATTAAGGTAAAACCCAACCATAGCACTAAAGTATCAAGTCCCCTTTATCCCATACGCAAACAACCTACTTACTCGGGTATGTGCTTCTGTCACTCACGCCACCCACCATAAGCAAATCATGAACATATTGCAAACCCTACAGCAGGAATCCCTCACGCTTGTGCGACACGGAGAGCACCAGAGGACAACACCAATAATAAAACATACAACTCAAACCAACCTTGATCATCAAATAGCCATTAGGACAAAACAGATCTACTCAAACATCATAGGATACCAATACATCATTGGGAAATAATATATAGCGTTGAGCACCATGTTTAAGTAGAGATTACAGTGGGTAAGAGAGAGGTTACACCGCTGCATAGAGGGGGGAAGAGTTGGTGATGATGGCGGTGAAGTTGTTGGTGAAGATGGCGGTGATGATGATGGCCCCGGCAGCGCTCCGGCGCCACCGGAAGCAAGGGGGAGAGGGCCCCCCTTCTTCTTCTTCTTCTTCTTCCTTGACCTCCTCCCTAGATGGGAGAAGGGTTTCCCCTCTGGTCCTTGGCTCCCATGGCGTGGGAGGGGCGAGAGCCCCTCCTAGATTGGATCTATCTCTCTGTCTCTCTCTGTTTCTGCGTTCTCCCTTGGCTCTGTTTCACCGTTTCGTGTATATATGGAGATACGTAACTCCGATTGGCCTGAAACCTTCGCCGTGATTTTTTTCTGAATATTAGCTTTCTTGCGGCAAAAGAAGAGCGTCAACCGTCTTACGGTGGGCTCACGAGGGTAGGGGCGCGCCCCCTGCCTCGTGACCACCTCGGGCACTGGTTCACGTTGATTTTCCTTCCGAATTTTCCATATTTTCTAAAAATAAGCTCCGTCCGTTTTTATCCCATTTGGACTCCGTTTGATATGGATATTCTGCGAAACCAAAAACATGCAACAGACAGGAACTGGCACTGGGCACTGGATCAACATGTTAGTCCCAAAAATATTATAAAAAGTTGCCAAAAGTATATGAAAGTTCGATAATATTGGCATGGAACAATCAAAAATTATAGATACGACGGAGACGTATCAGGCGGTAACATTTTTTTCACGAAATACAGAGGCCCTTTCGGTGGGTCCCTGATGTCAGGTGGAGGAATCATTATTTTGCGCGTAATAAGGAGGCATTCCTTGAGTGCAGCCGTGGACCCAGCTGTCGGCCTCTCCACGTACAGTCCACTTCAGATGGATGTCGGTCATTGACCACGTTGACCAGGCCGTGCCGAGAGCGCCGGGGCGGTGGACGACGGCGAGGCCTAGGAAGGGAACGACACGAAGGCAGGGAAGATTCGGTAGTTGTTTCCCACGCGGAGGGGAGTACGACTGTACGAGGGTTTACTGGTTCGTCTGCCGTCGCCGGAGAATAACAGCAGGTGTGGGTGAGTAGAGGGATGGCTAGGCCAGCGATGGGAGTACGGTGGGGCCATGAGGCCTGCGCGGCAGCACAGCCGGCCACGGGGAGGAGGGAGCAGGCAGTCCCACCGGCGCTTGTTTGAGCGGCTGGAGCAGGAAGAGCAGAGATTGAAGAAGCACGACGGCCGTTCGATGGACATCCAACAGTCACTGCTTGTGCGTCAACCTTTTTTTAGGAAAGCCTCAAATCTGTGGAAAACAGCATACATCCCATCTGCCATTATTTCTATTAATTTACAGCGCATTTGCTAATTCTTAAGATTTTTTTTGGAGCACATATTCTTTTTGTTAGCATTACAGCCCATATTGTGGCCACGATTAAAAAATTAACGAAATTTTGCATATTTCGGTGCGGTCCGAACTATTTTTAATCCCGAAATTTCGACTCACATTCAAACTGATTTTAAAAATAAATGTATATCAATATAAAATCCAACAAATTCTCCACGCATAAAAATTAATGTAATTTAAAATCTCGAAATGAAAAAAATATTTTAAACTAATTGTCGGTTTGATGTGTTTTAAAAATGTACAGCCCATTTCTCATTATTGATGGGCCATTTTCTCGGCCAGCCGAATGAAGCTCTCCTCGTCTTGAAAGATTTGAAGCCCAACAGGCCTGACAAAGTGACTTACTTGGCAAATCACAAAAAAACTGGGTTGTGGCCGTGGACCCAGCTATCAGCCTCTCCACGTACAGTACTCTTCCGATGGAAGTCGGTCGCTGACCACATTGACCACACCGCGCCGAGAGCACCAAGGCGGTGGACGACGGCGAGGCCTAGGAAGGGGACGACGCGGAGCCGGGGAAGACGCGGCAGTGGATGCCCACGCGGAGAGGAGTATGAGGGTTCACTGGTTCAGCTGCGGCGTGAGGCTGCCATCGCCACAGAATAACAGGGGGTGTGGGTTAGTAGAGGGATAGCATGGGCCAGCGGTGGGAGTAGTAGGGGCGGTGAGGCCTCCGTGGCATCACAGCCGGCCACGAGAGGCAGGAGCACGCGGCACGACCGACGCAGCTTTGGGCGGCTGGAGCAAGAAGACCAGAGGTTGAAGAAGCACTACGGCCGTTGGATGGACATCGTACGGTCACTGGAGCTAGAATCGTTCATATTGACTAAGTTGACAAAGCCCTCCATCCTCGTCAACTTAGTAGGCCCACAAGTCAGCCTCCCACCAGGTTGGGTCCCAGCTAGCAGGGGGAGTATTCATTTTTCTGTGCGTAATAAGGAGGCACTTCCGGTGGGTCCGAGCTGACAGCGGGGGGGAACGTTTTTTTCGCGAAATACGGTGGTCCGTCCGGTGGGTCCCAGCAGTCAGGGGCAAACGTTTTTTTCGTGAAATACGGTGGCCCGTCCGGTGGGTCCCAGCAGTCAGGGAGGAAACGTTTTTTCCACGAAATACTGGTGGCCCGTCCGGTGGGTCCCTGCTGTCAGGTGGAGGAATAATTATTTTGCGCGTAATAAGGAGGCACTTCCTTGCGACTGCCATGGACCCAGCTGTCAGCCTCTCCATGTACAGTACTCTTTCGATGGAAGTCGGTTGTTGACCACATTGACCACGCCGCGCCGAGAGCACCACGGAGGTGGACGACGGCGAGGCCTAGGAAGGGGACGACGCGGAGCCAGGGAAGACGCGGCAGTGTATGCCCACGCGAAGAGGAGTACGAGGGTTCACTGGTTCGGCTGCGGTGTGAGGCTACCGTCGCCGCAGAATAACAGGGGGAGTGGGTGAGTGGAGGGATGACCTGGCCAACGATGGGAGTAGTATGGGGACGATGAGGCCTCCGCGGCAGCACAGCCGGCCACGGGAGGCAAGAGCATGCGGCATGACCGGCGCTGCTTTGGGCGGCTGGGGCAAGAAGACCAGAGGTTGAAGAAGCACTACGGCCGTTGGATGGACATCGTTGACCACACCGCGCCGAGAGCACCAGGGCGGTGGACGACGGCGAGGCCTACGAAGGGAACGACACGGAGCCGGGGAAGACATGGCAGTGGCTGCCCACGCGATGGAGAGTACGAGGGTTGACTGGTTCGGCTGCCGTCGCCGGAAAATAACAGGAGGTGTGGGTGAGTAGAGGGATAGACAGGCCAGGGATGCGAGTATGATGGGGCTGTGAGGCCTTCCCAGCAGCACTGCCGGCCATGGGAGGCGGGAGCAGGCGGTTCTGACGGCGCTGGTTTGGGCGGCTGGGGCAGGAAGATCAGAGACTGAAGAAGCACGATTGTCGTTAGATTGACATCTAACGGTCTGACACTGGTAGAGTCGATTGTTGACTAAGTTTTTTTTTTGAGAAACCTTGTGTACGCATGAACTTAGTAGGCCCACAAGTCAGCCTCCAAATCTGTGGCAGACAACATAAAGCCCATTTGCTATTTTTTATAATTTGCAGCCCATTTGCTAATTCTTAAGTAATTTATTACAGCCCATTTTCTGCCCAGGACCACGGTCAAAAAGTCCAACCTTATTTTGCATATTTTGGTGGAGTCCGAACTACTGTAATCCCGAAATGATAAACATTTTTTTAAGAACTTATTGATTTGCCAAAAAAATCATTTTGTTTTTGTAAGCAAATAAGACGTGGGACAATTTAGTTGGTTTAAGGGAAAACCAGTGGTAAAAAAATCAGCGCTGGGTGGGAAAAACAACAAAAATAAGGATGTAAATATGAAAAGGGAATTTTATGTGTTTTCAATATAATGATACATGTATATGAACTAGTAAACCTATAGGTAGAGATTAGAAAACGGATGTAGGACATGCGTTTCAAGAGGAAAATAGAACTAGGTTGTGTGTTTGATTCAGTAAAAAAACTGCCTGCGGATGTTGTAAGACAAAATATAACTAATGCTGGCGGGCCAGAGGCCAGTAGATACCTGCTGGATCTTTGTGCCCCATTGTCGTCATGGGCTAGGCCTGTTAAAAACAAAATAACCCTAGGCAATCTACAGCCCAGTTGAAACTTGCTCGACCTGAAAAAACAATATATGTGCCCAATAAATGAGAGAATTCTGCAAGTACACACTAATAACTGCGATGCAGCACGGATATTGTTTTTTATCATGATAATAAGTGCATGCACTTGTTTCGAAAAAATTGGAGAACTGGGAATTCGAACAGCGGGTGCTTATGCTACCCATCAAATAAAAATCAGGTGCCTGAAAATTCGTTTCGAAACAAATGATTCAGCTTTATATCCACGTCGACCCTCGGCATGATGGTTGGAAGCAAATGCAAGTTCATAACAAAAGATCGTTAACAACAATACCAACTTGCGGACGACAAGGTAGTACAACTACCAATACCAAACTAACTTATAATCTTTTTACTCCTGACCCTAGTGTTCGTCTGGTAGAAAATCTTGCAGAGGACCAGCTCCCGCTCCTTCTCTTGCTCCAGGTCCCCGAGGTGGTACTGATGCATCACCCAGTTGGTCCTCTGCTGGTCGAAGTTCTTGTTGGTGTGCAGCACCAGAACCTTTTTTGCTGCCTGTCTGCCGGCCGTTGACCATCACCGGCAAGGTATTGCCGGTCTTGTGCCACATCGCGTGCATGCCGCACTCCGACTGTATCTTGCGACGCGTCCACGTGCCCCTTTTGAACGCCCTGGAATTGCGCTGGAAGAAATGCTTCCTTAGGCCACTCAGTGTGATACCTGCAGTATTGTGGAATACAGGTTTTAGTCTACCTAGTTGGCATTTTCATAACATCTTTGGCATGTTGCAGTCACTTGTTTCACTTTTTATTAACTGTCAAATTGTAATTGCTTCACCAGGTCTGCGTCTAAAAAGAAAAATAGAGCTATAAACAAAGTAATATGTTTGTGCAAGTAGATGGCCGATCGGTGTCTTACCTGGAAGTTTCTCAGGTTGGGTGTAATATATGCCGTGCTCGCTGTCGATGGTTGGTATGAACAAATCGATGAGAGACTGAAATCTCGCGTTGTCAGCACTCACTTTGGCCTCAAGGTGCTCGATCAGCTCCTAATCCGTGGGATCGAACTTGATGCCAGTCGGCAGCACGGGCCAATCCTACTTTGACTTGCATCGGTAATTCCAGTTATATGGTACTCAATGTATGATCAATCGACTATTTTAAGTGAATGATGAAAGATTTCGACAGATAAGTGGTACTCCAAATCTGAAGTCCAGAATACCCGAACACGCCGCCGGGATTCTTGTGTCACCTCACGCGCAGCATGTTGTCACGTCAATTCAATGTGTGGACATGATGAATAATTTGACCGACGTATACTAGTACTGCTACTGTACTACTTACTAGTCGTATTTAGTGTCACTATTTATACATAGGTTTAACTAACAAGTACGCACTTGAAGCCTAACTAATATATATATATATATATATGGCTTCTGCACAGCATCTCCATCATCATTATTAGTACATCCTATGCAGGTGAGTTAGGATGCACTTGATCCCAGGAAGGTATCTATCCTTCAAACCAGAGGAGTGCTTCAAACTAACAACAATACATAATATCCAACAAAAGAGGGTCGTGCTACAACAGCAGAATACATGGCTCGGTCTAGATATCAGCACGAATCAAGTTGTGCATATTTGCTGTTGGCATGAACCACATCGCCGCATGTCGGGTTTGCAAAAGCCATCCATCGCATGGAAGCTTGATGCCTTTCACACACTGAAGATTATCTGGCAACAAGCTGTGTCGACGAATCTCTGGATATGGTGATTCATGAAACCCATGGTATGACGTGTAAACACAGCCCCCCTCGCGAATGGAAGTTGCATAGCACAGTAATCATCGCCGGTGATATGATCGATGATTGGTTGGATGATCGGATAATTGAGCCCGAGGAACAAGGAGTGGTTGCCGAGGCTGTAAACCCGCCTCCAGTTGAATACGCCTGGCCTAACGGAGCTGGGATCTTTCTCGAACACGAAGCAGTCATAGCCATCAATGTCACGAATGCCCCACGCATTGTACTGCATGTGGTTTGATGTAATGGTTTGGTCAATTTGGTACGTGCGAATGAGCATCAAATGACCGCCGTCAGCTGAACGAGCGATAAACCACCACCCATCGGCTGGTATGATTCCAGGTCCTGGAATCATGAAGGCCAGCGCATTTGTGTCTGCTGCAACAATTCAAATTGGAGACCAAAAGGACAAAAATAAACAATCATGTTCAGAGTATGTGTGGAATTAAGATTATTATAACAGTGACACATATCATAGACAGAGAATTGCAATGCCGTGGTCATAATCATACCCCAAGTTAAAAAAATAAGCCAATGGCTTTCATATTCTAGCAATATGTCATGGTTCAAACATCATGTAACAATGAGAGGAAAACAGCTATGACAGCGCCTACTCATATTCTACCATAGCACTTACTACTACTGTTCTCATATCAACTCTAAGCAATAACATGTGTTGTTATAAAAATCTTGTAAACAAGAGTAACATATAGCAATCATGATGTTATGCTCATAATATGTATTCTAACAATCATTAGATGCCAATTGTTCTCATACCAACTCTAACAATAACATGTGTGGTCATAAAAATCTAGGAAATGAGAGGAACATCTAGCAATGATGTGGTTATAGACATGTTATGCATTCTAAATTTGTAACAAATGAACAGGCAGTCGTATTCATAAGGTAAAGATGAGATGAGATAGAACAATTACACGATGATAGATTCCACCAATATAGGTAGCCAATCTGTGCGTCGACCGCGTAAACGATGCCACATGCACTATAGCATCAGTCAGAAATGTTTCCTCAACAAGATTGATGATGAGCCATAACCATGTATGGTGACCGGATTCCAGATAGACTAATCCCTTGTTGAACAAGGCAATGAGCTTGTAATCCATGTAGTCTTCTGATGGTGTGGGCACTTCGCAGATTACAACTTTCTGCAAACAGAGGTCGAGCCAAAAGCTTGACGCGTCTCGTGCGTAGTAGGCAGGAGTGTCCGGCGGGCCGCAAGGCTCGATGGCAGCGGTATCCAACGATGGAAGGGTGATCTCTCGCTGGGTGTAGGTATCCACGAGACGCCACAGACTACCGGTGTGGTGGATGAGGACGAACCAGTTGGCCTTCATGCCCGCCCAGTAGTGGCCGCACATGAAGGACAGGTGGACAGGTAGTGGTAGCATGTCGAGGGGCACCACGGCAACCTCCGTAGGATCGTCAAGTCAGTGTCTGGGCCACCTGCAAGGATCGGGCATCAGCAAGCAGGGTGTCTTGAAAAGAGTCGGTCGGTTGCAGATGAGTAGACGGTACAAAGACACCGAGCATGCGGCCAGACGGACGGTGCTGAGTAGGTCCATACGACTACAGATCTGCTCCAAGAGAACATCGGGGAGGGAATTCCAATCGCGGCTCTGCGTGTCAGTCGGTTTTGCCATTGGGGTTTTCGGTACCTGCGAGCTAGCGGGGAAGTGGATTTGGGCGGGCGAGCGAAGAAGCTTCTCCTTGTGTGGCCGAGCAGTGAGCGGGGGGATATGGTACGCGCGAGCTACCAAGGAAGATGGCGCGGGCGGGCGAGCAGTGAGCGGGGGTAAATGGTGTGCGGCCGACGATGGGGAAGAGAGGAGGAAGAAGAAGAGACTAGTTGAATAGTTCTCTCTGACCGAGATGGGGAATAAATGGATCGCGAGGACTTCCTTTCTATAGTATCCCTATGCCTCTACGCTCACTTCACTCATTTTGCTCCTTACCTAGTCACTTGTTGAAATCTGTAGAAAGACAAATACTCTGTATTTGGGAACAGAGGGAGGCTTTTACTCCGTACTATTTGGGAACAGAGGGAGTATCACCATATGGAGGGAACAGAGGAAGCTTGAAATATGAACATGTCAATGGGAGGGAGTAAGCCCCATGCATGCATGCATGCATGCAACATGCAACACTCACATGTACACATGGACGCACGCAACACTCACGCACCCATGCATCACACAGCACACGACGCAACACACACGCTCACGCCAAAGTGCTCAACCTACTCCCTACGTCCGTGAAATACTGTACATTTAGAGATTTACACATTGACCAGGGCATAATTAACGCCCAAAAGTAGTAGACTTATGTGTGCATGCGACCATTGAGATAAGAAGATTAAATGAAGGCCGTTGCATGCTGTAATTAAGGATAGACATGTAGCCTATACCTACAGCACAAGTTGGTGCATTAGTCAATCAATATCGATTTAGATTAAAGGCTAAACACATTGGAAGTGTAGATGTACATCATGTAGTACACTCTTTGTTGGAAGACCGAGGGAGGACACGTGCATGCACTCACATACACAGCCAGGGCGGTCCGCGCACAAGGGTTGGACTCGTGTCGCGCCTGCATAAAGTTTTGTTTAATTGATTTCTTTGCTCTGCCAACTGATAGGTGGGACCCAGAAACCAGGTGACAATTTAACCAGTCAACAAAGTGCCACGTCGACTATGTGGCCGGTCAGTAGGGTGCAATATGGTGCTCTACGATGAGCTAGTGGTCGCATAATCGCCGCAAAACTATATATAGTGACCGTAAAGAGCGTACTGTTACATACGTTGACCGCCAGTGTATTTTTCTCGTTTCAAATTAAGCCATATTAATCGGAAAGGACGCAATATGGACTACTACTACTAGTACTAGTACTACTTTGATGTGTCCCGTCAACTCACCGAATGAGGAGAAGCTTGCTTACTACGCCTCTCCCTCGCCCACGCGCGCGGTGGTTCGCAGGACGAGGAGAGGGTTTTGACTACAGCGCCCTCTACCTCTCCCTCTCCCTCTCCCTCGCCCTCGCCCTCGCGGTGGACGGGCAGCAGTTCAATCGGTGTCAGATTGCCAGAAGCATATTGTACTGTAGTATCATCATTGTTGGACCTTCTGAAGAGGCGAAGAGCCAAGTGCAAGGTTCACACGAGTACGAACTGTTGAACCTCCCGAAGAGGCAAAGAGCCAAGCGCAAGGTTTTATAGGAGTTGTCGTCCTAGTAGGAGTGTACTAGTACAACTATAGCGAATGATGCTACTGTATGATGCCGCCACGTCACGTATATCCAAAGTTGTGCCACCTTTTTTCTCAAAGAGCATGTTGGAGCCCGTGCAACAACCACACAAGTTGCACGTACACATAACACATTTACTAGTAATAAATTCTAAAGGACAAATGCCAGTATGCCACCCAAGTTCATCTCCAACTCATGTGATAAATTTGTGCACGACTAGTCTACATATATTCACAGTGCTACCGTTCACAATTACTGTACTCCACTTACACGTTATAGATGGGCTACATGTCCTCCTCCAGGTTCCAGTCCCAGGTGTTCTTCATGGATGGCAGATCCATAGCGGTGGGCAATGGGAATCATTGTCGCAGCTTTCTAGTCCGGTTCCACACGATGGAGACTCATCCAAGCTGAAGCGGCATAAATCAGGGATAGCGTGTCCCAGCATGTCGTTCATCCGGCGGTGCGCACTGAAGACACAACCATGCTTCATGAACGGCAGGCCTTCCGTGTCGTGCACGGAAGGTGGCATCCGCTTCACAATGGGGTAGTTGTCCCCGATGAAAAGCGAGTACTCTCCAAGAGTGTTCCTCGGCACCCACGTAGCATCACGGGGGTCGAACTCGGCGCCGTTCATCTGGTACACGTGGCATCCCAGATCTGGAGACATGGTGACATACATAGTCAAGGTCCATGAATAATAATGTTGTGCTCAAATGTGGCGGTTAGTAATACTGTGCAGCAAATAGTACTACTCCGGTATAGAGGAAGTAAAATAACCGGCTTATTATATATAGCCACTCTTGGCTACATGGATGAGATAGTAAGACATGGAAAAACAAAAATGGTGGCAGCTAGTGGGTTCAAGTCTTCAAGGGCCTAGCTAGCTATACGCGTCCTCCAAGGTAAAAAGTACTCCTACTAGTACTACAAAGTATACTACTAGTACAACAATGAAAGAGAAGGCGAGAGGGTTAAAAATGGAATACCTGGGTAGATGGTGACGGTCCGATCGTGGTAGATTATATGACCATGTTGCACATCAGTGGTACCATGGGTAACGACTGCTAAGATAGTTGATCCCAATATGCCAAAATCAGCTACAAGGTTCCAGGTTAGACCGAATCACGGATGCAAATGCACATCCAGGATCGGTGATCTTATTTTGATCGGGAGATGACTGGTCCCTGCAAAATAATGGAGTACCGTTAGGGATGCAAATGATGGTTTGTGCATTATGTTTGTAATCTCCCGTACCGTAGGATGTCAACCAGATGAAACAAGTCCCCTGGCTTGTCACCGCGAAGATGCAGCCTAGATGGCACACAGCGTCTTCGAACGTGTAGGGGTACAAATCTGCCGCCGCCAACATGCGCCAGCCTCTGCCGTTACTGCCTCCTGCATTGATGGCAATCCTTATGTCGAACACCGCGATGAGATAGTAATTGTCGTAGCCGCGTCGCTTTGTCGGCGGGTCCGCAATTGCTATCTTCTTCAATCTCATGTAGGCATCATCATACGTATTCTTGCCCAGCCAGTCCGGAAGGCCGATCCCAATGGTGGAGAAGGGGTCTACCGGAACGGCTGCACTGCTATGGATGTTGTGCAAAATGATGGTGGTATCCAGCCGGAGGTATGCAAGCCAATCTTCGTTGGCACCGACCCAGGCCTATATATAAGACGGTGGGCAGCGGAGAAATTACGGGATGGAAATGGAATAACTAAGTACTACATGATCAAACTCCATTACTGACCTGCTCATTGGACAAAATCCGACTACCTCTCAACGTCGGCAACTCTAGCGGAGTCAACGTGCAACCATGGCCAGGGAGCGGTGGACTATTCGAAGGATTGTCCCATAGAAGAACCTTCTCCTCGAGGATGCATGGAAGACCAACAAGCATGGCATGTTTAAGCAGCGCCTTGAAAAAGTTGGTGCAGGAAGCACCGAGTCTTGCGGCGGTGAGGACGTCGGAGCGGCGTGCGATTTCTCCCACAGGATCATCGTCCAAGGTCTCCCAGCCCCGACGAGGAGGAGAACCACGTGGAGAATCCATGGGAACAGCGACGAAATGCCTTCTCTTCGGGGGGAGGGGAACTGGCGAGGAGGAGATAAGAGCGTAGTAACCGCAGGGCCTCGTCCCTTCCAACTGTAGATCGTTCCTCAGCGAAGGGGTGAGGCTATTATTTACTACTAGTACTCCCTCCGATTCTTTTTACTCTGCGCATAAGAGCAGACCCGGATACCAAGGCAAGGGCTCGCTGCATGCTTTCTGGACGAAAATACCCCTGGCGCATGGATGGGAGGAGTTAGCAACTATAAATGCCCCATGCAGCCCATTGGTTGTCTGCCCGCGTTCTCCTCTCTCTGCATGCTGCATGGATGTCTCCCTCTCTCTCACATGACTGCATGCGGTGGCGCTGGCCTATGAGAAGCTCGCGTGGAGATAGCAATCTTCTCTCCAGAAGAGATTTTTTTGAAAGAAAGGGATTAAGGAACGTTATGGGATTGCATTATATTGTAAATAATAGCACTAGTAAGAAATTTTTGGCACTAGGTAGTAGTTTTTGGCGTGGATTAAGAAATTTTGGGTATGTTTTTGCCATTTTTTGTACACACCAACTAGTGTCAAAAAACGTCTTACATTATGTGACGGAGGAGTACTTACTCGTATTGTAGCAGTACTAGTACTACTTTTCTCAACTAGTAGTGCGATGTACTGTACTTCTAGTCTAGTCTAGTATAGTGCACCAGTTTTGAACTCTTGAATCTCAGGGCCAAGGAGCTATAGTTGGAAGTGGAGGGTACTACTATTCTCTAGAACCATCGATGTACTATCAATGCAGGGGAAGTACACCTGCGTAGTGGCCTAGTGGGTACTCTCGGTGCTCTATTCAGCCGCTCCTCTCATGTAGTTGGCCTACTCAACCGCTCCTCTCACGCACACACTAGCAGCCTGTTTATCAGCGGCGGTTACTGCGGGGGTAGAACATTTGAGTTATTTGATACAGCGAGACTAGGCTTTTCGCTTCCATTTGTGGAGGTGTAATGGATCTCGTCGAACTTTGTTAGTAGTTCCTTCTTTATGAATGAGATGAAGCAAAGCTTTTGCCTTCGTTTCAAAAAAACACGGTAAGAGGAATTTCTTTTATAGTAGAGCCAATAATGGAGTGAAGTCCATGCATGCAACGCCACAAGCTATAGAGTAGTAGTAGAGCACTTTACGTACAGAGCCATATTGCACAGTTCCCAATGCCCCGCCAGGCTTTTTCGGCTCCTCGGGCTTAATTGGGAGGCGCTAGTTCAAATATGCTACTAGTTGGAAGCTACAAGCGAGGTGCGGCTAGGGCGAGCACGCGAGCCACAGGATGCTGGGAAGGAAAACCCGTTCACGTGGCTAGGCTATCCAGTGCACCCAGATTGTGGGGCCGCACGTCCGTTTGACTTCAAAACTCAAACTACCCATGTAAAATATTGGCTCGCAGCGAAGTGTAGTGGTACTATTTAAAAAAAAGGTCGTCGTGCATTCGGCCGGGATCGAACCCACAAAACAAGGTATACACTCCCGCGACCACTAGTAGTACTCGTTGGAGTACAACGCAACCTAGAATCGCCTTTTGTCGCTAGTAGTACGTACATTGTTCCTTACAAGAAACCCCTAAGAGCATGGTTAATAGTATAGCCAGCTGCTGGCTATAAGCCAGTGCCATGTCATCTACAGCCCATCTTATAGCCAACATGTAGGAGTAGTTTATTTCTTATAGCCCGCTGACTCAACTCTATTGTACTTGCTCTAATAATGCAAGAAACCACTAAAATGCCAAGAAACTACTACCACTTGCATACGTGGCAGACTTAAGATAAGACTACCTTATCAACCATTATACATGCTCTTACCAACAAAAATCCTCGAGTGACCTCCTACCTCTGGCCCGTCCACCTAGTCATCCTCGGCCATGGGACGCAGCTACCGCCGCCGGCAGAAGGCGAGGTCAAAACCGCCGGCGGTGCGGAGCCCATTTGCGGCAGCCCGGATGCCAGCTCCGTCCGGCGCTCGCGGCCGCTAGCTAGCCAAGATAGCTCCGTCCAGCTGCTTGTCTGCAAGGTTTGCTAGCTAGATTGGCAAGGCAGCGCGACAGCTTGCTCGCGTGCACCGTGCTAAGGCCGGCCATCTGGCTCGAGCGAAGGCCAGCGCGGCGGCTTGCTCGCTCGTGAGTCACGCTCGGGCCAGCCTGCCAACCCGTGCGGAGGCCAGCGCGGCGTCCGGCCCGTCCGGCGGAGCGGTGGCCAACTCGCTCATCACCGGCGCCACCGACAAACACGCATCAGTACTGTTTGAAGTAATGTTCAGGAAAATAATGATTTGAGGGGGAATAATAGGATAGAAGGTCAGATGTGGGTCCCTCGTGTCAACGGTCAAACAAAATGTGTTGGTTTAAGCTGCCTCGTCAGCATGGACATGTGGGCCAACCCTGTCATAAATGGGTTTAAACGAACCTAATCGGTAGGAGTACTAGGTAGTTTTTGGCGTGGATTAAGAAATTTTGGGTATGTTTTTGCTATTTTTTGTACAATAGATTCCTCCTAGGGCTGGTTGAAAGTGGTAGTTTTTTGTTAAATACTCTACATATTGTAAGTAGGAGTGAAAGTTAAGCTTTGGAAGCCAATAAGCAAGGCTAGTTACATAGTGCATATGTGTACATGATTGAAAGTAAATATCAACCATGAGTGACTAATATCTTGATGGAAAACTCGAAACTATGGAATACTAGGAAAAAAATGCATGGTTGGAAATACTAGCAATGTTCATGTCCGTTGCAACGAATCATAATTAGAATAATACTTATTCACAAACTTCGTACAAAACACTCTAATTTTGATATACATATGTCACTAGAGATATATTATGTTTCAATTAGAATATATTCCTTGGGATGTTTTGGTGAGGTCAGGGAGGGATGTGGTTGGTTTTAAGATACTAATTATGGGTTTTTCTGCAAATTGGTAGACAAGTGGGATGTTGGTGAGAAAAGGCAACAACTTACCTCACAATCGTTAGATGTAGATCTAATGGTCAGAAACGACGGATGGCAGACACACCAGCATCACCAACTTAGTCTTGTGTAGGAGTACTAGCAAGATCCATGCATTGCATGGAACATCAAGATGCATTTTTTTATAAAACACTTGTTGTGATTGACCCTTGTGGGAGTAATCCCATGTGTAAAAACTAATGATATATCGAGAAATATGAGATAAGGTGAAGAGTAGTGGGGTGTGGTGGTGGTTGGTGGTCGAACTGAGCGAAAGCATGGGGATTGACGACGCCGGCAGCGGCCACCAGGCCAGTTTGTTCCAGAGGCTTCCTTTCTTAATTGCTCAACAATGAGGTTTGTTGGAGATAAGGATGAACGAGGGAAGGCCTTGTCTGCAAATGTGGAGAGGGGTGCGGGTATCTTTTAGTTTAATTTCCATCCGTCAGATATAGATCGGACGGTCTATATTGCAAGATGGCACACGTACCATCATCACCAACTCGGTTTTTTATAAGAGAAGAAATATAAGTATGGAGATACAAACGTATTATCGACACTTGCGTAAACTAGCATCTACATTCTATTCAACGCCTCGGCATGTGGGGCCTTAGCACAATGACTTCTCGACTATGTAAAACGAAGATTTTCCCATCGCCGACAAGGAGGGGGTGACGGCGGCGCACTTTTTGGCTTGATCTAGTCCTAGTAGTCATACTAGGTGGTCTAAGCACGTGTAGATTTATTCTTTTTCACGTCTCGTGTTTGCCGTACTGCCACGACTGTTCATGAATAGACGATAATTTATTCACGGGGAAACCCTTGTTGATCGTGTTTGTGTGTGAGAGAGAGAGTATGCGTGTGTGATATGCTAGAGATTGAGGCAATGATAACAGATTCTTTGTGTCTATGTGCGTGGAGGATAGAGAGAGACATGTACATGGGGCTTTGTGTTGTGTAACGTGGAGACACATATACATAATTAGAGAGTGAGTGTGTGAGATACACATGCAGACATGAGGAGAGATGAGGATCCAGGTAAATGGGTGTTTGTGCGTGTCTGTGTGTGTTTTTGCACGCGTTTGTGTGTGAGAGGGAGAGAGTGTATGTGGAGTAGAGAGACCACTGATGATGTAAACCTAGTATAAGGGAAGGGGAATGGTGTGACATGTGTAGTAGCGAGATAGCACGGGTGTGGGCGTGGGGAGCAGACTATTTGGAAGAGACATCGAGTGTGTGTGTGTGGGAGAGGGGTGTGATAGCGAGAGAAAGAGAGAGCTAGCGACGGAGAGAGAGAGAGAGGACGGGAGGGGGGAGAGGGGTCGTTTGTGTCCATAAATGGCGTATAGATAGGGAGACAGTGTTGATGTTGTCCGATGAACGGAGACGCAAGGGAAGCGAGTCATCGTGTGTGTGATAGGGACTTCATGAGAGAGCTAGAATAGATGGTGTAGAGAACAATGTGCGAAATCGAGAACGATTATACATTAGGGAGCTATGCAAAGAGTCACGACATATATGTATACAGGGAAGGAGCTGGGGCGGGTCCGCATGTGGGAGAGATAGAAAGAGGAGACTGGTGCACAAGGAGACAAAGTGTGCTTGTTTGCAGTGGGGGTGGTGTGAGAGGTGAGTGCACGAGAACCACATAACTAGGGAGATAGACGTTTGGGGGCGACGTTTTGTGTGTATGGGAAATATACACTCATACATAGTGTGTGTGCTTGGGTAAGAGAGATAGCGGGAGACCTAGAGAGTGAGGAAAGATATGTGTGCATGCCCGAAAGACAAAGTGATAGAGACCTATGTTGGGGTCCGGACTTTACAAGAGAGAGGGGTGTTAATGTGCTCGTGTGTTGGTGTTTGGGGGAGAGAACGACTTCTCTCTCTCTCTGTGTGTGTGTGTGTGTGGTGGGGGGGGGGTTGACTTCAGATAAAGAGTGAGGTGTCTATATTTGAGGGACTTTAGCATAATTGAGATATTGTGCACTCATGGTTGATCAATTTGTTTCACAGTTTGTACTATGAGATAACGATACTTTTGAACATGCGTGATATACCTTGATGTACCAGAATTACAAACCTAAGATTGGAATTTTGGAATTCGACTCCATCATTAGCTTTTGTAATTCATTTAAACGGAGGTACATTTTTTAAGCCGGGATTTCGTGATTTCAAATTCATATATCAAACCTAGAGATATACACATACGGGCATGTTCAAACTTTATAATCATCCACTTTATTCATACACATACACATTTTTGCTTTTGTCATCATATTTAGGATAAACACATTTGGAATTTCATTTGAATTGGACCGTATGATGGTATTTGCTTGTAGTATCTCAATGATCCATATTTGAATTGAATGGACAATCTAAGTTTCGAGTTGGAGACATTGATTTTCAAAACTTGCACATTTTTTTGCGTGCAAAACAAACAAATTGTCGGCCATGATATCATAGTCGGCCGTACGAGAGCAGAATACTTATAATTTTAGGCGCCAAAAGCTTTCAAACTTCCCGCTCACATCAAAATATCACGCGCCCGAAAGTTTAGCCCTGCGATATTCCTATTTACCCCTGCCACATGAACGGAAAAGGGCTGCTTTGGTAACTCCATTGTTTTCCCCTCTTTGCCCCCAACATTCTTCCCCAGAGCCCCTCCCCTTCCCCTCCCCGACCCCCCCCCAACCACGGCAAGCCGCCAAATCTAGTTCTCCGCCGCAGCGGTGGACCTCACACCCCGCCGGATCTACCTTCCGCACCTTGGAACCCCCAACTACCAACTCACCACTTCACCGGAGCCGCTTCAGCGACTGGATTGTCCACCGCTCTAGATCTCCTTGACCGCCATCATGGTCCACCGCACCGGATCTGCTTAACCGGCGCCCTCGTCCACCACAGCGTAGGCCCTTCACTGACTCCCTCGTCCGCCCCTTCGCTGGCCCTTCATACAAGCCCTCGTCCGCCGCAACAGATCCGCCTCACCGAAAGCACTGTACAACGCGCCCGTCGAAGCCTTCGTCCACTGCACCAGACCCGCTCCACGGATGCCATATTCAACTCCATCGGCTCTGCTTTACCGACGCTGCAGCCTCATCAGGTTATTTCGATTTGTACTCCTTCGGTTTTTCTCTTTATCGTGCAACTGTTCACTTACCACAGATGTGCTTTCTTGTATGTCGACAGGCGCCGCAACCGTAGCACCGGAGCCGCTTCAGCGACAGCGATAGCCGACCCAAACTCAATCGCAACACAAGCACCATCGACGATCCTTAGCTATCAAGTATGCCAATGATACCCATACGCCGCCGAGAATCAGGTACTATTATCCAACGGCCGGCGCCTACGTTCACTTTCCTAGCATAAGCACCGCACCTTTGAATTTCTTCAGGGCATCATTCAGTTTTTCATGAGACGCGTTATTCTGCTTGCACCTGTAGGGCCATACTTCTGGCAGTGAACATGTTACATGTGCTAAATTACATACCAGTGCACATATAGTTAATATGCTTTAGTTTTGTTCTGATGCCAGATGTTGGTTCCATCAGACTGCTTAATATTCTCTATGCTTAATTACACATCAGCAAACTAGCATGTGGTTCCGCTGCTTTTTGTTCATTTTACCCTACATTTTCTGATGCTAGCTATTACATCACTACTCCGAGCCTCTGTTCATTACTTGTTTGTGTGTTCTTGATCTTCCCAAGTTGCATGACTAATTTGATGCTTCTATTAATTATGGAGCTGCCAACCCCATCAAGCAAAATATTTGTTCTTTTGGGGTTGGCACCTCGAACAAGCATAAAAATAGAGGGAAGCAAATATACTCCCTCCGATTCTATTTACTCTGCGCATAACTCTTGACCCGCATACCAAGGAGGGCACTGGTTTAATTTTTCTGGACTAATTTGCCAATTAATTAGGGCAGAGGCGGATGGGGCGGGGCACAAAAGGAAACCAGCTCTAGGAATCGGCAACGCGCAGACTAATACGAGAAAACTGAGAAAAAGTTATACGCAAAGTAAAAAGAATCGGAGGGAGTATTGTCGTGTATGCACACACCCTTCTTTCATTAGTTTAGATGAACCATTGATGATCAATTCGGACCAGTGCATGCGATTAAAATTAATTTTACCTAAATATATGGTGCGGAATAAACTACAACAACTAGATTTGCAACCACGGGATGCTGACGATGTCTTCAAAGAACATTGCAACAGCAGCTAGGCTTCACAGCAACATATGGTAAGCCAGTGTGTTTTAGTACATGTGAAATGTAATGCGAGTGGGCTGCTTTCTTGGCTTGTGCCCTCAACGTGTAATCCTACCGAATTACAAATAGCTCAGTTGTCTGCTTTGCTGTATTGCTTGATTCGAATGCTTATTTGTTGTTACGCTATACCTGAGTTGGCCAATATGTCAGCAGTGCATGTTGTACTATCGTAAAGAAATGCATGCCTATTTCATTTGAGTCCTTAACTTTTCCTCTCAACTTCATCACAAGACTGTCTTCGTAGTTTATATGAGGCCACACTGTTAAGTGCTTTCTCAGATTATTTCAACTGCTTAGATGCCTTGGCAACTTAAATATAGCGGTTGTACACTCCCTTTCAACTAGGGATGTCAACTGGGTCCGGTTTAATCCCGATTAAAGTCCACTAGTGGTATGATAGTTCAAAAGAGTTTTTGTTTTTTTTGAGGAAAATGAACTAGGGAGGTAGCAAAAACTAACTAGATGGGACTGGCGGATTTCGTTTATTTGCCACTTACATCCCTAGTTTCATCTTACCATTTTAATTTCTTTTCGGCTGATGCTGCTTCGAACCATTTAAATATAGTTTGCCATGCTCGGCAATAATTCGTCTGTCGTTTACCATGTAAGCTTACTGCCTGGATCATACGATAACTATCTCTTATTGATGTCCAGCAGAAACCTTTCAGGATGCCGTTCACACTAGGACACAATGTACAACCCCAGAATCTATTTGTGGAAGCAGTGTGCCATCCATGTTACCAGATGGTAGCAGTTCAGAGGCAACACCGCCGGAGAGCAGTCTGAGCACAGATATTATAGTGCTTGAGGCTCTACTAGAGGCAGAAAGAGATGGTGTGGCTGCCATGAATGAGGTAATATTTATCTTGAGGCTGGAAATTACGGAATTAGCGGCACGCATTATGCAAGCAACCCAAGAATTGGAGGAAGTAAGAATGTTGCATTTGAAGACGGAGGAGGTCCTGCTGTTTCTGCTATCTGAAGCCCAAGATAATCCCGGTCCTTCCTTAGATACCAGTTGAAATTTTCATTAGATTATTGTACTTGCATGTTGTGTCATGTCTCTGAATGGATTATGTTGCAAGACCCCCTATGTTGTCCATGTGTTGTAATGATCCGAATTTTTTAGGCGAGGTAATCCTCAGAACTTGTATGATTGACATAAGGTGAACTGTTTGTCGTGTGAGCATATTGTATTGGATGAAATAACTGTTTGACTCAGAGTGTATCCAACCTACTGAATTCGAAGATCACGACATTTCTAAATCATAATCATATATAAAGGTGGAATAAATCTTTGTTGTGGTTTTGAAGAAATAAATAACAAAATGTATAATTATCTGTGGATATTCATAATCGAATACAAATTGGATTTGAATTTAGTTTGCCAGGTCCTAGGGCAAACGTGAATGCTAATTCTCCCAAGTTTTGAACGAAGCAGCTAAACACCCACTATAATTTGTGGGCTGCTCGAAGCAAGTGTTTGCGAGATGGAAATTACTGTCTACCCCTGACACTTGACATCCTTATCGACAGGATTTACACTGCTGTCGATAGGGGTAGACTAGTAACTTTAATCAGACGTGACACGACGGCCTCTGAGCCCATTCAGACACGGTGGGCGCCAAACGTGGGCGGCAAAACACATTTGATTCAAGCTCGTCCTAAAGACATGTGTCTCTTCCTCCATTTCCCCATTCATACACGGTGGGCGGCAAAACAAACTCTCCTCGTCCGAAATCGATGTAGGCTTATATTTTAAATAGGGGCAGATGTGTAACTTCCATCAGACGTGACACAACCGCCCTACCTGTCAGCCCTGTTCATACACCGTGGGCGGCAAAACACCCTCTCCTCGCCCGAAATCGATGTAGGTTAATATTTTAAATAGGGGCAGATGTGTAACTTCCATCAGACGTGACACAACCGCCCTACTTGTCAGCCCCGTTCATACACCGTGGGCGCCAACCGTGGGCGGCAAAACACCCTCTCCTCGCCCGAAATAGTTACCGGCAAATATTTGGGAGATGCGAGATTAACCGTCCTATCCCCAACCGACGCGATGTCCGAAACTTAAACGGGGGATAATTAAGTTCGTAACTTTCCCCCATTTCAGAGAAGCGCGTCCCAAAGTTTGAGATCCCCCTCCCCTCCATTTCCCCATTCATACACCATCGGTGGCACGACAACCTCCGCACTGCGACCAGCCTCCTCCGTCCGCCACCCCATCCTCCACCTTGCCGGAGCCGCTACCCCTACCCCGTCATCCATTGCAAGAGATGGACGTCTCTCATCCACGGCGCTGGACCAGCATCCTTTCATCGCCTCCTCTCACTTCATCGATGCTGTCGTCCACCTTGCCGTTGCCGCTCCTACGACCGCCTCGTCCACAGCAACAGGATATATCCCCCGACCCGGCCGTCTACCGTCTAAAGTCTTCTTCCCCGCCGCCGACAGCCATCGCACCCGCAGCACCCTCAACGTATCAGCATAGGCATACACGGCGTCGCAAGAGAGGTGGTACTCTTCCATATGTGCTTAAGTTATTGATCTCACCCGGAAAATAGATCATAATTTGTTTACTATACTTTTCTTGTCCGTACCAAATCGTAGTGGCTAGTTGAACGCAAACATTGGTTGCGAAGTAGCTTTATCCGGTTTGCACCTTCAGATCCGCCATGGCACGGGCACTATAGTCGTAAATCTTATGGTTTCCCCCCTTTATATTCACTACCATCATCGTAGGTGCTTCGTGTCGTGCTAGCACTGCTCCTCAAGACCTCAACCCAAAGCTTACGTGTTGAAATACGAATATGATATGATGCTCATATCACTAAAACAGAGAATGTTTAATTGGTCACCTAATGTTCCTATATTCATTTCGAAAAGCATGTGCGCCACCCACTGGTCCAGCTAGTTTCACTTTCTTGATTTTTCTCTTGATGCTTAGGGTTTTCCCCTTTTATCTACTCTACTATGATCTGCGTAGGTGCTTTCTGTCGTACTAGCATTACTCCACCCTTCAAGCTAAACAACACAACACTCAGAATTCGAAAGCTTAGTTGTTCAAATATGATTGTGATATGATACTAATATTAGTTAACCGACACATTTAATTGGTTAGCTAAAGGTCCCACTTGAGTTTTCAAATGCATGTCGCGACATATAGAGAGACGGCATAATTGCATTTCTTTGTCACTTGTTGACTATACTTTCTTGTCCATACCAAATCTTAGTTGTTATTTCAAAGCAAACATCGGTTGCTAACTACCCTTTGCGCGGTTTGCAGCTTCAGATCTGCCATCCCATTGCCACGGTCAATGCTGTACTCATCATGCTTATGTTTTCCCCATTTTATGATGACCACAATCAGCCTACGTGGTTCGTGTCGTAATAGCACTGCTCCACCCATCGAGCTAAACAAGCTTAGTTGTACAAATTCATATCTGATATTATTGCTGATATTAGTAAAACTGAGAGATGTTTAATTGGTTAGCTAAATGTTCCTACTTTAGTTTCGAAATGCATGTGAGCCACATATGGAGAGACCGGAAAGAATAGTATTTCTCTGTGCGCTCTGGTTCATCATGGGTGGCCAACCGACATTGTATTAAAAGACTTGTAATATCTTCAATCTACTTGCTCTTCTGCTCTTCTTTAAGATGATACTCTTCTCTTGCGGTCGACTGGTCAGGTCGAGTTGTTCTCCCTTAGTATATTTTGAATCTGTCAGGTCAGGTCGACTTGTTCTTCTTTACTATATGTTGAAGCTATCATCTACGAAGTGTCATCACTTCTGGAGCTCTCATATTTTGAGTAGTAGGCCACATTATATTAATGCACACAACAAATTACAGCATGCATGGTATCTTTTAAAAGAATTGCAGAGATAGCACAAAGGGGTTTACAGAGAGGCAGTATTGGATTAGAATCACTTCTGCATTACAAAGAAAATCTCACTTGTTTTTATGTTTTCATGCATGTCAGATATTGAACATTATCAAAATGAATATGAGAATGGGTGCACGAGAGGAATATTGTGGAATGATCCACTGCCTAACAAACTTGGCATGGTGGAGGATGGCCTATCTTATTCACCCATCAAGGTGCTTGCTCTAACTTTGCAAAGTTGTATTGGTCGCACATATTTTGCTTCTGACCTCTTGCATTACTTCTACTTTGTTACACCATCTGTTTAGTTTAAGCATCATATATGAGTATATGCCATACCTATCCATTTTCTGTACCTATTCCATGTGTCGTCACACTATGTTTTTCCAGTCAAATGTTGTTCTTTCGTAATAGGTGTCCAAAAGGAAGAGGGTGAGTGCAGGTCGTCAAGGAGTACAAACTAGGTATTTGGAAAAGGTAGTGATACCTGTTAAATCAGATAGATCAGCAGCCACAGAAAACACAGGCCCAACTGTACCACACTTTACCCCTACTCCAGCGGCCAAACCCCTATTAGAACTGCTGGGAGCCCAGCGTCAGGTACTGTCTATGATATCAATTCAAAATTTGAACTCCTAAATTTTTGCTTGTGCCTTACCTTCTCTCTTGTATGAAAACTAATTTAAGATGAATCTCCTTGCTCAAAGGATCATACGATCTCAAAAAAATTATGGGCTCTGCATTGCTCTTGTCAGTACCTCTCTCCCTTTTGCCTTGTAACGTTGTACTTAATTAATTGCTATTTGATTATGTATCATCAGTCTGCACCTGAGCTTCATTATCCTTTGTTTCTTCCAATATTATTTGATCTATATTTACTCTTTGCAAAATGTAGAATAATGGCAACGCTTATAAAGAATTTTCTTTGGGGAATTTATTGAATTATCCTTCCATCAACATGCAGAAGGGCTTTATCCAGCCCGTGTTAACATGTAATGTAAGTTCATCCTTCTCAAGCCTTCAAACTTTGTTCTAGTATAGATTTGGATAGGCATCATTTCCTCCATTGTTGTTTGCTTTGCTGTTTACATCTGATTGGATGTTTGCAACAACTACCAGTTTCAAATTGTAGTTGTAAAAACATGTTCCTTATGCAGAACAGGTCCATTTATTTGCTTATATAATTGTGAAACCTGTTACATGTCTCCTTGTTTCTCTTTCAGACTTGTATCTCTTACTCCAGGCAGAACTTTAGGGAAGATAGTGAGCCAAACCATCTTGAGGACAGCGAGATGACCCCAAGGTCCTGTCTTGATGAAGACAATGAGTTTAAGCTACTCACCAGCAGGTGTGAGACAACCTCTATGCAGTCGCTGCCTCAATCAGTTCGACTTCTTCAGTCTCAACTTAAAGCGGAAAGGTTTGCTTCAGCTCAGCTCCGACTTGAAGTCGAAGATGCAATGAAGATGTCAGAGGACTGCCGTGCGCACCATCATGCCTTAAATCTAGTGTTGATGCATCTATCATTGACACAACTGAGGTCTACTCAGCTTCTTCAGCTGTTTGGGGGGGCGACCTGGCCAGGCCTAGTGCCTTCTGAAGTGCTCTCAGTTTTGTATATTCTTTTGTCGGCGCGTTTATTTGCACTGGTGGCGAACTTTGATGCCCAGTGGATGTAATATGTGTGATAGCCGTGATAGCCTAGCGTAAGTTACTTGCTTATTTATTTCCTTGTTGTCTTGTTTATTTGTTTGCTTCTAGTCATTGCAGTTCTTTTTTCGCGGTTTGCTAGTGGCTGCAATAACCTATTTTTTAAAACTAGGCCACAATAACCATGGGCTAATATTTACTGTAGTGACACTGGGCCTCCTGCGGGCCGTAGAAACAGTGGGCCTTCTACGGGCCGTGGAAACAATGGGCCTTCTACGGGCCGTCGAAACAATGGGCCTTCTACGGGTCGTATCATCAATGGGCCTTATACGGGCAGTATGATCAATGGCTAAACATGGGCCAATAACAGGCCGCATTATGGTCGTAAACGGGCTAGAGTTGGAATCGTTCGTTCATGGGCCGACCATAACGGGCCATCGTAATAGGCCGTATTTGATGACGCTATGAAAACGGCCCAACATATTAATGGACCACAAACGGGCCGACTGTAACCACGGGCTGAATTTGGCCCACAAGCAGAAAATGACAGTAGCAGGCCGTAAGTAAACGAATGCTGGAAATGAGCCCAAGAATAAATGGGCTCTGAGAAGGCCGAAAGATAACATGGGTTGGAAACGGCCCAACGGAATAACGGGTCATTAATGGGTATAAAGTGATACACTGTTCATTACGGGCCAGTTTCACCACGGGCCGTTAATGGGTGTAAAGTGATACACTGTTCATTACGGGCCAGTTTCACCACGGGCCATTAATAGGCCAAGAGTTACATAGGGCCTCATATGGGCCGAAAGACGTCATGGGCCATACATGGGCCAAAAGTGAAAACGGGCTGGAATCATATTGGGTGGCCCAGATGACGCTACTGGGCCTAATTCGGATAGGGCGTAACGGGCCTTGGGTTAGCGGGCTGTAAATGGGCTATATGCAAACAGGCCGTTAACAGGCTTTACATGGGCCGGCCCGCCACCTTTTGACCAAGTCAAACGGGCCGGCCTTTTCACAGGAATGGGCCTCTGTTAGGCCGTGCCACGTGTCGATGTATCATAGGCGCCTATCTGACCCACTAACGAGCTGACACGTGTTCCGTCCGGCCAATAAGAATTTTACACGTGGAAATTTCCCATTGGTCGGGGCTGTTAACGGGTTATCGGATCCAAAACCCGACCCGATAGCTTAACGGTGTTCCGTTACGGTGGATGCCACGTGTCGGTCACCCTTGACGAAAGCACTTCTGTGATGCGCGATCTATCGTCATGGAAGTGGACACTTCCGTGATGATAATTTTGGTAATGTCATGGAACACTTCTACGACAGCACAGGTATGACTATCTTGATTCTGCCATAAATTTGTCATGGATGTACATGCATGACAAAAAACACGACCTACTGTGACAAACAGGTATCATCACGGAAGTGTATTTTTTGTAGTGGTGATCACATCATTAGGAGAATGATGTGATTGACTTGACCCATTCCGTTAGCTTAGCACTTGATCGTTTAGTATTTTACTATTGCTTTCTTCATGACTTATACATGTTCCTATGACTATGAGATTATGCAACTTCCGTTTATCGAAGGAACACTTTGTGTGCTACCAAATGTCACAACGTAACTGGGTGATTATAAAGGTGCTCTACAGGTGTCTCCGAAGGTACTTGTTGGGTTGGTGTATTTCGAGATTAGGATTTGTCACTCCGATTGTCAGAGAGGTATCTCTGGGCCCACTCGGTAATACACATCACTTAAGCCTTGCAAGCATTGCAACTAATGAGTTAGTTGCGGGACGATGTATTACGGAATGAGTAAAGAGACTTGCCGGTAACGAGATTGAACTAGGTATTGAGATACCGATGATCGAATCTCGGGCAAGTAACATACCGATGACAAAGGGAACAACGTATGTTGTTATGCGGTTTGACCGATAAAGATCTTCGTAGAATATGTAGGAGCCAATATGAGCATCCAGGTTCCGCTATTGGTTATTGACCAGAGACGTGTCTCGGTCATGTCTACATAATTCTCGAACCCGTAGGGTCCGCACGCTTAAAGTTCGATGACGGTTATATTATGAGTTTATGTGTTTTGATGTACCGAAGGTAGTTCGGAGTCCCGGATGTGATCACGGACATGACGAGGAGTCTCGAAATGGTCGAGGTGTAAAGATCGATATATTGGACGACTATATTTGGATACCGGAATGGTTCCGGGTGAGATCGGGATAATACCGGAGCACCGGGAGGTTATCGGAACCCCCCGGGAGGTATATGGGCCTTAATGGGCTTTAGTGGAAAGGAGGGGAAATGAGCAAGGGAGGGGGCGCCCCCCCCCCAAGCCCAATCTGAATTGGGAAGGGGGCCAGCCCCCCCCCCCCTTTCCTTCCCCCCTCCTTCCTCTTCCTTCCCTCTCCCTCTCCAAATAGGAAAGGAGGAGTCCTACTCCCTGTGGGAGTAGGACTCCCCCCTTGGGCGCGCCTCCTCCCCTTGGTCGGCCCTCTCCTCCCCCCTTTATATACGGAGGAGCGAGGCACCCCATAGAAATAACAATTGATCTCTTGGATCTTTTAGCCGTGTGCGGTGCCCCTCTCCACCATAGTCCACCTCGATAATATCGTAGCGGTGCTTAGGTGAAGCCCTACGACGGTAGAACATCAACATCGTCACCACGCCGTCGTGCTGACAAAACTCTCCCTCAAAGCTCGGCTGGATCGGAGTTCGAGGGACGTCATCGAGTTGAACGTGTGCAGAACTCGGAGGTGCCATGCGTTCGGTACTTGATCGGTCGGATCGTGAAGACGTACGACTACATCAACCGCGTTGTGCTAACGCTTCCGCTTTCGGTCTACGAGGGTACGTGGACACACTCTCCCCTCTCGTTGCCATGCATCACCATGATCTTGCGTGTGTGTAGGAAAATTTTGAAATTACTACGTTCCCCAACATCGGGTACACGCCCACCGGGCGCAAGGTGTTCGACGATTTGCCTGCCTCGGCGATGGACTCGGACGACGAGGAAGCGCTCGTCGCGCTGCTGGAGGAGGAAGCCGAGGCCGACGTCTAGGAAGAAGAGCATCTCATGGTGCTCGCAGCCCTCGCCCAGCTGCTGGCGAGCAATGAAAAGCCGCGGCGAGGTGGCTCGGCGCCCGGGCGGGTGAAAGCAAAGAACCGGCATCGTCTCAAAGGCTACTGCATGCTCTACTCCAACTACTTCGCCGATACTACACTTCACGGCGACAAAACATTTCGGCGTTGTTATCGGATGAGCCGAAAGCTCTTCCTCAGGATTGTGAATTCCATCCGGGAGTTCGACAACTACTTCAAGTGTAAGATGGATTGCACCGGCAAACTTGGATTCACCTCGATCCAGAAGTGCACGACAACGATGAGGATGCTTGCATATGGAGCTCCCGGTGATTCACTCGGCGACTATGGGCGCATGGCCGAGTCCACCACCATTGAGTGTTTCTACAAGTTCTGTCGGGCAGTGGAGGCAGTGTTTGGACCGCAATACTTGAGAACACCCAATGCGGAAGACACTGCTCGGATCCTAACACAGAATGCGGCAAGAGGATTTCCTAGGATGCTTTGGAGCATCGACTGCATGCATTCGAAATGTAAGAACTGCCCATTTGCTTGGCAGGGGATGTACAAACGCGCCGAATGCGGTTGAAGTGTGGTGCTTGAGGCGGTGGCCACACAGGACATCTGGATTTGGCACTCCTTCTTTGGTATGCCAGGAACTCACAATGACATCAACGTGCTGTAGTGCTCCCCTGTCTTTGCCAAGCTTGTTAAAGGTCATTCTCCTCCGGTGAACTTCGAGGTCAATGGGCGGCACTACAACAAGGGGTACTACCTAGCTGATGGCATCTATCCAAGATGGTCTACATTTGTGAAGACTATCTCAAACGTTGTGCCAGGAGGCAAGAAGTCCCACTTTGCCAAGGTGCAGGAGGCTTCCCAGAAGGATGTCGAGCAGGCATTTGGTGTGCTCCAATCTCGATTTGTTGTTGTCCGGTACCCTGCTCAGACCTGGTCGAAAGATCAAATGTGGGAGATCATGACTTGATGTGTCATCTTGCACAACATGATCATCGAGAGCGAGCAAGAAGAGCCAGTGTTTGACACTGAACCATACTACACGCAGGGTCCTCTAGCCGAAGTTGATCATCAGCTACCGGCAACCTGGACTGCCTATCTCAGTATGCGTCAGGAGATCCGAGACCCACAGGTGCATCATCAACTGCAGCAGGATCTGGTGGAGCACCTATGGAGGCTCAAGGACGACGCCGGACGCGACGTGTGATGAAATATGAGTTTTTATTTGTTGAACTATATAATTTATATTGAACTATTTGTTGTTGCACTATTTTGTTGAACTATTTGATGAACTATGTGATAAAAAATATTTATGTTGGTAATTGAACGCCGAGCCACGACAAACCACGCCGAATATGGGCCTATTCTCGCCCATATGGACCCTTTATTCACCGAAAATGGGCCAAAAATTGGGCCAATATCGACGTCTGGGGCGACGGCTAGATGACCAACCGCCACCAGCGCCGATTGTATCGCCAGCTCGCCTCAAGGGACGATTTTTATGCCTCCTGGGGGTCCAACGGCTGAAGATGCTCCTATGCTCGGTTAAAAACACGTGTTTCTGCAAATGGCCACAGAAGTCCATTTGAGAAAAATATTATGCCAAAGGGCATATTCTCTACCAAGTACCAATGCCAAATAAACAGGCATTGACTCAAATCTGTCTTGACCTCTCAGGCTCTCACCAACCATCTCTCTAATCCATCCCGAAAACATCTCTCCAATCCTTTTACAGCCATTTCCTAATCCCACCACTCAAGACGCCAAGAGGGGCATCACGATCCGTCCAAACCCGACCTCCCCCGGAGAAATCCCCTCCCGTCAAAATCCTCCAATAGACGAGATGCTCCGCGCTAGCGCCGCCTCTCCCGCGCTCCCACCCTGTCGGTCTCGGTCCGCAGAGCCATGCTCCTGTCGCCGCCAACCCCGTGGCCGCGCGTCAAGCCCGTGCGCTTGAATCGTCTCCCGCAGTGCAAAGACCGGCTCCTCTCGCTTCCCCGCGGCCGGCGGCCGAGGGCGCCGCGGCGGCTCGGCGTGTGCATGGCCGAGATGGCCTGGGTCGGGAGCGAGTCGCCCCGAGAGCTTGGGGTTTCTGACGGGGAGGGGGACGCGATGCTGGGAGGCGACAAGTTGCCCGGTCCGAGGGCGGAGGCGGCGGCCACCCGGTGGACGCCCGTCGAGGCGGCGCTGAATCGCATGGTTAGTGCTCGTTTTTGCTACCACGCTTGTTCATATTGGCATATGTTGATGCTTTTCGGAATCTCATAGGAGTATATATCTTGCGACTTAGCATGAGCCTTGCTCATTTACGGAGTGGTATAGTTTCTAACCAGTGCTGATGCCTTTTAAATGAGCTCTGATCATTACAAGTTGGAACTCTGTCAGGCCGAAAGGGATGAAGCTTTACCAAAAAGGAACTGAAACGCCCGAATATTCTGATTTGGTCTCTGCAGAGAATATGCATTGCTTTAGTAGAGTATCATTGTGGCTTGTACGTGTGTCTAGTTGCAATAATTTGTGCCGAGCTCAGCTGTTTTCATATTATTGTTATTTATAAACAGATTTTGTATACACATTTAGTTTGTTTAGCTGTAGAGTACTCTAGGTATCTGATGCCTGATTTATACTACTGTATCTGATTAGTTTTTGAAAGAGGAACTTAGATGCTCCAGCTTAAGCTTCCTACGGAGATGTGATTAAACATTATGGTTGAAATCACATTTAAATGGATGTAAAGGTTAACCGTGTGCTGTTTATGTTCGAGAAAAAAGTCTGCTATTTACTTGGAATTCCGGATCCTGTACTGAAATTTTACCATTGCATGCCAGAGTAAATGGCTGGTGGCTGTTTCTTTTGCTCTTGCAGCTCTTTGGAAGCGTGATGCTGAAATTATGTGGGCTTTGATGGGTGCGGTTGCGAACACTGTGCTTTCGTCCATTCTTAAAAAGCTGCTCAACCACGAAAGGCCGGCACCGGCTTTGCGGTCTGATCCTGGGATGCCATCATCCCATGCCCAATCCATTTTCTATGCTGCAACATTTCTAGTTCTTTCAGGTAAGCTCTTCAAGAATCAAGATTCATAAAACCATCATACTATTTTTCAGTATATTCTCCTGGCAACATCAAAAGCATAAGTGCTGACTGGAGCTCCGTCCTAATTCATTTTAATCATGACACAGTATGTGCATAACTATACGTTTTCCTCAGTTTTTGTTATATGGCTTTTCTATTCTAGTAAACACAATGGATGGAAACTCAATTATGAATAATGTGCTCATTTTCATATTTTGTGGTATAGAAAGAAACTAAGATGCTTATCAGTTAGAGGTTTGAGTAAACAATACCTCCATGGATGTTAGCACTCCAATATCCACCTGTTTGTCGAATGAAAAGGAATGGATGACTTATCTCATGTGGCTCTTTTTCTTTCTTTCTTTTTTGTGAACTTCATGTGGCTCTTTTTGCAACACAGTGTTCTCCTGGCTTGGGACAAATTATCTGGCAATGATTCTTGGGGCTACAACTGTAGCATTGGCCTCCTATCTAGTAAGAATTCTACTTGGCAGACTCTTTCACCTTTAATTATCTCAATTGCAGGACCATACTCTTGGGTTACACAATCTTTAAGCTTTTTAGCGCGTTATAATCAATTCCTATTTCTTGGTAGACTCTTCCATCTTTAATCATCCCAAATACAGGATCATGCTCTTGGGTTACAGTCTTTAAGTTCTTTAGCGCATTTTAATCTTAACCCCCTTATGTGTGTGCAGTCATGGCTACGGGTGTCGCAGCGTCTCCACACACTGAACCAGATTCTCGTGGGCGCTGCTGTAGGATCAGCCTTCAGCGCTCTGTGGTTCGCGCTCTGGCATTTGCTCGTGCGGGAAGCTTTTGCTTCCTCGTTGTGGGTCCAAATTCCAGTCGTCCTTGGTTCAGTAGTGTTCTCTGTTTCCTTCGTCGTCTACATCATTCAGCACTGGCTCAAGGATGAGTAATGATATAGATAGCACGCAACAGGTTAATGGACAGTGAAACCAATCGGCCAGAGAAGGTTTTATCCGCACTCTCTGGGAATTACACGCAGAAAGGAGCTCACACAATGGTTCACTAAACAGAACAGACAGCAGTTTTGATTTACTACTGTATATCATTGATCCGTGTAACATATATCAGACGATTGGTGCTTGCTTGCTTAGCTTGTTCATTCATGCTTCATTTTTCTCGGATGCTGTTGATGCTGATGCAATTCTGGATGTAACACGGCAATATGCAGCTGATGCTGATGCAATTCTGGATGTAACACGGCAATATGCAGTTGTTGCTGATGCAATTCTGGATGTAACACAGTGAATCATTCAGTATCATCGTCGTGTGCAATAGGAGATCTTTTGACACATTGATGAATATGTACTGGCTCTTCACTCGTCTTTAACAGATTCTTTTTTGTGGCGTCGCCACTGGCCAAGTGTTCGTCCTCAGACTGCATAAGCTTTCAGCCAATAGAGTGACTGGGGTTCGTTCATCTTGGTTATATGTACTCCCTCCGTTCAAAATTACTTGTCGTTCAAATTTGAACTAAACTAAAACCATGACGAGTAATTTGGAACGGAGGGAGTAGTGGTTTACCAGGCTAGCACGCCCTCATGTGGTTCATTAAACCGATCCGCCCACAATGATAAAATAAGATACGTACTACTCCCTCCGTAAAATATAAGAGCTACAATGTTTCTGAGAGTGGCAAACCCAACAGATACTACAATGATTCAAATCTATCAGGTACTAATGTCCTGAGGGTACCAAATCTAGGGTCATCGACGTTTCTGAAACTTTGGAGGTTGTAAGGAGCACCTCAGGCCAAATGGCATCGCCCACGGGGGTTGCTCTTTTTCAATAAAGACACCCAAAAGCATTTAGTACAATGGATAAACAATTGAACATAGAACAGTCAATAAAAAATAAAATTACATTCAAAAGCATATTAGTCTTCTTCCTCTAATTGCATGCCGTCCACTAAAAATTACAAATTACACTAAATCAAAAACAACAAAATATAACCGCATGGGACATGTGGTTAGCAAAATCAAAATTCATATAGGCGATTTAAAAAAAAGGCTTTGAAGACCGCAATAGTCACCCACTCCTTAGACAAGATCTATAAATCATTGAAACAACATGATTTGAGGGTTGGAGAAACCCAAAATAATGCCTCGCATGTATGTAGAATCAGATGTCAGGTGCTTGGAAAAAAAGTGTGATCCAATGTATAAAAAGCTGAAAAAGTCAAGGAAAAAGTAGAGTGCATGTGTACCATAGTCTTTTTTTTCTAATTCTAAGATGATGTCCATTAGTTTATCTTGCATTGGGAAGAAAAAAGTTAATGTAGATGTCCCAAACTATTTTTTCTCATGAGGCATATGTATCCATACATTACCATAGTTGTCGAAGTCGCCGGAGCAATAGTCAGGCAAAAGCCCTCCCACCAGCGCCGAATCAGACATCATAAGGTAATCTTCGCCACCACGTCAATATCGCAGAGAAGCAAAACCTAAGAAAATCAAATGAGGTGGACGGGTCCCTACTCCTCTTGCGTCAGGACAAGGAAGAGGAAGGGCACCAGAGCTGGTGAGTTTTAGCTAGGTAAAGGGCACAGTAAGGCTGGGTACTCGCCCTCTGGTGCCACTAAAATAACAGGCATATAATCAAACCTACAGAAACAGCACGGCAATGAAACCTTGCTCGGGTAAACAAGACCCAGATCAAAACTGCAATTGTCAAAATCGACTCCATTTGAGTTCACCATGGACGATTACTACTCATATCCACATTCCTCGTATTATTTTGCTCAACCAACTATGCAACGAGGGACTTACGGTAAGGGGGAGTCGAGCCAATCCTGGATGGAGGTGGCCCATTCCACATTTTTTTTACAGAGGAAGCGGCAAAGGAGGATTGTAGTGATCACAGCCGATCACCAAAAGAGAAAACTTATACAAGCTTCTTTTCTCTCTAGGAAGTATAGTTAGAGCTTTTGTTAGGACCTCTGCATGGAGAAGATGCATCTTCAGCTAGCTCTAATCGCTGTTGGTGTTGGTGCTATTCGAGTCCCCTGCCTGGGACTGGCTCACCGGCATGTAGGACCAGGCAATGGCTGCTGTGCCGAGGGTAACTGCTATGCCAACTGAACCCCAGAACCACTTCTGCCTCATCTTACGCTTGTTCCGCTGTTGCCTGGACATCTCTGCAAGATGTAAGAGGAAAACACTTAGGACAAGTCTTACACCACATTTCATTTTGGAATCTTCCAATGAATGTTCCTCACACAACAGCCAATAGCACGATATGCATATATCAAGGATCAGGGCAACTAGAAACACTGCATGTCTGGTTAATTCATCAAGAAAAGAATCTGCTTCCGCGGATGTCATTTTTCTCAACTAACGCATGGAACAGAAGATTTATGTGCAGTAAGTAAGATTAACGGTTGATACCAACAAGCTAACAAATACTCCCTCCGTAAAAGAAATATAAGAGCGTTTAGATCACTGTACTAGTCTACATCGTAAAAATATGTACGAAATGCATAGATTAATGTATTGAGTTCAGTATGAGTACCGATAGCTTCTTGGTTTCTTTGAGACATCTCCCTGTTTGCTGCTTCATAGTACTGGACCCTATCTGATAGCCTTGCGATCTCAAAGTTCTTTGCTGAAATCACACTTTCCATCTCTGACTCAACTTCTACACGAGCAATTCCCCGGGCAATAGCAGCAGCTACCAGTTGTGAAACAGTTATTTGTTGGCACAACTCAGCTCCAGGATCCGCACTTGTATCATCATCGTTCTCAGCTACAGTTGGAGATGGAAGTGACAAGGCGATCAGCGATAGGTGATGACTAAGCTTCTTCCATTCCTTTTGCCAGGTCTCAGCTACCTCCTCAGCTTGTTTCCTACCCTCAATTTCTGTCAACATGCTTAACCGCATTTCACGGTATTCGTCATCAATACATCGAGAAGATCGAGTTGCACCATCGCTTGATATTTCTACATTTTAAACAAATCTGACTTAGTGCAAATGAAGCATTATAAATTAAACAACAAGCATACATGTCAGATTAGGAGGCCAAGGATGATCCTATCAGTAGCAGAATGCAACCAAGTGATTAGACAAATTATGCATGCAGCATAAACAAATCTTGGATATATCACTTAGGAATTATTATTACTTTTAGATCATAGCCATATTCATAATAAATAACTTTAGCTCATAGCCCTACTGCTAGCAGTGATTGCTTCGCACAGTTCGATCATAAAAGATAAGACTACAACCAACCAAAAAATCATATGAAACAGATGACACAGATGGCACATTGACTATAAAGGCCTCAACCAAATATAGGAAGCCATACAGAAACACTGAGATGATCATAGTTCACACACAATAAACCTGCATATATAGCCTATATAAACATAATAACATTAAGTTAGGAACCAAGTCAGTGCCTGAAAACCTAGGAATGCCCATCTTAGCAAACGCTATCAGAAACATGTCTTGCATCAGCATAAAGGCAAATACTCCCTCCGGTCCTTATTACTCTGCATATTAGGTTTGTCCGAAGTCAATCCCATTCAACTTTGACCAAGTTTATATAAAAAATTATAAACATTCACATAACAACACCAATATCTTTAGATTCATCTTGTAATATATTTTCATATTATATTTATTAGATATTATAGATGTTAATAATTTTTAATATAAATTTGGTCAAACTTAGCAAAGTTTGACTTTCGGCAAAACCAATGTGCAGAGTAAAAAGGACCAGAGGGAGTAACATATAGGCCAGGACTGACTCACTAGAAAAGTAGGTTCAATGATACACCATAGTAAACTGCAATGGCAAGTTGCACAGAAAACATGACTCTGAGCTTTTGGAATAAAGAGAACTAAACCAAGAGTATTCTATCCTATGGAGTTCCTTTTTTTTGGCTAATTTGTTTCACCATTTCCATCTTATAACTTATATAGATTGTTGCTACAGGCAACCAGGAACAACCAACCACAGAGATCAGTTTAAAGCAAGATGCTAAGCAGGTAAGCATATACGCAAACTAATTGCTATCTTCAACCAACGATATCTAAATAAGCGTTTACATTCCAGTTTAAGCTTAAGAATTTTTGCTGCGGGTAAACAGGAACAACCGACCAGAGACATCAGTTCAAAGCAAGATGCAAAGCATATACACAAACTAATTGCTATCTTCAATCTAAGATATCTAAACAAGAGTCTACTCTGCTAAAAACAAATGAGCAAAGCATACGTTAGCATAAACTGAGTGGTACCTTCAAATGCGTCGTAAAATTCTGCACCAGGTGTGCCAACAGACGTCCCATAAGGAGAACTGGGCTTCCACCACCCCTGCCCACCAGCATCCTCAGCCTCAGAGTTACTAGTCACACTCTGTGAATCCTGAGGTTCAAGGAAGGCATCATTTTCGCCATCTCTTGGCATTCCATTGTTGACAAGCATTCCAACATTGACAGGCCTCACCAACGCATCTGGACTTTCATGCTGAAACTCGAACTCGGGCTGATCCTGCTCATCTTGGCCAAAATGGGTCGCCTTGCCTTTCTGCACCCCTTCATTCTGCCCATCCAAGGTCTCCTTCACACCATTGTTAACCACACCATCACTCTCTTGTGAGAACCTAAACTCAGACTCCTGCACTCGAAAGGCTTCAGACTTTTTCGGCAAAGCAGGCAGCCCCTCGGGAAACTTCGGCAGGCTACCCTCACTTCCGACATCGCCCTGGGAAGATGTCTTGATCAGGCCAGGTCCACGGCGTTTATGGTTGATGAGATACGGCGACCAGGTTCCAGGGAACGATGACGGCGAGTCTGGCAGCGGCGTGCTCTCGGGCGTGGAGTAGAGCGCTGGCAAGGTGCTGGTCCTGGCAGGAGCCACCGGCACAGGTATGGGCTTCTCGGAGGACTTCTCAGGGGGTAGCGGCGCAGCTGGAGGCGGCTTGGGAACAAGCTTCTGGAGGTTGGGAAGGGAGCCGGTCTCCAGGAAGGGGTCCAAGACGTAGTGCGTGATGGTCGGCATGGGGACGTGGCTGCCGGAATCAGAAGGGGCGGTCACCGTAGATTCTGCGTTGCTCGCACCAACGAGGTCCTGAATCACAATAGACAAAACCAGAGCAGGTTAGAATGGATCAAACCCTCTTCCCATCCGTATTGTAGCGAAGAAATAGGGCGCCAATATTAGGAGATTCCGATCCAAAATATTCGGAAACATCTGCAACGAAACACGTAGGCACCCTACCCCCTATCCTTCGGAAACAATACGCAGCATAAGATACCGACGAGATGAGCCGCTCAAATCATCCGGAAAAAGGGAATAAAGGAGAAATCGACAATATTCTTCGCCCAAATTTAGAAGAACAAAATCGCCGAAAACGAATCGCGCAATCAATCAAACACGCCCCGAATCGAAGGCCCGCTGCAGAAATTCGACCCCGAACCCGACCAAATCTACCTACGCGACCCGCAGAGCAGAACCCCAAATCCGCCTCCGTTCCAAACGCCGGGAACCAGCACCGCAGCCGCTCGAAGGAAAACGAATCCCCAAACCCAGGCGGCGTAGAAGATTCGTCGCGAAATAGTCACCTGCGACCCGCCGGGGAGGGGGGTGGCGCCTCCGCGCCTCGCCTGGTCGGAGGAAACCCTAGCCCGCGGCAGCGCCTCGCCGTCCTCCTCCTCCTTCCGCCGCCGCCGCCTCTCGCCTTTCGAAAGTTATGAGGGCAGGGCAAAATAAGCGGCGCGAGACGGACCAGCCAGGCGGCAACCTCAGAGGAAAATATACTAAAATACACTTCCTCGCTCGAGAGGGACAGGGGAAGGGGGAGGGGAGGGGAGAGAAAGAGCGCCGCTGATTTTCGGTATTTATTTCGCCCCGGGGTGTGGGATTTTTCTACCACTGCCTGGAAAACACGAAAGGAGACACGGAGGCGCGCGGGGCCCGGGCGTCAGCGGCGGCGCGGGTAGGGGGTCGGGTGCGCCGGGGCTCCTCTATTCTTGGAAGGGAAGAAAGGGGAGGGGATTGTGACTGGGTGGTGGGGGGCGCGAGGAATGCACGGTCGGGGGTGGATGGATCTCGGCTCGGTTGCGTCCGGGTGGGTAACGACCGGGCGCGGCCGCAGGGGGGCTGCTGTTGGCTGCTGCACCGCACCGAATCGCGTGGGCGAGGTCAGTTGACCACGTGATGCACGCAGCTGGCCTGCCTGACCGCTGGCCCCCGCGTGGCCGTGTGGGTATCTGGGTGGGTGGATGGATGCGTTATCTTTTCTCCTTCTCGTGAGGAACAGAATATGTTGTGTCTTTGTCAACGAGTCTCGGGCCTTCCAGGGGTTTCGTCTCGTCCCGCATGCCACCGACGCGTCCTGTCTATCTTTTCGCTCACGGTTGGGATAAAAGATCGTGACCATGTATTCGGGGCTTCTTGTTCAGCAAGTTCTGTGGTCTGTGCAGGTGTGCCTCCATCCGTATAGCCTTTTTGTAGGAGGACGATGCCCTCTGGATGTGTTTGGTTGCCCGCATCAATTTTGACTTGTTTGCATGCACTTCTCAATCGGGGCTAGCTAAGAAAAACAGTCTATACACCATCATTTGGTTGCCTGCATATAGGTTAGCTGCATGACGAAATTAATTTTAACCCCCGTTTGGTTGACCGCATCGTATTAGGCGCACACAGGACTCGTTGTTTGGTTGCAACCTGCATTAGGTGATGTCACCACTTTTCACTAGTGGTGACCTTACAACACACGATTAACAGTTTCACTCCTAATTATGAAACAAATTACTGTTCATCCTAACTACTATTAAATGACATTGCATATTATTAAGAGCCAAATGGCTGAATGGGGGGTGGGGGGTTCATCATCCCTCCCCTTCCTCTTTTGCTTCCTCCTCCTCTGCTGCTATTCTTGCTATTCTTCTTCAGATCCTTGTCTAACCTCTGTTATCCCACATTGCATGTGCCCACTCCAGCCTTTTGTTCTTCCAAGCTTCGTTGTCAAATGCCTCAACACCATGGCCACCGAGGTCAAGATCGTCAGGCGTCATCTCTTCCTCTTCAGGCACCAATTCATCAACACCCCATTGCAGGATCCAGTTATCCAAAATGTAACATGCTAGAACAATCTTAACCTGGGTAGGGTAAGGGTGGAATGGCTTCTAATCCAGGATCTTGAACCTGTTATTGAGAGCTCCAAATGCCCTTGCAACCGTTACTCTAAGGTTGGAGTGTCTGGGATTGAACAGCTCCTGTGGAGTCCTAAGTTAGTTCCTACCAAAGAACTTGTTCAGATGGTACTTGGTTTTCCTGAAGGGTGAAAGAACACCTTGACGACATGCATAGCCAACATCTTCTAAGTAGAACTTGTCATCAGGGATGTTGATGCCGTCCGGGCGACTGATGTTGTCAGTGAGTATGTTAGCATCATGTGCTGACCATTCCCAGACAGCCAGCACATAAGTGAACTTCATATCAAAGTCAATAACATCAAGCACATTTCTGACTTGTGTAGTGCTTCCTCCCCCTGAATGATGCAGCTTGTGACTTTGGCACTCTGGCAGTGACATGAGTATCATCTATTGCCCCAATGCAATCCTGAAATGGCAATACAAGATTGTGTTAGTGCTCACCTTGAATTATCCAAGCATATGAAGAAATGAACTACATACATACTGCAGTGCTCACCTTGAAGTATGGATACCGTCTTGGACTTGTGTGAATCATGGTAGGAGTCCGGTCAGTTGGTGACTTTATCATCTCTCGTCTGGGCTCCCCAACAGCATAGGACACTTGCTTGAAGTACCTTGAGATGGTCTCCATGCATTGATCTCCTGAACGTGTTGTGGATAACCCTGAACCTTTGGTTATGGCTAACAATATGAAGGAACATGGCCACTTGATCATCCCCACTGGTGTGGATGCTATCTTCTAGCAGCCCCCGGACCTGAAGGTCTGAACAAGTCCGGCAAATGGTGCTCTTTTCATTCTAAGCATCCACAGAGCCTCTGTGTCGTTGCAGTTGTATATGTAGTTCAGATTGGAGATTCTCTCTTGCTCCTGCATAAGCATTGGACCATATCTGATGACAAGTCTCTCAGCACGACGAACAACTTTCTTGTGCATGAACATGACCAATGCCTGAATCACAGCTATCAGTGCTCCGACCTGAAGTACCAGCTGCATCCGTGCGTCCATAACCTAGTCCACATCGAGGGTGTGTTGAGCAATGGGGAAATCGATCCTACACTTTGCCTAACGGCCTAACAACGGTAGCGGTGACCGAGTAAATGGGTGAGAGTGGGATCGGGGTGAGCCTAGATTTGGCGTCGTGCCCGATTTCCATCTCCCGCCATCCCCGCTCGCTTTCGCCCTGTCCCCCCCCCTCCCGCGTGCGAGCTTGTGCCGCCCACAGTCTGGCTCGGTAGAAACTATCGATGATTCAGCGGTTTCTACCAAGCCAGACTGAGGATTACTTTAAGCTTCGTGCGCATGTGAGCCAGCCTACTGTGTACACAATCAGACACACATTTTGTGGCCCAACTGGGCCTTGTTGCGATTTCGTTGGCAACCAAACGCGCCTTTTGTGAGCATTTTTTATTTTACTATGTAGAGCAATATCAGACTTCAACAAACATATACGGGCAATTGTACTTGCCTAGTCTTATTTTTTAACACAATACAATCAAAGTCGCTCACATACATGAGCATACACTCACCCTCACGTCTTACTCCTTTGAGCACATTCGAGAGACGGAGTCGGCATAACATCTTGAGATTTCACGAAGTCACCACAGGCGCATTGCACTCGATGGGAAAGTGTCATCACACTGAGCGAACATTGCCGGAATCCTGAAATAAATTCAGGAATAATACGAGCACCAATGTCAAGTCTATGACTTAAACCCTGGTGGCTGGTGATACCACTGTCCTGTTGGGAAACGTAGTAATTTCAAAAAAAATCCTACGCACACGCAAGATCATGGTGATGCATAGCAACGAGAGGGGAGAGTGTTGTCTACGTACCCTCGTAGACCGAAAGCGGAAGCGTTAGCACAATGCGGTTGATGTAGTCATACGTCTTCACGATCCGACCGATCAAGTACCGAACGTACGGCACCTCCGAGTTCAGCACACGTTCAGCCCGATGACGTCCCTCGAACTCCGATCCAGCCGAGTGTTGAGGGAGAGTTTCATCAGCACGACGGCGTGGTGACGATGTTGATGTTCTACCGACGCAGGGCTTCGCCTAAGCATCGCTACAGTATTATCGAGGTGGACTATGGTGGAGGGGGCACCGCACACGGCTAAAAGATCAACTTGATCAATTGTTGTCTTTGGGGTGCCCCATGCCCCCGTATATAAAAGAGTGGAGGAGGGGGGGCCGGCCCTCTCTATGGCGCGCCCTAGGGGAGTCCTACTCCCACCAGAAGTAGGATTTCCCTTTTCCTAGTAGAACTAGGAGCCCTTCCATGTAGTAGGAGTAGGAGGGAAGGAAAGGGAAGGGAAAAGGAGAAGGAAGGAAGGGGGTGCCCCCCTCCCTAGTCCAATTCGGACCAGCCCATGGGGAGGGGTGTGTCCACCCTTTGAGGCCTTTCTCTCCTTTCCCGTATGGCCCATTAAGGCCCAATACGAATTCCCGTAACTCCCCGGTACTCTCGAAAATACCCAAATGACTCGGAACCTTTCCGATGTCCGAATTGAAGGAAATATGCCCTAGAGGCAATAATAAAGTTATTATTTATTTCCTTACAATCATGATAAATGTTTATTATTCATGCTAGAATTGTATTAACCGGAAACATAATACATGTGTGAATACATAGACAAACAAAGTGTCACTAGTATGCCTCTACTTGACTAGCTCGTTAATCAAAGATGATTATGTTTCCTAACCATGAACAATGAGTTGTTATTTGATTAACGAGGTCACATCATTAGTTGAATGATATGATTGACATGACCCATTCCATTAGCTTAGCACCCGATCGTTTAGTATGTTGCTATTGCTTTCTTCATGACTTATACATGTTCCTATGACTATGAGATTATGCAACTCCCGTTTACCGGAGGAACACTTTGGGTGCTACCAAACGTCACAACGTAACTGGGTGATTATAAAGGAGCATTACAGGTGTCTCCAAATGTAGATGTTGGGTTGGCGTATTTCGAGATTAGGATTTGTCACTCCGATTGTCGGAGAGGTATCTCTGGGCCCTCTCGGTAATACACATCACATAAGCCTTGCAAGCATTACAACTAATATGTTAGTCGTGAGATGATGTATTACGGAACGAGTAAAGAGACTTGCCGGTAACGAGATTGAACTAGGTATTGGATACCGACGATCGAATCTCGGGCAAGTAACATACCGATGACAAAGGGAACAACGTATGTTGTTATGCGGTCTGACCGATAAAGATCTTCGTAGAATATGTAGGAGCCAATATGGGCATCCAGGTCCCGCTATTGGTTATTGACCAGAGACGTGTCTCGGTCATGTCTACATTGTTCTCGAACCCGTAGGGTCCGCACGCTTAAGGTTACGATGACAGTTACATTATGAGTTTATGCATTTTGATGTACCGAAGGTTGTTCGGAGTCCCGGATGTGATCACGGACATGACGAGGAGTCTCTAAATGGTCGAGACGTAAAGATTGATATATTGGAAGCCTATGTTTGGACATCGGAAGTGTTCCGGGTGAAATCGGGATTTTACCGGGTTACCGGGAGGTTACCGGAACCCCCCGGGAGCCATATGGGCCTTCATGGGCCTTAGTGGAAAGGTGAAAGGGCTGCCCACAAGGGCTGCGCGCCTCCCCCCTTCCCCTAGTCCTATTAGGACTAGGAGAGGTGGCCGGCCACCCTTCTCCCTCTTTCCCCCTTTGGGGAATCCTAGTTGGAATAGGATTGGGGGGGAGTCCTACTCCCGGAAGGAGTAGGACTCCTCCTGCGCCCTCTCCTCCTGGCCGGCGCCCCCTCCCCCCTTGGCTCCTTTATATACTGAGGTAGAGGCACCCCAAAGACACACAAGTTGATCCACGTGATCTATTCCTTAGCCGTGTGCGGTGCCCCCTGCCACCATATACCTCGATAATACTGTAGCGGAGTTTAGGCGAAGCCCTGCTGCTGTAGTTCATCAAGATCGTCACCACGCCGTCGTGCTGACGGAACTCTTCCCCGACACTTTGTTGGATCGGAGTCCGGGGATCGTCATCGAGCTAAACGTGTGCTCGAACTCGGAGGTGCCGTAGTTTCGGTACTTGATCGGTTGGATCGTGAAGACGTACGACTACTTCCTCTACGTCGTGTCATCGCTTCCGCAGTCGGTCTGCGTTGGGTACGTAGACAACACTCTCCCCCTCGTTGCTATGCATCACATGATCTTGCGTGTGCGTAGGAAATTTTTTGAAATTACTACGAAACCCAAAAGTGGCATCCGAGCCTAGGTTATTTATGTTGATGTTATATGCACGAGTAGAACACAAGTGAGTTGTGGACGATACAAGTCATACTGCCTACCAGCATGTCATACTTTGGTTCGGTGGTATTGTTGGACGAGACGACCCGGACCAACCTTACGCGTACGCTTACGCGAGACCGGTTCCCTCGACGTGCTTTGCACAGAGATGGCTTGCGGGCGACTGTCTCTCCAACTTTAGTTGAACCAAGTATAGCTACGCCCGGTCCTTGCGAAGGTTAAAACGGAGTCTATTTGACAAACTATCGTTGTGGTTTTGATGCGTAGGTGAGATTGGTTCTTACTTAAGCCCGTAGCAGCCACGTAAAACATGCAACAACAAAGTAGAGGACGTCTAACTTGTTTTTGCAGGGCATGTTGTGATGTGATATGGTCAAGACATGATGCTGAATTTTATTGTATGAGATGATCATGTTTTGTAACCGAGTTATCGGCAACTGGCAGGAGCCATATGGTTGTCGTTTTATTGTATGCAATGCAATCGCGATGTAATATTACTAAACGGTAGTGATAGTCGTGGAAGCATAAGATTGGCGAGACGACAACGATGCTACGATGGAGATCAAGGTGTCGCGCCGGTGACGATGGTGATCATGACGGTGCTTCGGAGATGGAGATCACAAGCACAAGATGATGATGGCCATATCATATCTTATATTGATTGCATGTGATGTTTATCTTTTTATGCATCTTATCTTGCTTTGATTGACGGTAGCATTATAAGATGATCTCTCACTAAATTATCAAGAAGTGTTCTCCCTGAGTATGCACCGTTGCCAAAGTTCGTCATGCCCAGACACCACGTGATGATCGGGTGTGATAAGCTCTACGTCCATCTACAACGGGTGCAAGCTAGTTTTTGCACACGCAGAATACTCAGGTTAAACTTGACGAGCCTAGCATATGCAGATATGGCCTCGGAACACGGAGACCGAAAGGTCGAGCGTGAATCATATAGTAGATATGATCAACATAACGATGTTCACCATTGAAAACTACTCCATCTCACGTGATGATCGGTCATGGTTTAGTTGATTTGGATCACGTAATCACTTAGAAGATTAGAGGGATGTCTATCTAAGTGGGAGTTCTTAAGTAATATGATTAATTGAACTTAAATCTATCATGAACTTAGTACCTGATAGTATCTTGCTTGTTTATGTTGATTGTAGATAGATGGCTCGTGCTGTTGTTCCGTTGAATTTTAATGCGTTCCTTGAGAAAGCAAAGTTGAAAGATGATGGTAGCAATTACACGGACTGGGTCCGTAACTTGAGGATTATCCTCATTGCTGCTCAGAAGAATTACGTTCTGGAAGCACCGCTGGGTGCCAGGCCTGCTGCTGGAGCAACACCAGATGTTATGAACGTCTGGCAGAGCAAAGCTGATGACTACTCGATAGTTCAGTGTGCCATGCTTTACGGCTTAGAATCGGGACTTCAACGACGTTTTGAACGTCATGGAGCATATGAGATGTTCCAGGAGTTGAAGTTAATATTTCAAGCAAATGCCCGGATTGAGAGATATGAAGTCTCCAATAAGTTCTATAGCTGCAAGATGGAGGAGAACAGTTCTGTCAGTGAGCATATACTCAAAATGTCTGGGTATAATAATCACTTGATTCAATTGGGAGTTAATCTTCCGGATGATTGCGTCATTGACAGAATTCTCCAATCACTGCCACCAAGCTACAAGAGCTTCATGATGAACTATAATATGCAAGGGATGAACAAGACTATTCCCGAGCTCTTCACAATGCTGAAAGCTGCAGAGGTAGAAATCAAAAAGGAGCATCAAGTGTTGATGGTTAATAAAACCACTAGTTTCAAGAAAAAGGGCAAAGGGAAGAAGAAGGGGAACTTCAAGAAGAACGGCAAACAAGTTGCTGCTCAAGAGAAGAAACCCAAGTCTGGACCTAAGCCTGAAACTGAGTGCTTCTACTGCAAGCAGACTGGTCACTGGAAGCGGAACTGCCCCAAGTATTTGGCGGATAAGAAGGATGGCAAGGTGAACAAAGGTATATGTGATATACATGTTATTGATGTGTACCTTACTAGAGCTCGCAGTAGCACCTGGGTATTTGATACTGGTTCTGTTGCTAATATTTGCAACTCGAAACAGGGACTACGGAATAAGCGGGCACTGGCAAAGGACGAGGTGACGATGCGCGTGGGAAACGGTTCCAAAGTCGATGTGATCGCGGTCGGCACGCTACCTCTACATCTACCTTTGGGATTAATATTAGACCTAAATAATTGTTATTTGGTGCCAGCGTTGAGCATGAACATTATATCTGGATCTTGTTTAATGCAAAACGGTTATTCATTTAAATCGGAGAATAATGGTTGTTCTATTTATATGAGTAATATCTTTTATGGTCATGCACCCTTGGAGAGTGGTCTATTCTTATTGAATCTCGATAGTAGTAATACACATATTCATAATGTTGAAGCCAAAAGATGCAGAGTTGATAATGAAAGTGCAACTTATTTGTGGCACTGTCGTTTAGGTCATATCGGTGTAAAGCGCATGAAGAAACTCCATACTGATGGACTTTTGGAACCACTTGATTATGAATCACTTGGTACTTGCGAACCGTGCCTCATGGGCAAGATGACTAAAACACCGTTCTCCGGTACTATGGAGAGAGCAACAGATTTGTTGGAAATCATACATACCGATGTATGTGGTCCGATGAATATTGAGGCTCGTGGCGGATATCGTTATTTCCTCACCTTCACAGATGATTTAAGCAGATATGGATATATCTACTTAATGAAACATAAGTCTGAAACATTTGAAAAGTTCAAAGAATTTCAGAGTGAAGTTGAAAATCATAGTAACAAGAAAATAAAGTTTCTACTATCTGATCGTGGAGGAGAATATTTGAGTTATGAGTTTGGTGTACATTTGAAAAACTGTGGAATAGTTTCGCAACTCACGCCACCCGGAACACCACAGCGTAATGGTGTGTCCGAACGTCGTAATCGTACTTTACTAGATATGGTGCGATCTATGATGTCTCTTACTGATTTACCGCTATCGTTTTGGGGTTATGCTCTAGAGATGGCTGCATTCACGTTAAATAGGGCACCATCAAAATCCGTTGAGACGACGCCTTATGAACTGTGGTTTGGCAAGAAACCAAAGTTGTCGTTTCTTAAAGTTTGGGGCTGCGATGCTTATGTGAAAAAGCTTCAACCTGATAAGCTCGAACCCAAATCGGAGAAATGTGTCTTCATAGGATACCCAAAGGAAACTGTTGGGTACACCTTCTATCACAGATCCGAAGGCAAAACATTCGTTGCCAATAATGGATCCTTTCTAGAGAAGAGTTTCTCTCGAAAGAAGTGAGTGGGAGGAAAGTAGAACTTGATGAGGTAACTGTACCTGCTCCCTTACTGGAAAGTAGTACATCACAGAAAACTGTTTCAGTGACACCTACACCAGTTAGTGAGGAAGCCAATGATAATAATCATGAAACTTCAGATCAAGATACTACTGAACCTCGTAGATCAACCAGAGTAAGATCCGCACCAGAGTGGTACGGTAATCCTGTTCTGGAAGTCATGCTACTAGATCATGATGAACCTACGAACTATGAAGAAGCGATGGTGAGCCCAGATTCCGCAAAGTGGCTTGAAGCCATGAAATCTGAGATGGGATCCATGTATGAGAACAAAGTATGGACTTTGGTTGACTTGCCCGATGATCGGCAAGCAATTGAGAATAAATGGATCTTTAAGAAGAAGACTGACGCTGATGGTAATGTTACTGTCTACAAAGCTCGACTTGTCGCAAAAGGTTTTCGGCAAGTTCAAGGGATTGACTACGATGAGACCTTCTCACCCGTAGCGATGCTTAAGTCCGTCCGAATCATGTCAGCGATTGCCGCATTTTATGATTATGAAATTTGGCAGATGGATGTCAAAACTGCATTCCTGAATGGATTTCTAGAAGAAGAGTTGTATATGATGCAACCGGAAGGTTTTGTCGATCCAAAGGGAGATAACAAAGTGTGCAAGCTCCAGCGATCCATTTATGGACTGGTGCAAGCCTCTCGGAGTTGGAATAAACGCTTTGATAGTGTGATCAAAGCATTTGGTTTTATACAGACTTTCGGAGAAGCCTGTATTTACAAGAAAGTGAGTGGGAGCTCTGTAGCATTTCTGATATTATATGTGGATGACATATTGCTGATTGGAAATGATATAGAATTTCTAGATAGCATAAAGGGATACTTGAATAAAAGTTTTTCAATGAAAGACCTCGGTGAAGCTGCTTACATATTAGGCATTAAGATCTATAGAGATAGATCAAGACGCTTAATTGGACTTTCACAAAGCACATACCTTGACAAAATTTTGAAAAAGTTCAAAATGGATCAAGCAAAGAAAGGGTTCTTGCCTGTGTTACAAGGTGTGAAGTTGAGTAAGACTCAATGCCCGACCACTGCAGAAGGTAGAGAGAATATGAAAGATGTTCCCTATGCATCAGCCATAGGATCTATCATGTATGCAATGCTGTGTACCAGACCTGATGTGTGCCTTGCTATAAGTTTAGCAGGGAGGTACCAAAGTAATCCAGGAATGGATCACTGGACAGCGGTCAAGAACATCCTGAAATACCTGAAAAGGACTAAGGATATGTTTCTCGTATATGGAGGTGACAAAGAGCTCACCGTAAAAGGTTACGTTGATGCAAGCTTTGACACTGATCCGAACGATTCTAAATCGCAAACCGGATACGTGTTTACATTAAACGGTGGAGCTGTCAGTTGGTGCAGTTCTAAACAAAGCGTCGTAGCGGGATCTACATGTGAAGCGGAGTACATAGCTGCTTCGGAAGCAGCGAACGAAGGAGTCTGGATGAAGGAGTTCATATCCGATCTAGGTGTCATACCTAGTGCATCGGGTCCAATGAAAATCTTTTGTGACAATACTGGTGCAATTGCCTTGGCAAAGGAATCCAGATTTCACAAAAGGACCAAACACATCAAGAGACGCTTCAACTCCATCCGGGATCTAGTCCAGGTGGGAGACATAGAGATTTGCAAGATACATACGGATCTGAATGTTGCAGACCCGTTGACTAAGCCTCTTCCACGAGCAAAACATGATCAGCACCAAAGCTCCATGGGTGTTAGAATCATTACAGTGTAATCTAGATTATTGACTCTAGTGCAAGTGGGAGACTGAAGGAAATATGCCCTAGAGGCAATAATAAAGTTATTATTTATTTCCTTACAATCATGATAAATGTTTATTATTCATGCTAGAATTGTATTAACCGGAAACATAATACATGTGTGAATACATAGATAAACAAAGTGTCACTAGTATGCCTCTACTTGACTAGCTCGTTAATCAAAGATGATTATGTTTCCTAACCATGAACAATGAGTTGTTATTTGATTAACGAGGTCACATCATTAGTTGAATGATCTGATTGACATGACCCATTCCATTAGCTTAGCACCCGATCGTTTAGTATGTTGCTATTGCTTTCTTCATGACTTATACATGTTCCTATGACTATGAGATTATGCAACTCCCGTTTACCGGAGGAACACTTTGGGTGCTACCAAACGTCACAACGTAACTGGGTGATTATAAAGGAGCATTACAGGTGTCTCCAAAGGTAGATGTTGGGTTGGCGTATTTCGAGATTAGGATTTGTCACTCCGATTGTCGGAGAGGTATCTCTGGGCCCTCTCGGTAATACACATCACATAAGCCTTGCAAGCATTACAACTAATATGTTAGTCGTGAGATGATGTATTACGCAGCGAGTAAAGAGACTTGCCGGTAACGAGATTGAACTAGGTATTGGATACCGACGATCGAATCTCGGGCAAGTAACATACCGATGACAAAGGGAACAACGTATGTTGTTATGCGGTCTGACCGATAAAGATCTTCGTAGAATATGTAGGAGCCAATATGGGCATCCAGGTCCCGCTATTGGTTATTGACCAGAGACGTGTCTCGGTCATGTCTACATTGTTCTCGAACCCGTAGGGTCCGCACGCTTAAGGTTACGATGACAGTTACATTATGAGTTTATGCATTTTGATGTACTGAAGGTTGTTCGGAGTCCCGGATGTGATCACGGACATGATGAGGAGTCTCGAAATGGTCGAGACGTAAAGATTGATATATTGGAAGCCTATGTTTGGACATCGGAAGTGTTCCGGGTGAAATCGGGATTTTACCGGGTTACCGGGAGGTTACCGGAACCCCCCGGGAGCCATATGGGCCTTCATGGGCCTTAGTGGAAAGGTGAAAGGGCTGCCCACAAGGGCTGCGCGCCTACCCCCTTCCCCTAGTCCTATTAGGACTAGGAGAGGTGGCCGGCCACCCTTCTCCCTCTTTCCCCCTTTGGGGAATCCTAGTTGGAATAGGATTGGGGGGGAGTCCTACTCCCGGAAGGAGTAGGACTCCTCCTGCGCCCTCTCCTCCTGGCCGGCGCCCCCTCCCCCCTTGGCTCCTTTATATACTGAGGTAGAGGCACCCCAAAGACACACAATTTGATCCACGTGATCTATTCCTTAGCCGTGTGCGGTGCCCCCTGCCACCATATACCTCGATAATACTATAGCGGAGTTTAGGCGAAGCCCTGCTGCTGTAGTTCATCAAGATCGTCACCACGCCGTCGTGCTGATGGAACTCTTCCCCGACACTTTGCTGGATCGGAGTCCGGGGATCGTCATCGAGCTGAACGTGTGCTCGAACTCGGAGGTGCCGTAGTTTCGGTACTTGATCAGTTGGATCGTGAAGACGTACGACTACTTCCTCTACGTTGTGTCATCGCTTCCGCAGTCGGTCTGCATTGGGTACGTAGACAACACTCTCCCCCTCGTTGCTATGCATCACATGATCTTGCGTGTGCATAGGAATTTTTTTGAAATTACTACGAAACCCAACACGAATATAGTCGTCCAGTATATCGATCTTTACGTCTCGACCATTTCGAGACTCCTCGTCATGTCCCCGATCTCATCCGGGACTCCGAACTCATTCGGTACATCAAAACACATAAACTCGTAATATAACCGTCATCGAACTTTAAGCGTGCGGACCCTACGGGTTCGAGAACTATGTAGACATGACCGAGACACATCTCCGGTCAATAACCAATAGCGGAACCTGGATGCTCATATTGGCTCCTACATATTCTACGAAGATCTTTATCGGTCAAAACGCATAACAACATACGTTGTTCCCTTTGTCATCGGTATGTTACTTGCCCAAGATTCGATCGTCGGTATCTCAATACCTAGTTCAATCTCGTTACCGGCAAGTCTCTTTACTCGTTCAGTAACACATCATCCCGCAACTAACTCATTAGTTGCAATGCTTGCAAGGCTTAAATGATGTGCATTACCGAGAGGGCCCAGAGATACCTCTCCGATAATCGGAGTGACAAATCCTAATCTCGAAATACGCCAACCCAACAAGTACCTTCAGAGACACCTATAGAGCACCTTTATAATCACCCAGTTACGTTGTGACGTTTGGTAGCACACAAAGTGTTCCTCCGGTAAATGGGAGTTGCATTATCTCATAGTCATAGGAATATGTATAAGTCATGAAGAAAGCAATAGCAACAAACTAAACGATCAAGTGCTATGCTAATGGAATGGGTCAAGTCAATCACATCATTCTCTAATGATGTGACCCCGTTAATCAAATGACAACTCATGTATATGGTTAGGAAACATAACCATCTTTGATCAACGAGCTAGTCAAGTAGAGGCATACTAGTGACACTCTGTTTGTCTATGTATTCACACATGTATTATGTTTCCGGTTAATACAATTCTAGCATGAATAATAAACATTTATCATGATATAAGGAAATAAATAATAACTTTATTATTGCCTCTAGGGCATATTTCCTTCAGTCTCCCACTTGCACTAGAGTCAATAATCTAGTTCACATCGCCATGTGATTTAACATCAATAGTTCACATCACCATGTGATTAACATCCATAGTTCACATCGTCATGTGACCAACACCCAAAGGGTTTACTAGAGTCAATAATCTAGTTCACATCGCTATGTGATTAATACCCAAAGAGTACTAAGGTGTGATCATGTTTTGCTTGTGAGGGAAGTTTAGTCAACGGGTCTGCCACATTCAGATTCGTATGTATTTTGCAAATTTCTATGTCAACAATGCTCTGCACGGAGCTACTCTAGCTAATTGCTCCCACTTTCAATATGTATCCATATTGAGACTTAGAGTCATCTGGATCAGTGTCAAAACTTGCATCGACGTAACCCTTTATGACGAACCTTTTGTCACCTCCATAATCGAGAAACATATCCTTATTCCACTAAGGATAATTTTGACCAATGTCCAGTGATCTACTCCTAGATCACTATTGTACCCCCTTGCCAAACTCAGGGCAGGGTATACAATAGGTCTGGTACACAGCATGGCATACTTTATACAACCTATGGCTGAGGCATAGGGAATGACTTTCTCTCTCTCTCTATCTTCTGCCATGGTCGGGTTTTGAGTCTTACTCAACTTCACACCTTGTAACACAGGCAAGAACTCCTTTTTGACTGTTCCATTTTGAACTACTTCAAAATCTTGTCAAGGTATGTACTCATTGAAAAACTTATCAAGCGTCTTGATCTATCTCTATAGATCTTGATGCTCAATATGTAAGCAGCTTCACCGAGGTATTTCTTTGAAAAACTCCTTTCAAACATTCCTTTATGCTTTGCAGAATAATTCTACATTATCTCCAATCAATAATATGCCATACATATACTTATCAAAAGTGCTGTAGTGCTCCCACTCACTTTCTTGTAAATACAGGCTTCACCGCAAATCTGTATAAAACTATATGCTTTGATCAATTTACCAAAGCGTATATTCCAACTCCGAGATGCTTGCACCAGTCCATAGATGGATCGCTGGAGCTTGCATATTTTGTTAGTACCTTTAGGATTGACAAACCTTCTGGTTGCATCATATACAACTCTTCTTTAATAAATCCATTAAGGAATGCAATTTTGTTTATCCATTTACCAGATTTCATAAAATGCGGCAATTGCTAACATGATTCAGACAGACTTAAGCATAGATACGAGTGAGAAATTCTCATCGTAGTCAACACCTTGAACTTGTCGAAAACCTTTTTGCGACAATTCTAGCTTTGTAGATAGTAACACTACTATCAGCGTCCGTCTTCCTCTTGAAGATCCATTTAATCTCAAAGTCTCGCCGATCATTGGGCAAGTCAATCAAAGTCCATACTTTGTTCTCATACATGGATCTCATCTCAGATTTCATGGCCTCAAGCCATTTTGCGAAATCTGGGCTCATCATCGCTTCCTCATAGTTCGTAGGCTCATCATGGTCAAGTAACATGACCTCCAGAATAGGATTACCGTACCACTCTGGTGCGGATCCTACTCTGGTTTACCTACGAGGTTCGGTAGTAACTTGATCTGAAGTTACATGATCATCATCATTAGCTTCCTCACTAATTGGTGTAGTAGTCACAGGAACAGATATCTGTGATGAACTATTTTCCAATAAGGGAGCGGGTACAGTTACCTTATCAAGTTCTACTTTCCTCCCACTCACTTCTTTCGAGAGAAACTCCTTCTCTAGAAAGGATCCATTCTCAGCAATGAATATCTTGCCTTCGGATCTGTGATAGAAGGTGTACCCAACATTTTCTTTTGGGTATCCTATGAAGACGCACTTCTCCGATTTGGGTTTGAGCTTATCAGGTTGAAACTTTTTCACATAAGCATTGCAACCTCAAACTTTAAGAAACGGCAGCTTAGATTTCTTGCCAAACCATAGTTTATACGGTGTCGTCTCAACGGATTTAGATGGTGCCCTATTTAATGTGAATGTAGATGTCTCTAATGCATAACCCCAAAATGATAGTGGTAAATTGGTAAGAGACATCATAGATCGCACCATATCTAATAAAGTACGGTTACGACGTTCGGACACACCATTACACTGTGGTGTTCCAGGTGGCGTGAGTACTGAAACTATTTCACATTGTTTTAATTGAAGGCCAAACTCGTAACTCAAATATTTTACTTCTGCGATCATATCGTAGAAACTTTTATTTTTGTTACGATGCTTCTCCACTTCACTCTGAAATTCTTTGAACTTTTCAAATGTTTCAGACTTGTGTTTCATCAAGTAGATATACTCATATCTGCTCAAATCATCTGTGAAGATCAGAAAATAATGATACCTGCTGCAAGCCTCAATATTCATCGGACCACATACATCAGTATGTATGATTTCCAACAAATCTGTTGCTCGCCCCATTGTTCCGGAGAACGGAGTCTTAGTCATCTTGCCCATGAGACATGGTTCGCAAGTATCAACTGATTCATAATCAAGTGATTCCAAAAGCCCATCGACATGGATTTTCTTCATGCGCTTTACACCAATATGACCTAAACGGCAGTGCCGCAAATAAGTCACACTATCATTATTAACTTTGCATCTTTTGGCTTCAATATTATGAAAATGTGTATCACCATGATCGAGATCCAACAAGAGATCCAACAAACCATTTTCATTGGGTGTATGACCATAGAAGGTTTTATTCATGTAAACAGAACAACAATTATTCTCTAACTTACATGAATAACCGTATTGCAATAAACATGATCCAATCATATTTATGCTCAACGCAAACACTAAATAACATTTATTTTAGGTTTAACACTAATCCCGAAAGTATAGGGAGTGTGCGATGATGATCATATCAATCTTGGAACCATTTCCAATACACATCGTCACTTCACCCTTAACTAGTCTCTGTTCATTCTCCAACTCCCGTTTCGAGTTACTATTCTTAGCAACTGAACTAGTATCAAATACTGAGGAGTTGCTATAAACACTAGTAAAGTACACATCAATAACATGTATATCAAATATACCTATGTTTACTTTGCCATCCTTCTTATCCGCCAATTACTTGGGGTAGTTCCGCTTCCAGTGATCAGTCCCTTTGCAGTAGAAGCACTCAGTTTCAGGCTTAGGTCCAGACTTGGGTTTTTTCACTTGAGCAGCAACTTGCTTGCCGTTCTTCTTGAAGTTCCCCTTTCTTCCCTTTGCCCCTTTACTTGAAACTAGTGGTTTTGTTTACCATCAACACTTGATGCTTTTCTTGATTTCTACCTTCATTGATTTCAGCATCACGAAGAGCTTGGGAATCGTTTCTGTTATCCCTTGGATATTATAGTTCATCACGAAGTTCTACTAACTTGGTGGTGGTGACTAGAGAATTCTGTCAATCACTATTTTATCTAGAAGATTAACTCCCACTTGATTCAAGCGATTATAGTACCCAGACAATATGAGCACATGCTCACTGCTTGAGCTATTCTCCTCCATCTTTTAGCTATAGAACTTGTTGGAGACTTAATATCTCTCAACTCGGGTATTTGCTTGAAATATTAACTTCAACTCCTGAAACATCTCATATGGTCCATGACGTTTAAAACGTCTTTGAAGTCCCGATTCTAAGCCGTTTAAGCATGGTGCACTAAACTATCAAGTAGTCATCACATTGAGCTAGCCAAACATTCATAACATATGCATCTGCTCCTGCAATAGGTTTGTCACCTAGCGGTGCATCCAGGACATAATTCTTCTGTGCAACAATGAGGATAAACCTCAGATCACGGATCCAATCCGCATCATTGCTACTAATATTTTTCAACTTAGTTTTCTCTAGGAACATATCAAAAATAAAACAGGGGAGCTAAACACGAGCTATTGATCTACAATATAGATATGCTAATACTACCAGGACTAAGTTCATGATAAATTTAAGTTCAATTAATCATATTACTTTAAGAACTCCCACTTAGATAGACATCCCTCTAATCCTCTAAGTGATCACGTGATCCATATCAACTAAACCATAACCGATCATCACGTGAAATGGAGTAGTTTTCAATGGTGAACATCACTATGTTGATCATATCTACTATATGATTCACGCTTGACCTTTCGGTCTCAGTGTTCCGAGGCTATATCTGCATATGCTAGGCTCGTCAAGTTTAACCTGAGTATTCTGCGTGTGCAAAACTAGCTTGCACCCGTTGTAGATGGACGTAGAGCTTATCACACCCGATCATCACGTGGTGTCTGGGCACGACGAACTTTGGCAACGGTGCATACTCAGGGAGAACACTTTTTATCTTGAAATTTAGTGAGAGATCATCTTATAATGCTACCGTCAATCAAATCAAGATAAGATGCATAAAAGATAAACATCACATGCAATCAATATAAGTGATATGATATGGCCATCATCATCTTGTGCTTGTGATCTCCATCTCCGAAGCACCATCATGATCACCATCGTCACCGGCGCGACACCTTGATCTCCATCGTAGCATCATTGTCGTCTCGCCAAACTTATGCTTCCACGACTATCGCTACCGCTTAGTGATAAAGTAAAGCATTACAGGGCGATTGCATTGCATACAATAAAGCGACAACCATATGGCTCCTGCCAGTTGCCGATAACTCGGTTACAAAACATGACCATCTTATACAATAAAATTTAGCATCATGTCTTGACCATATCACATCACAACATGCCCTGCAAAAACAAGTTAGACGTCCTCTACTTTGTTGTTGCAAGTTTTACGTGGCTGCTGCGGGATTTAGCAAGAACCGTTCTTACCTACGCATCAAAACCACAACGATAGTTTGTCAAGTTGGTGTTGTTTTAACCTTCGCAAGGACCGGGCGTAGCCACACTCGGTTCAACTAAAATTGGAGAAACTGACACCCGCCAGCCACCTGTGTGCAAAGCACGTCGGTAGAACCAGTCTCGCGTAAGCGTACGCGTAATGTCGGTCCGGGCCGCTTCATCCAACAATACCGCCGAACCAAAGTATGACATGCTGGTAAGCAGTATGACTTATATCGCCCACAACTCACTTGTGTTCTACTCGTGCATATGACATCAACGCATAAAACCTGGCTCGGATGCCACTGTTAGGGAACGTAGTAATTTCAAAAAAAAATCCTATGCACACGCAAGAACATGGTGATGCATAGCAATGAGAGGGGAGAGTGTTGTCTACGTACCCTCGTAGACCGAAAGCAAAAGCGTTAGCACAACGCGGTTGATGTAGCAGTACGTCTTCACGATCCGACCGATCAAGTACCAAACGTACGACACCTCCGAGTTCAGCACACGTTCAGCCCGATGACGTCCCTCGAACTCCGATCCAGCCGAGTGTTGAGGGAGAGTTTCGTTAGCACGACGGCGTGGTGACGATGTTGATGTTCTACCGACGCAGGGCTTCACCTAAGCACCACTACAGTATTATCGAGGTGGACTATGGTGGAGGGGGCACCGCACACGGCTAAAAGATCAACTGTAACACCCCGTATGTAACCTGCCATATTTGTATTCCAACTCTTGCCATTTCCGGCACTAAGTTATGATATTTCCTTGTTGTCGGGTTTTTTTGTCTTCGTGTTGCTTTTGTCTTTGTCATGCATATCATATAATGTCATCATGTGCATCGCATTTGCATACATGTTTGTCTCATGCATCCGAGCATTTTCCCCATTGTCCGTTTTGCATTCCAGCGCTCCTATGTCCTCCGGTGCCCCCTTTTACCTCTTTTCGTGTGCGGGTGTTAAACGTTCTCGGGTTGGACCGAGACTTGCCAAGCGGCCTCGGTTTACTACCAGTAGACCGCCTGTCAAGTTTCGTGCCATTTGGACTTCGTTTGATACTCCAACGGTTAACCGAGGAACCGAAAAGGCCTTGTGTGTGTTGCAGCCCAACACCTCTCCAAAGTGGCCCAAAACCACCTAAACCCCTTCCATCATCTCGTTCGTTCGATTACGATCACGTGGCCGCAAACCGTGCTCAATTTGGAGCCTCCTAGCTCCCTCTACCTATAAATATAGACCTTCCCCCGAAAATCCTGGATCCCTTACTACCCTAACCCTAAAAATCCGCTCCTCCACCGCCGGACATGTCCGCTGCTCGCCGGACATCCCGCGCCGCCGCCCCGCGCCAATAGGAGGGCGCCACGTGTCCCCGCCGGCCCTCTCTCTCCTCTGGCCCGGAGAGCCCGGATCGGGCCCTCCCGGCCCGGTCGCCGCCGCCACTCGCCCGAGGCGACCCCGCCTCGCCGCACCGCCCGCTTCCTCCTCCGCGCCGGCGAGTCCTCGACTCCGGTTGCCGCGAGGTCGCCGGACCCCGCCGCCAAGCCGCACGTCGCCTCAGCTTCCGCGCCCCACACCGCCCGGTGCCGCCGCCGCCATCGCCGTCCGCCGTCGTACCAGGTCGCCGCTCGCCGCCCCGTCGCCGGAATCGCCCTCCGCCGCCGTCTCCCACGTCTTCGGCGACATCTCCGTCGGGCCTCAAAAAGCGTGCAACCCTAGATCTGGATCTGGGAGGTTGACTTTTGCCTTAGTTCCAGTAATTTTTAGCGTTTTTCATCGCATCGTAACTTATCAACCGTGGCTCCGTTTTGGGCGTGTAACATATCAAATTGTTCGTCTTGACGAGTACTTCATTTCATCCCATTGCACCATGTTCATTTGAGCTCATCTTGATGCCCTAAAAGCTGTTGCAAGAGTGCTATGCAATGTTAGTTTCAGATTCTTATCAGATATTGGACATTTGTTATTTTTGCCATGTTTAATGTGTGCCTCCTATGAACTTGAGCCCTACATGTGTTTTGAAGTATGCCATGCCATCTTTACAGGGGTATATGCCATGTATTTTTGTGATCTCTGTGGTGACTAGCACAAGCATGTAAAGTAGCCCTCGTAATGTTGCTGATTTCAGGGACTTAGAAATCTTCTAAGTCTTTGTCCTGTTAATATTTTTATGCCATGTATTCATGTTGCTACAGAGTGATCCAAACCTCTTTTGAGCATGTTCAGTAAGGATCATTTTGAGATATTGTTGTGCTATATCCATCCATGTCTTTGTTTGCAATTATGGAGCACCCTAGCTTGACTCAATCGAGCTCTACTTTTGCTATTATGGAGCACCCTAGATTGTTTACATGTTAAGCAATTTTGCCGAGGTTGTTGTAGTTGACCCGTGCATGCTATGTGGTTGTTCTTTCCATGTTTAGCTTCTATGCCATGTCTACATGCTGGGTGTATGCTTAGTTTGTCATGCAATGCCTTGTGGTGAGTGCATCGAGCTCGCAAACATGCCTACATGAATCTGTTTTGCCATGTTCCAGTTTTCTACTAAGTCTGAATCTGTTAACGAAACTTGCTATGTTCACATGGTTGCCATTGCATTTTCTAATCCCTTTTGGCTCATGGTCAGTAAGGGACTTTTATTGTATTCTTTGTGTAGTTTCATGCCATGCCTTGATTTGCCATGATATGTTCCTGTAGCATGTTGTTATCGTGCTCTAAACATTGCTTCCTGATGTTAAAATCCCGACATGTTGTTATTTTCACTAAGTCAGTAACCTGTTATCTTTTGCACTTTTGTCATGCTTGTTTGAACCTGCTATTGTGTGATTTAGCTGTAGCTCAGTGTTCATCTTTTGTCAAGCATCTTGAGTGGATCACTGCCATGTGATTTGTTTTCATGTTAGAGTGCAGTAGCTTGTTGTTCTTGATGCATTTTGATGGCCTTGTGTTGTTAATCGCAGATCGGTGCCATATTTGTTTTGCTTGTCATTCGCAAACCGTGCATCCGATTCCGGTGATCTTTATATCGACTTCGACCGAAATCAACTCATCTTTCCAGTGGCACTCTTGGTTTTCCAAGTTGAGGCCAGGTTCAATCTTTCCTTTCCGAAACATGCATATGCATTGCATATCGCATCCCGCATGTCATGTCATGTTTTGCATCATGTTGCTTGTGCATCGCACGTGGTTGATTGTGTCTACCTTTTGCTTGTGTTCTTGCCTTGGGTAGAGCCGAGAGACGAGTACGTGATCGAGGAACCAGTTGAGTACGCTTACGAGGATCAAACTAACATCAACTCGGAGAACTTTGCAGGGAAGATGACCACCGATACAACTCTACGCACGCTTGACGTTCGCTTTACCTAGAACAAGTATGAAACTAGAAGTACTTTGTAGGCATTGTTGGATAGCTTTGCAAGATAATAAAGAGTACATAAATAAAAAGTAGGGGCTGTTTAGATAAAGAAACAATAAAGTAAATATAGCGAGTGTGGAAAAGTGGTGGTAGGAGTTGCGAAATTGCCCCTAAGCAATTGACTACTTTACTAGACCGATAGCAAGTATTATGTGGGAGAGGCCACTGCTAGCATGTCATCCCTGACTTGGAATTCTATGCACTTATGATTGGAACTATTAGCAAGCATCCTCAACTACTAATGTTCATTAAGGTAAAACCCAACCATAGCATTAAGATATATTGGTCCCCCTTCAATCCCGTATGCATCAATTTCTATGCTAGGTTGAAGCTTCTGTCACTCTTGCCCTCCAATACATAGTCCTATCAACATACAACTAACCCTAGGGTGTGATCGACGTGCGCAATCATATGATGGGCACCAAAGGACAGCAACATAACCACAAGCAAATTAAATCAATCATATCAATTCATCAACCACCGATAGGACAACAAAAATCTACTTAGACATCATAGGATGGCAACACATCATTGGATAATAATATGAAGCATAAAGCACCATGTTCAAGTAGAGGGTACAGCGGGTTGCGGGAGAGTGGACCGCTGTAGATAGAGTGGGGAAGGTGATGGAGATGTTGGTTAAGATGGCGGAGGTGTTGGTGAAGATCGCGGTGATGATGATGGCCCCTGGTGGCGTTCTGGCGCCACCGGAAGCGAGGGGGAGAGAGACCCCCTCCTTCTTCTTCTTCCCTGACCTTCTCCCTAGATGGGAGAAGGGTTTTCCCTTTGGTCCATGGTCTCCATGGCATGGGAGGGGCGAGAGCCCCTCCGAGATTGGATCTGTCTCTCTGTCTCTCTCTGTTTCTGCGTTCTCAGATTCTTCCCTTGCACCCGTTGTAGATGGACGTAGAGCTTATCACACCCGATCATCACGTGGTGTCTGGGCACGAGGAACTTTGGCAACGGTGCATACTCAGGGAGAACACTTCTTGATAATTTTAGTGAGAGATCATCTTATAATGCTACTGTCAATCAAAGCAAGATAAGATGCATAAAAGGATAAACATCACATGCAATCAATTTAAGTGATATGATATGGCCATCATCATCTTGTGCTTGTGATCTCCATCTCCGAAGCACCGTCATGATCACCATCGTCACCGGCGCGACACCTTGATCTCCATCGTAGCATCGTTGTCGTCTCGCCAATCTTATGCTTCCATGACTATCACTACCGTTTAGTAATAAAGTAAAGCATTACATCGCGATTGCATTGCATACAATAAAGCGACAACCATATGGCTCCTGCCAGTTGCCGATAACTCGGTTACAAAACATGATCATCTCATACAATAAAATTCAGCATCATGCCTTGACCATATCACATCACAACATGCCCTGCAAAAACAAGTTAGACGTCCTCTACTTTGTTGTTGCAAGTTTTACGTGGCTGCTACGGGCTTAAGTAAGAACCAATCTCACCTATGCATCAAAACCACAACGATAGTTTGTCAAATAGACTCCGTTTTAACCTTCGCAAGGACCGGGCGTAGCCATACTTGGTTCAACTAAAGTTGGAGAGACAGTCACCCGCAAGCCATCTATGTGCAAAGCACGTCGAGGGAACCGGTCTCGCGTAAGCGTACGCGTAAGGTTGATCCGGGTCGTCTCGTCCAACAATACCGCCGAACCAAAGTATGACATGCTGGTAGGCAGTATGACTTGTATCGTCCACAACTCACTTGTGTTCTACTCGTGCATATAACATCAACATAAATAACCTAGGCTCTAACACCACTGTTGGGTTTCGTAGTAATTTCAAAAAAATTCCTACGCACACGCAAGATCATGTGATGCATAGCAACGAGGGGGAGAGTGTTGTCTACGTACCCAACGCAGACTGACTGCGGAAGCGCTGACACGACGTAGAGGAAGTAGTCGTACGTCTTCACGATCCAACCGATCAAGCACCGAAACTACGGCACCTCCGAGTTCGAGCACACGTTCAGCTCGATGACGATCCCCGGACTCCGATCCCGCAAAGTGTCGGGGAAGAGTTCCGTCAGCACGACGGCATGGTAACGATCTTGATGAACTACAGCAGCAGGGCTTCGCCTAAACTCCGCTACAGTATTATCGAGGAATATGGTGGCAGGGGGCACCGCACACGGCTAAGGAATAGATCACGTGGATCAACTTGTGTGTTCTAGGGTGCCTCTACCTCAGTATATAAAGGAGCCAAGGGGGGAGGCTGGCCGGCCACAAGGGGTGCGCCAGGAGAGTCCTACTCCCTCCGGGAGTAGGATTCCCCACCAAATCCTAGTTGGAATAGGATTCGCGGAGGGGGAAAAGAGGAGGAGGGGGCCGACCACCTCTCCTAGTCCTAATAGGACTAGGGGAAGGGGGAGGCGCGCAGCTCATCTAGGGCAGCCCCTTCTCTTTTCCACTAAGGCCCACTATGGCCCATATAGCTCCCGGGGGGTTCCGGTAACCCTCCCGGTACTCCGGTAAAATCCCGATTTCACCCGGAACACTTCCGATGTCCAAACATAGGCTTCCAATATATCAATCTTTACGTCTCGACCATTTTCGAGACTCCTCGTCATGTCCGTGATCACATCCGGGACTCCGAACAACCTTCGGTGCATCGAAATGCATAAACTCATAATATAACTGTCATCGTAACCTTAAGCGTGCGGACCCTACGGGTTCGAGAACAATGTAGACATGACCGAGACACGTCTCCGGTCAATAACCAATAGCGGGACCTGGATGCCCATATTGGCTCCTACATATTCTACGAAGATTTTTATTGGTCAGACCGCATAACAACATACGTTGTTCCCTTTGTCATCGGTATGTTACTTGTCCGAGATTCGATCGTCGGTATCCAATACCTAGTTCAATCTCGTTACCGGCAAGTCTCTTTACTCGTTCCATAATACATCATCTCACAGCTAACATATTAGTTGTAATGCTTGCAAGGCTTATGTGATGTGTATTACCGAGAGGGCCCAGAGATACCTCTCCGACAATCGGAGTGACAAATCCTAATCTCGAAATATGCCAACCCAACATCTACCTTTGGAGACACCTGTAATGCTCCTTTATAATCACCCAGTTACGTTGTGACGTTTGGTAGCACCCAAAGTGTTCCTCCGGCAAACGGGAGTTGCATAATCTCATAGTCATAGGAACATGTATAAGTCATGAAGAAAGCAATAGCAACATACTAAACGATCGGGTGCTAAGCTAATGGAATGGGTCATGTCAATCAGATCATTCACCTAATGATGTGATCCCGTTAATCAAATAACAACTCTTTGTCCATGGTTAGGAAACATAACCATCTTTGATTAACGAGCTAGTCAAGTAGAGGCATACTAGTGACACTTTGTTTGTCTATGTATTCACACATGTATTATGTTTCCGGTTAATACAATTCTAGCATGAATAATAAACATTTATCATGATTATAAGGAAATAAATAATAACTTTATTATTGCCTCTAGGGCATATTTCCCTCAAGAATATACAAGCCAAGTTCTATAATGAAAATTCCCACTAGTATATGAAAGTGATAACTCAAGAGACTCTCTATATGAAGAACATGGTGCTATTTTGAAGCACAAGTGTGGAAAAAGGATAGTAGCACTGCCCCTTCTCTCTTTTTCTCTCATTTTTATTTGTTTTTTTTTATTTTTTTTATTTTTTTGGTGGGCTTCTTTGGCCTCTTTTTTTATTTGGGCTTCTTTGGCCTCTTTTATTTTTTTTTGTAAAGTCCGAAGTCTCATCCCGACTTATGGGGGAATCATAGTCTCCATCATCCTTTCCTCACTGGGGCAATGCTCTAATAATGATGATCATCACACTTTTATTTACTTACAACTCGATACTTGAACAAAGATATGACTCTATATGGATGCCTCCGGCGGTGTACCGGGATGTGCAATGATCTAGCATAGCAATGATATCAAAAAACGGACAAGCCATGAAAACATCATGCTAGCTATCTTACAATCATGCAAAGCAATATGACAATGAATGCTTAAGTCATGTATATGATGATGATGGAAGTTGCATGGCAATATATCTCGGAATGGCTATGGAAATGCCATGATAAGTAGGTATGGTGGCTGTTTTGAGGAAGGTATATGGTGGGTTTATGGTACCGGCAAAATTTGCGCGGTACTAGAGAGGCTAGCAATGGTGGAAGGGTGAGAGTGCGTATAATCCATGGACTCAACATTAGTCATAAAGAACTCACATACTTATTGCAAAAATCTATTAGTTATCAAAACAAAGTACTACGCGCATGCTCCTAGGGAGATAGATTGGTAGGAAAATACCATCGCTCGTCCTCGACCGCCACTCATAAGGAAGCCAATCAATAAATAAATCATGCTCCGACTTTTTTACATAACGGTTCACCATTCGTGCATGCTACGGGAATCACAAACCTCAACACAAGTATTTCTACAATCCACAACTACTCACTAGCATGACTCTAATATCACCATCTTTATATCGCAAAACTATTGCAAGGAATCAAACATATCATATTCAGTGATCTACAAGTTTTATGTAGGATTTTATGACTAACCATGTGAATGACCAGTTCCTGTTATCTCTCTAAATAGATATAAGTGAAGCAAGAGAGTTTAATTATTTCTACAAAATATATGCCCACGCTCTAACAAATATAAGTGAAGCAAAAGAGCATTCTACAAATGGCGGTTGTCTATGTAAAGAGAAACAGGCAATCCAAACTTCAAATGATATAAGTGAAGCACATGAAGCATTCTATAAAGCCATACTCAAAAGATATAAGTGAAGTGCAAAGAGCATTCTATAAATCAACCAAGGACTATCTCATACCATCATGGTGCATAAAAGAAAAATGAAAACTAAATGCAAAAGACGCTCCAAGATTGCACATATCGCATGAATGAAACGAATCCGAAAACATACCGATACTTGTTGAAGAAAGAGGGGATGCCTTCCCAGCATCCCCAAGCTTAGACGCTTGAGTATCCTTGAATATTTACTTGGGGTGCCTCGGGCATCCCCAAGCTTGAGCTCTTGCCTCTCTTCCTTCTTCTTACATCGAGACCTTCTCGATCATCGAACACTTCATCCACACAAAACTTCAACAGAAAACTCGGTAAGATCCGTTAGTATAATAAAGCAAATCACTACTCTAAGTACTGTTGCAAACCAATTCATATTTTGTTTTTGCATTATGTCTACTGTAGTATAACTTTTTCATGGCTTAATCCACTAATATAAATTGATAGTTTCATCAAAACAAGCAAACTATGCATCAAAAACAGAATCTGTCTAAAACAGAACAGTCTGCAATAATCTGAACATTCACCATACTTCTGATACTTGAAAAATTCTACCAAAATTAGGAAAAATAAACAATTTGTATAGTAAGACAGTGCAAAAAGAATCAGAACCATTTGACGTTCCAGCTAAAAATGTAAAATCGCGCACTACAGCCAAAGTTTCTGTCCTGCACCATACAAACCATCAAGCAAATGTAAACATCCTAAAGGCAAACCTTGGCACATTATTTTTATAATACAATGGAATTGTACAAGGGGGTAATTATTTTTATTGAAAAGTTTCTGTAATCAAGATTCACAAAGTTTCCGTGAGCATGAACAAAGTTCAAGGAGCTCTCCCACTTCAACAGTGCTTGTCTTTCTCACTTTCACTTTCCTTTTTGAAAAGTTTTGGGTTCCCCTCTTTATTTTTGTTGTTTTTAAACTATATAAAAGCACTCAACAGAAATAAATGACTCTCTAAAACTTTCGGGTTGTATCCCTGGCAGCGCTTTCTTTAAAGCCATTAAGCTAGGCATATAGTGCTCAAGTAGTGAATCCACCCGGATCCCAAGGTATATCAAAGCCAATTTTAATTAACAATGATTTGTAATTTAGTAATGAGCACAAAGCAACATATATCAAGCAATGACGAAGTCTAACTCTCTTCCTATGCATCGGCATGTCATAAAAGAACAATTCATGCACACAAAGTAAAGGACAATGCATAGTATAAACAGTTTCTTGCAATTCTATCATATTGGAAACATAGAGAGGTGGAGATATAGTTCCTCTCTCATAATAATTGCAAGTAGGAGCAGCAAGCACATGCATTCATCAAAATCATCATGTGCAATGGTAAAAGGCAACCCATCAATATAATCCTTAATAAGTGCAAACTTATCCGATATAGTGTAGTCGGGAGAATTCAAAAAGATAATAGGACTATCATGCGTGGGTGCAATAGCAACAATTTCATGTTTAACATTGAAAGATCGTGGATGTCGCCTAGAGGGGGGGGTGAATAGGCGTTTTAAAATAATTACGGTTTAGGCTTGAACAAATGCGGAATAAACCTAGCGGTTAATTTGTCAAGCACAAAACCTAAAACAACTAGGCTCACCTATGTGCACCAACAACTTATGCTAAGCAAAATAAGCAACTATGTGATAGCAAGATATATGACAAGAAACAATATGGCTATCACAAAGTAAAGTGCATAAGTAAAGGGCTCGGGTAAGAGATAACCGAGGCACGTGGAGACGATGATGTATCCCGAAGTTCACACCCTTGCGGATGCTAATCTCCGTTTGGAGCGGTGTGGAGGCACAATGCTCCCCAAGAAGCCACCAGGGCCACCGTAATCTCCTCACGCCCTCGCACAATGCAAGATGCCGTGATTCCACTAAGGGACCCGTGAGGGCGTTCACCGAACTCGTACAAATGGCAACCCTTGGGGGCGGTCACTGAACCCGTACACTTTGGCAACCCTTGGGGGCGGTCACCGGTACCCGTCAAATTGCTCGGGGCGATCTCCACAACCTAATTAGAGACCCCGACGCTTGCCCGGAGCTTTACACCATAATGATTGAGCTCCGAACACCACCAACCGTCTAGGGTGCCAAGGCACCCAAGAGGAACAAGCTCTAGGAGCCGCTGTAGTACTGCTCTGGAGCGGTAGTAAAAAATTACATCCGCTCCAATTCGCGGTAGTACCGCTGCAGCCTTTTCAGAACACCAAAACTGCCACAACTTTTGCAAACGGACTCCGAATTCGATGAAACCAAGTTTGTTAAAAAGCTAGCGACAAGGGCTAACACAATCTTGAAAGAAATATCAATAAGAAGCAAGTTAGAAAAGTCCCATAAGAAAATGGTGAGTACCCTTCCTCGGATAAGACCGGTAAAACCTACAACACCGAAAACATCATAGAAGACGCATGCGAACTCCGTTTTCGATGAAACCAAGTTTGTTGGAAAGCTAGCGACAAGGGATAACACAATCTTGAAACAAATAACAATAAGAAGCAAATTAGAAAAGGCCCATAAGAAAATGGTGAGGACCCTTCCTCGGATAAGACCGGTAAAACCTACAACACCGAAAACATCATAGAAGATGCATGCGAACTCCGTTTTCGATGAACTCAAGCTTGTCATCAAGATGACCATAAGCTCTAAGACTCACAAAGAGAACCAAACAAGAACCAAGAAACATGATGCAAGGATGCAATGGTTTGAGCTCTCGACGAACGATACGATCAAGCTACTCACTTGAGAGCCCCCCCTTGATAGTACGACTATCGATCCTATAACCCGGTCTCCCAACTACCACCATGAGACCGGTAAAATAGAAAACCTATCAAGGGCAAACCTTTGCCTTGCACATGATCCACTTGAGTTAGATGATGATGATCTTGTCCTCCTCAAGATGGACCACCTTTCTTGATTGCGTTGGGTCGATGAAGACTAGATGATTGCTCCCCCATACTCCACTATGGGTGAGCCACTCTTCGGCACATCTTCACAAGTCCATTGACACCACAATGGATGGCAAGCCTCAAGCACTTGATCTCTTCGTGATTCTCCACTTGAAATTGAACACGGCAATCTTGATGACGATCACCACTTGATGTCATCCTTCCCATGGGTTGTATGATATCATCCTCTTGACGCAAGCCCATGGACACGTACCTAACCCCACATAGACTCTCACATAGACCATGGGTTAGTACACAAAGTGCAATGGACAATGCTTACCATACCATGGGATCACTTGATCCCTCTCGGTACATCTTCTACTCTTTGTGAGTTGATCAACTTGATTCACTCTTGACTTAGTCTTGATCAACCTTGAATCTTTCCAACTCTCTTCGTTTGGATGATGTCTTGAAGGTAAACATGAATGATCACACAATATTCTTCTTCAAGACATGATTGCAATAAGCTCAACTCTCAAATGACCAATCTTTGGATAATTCCTTGAATAGCACCTTGGTCGACACAAACTCTCCTTGAAACCAACACATGTACTCCAAGAAAAGCCTATGGACAAAACCTTCAAATATAACTCAAGGAAACCATTAGTCCATAGAGATTGTCATCAATTACCAAAACCAAACATGGGGGCACCGCATCTTCTTTCAATCTCCCCCATTTTGGTAATTGATGACAATCACTTTCACGAGAGTTTATATAAGGAATTATGCATCACCAAGCAATGCAACAACCAATAATGCATGTGTATGAGATGAAAATGCTTAGGAACAAAACCAAAGCAAGGATAAAACTCTGAAGACTTCTCCACAAAACTCTCTGAAACTTCTCCCCCATTGGCATCGATTGCCAAAATGGGCGAAAAGCATAGAAGGCCAATATAAATTGTGTATTTCTCAACAAGAGAGTGGAATGCAATACACATATCCAACGGTAAATACTTGGAGGAAGACAAACTATATTGAGGCCCAAAGATTGCAAAGGGAGGATATGCCACAAAGACATAACAAAGAGAGAAACAAGCAATCAAGCAATCAAAAGATATCTGTTGAAGCAAGCTATCAAAAGATACCAATTGAACCAACTAGGCCAATGATCCTACAAGCCACATGAATAAAAGATATTATGATATGAGCAAAGGAGTGTTCTAAAGAAACTAGAAAGGCTCCCCATGATTTGTGCACACATAAGAATATTTGAATTTGGAAACAAAGTGCACAAAATAGGATCATAGCTCCCCCAAAATCAATAGAAACTTACAACAAGTGCAAGTGAGCATATAGGAAACTAAGCCTAGTACATGTAACAAACACATGGTTGAGCAATAAGTGAAAGAAGCAACTTAAGAATGGGCTCAACCAAAATGATGTGTGTGAGTCAAGGCAATGCACTTGAGAAGACTAATGTACGGATGAGCATTAAGCATCAATAAAGTCTTGAAAGATTGAGGCAACACAGTGCAAGGCCTATCATTCCCACACACAACAAGCAAATGGGTTCACAAGCTTACTAATAAGCATATAGAGAACCTATGCTTGTGACAACCCGCGGTGAAGATAGAAGATGAAAGGCGCGTCAAGACGAGGGATGCCAATTAAGATGGCAAAAACCTCGTAAAGAAAAGCATGAGGAAAATAATGTTCACCACACAAAAGCGCATCAAGATGCAACGATAGAAGACACACACTCAAGGCAAAAGCTTTCGGAGCCACCAAAGAAATAACATAAGAAATACAAGGTGGACGTGAAAGAAAGGATATCATCTAGAGATGTAATTTCTCTCAAGTGTATATGGTTCTGGGTAGACTAGATCATGATGATATATATCTACAAAGAAGGATGTACACCCAAAATAGTTACAACACGAAGGAACAAGATATCCAAAAGGAAGTCATACATATACTAATAAGATATTTGCTTGGAAGCATATCACATGGCTAGATATGGTCTTATAGTATATAAATGAATTCCTACCACACACACATCAAAGACATCACAACTAGCAACAAGACATCATTGTTGGGATGCTTTGAGAAAGGAAACAAGTATCACAAGAAAGAATGGATAACATGCCATGATACAACCAACACAAGGTTGATGCAAGAAATGTGTGCATGAAGTATATGAAGATACTTGTTACCGAGATAACATTGGAAGGATGTAGTAGATACCAATTGAAGGTACAAAGTAGTTCATTGATCATCCTAGCTTGACTCCAATAAGCACATGGTGACAACACCTTCCTTGTGAGTGAGCCGAGCATCCAATGCATCTCCACTTGTTTCTAGAACAATAACACAAACAAAATGGTACCCAAACTCATTGGGACCAAAGAGTTAGAGAACCAACAACACATAGGACAAATTCCACATAAATATGTGCATATAGATATGAAAATGAATTTCATGCACATCTCATCCAATTTGAGACTTGGTGGAGTTCCCCCTATATATTGGGTCAAAGAAAGAAAACATGCCAAAGAAACTACAAGAAGTAAACATGCATGCTCAAGACTTTCAAGAACCGAGACCAAAAGACAAAGAAATACCAAGCGAAGAAAAGATACCAAATGAATAAATCATCACTTGGAGGATATCCATAAAAGATACATCAAGGAATGAGATATCCATTGATACACTCAAAAAGAAAGATGTCAAACTCTCAAAAGAGAGAATGGTTCCAAACAAACCAAGCCCTCTACAAAGTTTCATGATGGCACAAAGCACCAAAAAGAAACGGCTTGCCTTCCACAAACACACACTTGATAAGGATCACAAGATGAGTGTTTTATAGAGAATAGGATAGCTCCCCCAAGACTAGTGCATTATAGAGAATTTGCATTTGAATACAAAATGCACGAGGTGGGATCACCACTTTCACTATATCTAGAAAACACTAGACAAGGTCAAGAAATTAACAAGATCCACAAGTGGTATGGAATACAATGGGAGTTGACACAATCCTAGGCAAGAGATAAAGCAAATAAAAGCAAAGGCCAATGTAAAGATGATCAATAATTTCTACCACACATAAGTGAGTACCAATTGTCAAAAGACAAGAAGTATTTGGAAATAATTCCCGGTGGTAGATAACAAGGATATCCGACATCATCTTCACACCAAACAAAAAGCAAATTGCAACTTGTAGAGCTAACATGCCACCTAGGAACAAGATAATTTACAATATCAACACTAGGTGACAATATCTCAAATGTACACATTTTCTAGGCTAGTAATATACACATAGCATATTACTCCCCCATAATGTGATACCAATTAAGGATAAACAAGAGGCAAATAAAATGATCCAAGAAGAGATAATTAATGGACTATTTAGAATTTGAATTTCTCATGAGAAGACATACCACATAGTGACTAGATAATCTTGAAATATCAATACTATATGGTATTACTCATGTACACACATTTATAGGATTGTGAGGTGCACAAAGCACATCACTCCCCCATAATGGGATATTCCATTAATCTCTCACAAGAGCCAACTAAGAAATAAACAAGATGCAAAAAGGCTCAACACACAACACACACGTACATGATGTGCAAACCAACATACACATACTTGATTTCTCAAGATAAGCAAATTGGAAGCACAAATATACAAGCACATGCAAGGTACAAAACCACAACATGCTAAGGGGCAAGTAACTTTCAAGTAAACAATTTAAGCACGAGTTACCGCAGGGAGGAACACTGGATATAAGATAGAAACTTGATAACCCGAATTACTTGGCTTGAGACAATAAGAATGATGAAGTCCCCTTAATTCTTCATAATGTAGCCAAGTCTCCAAAGACCTCCAACAACACCTATTGATCAAGTATGAGCTAGTTGGTCCCCAACCAAGTTGGTTCCTAAGAGGTTAGTCACAATAGGCTTGGCTACCCAAATGGTTCTTTGCTTCAAACCACTTTGAGTACCAACAAACTTGGCAACCACATTGCCAACCTTATCCTTCCCAAGAGAATAGACATCATCAATAATAATTGGGTTGGATAAGTTACCACTAGTGCATGAAGAAGCGAGGTGACCTTTCTCGCGACATAGGTAGCAACTTCTACTCTTCACTTTCTTCTCACTTGATTTGTCAACTTGAGAAGCATAAGCTTGAGTCTTCTTGGGAAGAGGCTTTTCTTCAACTTGAGGTTGAGAATGAGAGTGAACTTGTGGCCGCTTCCCTTGTTGCTTGTCACTAATGGGCTTCTTCTTCAATGGGCAAGATCTAACATGATGCCCTTCTACTTTGCACTTGAAGCAAACAATCTTGGCCGAATTCTTGACTTGTTCTTGGCCCTTCTTTTTGTTCACCTTGGACTTCTTCTTCTTGTTGGAGTTGAATCCAAGTCCACCTTTGTCATTGGGGGATTTTTGCACACTCAAGATATTGTTGAGTGTGAATTTCCCTTCATGACTCTTTTCCAAGTCTTTCTTCAAAGAAGTGACTTGGGCCTTGAGCTCTTTGATTTCCTCTACATGGTTAGTCTCAACACAAGTACTAGAGGAAGTATAAGCTTCATCATTAGAGCAACAAGGTAAGGAAAACAATTCATCACAAGATGTACCAACATTGTGAGTAGATGAATTACTAGGACTAGCACATGGCAACATAGCATTTTGACTAGAAGTAGTGCTAGTATCCACATGAGGCTCGCTAGATGTTACCTTAGCAATCATGGCCTCATGAGCTAACTTTAGCACATTATGGGATACTAGAAGATCATCATGAGAGCTTGTGAGCTTTACATGATTTTCTTCCAACATCCCATAATTTCTAGATAGCAAATCAAGTTGAGCCCTTAGCTCAATATTCTCCTTCAATATGGATGCTTCAGAAGAGATAGAGTAAGTAGCACAAGCATCATCATTAAGAGGAGAAGACAACTGGGCAAGCTCTTTTGAATACGAAGCTTTAAGTTGAGCATGAGACTCGGTGAATTTGATGAGCTCACTCTTAATGACCCTTGAGCCATTTTTGAGGTGCTCAAAGTCCTCAAGGAGTTTAGCATGCACAACTTCAAGCTCCTCATTTTTAGTTTCAAAATCATTGGCCACCTCAAGAGCTCTATCACGAGATTCCCTCACTCTAGATAATTCTAGAGCAAAAGTCTCCTCAAGAGATTCCTTGGTGGTTTGTTCAAGTTCAAGAGCTTGAGAGAGGTCCGCAATCTCATTAGCGTAATCACGCTCATGACCTTCCATTTTATGAATGGTGACCTCAAGCTCCTCAAGACGAGATTCCAACTCATCAATATATTTCTTGCCTTCAATGGCAATAGACATGATTTCCATCAAGTTGGAACGAGCAAGTTTATTTTTGTGAAGAGCTTTAAAAATCATTTCCCCCTTAGTTTTTAAGGAGGCAACATTATCATTCTCTTCATCATTATCCTCATCATCATTAGCATCAACATCATCATCAAGAGACATATTGGGGTACAAAGTAGGAGATACCTTTGACGCCTTAGCCATAAGGCAAAAAGCAGTAGATGATGATGTAGGATCCCTTGAGGCACCATTAAACACCACATCTTGTTCCCTGGAGTGTTGGGTTTCCTCTACATTGTTAGCACAACAATTCGAGGAAATATATGTATTTTTATCATGGCAACAAGACATAGTACACATATCATCATGAGATTTAGTTAAGAAATTTATACATGATATGCAAGGACTATCAACACAAGCATGTGAAACATTTGGAGTGCTCAAAGTGTTAAAGCCCAAAGAAGGATCACTGTAATAAGATAGTGATGAAGGATCATCCACAATAAGCATACTATCATCATTGCAATGACCAACACTACTCACCATATGATTACCTTGTGGCAAACCACATGTAGGTGAAGTAGAAGAAGTTGAGAAGACTATACGACCGGAGGTGGAGGGAGAACAATCATGCCCACAAATCTTGGACGCACCATATTTATCTTGAAGCTTCGTCCATAACTCATGAGCATCCCAGAACGACATGAGTTGAAATAAAACTACATTGCTCAAAGCATCGAAAAGCACATTAGAAGCTTGAGCATTGAGATAAGAGTTTTTCTCATCCTCTAAAGATAATATTAGGGGATCCTTTGGAGGAGAAAAACCCATATCTACAATTCGTTCTAAATTTGGGTCCATGACCCTAAAGAGATTAAGCATGTGAATTACCCAAACATCAAAATTTGTGCCATCGAAACTAAGAGTGTCAGAGAATCCTAATCCCCTAGTCGACATCTTTACTCTCTAGGCGGTAAAGCCTAAAAAGAGAGACGAGGCTCTGATACCAATTGAAAGATCGTGGATGTCGCCTAGAGGGGGGTGAATAGGCGTTTTAAAATAATTACGGTTTAGGCTTGAACAAATGCGGAATAAACCTAGCAGTTAATTTGTTAAGCACAAAACCTAAAACAACTAGGCTCACCTATGTGCACCAACAACTTATGCTAAGCAAGATAAGCAACTATGTGATAGCAAGATATATGACAAGAAACAATATGGCTATCACAAAGTAAAGTGCATAAGTAAAGGGCTCGGGTAAGAGATAACCGAGGCACGCGGAGACGATGATGTATCCCGAAGTTCACACCCTTGCGGATGCTAATCTCCGTTTGGAGCGGTGTGGAGGCACAATGCTCCCCAAGAAGCCACTAGGGCCACCGTAATCTCCTCACGCCCTCGCACAATGCAAGATGCCGTGATTCCACTAAGGGACCCTTGAGGGCGGTCACCGAACCCGTACAAATGGCAACCCTTGGGGGCGGTCACTGAACCCGTACACTTTGGCAACCCTTGGGGGCGGTCACCGGTACCCGTCAAATTGCCCGGGGTGATCTCCACAACCTAATTAGAGACCCCGACGCTTGCCCGGAGCTTTACACCATAATGATTGAGCTCCGAACACCACCAACCGTCTAGGGTGCCAAGGCACCCAAGAGGAACAAGCTCTAGGGTGCCCAAACACCCAAGAGTAATAAGCTTCTCAAACTTCACTTCCACGTATCACCGTGGAGAACTCAAACCGATGCACCAAATGCAATGGCAAGGGCACACGGAGTGCCCAAGTCCTTCTCTCCCAATCCCACCAAAGCAACTAATGCTAGGGAAGAAAATGAGAGGAAGAACGAAAGAAGAACACGAAAAACTCCAAGATCTAGATCCAAGGGGTTCCCCTCACTTAGAGGAGAAAGTGATTGGTGGAAACGTGGATCTAGATCTCCTCTCTCTTTTCCCTCAAGAACTAGCAAGAATCATTGGAGGGATTGAGAGTTAGCAAGATCGAAGAAGGTCAACAATGGGGGAAGAACACGAGCTGAAAAGATTAGGTTCATTGGGGAAGAAGACTCTCTTTTATAGGTGGGGAAAAAACCAACCGTTATGCTCACAGCCCGCACAGAGCGGTACTACCGCTCCAAGGAGCGGTACTACCGCTAGGGCGGAAGTACCCCTTTGAAAAACAACAGCGAGGAGGCAAAAGGCCAGAAGAACCGTCGGAGTGGTACTACCGCTCGTCCTTACGGTACTACCGCTCGACCTCACGGTACTACCGCAAATGGTAGCGGTACTGCTGCTTGTGAGCGGTACTAAAAAATACATCCGGGCCTACCACCGCAAGACTTGGGACGAGTTTTTGGTCCAGAGCGGTACTGCCGCTGTAGGAGCCGCTGTAGTACTGCTCTGGAGCGGTAGTAAAAAATTACATCCGCTCCAATTCGCGGTAGTACCGCTGCAGCCTTTTCAGAACACCAAAACTGCCACAACTTTTGCAAACGGACTCCGAATTCGATGAAACCAAGTTTGTTGGAAAGCTAGCGACAAGGGCTAACACAATCTTGAAAGAAATATCAATAAGAAGCAAGTTAGAAAAGTCCCATAAGAAAATGGTGAGTACCCTTCCTCGGATAAGACCGGTAAAACCTACAACACCGAAAACATCATAGAAGACGCATGCGAACTCCGTTTTCGATGAAACCAAGTTTGTTGGAAAGCTAGCGACAAGGGATAACACAATCTTGAAAGAAATAACAATAAGAAGCAAATTAGAAAAGGCCCATAAGAAAATGGTGAGGACCCTTCCTCGGATAAGACCGGTAAAACCTACAACACCGAAAACATCATAGAAGATGCATGCGAACTCCGTTTTCGATAAACTCAAGCTTGTCATCAAGATGACCATAAGCTCTAAGACTCAAAAAGAGAACCAAACAAGAACCAAGAAACATGATGCAAGGATGCAATGGTTTGAGCTCTCGACGAACGATACGGTCAAGCTACTCACTTGAGAGCCCCCCCTTGATAGTATGGCTATCGATCCTATAACCCGGTCTCCCAACTACCACCATGAGACCGGTAAAATAGAAAACCTATCAAGGGCAAACCTTTGCCTTGCACATGATCCACTTGAGTTAGATGATGACGATCTTGTCCTCCTCAAGATGGACCACCTTTCTTGATTGCGTTGGGTCGATGAAGACTAGATGATTTCTCCCCCATACTCCACTATGGGTGAGACACTCTTCGACACATCTTCACAAGTCCATTGACACCACAATGGATGGCAAGCCTCAAGCACTTGATCTCTTCGTGATTCTCCACTTGAAATTGCACACGGCAATCTTGATGACGATCACCACTTGATGTCATCCTTCCCATGGGTTGTATGATATCATCCTCTTGACGCAAGCCCATGGACACGTACCTAACCCCACATAGACTCTCACATAGACCATGGGTTAGTACACAAAGTGCAATGGACAATGCTTACCATACCATGGGATCACTTGATCCCTCTCGGTACATCTTCTACTCTTTGTGAGTTGATCAACTTGATTCACTCTTGACTTAGTCTTGATCAACCTTGAATCTTTCCAACTCTCTTCGTTTGGATGATGTCTTGAAGGTAAACATGAATGATCACACAATATTCTTCTTCAAGACATGCTTGCAATAAGCTCAACTCTCAAATGACCAATCTTTGGATAATTCCTTGAATAGCACCTTGGTCGACACAAACTCTCCTTGAAACCAACACATGTACTCCAAGAAAAGCCTATGGACAAAACCTTCAAATATAACTCAAGGAAACCATTAGTCCATAGAGATTGTCATCAATTACCAAAACCAAACATGGGGGCACCGCATCTTCTTTCAAACATAAGGAACTATAACAAGTTCATCTCCATAAGCATAATTCATATTGGCATCTTGGCCACAAGCATAGCAAGCATCATCAAAAAGGGATATTTCAAGAGAATCAACGGGATCATAACAATCATCATAGCAATCATCCTTCGGTAAGCACGAAGGGGAATTAAACAATGTATGAGTTGAAGAGTTACTCTCATTAGAAGGTGGGCACGGGTAGCTAATCCGCTGTTCCTCCTTTTGTTCTTCGCTCTCTTCCTCATCTTTTTCATCCAATGAGCTCACAGTTTCATCAATTTCTTCTTCCGTAGACTCCTGCAAAATATTAGTCTCTTCTTGGACAGCGGAGTATTCCTCAATATATGGTTTAACATAAGCATTAGAAGCATAATTATCAACGCAATATTTAAGTATGGCAAAATTTTCAGATTAGTAAAGAGTAGCATCATACTTTTCAATCAAAGAAGCAATTTCATAAGCACCCTTAAAAGCAACAAATTCTTCAATTTGTTGAACATCATAGTAACTATAAACACCCTTAGCATACGAAGATACGATTCCATTATCAATAAAATCACATTGGTAGGGAAGGTGTTTCTTAGGGTTTTCAGAACAACAAGTAAAATCATATATATAACATAAATTCCAAGCATAGCATTGCAAACGATGAATTTGATCCAATAAACGTTTCCCTCTTTCATATATACGGTGTCGCACATAACAAGCATGCTCATCTAAAGATTTGCCCTCAACTAAGCTAGTTGGGGTTTCAGCACGAGCACATAGGGATCGAAGATGATCCAAGTAATAAGCTTCAACAGTGTGATAGATTTTGAGTGGTTCTTCAACCATTGGTTCAGTAGGTACAACTAATTTTTTTTGGTATTTTGCGTTTCCTACCCATAATAAAGATAGAAAACAACTAAGAACAGCAAATAAAAATTACTTAGTGATAAAGCAAACAAGCACACACGAGAATATTCACCCCATGCTATTGCTCCCCGGCAACAGCGCCAGAAAAAGGTCTTGATAACCCACAAGTATAGGGGATCGCAACAGTTTTCGATAAGTAAGAGTGTTGAACCCAACGAGGAGCTAAAGGTAGAATAAATATTCCCTCAAGTTCTATCGACCACCGATACAACTCTACGCACGCTTGACGTTCGCTTTACCTAGAACAAGTATGAAACTAGAAGTACTTTGTAGGCATTGTTGGATAGCTTTGCAAGATAATAAAGAGTACGTAAATAAAAAGTAGGGGCTGTTTAGATAAAGAAACAATAAAGGAAATATAGCGAGTGTGGAAAAGTGGTGGTAGGAGTTGCGAAATTGCCCCTAAGCAATTGACTACTTTACTAGACCGATAGCAAGTATTATGTGGGAGAGGCCACTGCTAGCATGTCATCCCTGACTTGGAATTCTATGCACTTATGATTGGAACTATTAGCAAGCATCGGCAACTACTAATGTTCATTAAGGTAAAACCCAACCATAGCATTAAGATATATTGGTCCCCCTTCAATCCCGAATGCATCAATTTCTATGCTAGGTTGAAGCTTCTGTCACTCTTGCCCTCCAATACATAGTCATATCAACATACAACTAACCCTAGGGTGTGATCCATGCGCGCAATCATATGATGGGCACCAAAGGACAGCAACATAACCACAAGCAAATTAAATCAATCATAGCAATTCATCAACCATCGATAGGACAACGAAAATCTACTCAGACATCATAGGATGGCAACACATCATTGGATAATAATATGAAGCATAAAGCACCATGTTCAAGTAGAGGGTACAGCGTGTTGCGGGAGAGTGGACCGCTGTAGATAGAGGGGGGAAGGTGATGGAGATGTTGGTGAAGATGGTGGAGGTGTTGGTGAAGATCGCGGTGATGATGATGGCCCCCGGTGGCGTTCCGGTGCCACCGGAAGCGAGGGGGAGAGAGCCCCCCTCCTTCTTATTCTTCCCTGACCTTCTCCCTAGATGGGAGAAGGGTTTCCCCTCTGGTCCATGGTCTCCATGGCGTGGGAGGGGCGAGAGCCCCTCCGAGATTGGATCTGTCTCTCTGTCTCTCTCTGTTTCTGCGTTCTCAGATTCTTCCCTTTCATCGTTTCTTATATTCCCGGAGATCCGTAACTCCGATTGGGCTGAAATTTTAACACGGGCTCTATCCGGATATTAGCTTTCTTGCAGCGAAAGAAGGGCATCAACCGCCTTACGGGGTGGCCACGAGGGTCAGGGGCGCGCCTGCCTCCCCAGGGCGCGCCCCCTACCTCGTGGGTCCCTCGAGCATCGTCTCGCGTGGATTCTTCTTCCCAAAAATCATATATATTCCAAAAAAATCTCCGTCAGTTTTTATTCCGTTTGGACTCCGTTTGATATGGATATTCTGCGAAACAAAAAACTTGCAACAAACAGGAACTGGTACTGGGCACTGGATCAATATGTTAGTCCCAAAAATAGTATAAAAAGTTGCCAAAAGTATATGAAAGTTGTAGAATATTGGCATGGAACAATCAAAAATTATAGATACGACGGAGACGTATCATAGCTCAGTGTTCATATTTTGTCAAGCATCTTGAGTGGATCACTGCCATGTGATTTGTTTTCATGTTAGAGTGTAGTAGCTTGTTGTTCTTGATGCATTTGGATGGCCTCATGCTGTTAATCGCAGATCGGTGCCATATTTGTTTTGCTTGCCATTTGCAAACCGTGCATCCGATTCCGGTGATCTTTATATCAATTTCGACCGAAATCAACTCATCTTTCCAGTGGCACTCCTGGTTTTCCAAGTTGAGGCCAGTTAAATCTTTCCTTTCCGAAACATGCATATACATTGCATATCGCATCCCGCATGTCATGCCATGTTTTGCATCATGTTGCTTGTGCATCGCACGTGGTTGATTGTGTCTCCCTTTTGCTTGTGTTCTTGCCTTGGGTAGAGCCGGGAGACGAGTACGTGATCGAGGAACCAATTGAGTACGCTTACGAGGATCAAACTAACATCAACTCGGAGAACTTTGCAGGCAAGATGACCATACCCTCGAAATCACTTCTATCTTTGCTTGCTAGATGCTCGCTCTATTGCTATGCCCATGCCACGATATCTATCACTTGCTTACCATGCCTCCCATATTGCCATGTCAAACCTCTAACCCACCTTGTCCTAGCAAACCGTTGTTTGGCTATGTTACCACTTTGCTCAGCCCCTCTTATAGCGTTGTTTGTTGCAGGTGAAGATTGGAGTTTGTTCCTTGTTGGAACATGTTTATTGTTGGGATATAACTATTATATCTTGTCTATTTTAAATGCATCTATACACTTGGTAAAGGGTGGAAGGCTCGGCCTTATGCCTGGTGTTTTGTTCCACTCTTGCCGCCCTAGTTTCCGTCATACCGGTGTTATGTTCCTTGATTTTGCGTTCCTTACACGGTTGGGTTATAATGGGAACCCCTTGACAGTTCGCCTTGAATAAAACTCCTCCAGCAAGGCCCAACCTTGGTTTTACCATTTGCCACCTAGCCTTTTTCCCTTGGGTTTCGTGGACTCAAGGGTCATCTTTATTTTAAACCCCTCGGGCCAGTGCTCCTCCGAGTGTTGGTCCAAAACAGAGCCACTTGCAGCGCCACCTCGGGGAAACTTGAGGGTTGGTTTTAGTTGTACGTAGTGTTCATCCGATGTGCCCTGAGAACGAGATATGTGCAGCTCCTATCGGGATTTGTCGGCACAGCGGGTGGTCTTGCTGGACTTGTTTTACCATTGTCGAGATGTCTTGTAACCGGGATTCCGAGTCTGATTGGATTGTCTTTGGAGAAGGAATATCCTTCGTTGGCCGTGAGAGCTTGTGATGGGCTAAGTTGGGACACCCCTGCAGGGATTTGAACTTTCGAAAGCCGTGCCCGCGGTTATGGGCAGATGAGAATTTGTTAATGTCCGGTTGTAAAAAACCTGAAACTTAACTGAATTAAAATGAATCAACAGAGTGTGTGGCCGTGATGGTCTCTTTTCGGCGGAGTCCGGGAAGAGAACACGGTCTCGTGTTATGCTTGAACGTAGGTTGTTCTAGGATCACTTCTTGATCATAGTTTCTCGACTGTGCCTTTCCTTCTCTTCTCGCTCTCATTTGCGTATGTTAGCCACCATATATGCTAGTGCTTGCTGCAGCTCCACCTCATACCTTTTACCCTTCCTATAAGCTTAAATAGTCTTGATCGCGATGGTGTGAGATTGCTGAGTCCCCGTGACTCACAGATTCCTTCAAAACCAGATGCAGGGACCGATGATACCGCTCCAGGAGATTCGCCTGAGCTCAAGTGGGAGTTCGATGAGGACTCAGGACGATACTACGTTTCCTTTCCAGACAATCAATAGTGGAGCCCAGTTGGGACGATCGGGGACATTGTTGCATTTGGGGTTGTCTTTATTTTGGTTCCGTAGTCGGACCTTGATTGTATTTGGATGATTGTAATGTTATTTATGATATTGTGTGACGTGGCGAGTGTAAGCCAACTATGTATCTCTTTCCTTATTCAGTACATGGGTTGTGTGAAGATTAACCCACTTGCGACATTGCTTACAATGCGGTTATGCCTCTAAGTCGTGCTTCGACACGTGGGAGATATAGCCGCATCGTGGGTTGGCGTTGTTGAGTCTAGAAAAATGTTTTGAGTTGTATAGGATTATATATATATCGGAGAGTAGGATTCTTTTTACTCCTCAGTCCCTTCGTCGCTCTGGTGAGGCATCCTGACGTAGAGTTTTGACTCTTCTCTTCTCAAATTTCACTAAAAAAATTTAGGATCACACGGGTATGTTGGAACCGTTTCGATGGTTTTGTGACGAGAACATTGTTCTTGGTGCCTCCTGACATTTAGGGGTTGTGGCAGTGTCCCGGGGAGTTGAGCTCCCAGGTGTTGTCGTCACAATTTTATCGTTGCAGTTCTGGAATACTTGAGTTTCGCCGACATCGAAAATCTCTTTTATGCAGTTATTGGTGAGATAACCTCGACGCCACCCAGTACTGGGGCGGGAGTTCGGGAGTATTGCCATAACTCGCGTAACGGATGCTTTTTGAAGGTTGAGGTAAATGATTTCCGAAGGTTTCTTGGTTATGTGTTGAAGGATGGATACAACTGGATGTAGGATTTGCTTGCTTTGGGTGAGGTATTATGCTTCCTCTATATCCCCAACACCTGATTGCATAACCGGAAAGGTTCGGGAGTTTCATAGGTGGGAATTCTTGTAGTTCTAGTATTTCTTCCGCGAATATTTGGTTTGTGATTGGGTAATCCTCACCAAGTATTTGTTCTTGTCCGTACCTTATTGTTTTATACTTCTACCTCTATCTAAGTGGCTTCTCAATTTATGGAAGTGTGACCATTTCAATTGGAATTCATTTGTTCATTTTGTTCGGATGTTAAGACTATATGTTGCAATTTCGATCCATTTGATTCAGCTTGAATATATGTCTTTCAAGATGCTAACGGATGTCACCCTCTTCAGGATGGCTCCTCCAACGCGTCCGAATCCTGAACCGCCACCACCACCTCCACCTCCGGAGGCATGGCAAGCTGTGATGGCCGCTACCAATGCCAACACGCAGATGCTTATGCAACTCTTGCAAGAGCGCAACCAAGGAAATCAAGGCCATGGCAACAATCAGAATCGGTTTGCTACACTCAACCAGTTCCTCGCAAACCAGCCAAAGACCTTCAGTAACTGTGTCGAGGCAACAGACATTGATGATTGGCTCGTGGATATATGCAAGCATTTCGAGTGCAGCAACGTCAGGCCTGAGGACTTTGTCAAGTTTGCCTCGTTCCAACTCAAAGACCAAGTTGCAGAGTGGTATCAGCAATACAAAGATTCCAGAGGAGGTCGTGTGATTACCTGGGATAAATTCTGCCAAGACTTCAAAGCTCACCACATTCCTCAGAGTGTTGTTGAGAGCAAGCGTGAGGAGTTCCGCAATCTGAAGCAAGGCAGCTTGTCTGTTTACCAGTATAACATCATGTTCCAGAAGCTCGCTCGTTTCGCTAAGCAAGACGTCCGTGACGAGAAGAGCATGATTTATCAGTTCAGGGGTGGCCTTAGAGAAGATCTTCAACTAGCCCTTGTGCTTTTTGAGTCGCAGAAGTACGATGAGTTCTACAACATGGCACTGAAACAAGAGACTGCTCAGCTCAAGTGCGATGCTTCCCAGAAATGAGTCAGGGATGCAACTCCTTCTTCCTCAACTCAAGTGGCAACTAAGCAGCAAAAGTATTGGTTGCCTCCTCCTCCTCCGTTCCGTCAGCCTTATCAGCAGAAGAGCAAAGGTGGCAATGGATCTTCCCACCCACCCAACCCAGACTTTCAGAACAAGACTTCGTCTCATGCTCCAAGATCAACTGCTCCGTATCACCGTCCGCTCTCGGAGGTCACGTGCAACAAGTGTCAGCAGAAGGGTCACTATGCCAACAAATGCTTCAATCAGAGGTGTCTTCCTCCTCCTCCTCCTGTGAGATCTGCCAGCACCGCAGTGGTCAAGCATAATCCCAAGCATGCCAAGGTCAACATGATGAACGCAACTCAGGCAGAGGACTCGTCAGAAGTTATCATGGGTAACCTTCCTGTTAACGATATTCCTGCAAAAGTTCTTTTTGACACTGGTGCATCGCTTTCTTTCATTTCAAGACCTTTTGTTGCCAAGCATGATTTTGTGACCGAAAAGATTCCTTTCCCGTTGAAGATTTTGTCCCCGGGCAAGCAAATGACATCTAACAATTGCGTCCCGGATGTTACTATCACATTGGGCGAATATAAGTTTCTGTCCTCTCCAGTGGTCCTTGGTAACTCAGATATTGATCTTATTCTCGGAATGGATTGGCTTTCTAAGCACAAGGCTTAGCTTGATTGTGCTGCCAGGAAGATTCAGTTGACACATTCGTCTGAGGATGTAATCGTTTTTGCCGCTCGTGATGATACCATCCGACTGTTTTCTCTCAATGAGAAGGGCGAGCTGGATGCCATCTCTCAGATTCCAGTCGTTTGTGAATATCAAGACGTCTTTCCAGAAGAGCTTCCAGGGATGCCTCCTCACCGGCCAGTTGAATTCGTCATCGATCTTGAGCCTGACACGGAACCTGTTTGCAAACATCCTTACAAGCTTGGACTTGAAGAGTTGAAGGAGCTGAAGAAGCAACTCGATATTCAAGAGCGTATGGGTCTCATCCGACCAAGTTCTTCTCCATGGGGTTGTGTTGTTCTTTTTGTCAAGAAGAAGGATGGAACGGGCCGACTTTGTGTCGACTATCGTCCATTGAACAAGAAGACCATAAAGAACAAGTACCCACTTCCCAACATCAATGAGCCTTTCGAACAACTCAAAGGTGCTCAAGTATTCTCCAAGCTTGACCTCCGTATGGGCTATCATCATATTCGCATTCGTGAAGAAGATATCCCCAAGACAGCATTCAGAACAAGCTATGGTTCATATGAATACACTGTCATGTCTTTTGGCCTCGTCAATGCTCCTCCAACATTCTCTCGCATGATGAACTTCATCTTCAACGCCTACACAAATGACTTTGTCTTGGTCTACCTCGATGACATTTGGTCTTTTCCAAGAACAAGGAGGATCATGCCAAGCATTTGAGATTGGTGCTGGATAAACTCAGAGAACATCAGTTCTATGCGAAGTTTTCAAAGTGCGAGTTTTGGCTCGATGAGGTTCTCTACCTTGGGCATATCATCTCCGCCAAGGGCATAGCTGTGAATCCTGAGAAGGTGTCTGCAATTCTGAATTGGGAACCACCTCAGAATGTGAAGCAACTCTGCAGCTTCCTTGGGCTCGCAAGCTATTATCGAAGGTTCGTTGAGAACTTCTCAAAGATCGCGAAGCCTCTTTCCAACCTTCTCCAGAAGCATGTGAAGTATGTCTGGTCACCTGAATGTGACATCGCTTTCAACACCCTCAAAAGAGAAGTTAGTCACTGCTCCAGTTCTGACTCCTCCCGATGAATCCAAACCGTTCGAGGTCTTCTGTGATGCTTCCTTTCAAGGTCTCGGTGCAGTATTGATGCAAGAGAAGAAAGTTGTGGCCTATACCTCTCGCTAGTTGAAGCCCAACGAAAAGAACTACCCCACTCATGACCTCGAGTTGGCTGCAGTTGTCCATGCTCTTTTAACATGGAGACATCTCTTGTTGGAAAGAAAAGTGGACATCTTCACTGATCATAAGACCCTCAAGTACATCTTCACTCAGCCAAACCTCAACCTCAGGCAGACTCGTTGGGTCGAGATGATTCAAGAGTATAATCCGAGTATTGAATATACTTCAGGCAAGGCCAATGTAATTGATGACGCATTGAGCAGGAAGGCTTACTGCAACAGTTTGATTCTCAAGCCCTACCAACTGGAACTTTGTGAAGCTTTCCGCAAACTCAATCTTCAAGTTGTTCCTCAAGGATTCCTGACCAACCTCCAAGTCTCTCCTACTTTGGAAGATCAGATTCGTGAGGCTCAACTTCTTGATGCTATGGTGAAGAAGGTGAAGATTGGGATTGCCAAGAGTCAACCCAAGTACAAATGCTATTGTCTTGATGACAAGGATACTCTATTCTTCGAGGATCGCATTGTTGTTCCTAAGGGTGACCTTCGTAAAGTCATTATGAATGAGGCTCACAATTCACTCCTCTCTATTCACCCTGGAAGTACAAAGATGTACCATGACCTCAAGCAGTCGTATTGGTGGACTTGAATGAAGCGCGAGATTGCTCAGTTCATGAATGAATGTGATGTATACAGAAGAGTGAAAGCAGAACACCAACGACCAGCTGGTCTCCTCCAACCTCTTGCCATTCCAGAATGGAAGTTTGACCATATTGAGATGGACTTCGTGACTGGATTTCCAAAGTCCAAGCGTGGCAATGATGTTATCTTCATTGTTATCGACAAGCTCACTAAAGTGGCTCATTTTCTTCCTATCAAAGAATCTATCACAGCAGCTCAGTTGGCAGAGCTGTATACCTCCAGGATTGTCTCCTTGCACAGCATTCCGCATTTGATATCTTCAGATCATGGCAGCATCTTCACCTCCAAGTTTTGGGATTCTTTTCAGAAGGCCATGGGCACCAACATTCGTTTCAGCACAGCTTTTAATCCTCAAACCAGTGGCCAAGTCAAGCGAGTCAATCAAATTCTTGAAGATATGCTCAGGGCTTGTGTCATCTCTTTCGGTATGAAGTGGGAAGATTTTCTTCCATATGCCGAGTTCTCCTACAACAACAGCTTCCAAGCGAGTTCGGGCAAGGCCCCATTCGAGATTCTCTATGGCAGGAAGTGTCGTACTCCTCTTAACTGGTCAGAGACTGGTGAACGTCAACTTCTTGGCAATGACTTGATCACAGAGGCTGAAGAAATGTGTAAAGTCATTCGTGAAAATCTCAAAGCCGCGCAATTGCGTCAGAAGAGTTACTATGATAGCAAGCATCGTGACTTGGCTTTCGAGATCAGAGACCATGTCTACCTCTGCGTCTCTCCAATGAAAGGTACTCGTCACTTCGGTATCAAAGGGAAGCTTGCTCCTAGATACGTGGGTCCTTTCAAGATCATTGGCAAAAGAGGGGATCTCACCTATCAACTTGAGCTTCCATCCAACTTTGCTAACGTGCATGACGTGTTTCACGTGTCTCAACTCCGCAAGTGTTTCAAGACTCGTAACCGCACCATCAACTTTGAAGAGATTGATCTCCAAGAAGACCTGTCTTATCATGAGCATCCCGTTGCTATTCTTGAAGAAACTGAGCACAAGACTCGCAACAAGTCTATCAAATTCCTGAAAGTGAAGTGGTCACATTATTCCGACCATGAAGCCACCTGGGAACGCGAGGACCACCTCCGTTCCGAATATCCGGAGTTTTTCCAATCCTAGATCTCGGGACGAGATCCTTTCGTAGTGGTGGAGTGTTGTAACACCCCATATGTAACCCGCCATATTTGTATTCCAACTCTTGCCATTTCCGGCACTAAGTTATGATATTTCCTCATTGTCGGGTTTTTGTCTTCATGTTGCTTTTGTCTTTGTCATGCATCTCATATCATGTCATCATGTACATCACATTTGCATACGTGTTTGTCTCATGCATCAGAGCATTTTCCCCGTTGTCCGTTTTGCATTCCGACGCTCCTACGTCCTCCGGTGCCCCCTTTTACCTCTTTTCGTGTGCGGGTGTTAAACGTTCTCGGATTGGACCGAGACTTGCCAAGCGGCCTCGGATTACTACCAGTAGACCGCCTGTCAAGTTTCGTGCCATTTGGACTTCGTTTGATACTCCAATGGTTAACCGAGGAACCGAAAAGGCCTCGTGTGTGTTGCAGCCCAACACCTCTCTAAAGTGGCCCAAAACCCACCTAAACCCCTTCCATCATCTCGGTCGTTCGATCACGATCGCGTGGATGCAAACCGTGCTCAATTTGGAGCCTCCTAGCTCCCTCTACCTATAAATATAGACCTCCCCCCGAAAATCCTGGATCCCTTCCTACCCTAACCCTAAAAATCCGCTCCTCCGCCGCCGGACATGTCCGCTGCTCGCCGGACATCCCACGCCGCCGCCCCGCGCCAATAGGAGGGCGCCACGTGTCCCCGTCGGCCCTCTCTCTCCTCCGGCCCGGAGAGCCCGGATCGGGCCCTCCCGGCCCAGTCACCGCCGCCACTCGCCCGAGGCGACCCCGCCTCGCCGCGCCGCCTGCTTCCTCCTCCGCGCCGGCGAGTACTCAACTCCGGCCGCCGCCGGCCATCGCCGGTCGCCGCGAGGTCGCCGGACCCCGCCGCCAAGCCGCACGTCGCCTCGGCTTCCGCGCCGCCCCGAGGCCGCCGCGCCCCTCACCGCCCGGCGCCGCCGCCGCCATCGCCGTCCGCCATCGTACCAGGTCGCCGCTCGCCGCCCCGTCGCCGGAATCGCCCTCCGCCGCCGTCTCCCACGTCTCCGGCGACATCTCCGTCGGGCCTCAAAAAGCGTGCAACCCTAGATCTGGATCTGGGAGGTTGACTTTTGCCTTAGTTCCAGTAATTTTTAGCGTTTTTCATCGCATCGTAACTTATCAACCGTGGCTCCGTTTTGGGCGTGTAACATATCAAATTGTTCGTCTTGACGAGTACTTCATTTCATCCCATTGCACCATGTTCATTTGAGCTCATCTTGATGCCCTAAAAGCTGTTGCAAGAGTGCTATGCAATGTTAGTTTCAGATTCTTATCAGATATTGGACATTTGTTATTTTTGCCATGTTTAATGTGTGCCTCCTATGAACTTGAGCCCTACATGTGTTTTGAAGTATGCCATGCCATCTTTACAAGGGTGTATGCCATGTATTTTTGTGATCTCTGTGGTGACTAGCACAAGCATGTAAAGTAGCCCTCGTAATGTTGCTGATTTCAGGGACTTAGAAATCTTCTAAGTCTTTGTCCTGTTAATATTTTTATGCCATGTATTCATGTTGCTACAGAGTGATCCAAACCTCTTTTGAGCATGTTCAGTAAGGATCATTTTGAGATATTGTTGTGCTATATCCATACATGTCTTTGTTCGCAATTATGGAGCACCCTAGCTTGACTCAATCGAGCTCTACTTTTGCTATTATGGAGCACCCTAGATTGTTTACATGTTAAGCAATTTTGCCGAGGTTGTTGTAGTTGATCCGTGCATGCTATGAGGTTGTTCTTTCCATGTTTAGCTTCTATGCCATGTCTACTTGCTGGGTGTATGCTTAGTTTGTCATGCAATGCCTTGTGGTGAGTGCATCGAGCTCGCAAACATGCCTACGTGAATCTGTTTTGCCATGTTCCAGTTTTCTACTAAGTCTGAATCTGTTAACGAAACTTGCTATGTTCACATGGTTGCCATTGTATTTTCTAATCCCTTTTGGCTCATGGTCAGTAAGGGACTTTTGTTGTATGCTTTGTGTAGTTTCATGCCATGCCTTGATTTGCCATGATATGTTCCTGTAGCATGTTGTTATCGTGCTCTAAACATTGCTTCCTGATGTTAAAATCCCGACATGTTGTTATTTTCACTAAGTCTGTAACCTGTTATCTTTTGCACTTTTGCCATGCTTGTTTGAACCTGCTATTGTGTGATTTAGCCATAGCTCAGTGTTCATATTTTGTCAAGCATCTTGAGTGGATCACTCACATGTGATTTGTTTTCATGTTAGAGTGCAGTAGCTTGTTGTTCTTGATGCATTTGGATGGCCTCGTGCTGTTAATCACAGATCGGTGCTTTATTTGTTTTGCTTGCCATTCGCAAACCGTGCATCCGATTCCGGTGATCTTTATATCAATTTTGACCGAAATCAACTCATCTTTCCAGTGGCACTCCTGGTTTTCCAAGTTGAGGCCAGTTAAATATTTCCTTTCCGAAACATGCATATGCATTGCATATCGCATCCCGCATGTCATGCCATGTTTTGCATCATGTTGCTTGTGCATCGCACGTGGTTGATTGTGTCTTCCTTTTGCTTGTGTTCTTGCCTTGGGTAGAGCCGGGAGACGAGTACGTGATCGAGGAACCAGTTGAGTACGCTTACGAGGATCAAACTAACATCAACTCGGAGAACTTTGCAGGCAAGATGACCATACCCTCGAAATCACTTCTATCTTTGCTTGCTAGATGCTCGCTCTATTGCTATGCCCATGCCATGATACCTATCACTTGCTTACCATGCCTCCCATATTGCCATGTCAAACCTCTAACCCACCTTGTCCTAGCAAACCGTTGTTTGGCTATGTTACCACTTTGCTCAGCCCCTCTTATAGCGTTGTTTGTTGCAGGTGAAGATTGGAGTTTGTTCCTTGTTGGAACATGTTTATTGTTGGGATATAACTATTATATCTTGTCTATTTTAAATGCATCTATACACTTGGTAAAGGGTGGAAGGCTCGGCCTTATGCCTGGTGTTTTGTTCCACTCTTGCCGCCCTAGTTTCCGTCATACCGGTGTTATGTTCCTTGATTTTGCGTTCCTTACACGGTTGGGTTATAATGGGAACCCCTTGACAGTTCGCCTTGAATAAAACTCCTCCAGCAAGGCCCAACCTTGGTTTTACCATTTGCCACCTAGCCTTTTTCCCTTGGGTTTTGCGGACTCAAGGGTCATCTTTATTTTAAACCCCTCGGGCCAGTGCTCCTCTGAGTGTTGGTCCAAAACAGAGCCACTTGCAGCGCCACCTCAGGGAAACTTGAGGGTTGGTTTTAGTTGTACGTAGTGTTCATCCGATGTGCCCTGAGAACGAGATATGTGCAGCTCCTATCGGGATTTGTCGGCACAGCGGGTGGTCTTGCTGGACTTGTTTTACCATTGTCGAGATGTCTTGTAACCGGGATTCCGAGTCTGATCGGATTGTCTTGGGAGAAGGAATATCCTTCATTGGCCGTGAGAGCTTGTGATGGGCTAAGTTGGGACACCCCTGCAGGGATTTGAACTTTCGAAAGTCGTGCCCGCGGTTATGGGCAGATGAGAATTTGTTAATGTCCGGTTGTAAAAAACCTGAAACTTAACTGAATTAAAATGAATCAACAGAGTGTGTGGCCGTGATGGTCTCTTTTCGGCGGAGTCCGGAAAGAGAACACGGTCTCGTGTTATGCTTGAACGTAGGTTGTTCTAGGATCACTTCTTGATCATAGTTTCTCGACCGTGCCTTGCCTTCTCTTCTCGCTCTCATTTGCGTATGTTAGCCACCATATATGCTAGTGCTTGCTGCAGCTCCACCTCATACATTTTACCCTTCCTATAAGCTTAAATAGTCTTGATCGCGAGGATGTGAGATTGTTGAGGCCCCGTGACTCACAGATTCCTTCAAAACCAGATGCAGGGACCGATGATACCGCTCCAGGAGATTCGCCTGAGCTCAAGTGGGAGTTCGATGACGACTCAGGACGATACTACGTTTCCTTTCCAGACGATCAGTAGTGGAGCCCAGTTGGGACGATCCGGGACATTGTTGCATTTGGGGTTGTCTTTATTTTGGTTCTGTAGTCGGACCTTGATTGTATCTGGATGATTGTAATGTTATTTATGATATTTTGTGACATGGCGAGTGTAAGCCAACTTTGTATTTCTTTTCTTATTCAGTACACGAGTTGTGTGAAGATTACCCCACTTGCGACATTGCTTACAATGCGGTTATGCCTCTAAGTCGTGTTTCGACACGTGGGAGATATAGCCGCATCGTGGGCGTTACATCAACTTGATCGATTGTTGTCTTTGGGGTGCCCCTGCCCCCGTATATAAAGGAGTGGAGGAGGGGGAGGGCCGGCCCTCTCTATGGCGCGCCCTAGGGGAGTCCTACTCCCACCGGGAGTAGGATTCCCCTTTTCCTAGTAGAAGTAGGAGCCCTTCCATATAGTAGTAGGAGGGAAGGAAAGGGAAGGGAAAAGGAGAAGGAAGGAAGGGGGCGCCCCCCTCCCTAGTCCAATTCGGACCAGCCCATGGGGAGGGGTGTGGCCACCCTTTGAGGCCTTTCTCTCCTTTCCCGTATGGCCCATTAAGGCCCAATACGAATTCCCGTAACTCCCCGGTACTTTCGAAAATACCCGAATCACTCGGAACCTTTCCGATGTCCGAATATAGTCGTCCAATATATCGATCTTTACGTTTCGACCATTTCGAGACTCCTCGTCATGTCCCCGATCTAATCCGGGACTCCGAACTCATTCGGTACATCAAAACACATAAACTCATAATATAACCGTCATCGAACTTTAAGCGTGCGGACCCTACGAGTTCGAGAACTATGTAGACATGACCGAGACACGTCTCCGGTCAATAACCAATAGTGGAACCTGGATGCTCATATTGGCTCCTACATATTCTACGAAGATCTTTATCTGTCAAACCGCATAACAACATACGATGTTCCCTTTGTCATCGGTATGTTACTTGCCCGAGATTCGATCGTCGGTATCTCAATACCTAGTTCAATCTCGTTACTGGTAAGTCTCTTTACTTGTTCCGTAACACATCATCCCGCAACTAACTCATTAGTTGCAATGCTTGCAAGGCTTAAGTGATGTGCATTACCGAGAGGGCCCAGAGATACCTCTCCGACAATCGGAGTGACAAATCCTAATCTCGAAATACGCCAACCCAACAAGTACCTTCGGAGACACCTGTAGAGCACCTTTATAATCACCCAGTTACGTTGTGACGTTTGGTAGCACACAAAGTGTTCCTTTGGTAAACGGGAGTTGCATAATCTCATAGTCATAGGAACATGTATAAGTCATGAAGAAAGCAATAGCAACAAACTAAACGATCAAGTGCTATGCTAACGGAATGGGTCAAGTCAATCACATCATTCTCTAATGATGTGACCTCGTTAATCAAATGAAAACTCATGTCTATGGTTAGGAAACATAACCATCTTTGATCAACGAGCTAGTCAAGTAGAGGCATAGTAGTGACAGTCTGTTTGTCTATGTATTCACACATGTATTATGTTTCCGGTTAATACAATACTAGCATGAATAATAAACATTTATCATGATATAAGGAAATAAATAATAACTTTATTATTGCCTCTAGGGCATATTTCCTTCATGTCCTCCTAGCCATCCAACCATAAGTTGGTTCACGCACCTAGGGCGTGTTCGGGAACCCTCCCGCTTCTCAAATCCACAAATCCAGGTGTGGAGTGGAGCCGAACAATTCAATTCCTGGTTATGGGCGTGGGAAGCTGGCTAAAACCATAGTGTAATATCTGAGGAGTTGCAGAGTTGAGAAATTCTAGCTCCCTGAAAACTAAGAAGCAAGAGTTGAGAGAAATTACGTCCTCATGCCACCGCGAAGTGATTCATACCGGTTAGATACTCGCGTCACATCCATCCCCCGTCTCCGTTCCCCTCCAATATTTGACAGGAGCCCACCTACCCTCAGGCCACTAGGCAAATAAGGCCAACCCAAGTGGGCCGAATATGCTTTTTGTGGGCTTTTGGCCTCACCAATCGCGAGCGGCTGGAAGCTAGCGCACCGAACAGATCTTTGACTCCCAGAGTTCACGAGAGAAGCTGGCTGCTGGAGTTGGGCGATGGAGTTGAGGATTTTGCAGCCGTGGAGGGCTACCGAACACGCCCTTACCTAGTCATCTATAGACTTTTGCGCCATTTCTAAGTCATTTGACACTTAGCATTAACTAAAAAATCAAGTGAAAACCTATGGTTGAATGGTTATGAGGACAGTGGTATCACCAGCCTATCAGAGTTCAAGTCTCAAACTTGACATTGGTGCTCGCATTTTCCTGGCTTATTCCAGGCCTTCCAGCGATGTGTGTTCAATGGGAGGAGACGTTTCCGTCGACTATGGAGGCGTCTGTAGTGACTTGTTCGATCTCAAGATGATATGCCAGCTCGGTCTCTCGAATGTGCTCATAGGGATAGGATGTGCGTGCGTGCATTCATAGAGATGAGAGTATGTGCATATGTATGAGCGTCTGCGTCTGTACTATTAAAAAAACCAAGTGCAATAGAGCGCTTCTAACAATGATGATGCAAATAAAATCGGCAAAAATAGTAAATAAAAATAAATCAATTGGACAACTAAAAAATTGAGACATTTTCTCACGCCCCGATCCCGAGAGGGGCCCCGAATCACTATGATTTATTATGCCAGTCCTTAAATCAATAGCTAACACGCACAATCGATAGTGAAATACGAAGATACATCACATGTTTTAGTATTACATGGCATACTATGACATCAACCCTCATACTATGCAGACATTAGTGCAGGAGCCGGCCATCCAAAGCTATCCACGTACATCAACCCCCATTTATTTTAAAAGTCTGCATATGACCGCATGCTCAAAAAAGTCACACATATAGTTTCGATTTAGCTAAAAAAATGTTCAAATGCAGCAGTGGTTCTAATGTAAATATTACACTCCAATAATGTTGTCCCATTTAGTCGTCCACAGATGCTCTATCAAATCTTCGTTCAGTTGCTCATGAGTTGCTCGATGATAAATTTGATGCATTTAAAAAACTCATAAAATATGGTCGAATTCTGGTTTGGAAGTTTGATAGGATCATCCATATTCTCAAATTCAAGACCTACGGCAACACCCTCGCCCGCATCTTTGACGATCATGTCGTGCATGATCACACAACATATCATTACCTCCCATAATGTCTTCAGATCCCATTGTTTAACAGGTCCATAAATAACAACAAAACATGCCTGCAGAATTCCAAATGCCCTCTCAACGTCCTTTTTAGCTGCTTCTTACTTTTTGGCAAAGTGAGACTTTTTCTGGCCAATTGAGCCAGAGATGGTCTTGACAAAGGTAGCCCACGGAGGATAGATACCATCAACCAAATTATAGCCTATGTTGTATTCATGCCCATTAACAGTATAGTAACAAGGAGGAGTTTTCCCTTTAGTCAGCCTGACAAACAAACAATGGTGATTGCTGCAACACATCGATGTCATTGTGAAACCCAAGCATGTCAGAGAAAGCATGCGAAATACAAAGATCATGTGATGCAACTGCTTCAAGAATGATGGTGGGCTTATTAACATGACCTGATATTGCCCTTGTAAAGCTTTTAGGCAGTTCTTCCATCTCCAATGCATGCAGTCAAGAGATCCAAGCAAACCCGACCAACCTCTTACTTCAGACATTGGCAAGATCCTCTTGGTGTCTGACACAGTTGGTTCTCTCGGGTACTTAGGTCCAAGCACCGAGACCACGACAATAGCAAATCTAACCATGACATCCGTAGATATTCGTCCCACGAATTAGCGGCCGTGCCATATGCAAGCATTCGTAGTGCTGCCGTGCACTTCTGGTAACTGGAGAACTCAATCCTTTCCAAGGCATTCTTCTTTAAGATGTAGTCATCAAAGGAACGGACCCCATGGTAGAAACAATAGAAGACATTTTTTATCCACGTCTGCAAGGACCGTCAGTATCATTGCCGTCTCATCCGTGTAGTTTTCCTTATCAAACGACTCAACAAAGTGCTCATATATGTATTGTACTACATATCCGAATCAGTTACTTCAAAGAAGAAGGGAAAAAAATTAACACGAACATTTCAGCCGGGCATGGTGAGTACCGTAAGGGGGCGCATTGAGGCTGAGAAAAATATACGAGGACAAAATGGACCGTCTCTAGAAAAAATGCGAAAGGGCGAAGTGTAACAAAATTCTCTTACATACGCCCCTCGCCGGTTCCAGCTGGCCCGTCCATCCCGACCTTTCTCGCAGCCACGAGCCGCCGCACTCAGGCCGCCGCCCTAGCCGCCGCGCCGTCCGTCCCCGCCGGATTCCAGTGGCAACCAGCCTCCGGCACCCCCTTCTTCCACCCTCCGTCGCCGACAGTCACTGAAGCATCTCCTTGCGATGGCTGCAGCGGCGATTTCCGGCGGTCACCTCGTCCTCTCCACCCCTACCTCCACCCGGCGCCCACGGTCGCTCCCCCTCCATCCGCCCTCAGCGCGACCAATCGCCGCATCCTCCGCCTCCGCAGCCCGCCGCGGGGTCGCGGCCGCCGCAGTGTCCAGCCCTGCCGCGGTCCCCTCCACTGGGAAAGATGGTTAGGGTTTCTGCATTGAATTGTTTTTGTTGATTAGGGGACCTAGTAACTAGGGTTCTACTAGTAGTGGGGTTATTGTATTTGTTCGAAATTGATTTGACAAACAGGAAATGATAAGTTGTGACATGGTACCTACCGTGAAACTTGAGTAGCTTCCAGGGCTCCCAGTGTCGGTAGTTTCCAATCCTCTGCCAATGTCGATTCCTCAGGGACTAGCCAGTACTCCCTCCGTGCACAAATATAAGATGTTCTTTCTTTTTTCTGAATCGGACGTATATAGACACGATTTAGTATATGTTTGTTCACTCATTTCAGTCTGTATGTAGTCCGTATTGAAATATCCAAAACATTTTATATTTGTGAGCAGAGGTAGTAGTTTCTAACAGTGCACAAAGCTTAAAGTCTCAAATAGCTTTGGGTATAGAATCAAGGGTGGTGCCAAATATAAGACCCACTATGATTGATCATCAGCTATGTCAAATTTATGTTGATCATTTTTATGTGACACTGGATGAGAAATTATCTGTACTGGGAATCCACGCCGAGAGATCACACTAATCGTATGGTGATCAAACAAGAAATGCACAGATTTTTCTGGTTCGACACTGCAAAACACAGGCTGTGTTTTCATTGTCCCCATCATCACTGTTATATTGTGCTCACCTACTTTGTTCCTCACCTGTCATCACCAATGAGCAAGAGTTTTCTTATGGTAAAGATGTTAGCTCTGAAATTCACTTGTTTGCTCATTAGCTTTGATCCTGTTTTTTTTCCTTCCTGGAAGCATGTGAGTGACGGAAACTTAGGTGTGCATTTCAAAAGTTGTGTGCATCAGAGCAATGTTGAAGATGTACCAAATTTTTGCTAACTTTATTAATAACAACACTAAATTTCCTTGCAGCAAAACAGCTTCCTAAGGATTTTCTTCATATCAATGATTTTGACAAAGATACAATCATGAAGATCCTTAACCGAGCAATTGAGGTTAAGGCAATGATAAAGTCAGGAGACAGGAGCTTCCAACCGTTCAAAGGAAAGTCGATGGCAATGGTCTTCGCCAAGCCGTCAATGAGGACCCGTGTTTCGTTTGAAACAGGATTCTTCTTGCTTGGTGGGCATGCTGTTTATTTAGGTCCCGATGATATCCAGATGGGCAAGCGTGAGGAGACCCGTGATGTTGCTCGTGTACTTTCTGGATATAATGACATCATTATGGCCAGGGTTTTTGCTCACCAGGTATGATCATTAGTTCCATGACTATGATTTATGAAGTTTCTATACCTGGTTTACCAGATTCTATTTCAAGTTCCTGCATATTAAATCTTTCTGTTCCACAACGCGTAACGATTGCTATCTAGACATAACTGTAAGTTGTTGTTTCTGTGGTGCTTAAGCAAAGTTAGATATCTACTCCGAAGCCATGAGTGGGCGATAGAAGAAAAAGACATTTCACAGGCTGAAACCTTTTAATATGAAGCATCAACCATGATAGTGTAGCTATAACTGAAAATGTAAGTTTGTTTCATTCTAGTTGTCTAACTGTCAACCTGGAAATATTTGGATGGGTGGATTTGATGATCAAACAATATTGTTGTGGCAGTTTTCTCTGACGTGCTTCTTCATTTGTTTTTCTTTATTTTTCGTAATATATTTAACATCTAATTGATGTTTGGGGTTGGGCATTGAACTCACTTGCACACAATCCTGTTTTGTTGGCTTGCTTGTTATTGAGATACTTTATCTTAAGCTATTTATATTCTGCTTGCATGCAATTGACCTAATGATCACATTGTCTTTCTAACATCTCGTGTGATTTTTGACAGGATATTTTGGACTTGGCAAAATATGCACCTGTACCTGTCATAAATGGCCTTACAGACTACAACCATCCGTGCCAGATAATGGCTGATGCGCTCACTATGCTTGAACATGTTGGGCGTATTGAAAACACCAAGGTAGATTATACCTTTAAAATAACAGCATATGGTGGTTTCTTCTACGGGGACTAATTATCTCTCTCTTTCCCTAATTGTTTATGTAGGTTGTCTATGTTGGAGATGGCAACAATATTGTACACTCATGGCTTCTATTGGCTGCTGTGATTCCCTTCCACTTTGTATGCGCTTGTCCTAAGGGCTTTGAGCCAGATGCCAAAACTGTGGAGATCGCTAGGAGTGGTGGAAGTAAGATTGAAATAACAAATGATCCCAAGGAAGCAGTTAAGGGAGCAGATGTTGTGTATACAGATGTTTGGGCCAGCATGGGCCAAAAGGAGGAAGCTGAATATAGGAAAAAAGTATTCCAAGGATTCATGGTCAGTCTACCTCTTGTTTTATACTGTCATTTACATGAATTTTGATCTGTGGACATCTCATTCCTATTGGATTGTTGATACCTGTTCATTTCTCATTCATGTTTTGGTTGCTAGGTTGTAGCTACATCTCCTTGGAAATGTCCATATTGTTGATCTACTAGGAACTAACAAACTTGTTTCTTTTATGTTTGAATGTTTAGAGTTTGATGAACTTTACTAGAAGTTGCCCGATAACTAGTCCTTGTAGTTCAATCATTCACAGTCAGTAGTCTTGGCACATGGGTTGGCCCTCAGCTGACACTTTTGTGATTTTTGGTCCCTGCAGGTGGATGAAGCCCTGATGGAGATGGCTGGTCCAAAAGCCTTCCTCATGCATTGTTTGCCCGCGGAGAGAGGGGTGGAGGTAACAGATGGTGCCATCGAGGCTCCCAACTCGATCGTATTCCCCCAGGCAGAGAACAGAATGCACGCGCAGAACGCAATCATGCTTCATGTGCTTGGAGCTTGATTACCCTATCATTGTATGCTAGACTGCTTAGTGTCACATCGTTATCGAAATTGAACATTATTACTGGATACTGGGTTCCTTCGGCATACTGTAACCCTTGGAGGAGGGTTTCGTGAGGGTAGAGATTTTGGAACATGTCTAGATTACTTTGGATTGTCGCGAGCATGCGGTACTGTGTCCGGTCTGGTAATCTTGAATAAATATGATACATGCATTTCCATGTTTGTCAACTCGTTTACTCCTGTTCGGATCTCCATGTTTCAAGCAACGGTGTTCTCTTAGAATCATCTCCAATCACCGTGCTGGTTGAATCAGAGTTGTAATCTACTGCATAACTCCAGCAATGCGGCTTGCCGAGCAGAAAAGCCTCGTTCATTCGCCTGCCTTTCCTATCTGTGGTGCAAATTGGCCATTCAACATGTCACCCGGTGCAAGAAAGGTATTTTTAACACAGTGGTCTTTCACTGTATTACAGATCGCAATAACAATTGGGCAGGAAATGTAGCTAATCAATACCTCAACAGAACAAACTCTTCTTAGAACGACGCTGTTCGCCACATTAAGAGGATTCACAATCCAAGAGACTAGAGATTAAACATAAAAAAGGGGACCATCCAGGAGTGAGGCGTTTTGACTGACTAAAAAAATCATTAAAAATAGTAAAATAATTCAAAAAAAATTGTGGAGAAAGATGACGAAGTGCGTGATGTCCGTGGCAAATTTCAGAGCATTTGGATGTCCAAGTAGCTCTCAGCAAAAGAGATAAATTTGAGGTCCGTGAAAAACTTTACTGCTTGTGCACTGTCTGGATCCGATTTTGTTTATTTTGCTGAGAACTTCTCAAATGTTCAAATGCTTTGAAATTTGACACACCTCACGCACTAAGTCATCTTTCTCTACAAAAAAAAAATCAGAGTTTTATTATTTTTGAATTTACTGTTCATCAGGTGTAGATGCCCGGGCGCAGAATTGGATATCATCCAGAGACTCTAAACGTGAAAGAAACTAGCAATGCGATGGCGTGATGCAAAGGGATGCCGCTGAGATGAATAGAGAGAAAACTGATGATGGTGACACCAGGTGAGGACGTTCCTTGAAAAAGTTCCAACAGCTCTGAACTCCTGTGACAAAGACTACACAGGATTCCATGATGGCGACAACAGCTAAGGACGTTCACAGAAAACTAATGGAAAAAAAAACCCAGGGAAAGCAAAACCAGCGGATACCACACAACATCAAGATATCACACGGTTAAACGGACTGGAGGCACGCATACGCGCCTTCGCGTAACGCTGATTTCCTATTAAGCAGCCGCTCTGTCAAGAGACGGTTTGACAAAAAAGGTTCCAGCAAGAGGTCAAATACTTGGACCTGACATGGCATATACGGAAGGAAAATGTACCCATGCTTGACTCAGCATGGACAGAAGGTATATATAGATCCCCAACAGACTGATGGTTTTCGATCATCATGTTAACATAAATGTCTGTCGTACTATTGATAAGCCGTAGGGCGGATCGCGTAGCATCCGCAGTCCACCAACTGGAGATCACTTCCTTAAGCCCTCCATGATGTACGAACCGTAGAGGTCCCTGCCGTATAGCATTTTAAGCGGTTCAGCGCAAGAATCGGTTCAGGTAACAGTAAGCCACCAGCAAAAAAAAAAGGAATAACAGTAAGGCAGTATAGAGTCCATATGCTAGTAGAGTAAACAATGTTAGTACAAGTATGAAGCAGCAAAACTCACATCGAGTACTTGATTGCGTTGATGGCATCTTCTGCTGGGAGGAAATCATTCACTGCAACCTCCTTGTTTTCATTCTTCTTGTCTGTCACAAGTTCAATGGTCAGAATCCAGTTAGTTCAGTTCATGATCTGGCACATAGAATTTTGGAATGGACAGTGAAGTTGATCATAGTTGAGGAATGTACAGTCTTCAAAGAAGCGACGGATTTCCTGTAGGCGATGCGGGGGAAGTTCACTGATGTCTCTGAAGTGACGGTACTCAGGATCATCAGCACAGACAGCTATGATCTTGTCATCTTTCTCACCCTAGTGATATCAAATGATAAACTAATGTAAGAACTCAGCAGTCAGATAGAACCCACTTTGTAAGTGGTAGAACTCATGCATCAAGCAATCTTAAAACTGTGCAGTGGAATATACTCCCTCCGTAAAGAAATATAAGAGCGTTTAGATTACTAAAGTAGTGATCTAAACGCTCTTATATTTCCTTACAGAGGGAGTACAAGCAAATAATTTCTTGTCCATGCTGACATGAAACAAAGCATCTTCAATGTAAACAAGTGATGGTGAAATCTAACCTGATCAATCATAGGCATAAGCCCAATAGCACGGGCACGCAGGAAGCAACCAGGAACAACTTGTTCCTGTCCAGGAGAAAGAGCAGTGACGTTAGGACAGAGCTTATATAATGTATAAATAATTAAGCACCGCATCCATTCGATACCTGCATCAGGACAAGGACATCCATCGGGTCATTATCCTCACAGAGTGTGCGTGGAATGAAGCCATAGTTGTGTGGGTACACAACTGAGGAGTACAGAACACGATCAACCTGGAACAAACAAAACGTTCAAGTTTTCTTTTATCAATGTAGAATAAAAGAAGTTGTAAGATGCGACTATGCAAGTGCTCCACATTCATGTGTGGTACATTACTGACTAACCTACAGTTAGTGGCACATTATTAAGGCATGCCCTTTTGTCAGTATTATTAACAGAACTCCTCAATTTGTGCATGCAGTGTTAATAGATAGTGTCTTTAATCTCCCTTTTACATTCTGAGCATAACAGCTGGATTCTAATGACACCCTTTAGGATTCAACAGGGAGTTAAGTAACATGGTGCACACAAAGGCAAAACGATGTAGTGCAAGCTGACCTTGATAAGACCAGTTGCTTTGTCCAACTCATACTTAACCTTGCTGCCTCTAGGAATCTCAACCACCTGGAGATGAAAGGAAAAAGAAACAAGTCTGTGTAACTGCGCATAACTTAATAACACAGCAGATAAAGACAGGAAAATAAAAAGGAAATCCAGAATAGAACATCTTGTCTTAGCTGGTCTACACAAAGTAAGATTAATGCATATAACAATGGCTTAGTACAATAACTTGAGACATGCCTGAGCTAGTATATATCATGTGAAACCCAAACTGTTAGCAGGAACTGCAAACTCCAAAAAGTTTCAATAAACCTGACCCCATTTTTTTTATGGAATTAATACAAGTATGGAAGTTTCAAAAGGAGGATTTCAAGACTTCAAAACCAGGTAGATTAATTTCAGTCCCTATGGCGAAATTTGAAACTAAATGCAAGCATGAAGGAAGCTCTAATTTGATATCGATCAAGTTGATCAGAACATCGACTATATTTAAAGCTAAACTATTTAAAAGATAAACTTACACAGTTGAAAACTGCAGGGGCCCCTGGACCTGCACTTTCAAAGAAAATATAGCAACTAGTAAGATATTAAACAGAAACACTTGCAGCACAGTACAAAATTTTAGCAAAACTATCTTAACATTGTTCGACTGAGGGTGCACAATACCTATCTCCAGGTCATGCCATGGGTGAGCAGCAACGTGCTTTTGAGACATGGAAGAAAGGATGCGCTCGTTGAGAGCAGCAGGGGGCATCCTTGATACCTGGTAGGTCTTCCCATCAGCTTCTCCAGCCATGGCTATATAATTAGAAAATATCATCGGTAAGTAACTAGATTCTCTATATCAAGGACACTAACAAGCAAATGTAAATACTTGAAAGACATGTTAAGAGAGGCTCCAAACATAGGGTGAGAAAACATTACAGAACTTCAAAATTTCATGCAACAAACTAAATTATAAACATTTTCGAAGCTAACAATGTCATCCTCCGCATATTAATCTGAATAATGCTCTACTACATGTTGGGTAGTGAAAGCTATGTAATGGGCAAATAAATTTCAACCTGGTGCTTGACCATCAAGAAGAAATCTCCAATGTATGGACTATGCAAAACAGAAAACCTAACCCTGTATTCTCATGTTTTTGCATGAGTTGCCTAATCTTTTGACAGCAATACTGACACCTACATAAGCACAGAAACTGTCGACAATACAAGTAGATTCAACTTTGCCCATCCCAAGAAACCTCGTGTTGGCAACTTCCCCTAAACACAGCACAGTTGTATTCAAGAATACACAATTTCCTGAATATGTATACTAATACTCTGGTCTCTATTGCCAGATAACTCAACATACCACATAATAGCAGACAAATTATGCACTTATCCAATCCAAATGACTACTACAACATCCATGACCAGGAGAACCAATTGAATACTCAGTTACTCACGTCAGTGTTCTCCTGTCAGTGCAAATCATTCACATGCAAACAGATAATTGTCACAAAGAAAGAAAGATCTAAGTAACTTAGTTGGCATTGAACAAACTGAAAGGCCAGAGGACCACAGTTAGGCGGGGTAACTCCAAGGCCACACGCAAAAGGCAAATGTAAGGTGCACACCCCTTCTCATAAATAACTTAGAAAAGAAAACTAGCAATACATCAGTAAACAATACTAGTAACAACTAACATTAATTTAACAGATGGGCACGAGCTGCAGTTAGAATAGGCTAATGATCTATGCCAGCACAGGACTGTAGTACATTAGTCAAAGTTAACATGATCTTAGGAATCAAAACAAAATAAAATAAAATCTGAAGATGGCATCACGTCCTAAATAACTCAACATATTAACCTAAATAATGCTCTACTGAATGTTGAGTGGTGAAAGCTATGTATGGACTATGCAAAAACGGAAAATGGAAAACCTGACCCTGTATTCTCATGTTTTTGCATGAGTTGCCTAATCCTGACCACATGAGCTCTTTCCACATCAATACTGACACATACTCCCTCTGTCCCACAATATAAGAATGTTTTTAACACTACACTAGTGTCAAAAACGTTCTTATATTCTGGGACGGAAGGAGTATATCACAAGTAATTCAACTTTGTCCATCCCAATAATCCTTTGTGTTGGCAACTACCCCTAAACACAGCGCAGTTGCATTCAAGGATACACAGTTTCCATGTTCCCTGAACTGGGCTCTACATTGCCTGATAATTGACCACATAATATACTAGCAGACTGAAAATGGCCGCAAAGAAAGACAGATCTAAGCAACTTTATTGGCATTTGAAAAGCCAGAAAAAGTCCCCAGTCGGCAACGCCACAGTGCCCACACGTCCACATGCAAAGGCCTAATGTAAAGTGCGCAGCCCTTCTAACAAGTAACTTCCAAAAAAATAGCAGCAATATACTATCAGTAAACAATATTAACAAGTAACATTAATTTAACAGACAGACAGGACCTAGGCTAATAATCTATGCGAGGACTGGACAGGACTGTAGTGTGCTACTACTACTACTAGTCAAAGCTAGCATGATCTTCGGAAGCAAAATAAAATAAATCGGAAGATGACATCACCATCACGTCCTAAATACTAACTGAACATCTCACGTCCTAAATACTAACTGAACATCAGCCGAGATTTAGAGCCTTCCCCTGAAGCATCAGCCGAGATTAAGAGCCTTTCCCTGAAGAACAACTACCGCATGGTCCAACTCGTGTTCTCTACTCTAGAAATAGTAACAGAATCATCCAGGAGCTGAGGCGAGACAAAGCACAAATGCGGGTAAAAAAAAACTTTACCTAAGAGGGGAAACAGCCGCCGCAACCGCAACGAACAGATTTGGAGAGCAGCGACGCATGCTGCTACAAGTTTGGCAAACTCGAGGAAAGAGAAGTTGCTCAAAAAGGACGAGAAGGAACACCACGGAAGGAGCAAAATATCCGCGCCTCTGCAGCCGCGGAACAGATCGGACTAAATCCAGAGAGCAGATTAAAAAAATCGAAAAAAAAGCACCGCCGGGTTCTCGCCGTCGTCGTCGTCCTATTCAAAACCCAGGGGAGATTTGAGCACTTGAATCGCGGTGGAATGGGCGTTCAAGACCACCAAAATGCACAGGAGCGTACAGAGAGAGAGAGAGAGAGAGATGGAGGAGCAGGTGAACAGAGGGGGAAATTTTACCCTGCGGAGCAAAAAGGGAAGAAGCAGACGAGAAAGAGGCGACGAACCATACCACAATCGACCGATCGCGAAACGCACCACCATCCCTCACACGAATCAGAGCAGAAGGATCCCACCGAACCCACCGAACCAGAGAGCCCGTAACCGGAGAAAAAATAAGCAGAAGCACGGACTGCAAGCGACAGGAACCAGGAAATGCGCACACTCGTACAGTACAGTACAGTGGCACCGCGCCGCGACTCAACAAAGCGGAACCGACGAGAGCGGGCGGCGCAGCAACCGGTCCGGCCACCGGAAACGGAACCGGCGGCGAGGAAGGGAGGGGGAGAGGGGAGGGGTCCCTCACCGGCGGGGTTGATCTCGCGCGACGGCAGCGGAGGCGAGGGCGAGGGAGCAGCAGCAGGCGCGCAGCGCAGGACCCGATGCCGCGATATTAACTTTGAGGCGTGGCCTTCCTTTCTGGCGACGCGAAAAGATATACGGGGGGAAAGCGCCGTGGGCCTGGCGGGCGTACGGGACCGGTAGCTCGGGCTTCCGGGGCCGTCGGATCGCGGGGTGGACGGCCGGGAGGCGGCCACGCGGGGGATAACGCTTTAGTGGAAGCAGGAGTGGGTTGGAAGCCGCGGTTGGGGGGCCGAGCCGCACCGGATTCCCTCGCACCACCCACGAGACGAGAGCATATACTGGGAATCGGGACCCCGGGGTCCGTGGACCTCGTCCACGGTCGACCTTTGGCAGGGAGCGTCGCCTCCGTACGGGTGCCGCGGCTTCTGTCGCGCATGGACCAGGTTCTTCCTCCGTTTGTAGGTTCGAGACCGGTTTCGATTTCAGCTGTTTGGTTGCCAAAAATAAAATCTGCAGAGTATAGAGAGAATTAGCTAAAGTAAGCTCTACATTACCTTTTGTTCGGCATTTTCGTAAATTGGTTCGATGTTTAGGTACGGTATCGTTTTGGAGGAGTTTGTTTTGATGGCTAATGAAAGTGGCTTTCGTTTGGTAGAGTAGAGAGAACATTGCAGCATCCCTGGTGCACATGTCCATCAGGGTGAAAGGATGGACGCGGTGCTTCCTAGTTCGGGTGATGTGCTACGTGCCTACTCCGGCCGGGTATGGTACCACCTTTCGCGAAAAAATAAAGAAAAAAGTTATGGTATGACCGTCAAAGGAGCAGACTCTGTGCGATGCACAGCTTTGCGGCCGCTGACAAATACAGAAACAAAAGAGAATCCGGTAGAAAGAAATATGTTACGAACGTTAGGAGCACATTGGTTTTAAATCCTAAAATTAACATTCATGCTCCCATTTTTTCCGATTTATTTCTGATTTTTCAGCGACATTCGTTTAGTGAGAAGAGACGTTTCTGTCAACTACAAGGCGTCTATAATGACTTCGTCTCTTGAAATGCGTGTGTTCATAGGGATGACTGTATGCTTGTCTATGTGGCCAATTTCTAAAAATGTGTATATTTGTACTAAATGACCCTTATGAATTTATTTATCCATGTACGAAATGAAGGAAATATGTTCTAGAGACAATAATGAAGTTGTTATTTATATTTCCTTATATCATGATAAATGTTTATTATTCATGCTAGAATTGTATTAACCGGAAACTTAGTACATGTGTGAATACATGGACAAACAGAGTGTCCCTAGTATGCGTCTACTTGACTAGCTTGTTAATCAAAGATGGTTACGTTTCCTAGCCATGAACATGTGTTGTCATTTGATGAATGGGATCACATCATTAGAGAATGATGTGATGGACAAGACCCATCCGTTAGCTTAGCACTATGATTGTTTAGTTTATTGCTATTGCTTTCTTCACGACTTATACATGTTCCTATGACTATGAGATTATGCAACTCCTGAATACCGGAGGAACACTTTGTGTGCTATTAAACGTCACAACGTAACCAGGTGATTATAAAGATGCTCTACAGGTGTCTCCGATAGTGTTTGTTGAGTTGGCATGGATCGAGGTTAGGATTCGTCACTCCGTGTATCGGAGAGGTATCTCTGGGTCCTCGCGGTAATGCACATCACTATGCACATTACCGGAACCCCCCGGGGGTTATTGGGCCTCATGGGCCTATTGGTGGAAGAGAGGAGGCATGCCAAGGCAGGGCGCGCGCCCCCTAGCCCAAACCGAATTGGACTAGGGGGCCCGGCCCCCCTTTCCTTCTCTCCTCCCTCACCTTCCCCCTTCTTCTTGTTGGATTAGGAAAGGGGGCCGAATCCTACTTGGAGTAGGATTGCCCCCCATGGCGCGCCTCCTCCCCTTGGCCGGCCTCCTCCTCCCTTCCCCCTTTATATACGTGGGAGGGGGCACCCCAAAGGCACACCAAAGTTTCTCTTAGCCGTGTGCGGTGCCCCTTCACAGAAACACACCTCGGTCATATCGTTGCAGTGCTTAGGCGAAGCCCTACGCCGGTAACTTCATCATCACCGTCATCACGTCGTCGTGCTGACGAAACTCTCCCTCGGCCTCAGCTAGATCAAGAGTTCGAGGGACGCCACCGGAGCGTGTGCAGATCATGGAGGTGCCGTACGTTCGGTACTTGATCGGTTGGATCGCAAAGATGTTCGACTACATCAACCGCGTTGCTTAACGCTTCCGCTTTCGGTCTATGAGGGTACGTAGACACACTCTCCCCTCTCGTTGCTATGCATCTCCTAGATAGATCTTGCGTGATCGTTGGAATTTTTTTGAAATACCGCGTTCCCCAACACTAAATTCTAGGGAGCACCAAGTCATCCACTCCCCCGCGTCGTCCGCTCTCGGGTGACTCGGTGGTGAAACCCTAGGCACCGCCGGTCCCCCGTCTCCCCTTCTACTCCCCCACCGTAGCCGGCAGCCGTCATAGGGCTTGTCCGCGCGGCGGTAGGTGCTACCTCTTGAGCATTCGTTGATTTTCCCTTGAAGAGGAAAGGGTGATGCAACACAGTAGCGTAAGTATTTCTATCAGTTTTTGAGAACTAGGGTATCAATCCAGTAGGAGGTAACACACAAGTCACCTAGTACCTGCACAAACAAACAAGAACCTCGCAACCAACGCGATAAAGGGGTTGTCAATGCCTTCACGGTCACTTACGAAAGTGAGATTTGATAGAGATAATAAGATAATTTTTTTGGTATTTTTATGATATAGATTGGAAAATAAAGATTGCAAAATGAACGGTAATAGAAATAGCAAATTGATATGAAAATAATATGATGGAAGATAGACCCGGGGGCCATAGGTTTCACTAGTGGCTTCTCTCAAGATAGCAAATTCTACGGTGGGTGAACAAATTACTGTCAAGCAATTGATAGAAAAGCGAATACTTATGAGAATATCTAGGCATGATCATGTATATAGGCATCACGTCCGTGACAAGTAGACCGAAACGATTATGCATCTACTACTATTACTCCACACATCGACCGCTATCCAACATGCATCTAGAGTATTAAGTTCATAAGAACAGAGTAACGCATTAGGCAAGATGACATGATGTATAGGGATAAACTCAAGCAATATGATATAAACCCCATCTTTTTTATCCTCGATGGCAACAATACAATACGTGCCTTGCTGCCCCTGCTGTCATTGGGAAAGGACACCGCAAGATTGAACCCAAAGCTAAGCACTTCTCCCATTGCAAGAACGATCAATCTAGTAGGCCAAACCAAACTAAAAATTCGAAGAGACTTGCAAAGATATTTAAATCATGCATAAAAGATTTCAGAGAAGAATCAAATATTGTTCATAGATAATCTTGATCATAAACCCACAATTCATCGGATCTCGACAAACACACCGCAAAAAGAATTACATCGAATAGATCTCCAAGAGAATCGAGGAGAACTTTGTATTGAGATCCAAAGAGAGAGAAGAAGCCATCTACTCCCTCCATTCCTAAATGTAAGTCTTTGTAGAGATTCCACTAGGTGGACTACACACGGAGCAAAATGAATGAATCCACACTTAAAATGCATCTACATACATCCGTATGTACTTCATATTGGAATCTCTACAAAGACTTATATTTAGGAACGGAGGGAGTAGCTAATAACTATGGACCCGAAGGTCTGTGGTAAACTACTCACACATCATCAGAGAGGCTATGGTGTTGATGTAGAAGCCCTCCGTGATCGATTCCCCCTCCAGCAGAGCGCCGGAAAAGGCCCCAAGATGGGATCTCACGTTACAGAAGGTTGCGGCGGTGGAAATAGGGTTTCGTGGTGCTCCTGGATGTTTTCGGGGTATATGGGTATATATAGGAGGAAGAAGTACGTCGCTGGAGCTGCGAGGGGCCCACGAGGGTGGGGGCGCGCCCTCCTGCCTCATGGCCTCCTTGCTTCTTTCTTGACGTCCACTCCAAGTCTCCTGGATCACGTTTGTTCCAAAAATAACTCTCCCGAAGGTTTCATTCCGTTTGATATTCCTTTTCCGGGAAACACTGAAATAGGCAAAAAACAGCAATTTGCACCGGGCCTTTGGTTAGCAGGTTAGTCCCAAAAATAATATAAAAAGGTAAATTATAGCCCATAAAACATCCAAAACAGATAATATAATAGCATGGAACAATCAAAAATTATAGATACGTTGGAGACGTATCAAGCATCCCCAAGCTTAATTCATGCTCGTCTTCGAGTAGGTAAGTGATAAAAACAGATTTTTTGATGTGGAATGCTACCTAGCATAATTCTCAATGTAATTTTCTTTATTGTGGCATGAATGTTTAGATCCGAAAGATTCAAGACAAAAGTTTAATATTGACATAAATATAATAATACTTCAAGCATACTAACAAAGCAATCATTTCTTCTTAAAATAACATGGCCAAAGAAAGTCATCTCTACAAAATCATATAGTCTGGCTATGCTTCATCTTCACCATACAAAGTATTTAAATCATGCACAACCCCGATGAAAAGCCAAGCAATTGTTTCATACTTTTGATGTTCTCAACCTTTTTCAATCTTCACACAATATATGAGCGCGAGCCATGGACATAGCACTATAAGTGGAATAGAATGGTGGTTGTGGAGAAGACAAAAAGGAGAAGATAGTCTCACATCAACTAGGCGTATCAACGAGCTATGGAGATGCCCATCAATAGATATCAATGTGATGAGTAGGGATTGCCATGCAACGGATGCATTAGAGCTATAAGTGTATGAAAGCTCAAAAAGAAACTAAGTGGGTGTGCATCCGACTTGCTTGCTCACGAAGACCTAGGGCATTTTGAGGAAGCCCATCATTGAAATATACAAGCCAAGTTCTATAATGTACAATTCACACTAGTATATGAAAGTGACAACATAGGAGACTCTCTATCATGAAGATCATGGTGCTACTTTGAAGCACAAGTGTGGTAAAAGGATAGTAGCATTGTCCATTCTCTCTTTTTCTGTCATTTTTTTGGGCCTTCTCTTTTTTATGGCGTTTCTCTTTTTTTTCGTTTTTTTATTTTCGTCCGGAGTCTCATCCTGACTTGTGGGGGAATCATAGTCTCCATCATCCTTTCCTCACTTGGGACAATGCTCTAATAATGATGATCATCACACTTTTATTTACTTACAACTCAAAGGGTGAGAGTGCGTATAATCCATGGACTTAACATTAGTCATAAGAACTCACGTACTTATTGCAAAAATCTATTAGTTATCGAAACAAAGTACTACGCACATGCTCCTAGGGGTATAGATTGGTAGGAAAAGACCATCGCTTGTTCCCGACCGCCACTCATAAGGAAGACAATCAATAAATAAATCATGCTCCGACTTCATCACATAACGGTTCACCATACGTGCATGCTACGGGAATCACAAACTTTAACACTAGTATTTCTCAAATTCACAACTACTCAACTAGCATGACTCTAATATCACCATCTTTATATCTCAAAACAATCATCAAGTATCAAACTTCTCATAGTATTCAATGCACTTTTTATGATAGTTTTTATTATACCGATCTTGGATGCCTATCATATTAGGACTAATTTTATAAGACTCAAAATAATATAAGTGAAGCATGAGAGATCAATAATTTCTATAAAAGAAAACCACCACCGTGCTCTAAAAAGATATAAGTGAAGCATACTAGAGCAAAATTATTTAGCTCAAAAGATATAAGTGAACCACATAGAGTATTCTAATAAATTCCGATTCATGTGTGTCTCTCCCAGAAGGTGTGTACAGCAAGGATGATTGTGGTAAACTAAATAGCAAAGACTCAAATCATACAAGACACTCCAAGAACACATATCATGTGGTGAATAAAAATATAGCCTCAAGTAAAGTTACCGATAGACGAAGACGAAAGAGGGGATGCCTTTCGGGGCATCCCCAAGCTTAGGCTTTTGGTTGTCCTTGAATTTTACCTTGGGGTGCCTTGGGCATCCCCAAGCTTAGGCTCTTTCCACTATTTATTCCAAAATCCATCAAATCTTTACCCAAAACTTAAAAACTTCACAACACAAAACTCCAACAGAAAATCTCATGAGCTCCGTTAGTATAAGAAATCAAACCACCACTTCAAGGTACTATAATGAACTCATTGTCATTGTTCAAGGTATTGGTGTTAAACCTACTGTATTCCAACTTCTCTATGGTTCATACCCCCCGATACTAGCCATAGATTCATCAAAATAAGCAAACAACACACGAAAAACATAACAGTCTGTAGTAATCTGTAGGTTTCGAATACTTCTGTAACCCCAAAAATTCTGAAATAAATTGGTGCATGTGAGGAATTTGTCTATTAATCATCTGCAAAAATAATCAACATAATCGCACTCTCCAGTAAAAAATGGCAGCAAATTTCGTGAGCGCTAAAGTTTCTGTTTTTTACAGCAAGATCGCAAAGACTTCCCCCAAGTCTTCCCAAAGGTTCTACTTGGCACAAACACTAATTAAAAGCATAAAACCACATCTAAACAGAAGCTAGATGAATTATTTATTACTAAATAGTAACAAAAAACAAGAAACAAAAATAAAATTGGGTTGCCTCTCAACAAGCGCTATCGTTTAACGCCCCTAGCTAGGCATAAAAACAAGAATAGATCTAGGTATTGTCATCTTTGGTATGCAATCCATAAGTGGATCTCATAATAGATTCATAAGGTAATTTAATTTTCTTTCTAGGAAAGTGTTCCATGCCTTTCCTTGACGGAAATTGGAATCTCATATTTCCTTCTTTCATATCAATAATTGCACCAATCGTTCTAAGGAAAAGTCTACCAAGAATAATAGGGCATGTAGGATTGCAATCTATATCAAGAACAATGAAATCTATGGGCACATAATTCCTATTTGCAACAATAAGAACATCATTAATCCTTCCCATAGGTTTCTTAATGGTGGAATCCGCAAGATGCAAACTTAAAGAATAATCATCACGTTCACGGAAACCTAACACATCACACAAAGTTTTTGGAATCGTGGAAACACTAGCACCCAAATCACATAAATCAAAGAATTCATGATCTTTAATTTTAATAGTAGGTTCCCACTCATCATAGAGTTTTCTAGGAATAGAAACTTCTAATTCAAGCTTTTCTTCATAAGATTGCATTAAAGCATCAACGATATGTTTGGTAAAGGCTTTATTTTGACTGTAAGCATGAGGAGAATTTAACACGGATTGCAACAAGGAAATACAATCTATCAAATAGCAATTATCATAATTAATTTCCTTGAAATGCAAAATAGTGGGTTCATTGATATGTAAAGTTGTGACCTCTTCAATCCCACTTTTACCAATTTTTGCATCAAGATCTAAAAACTCCGAATTTTTGGGACGCCTTTTAACTAAAGTTGACTCCTCTCCAGTCCCATCATTATCAAGATTCATATTGAAAAAAGGATTTAATAGGAGACACATCAATCACTTTTAGATCTTCATCCTTACTATCATGGAAACTAGAAGAACACGCTTTTATAAAGCAATCTTTTTTTAGCATGCATCCTAGCGGTTCTTTCTTTGCACTCATCAACGGAAATTATCATGGCTTTGAGAGACTCATTGATATCATGCTTAGGAGGAATAGATCTAAGTTTCAAAGAATCAACATCAAGAGAAATGCTATCCACGTTCCTAGCCAACTCATCAATCTTAGGCAATTTTTCTTCAAGCAAAGCATTAAAATTCTTTTGCGAAATCATAAATTCTTTAACACTAGTCTCAAAATCAGAGGGCATCTTATTAAAATTTCCATAAGAGTTGTTGTAGGAATTACCATAATTATTAGAGGAATTACTAGGAAACGGCCTAGGATTAAAGTTTCCTCTATACGCGTTGTTACCAAAATTGTTCCTACCAAAAAAATTCACATCCATAGATTCATTATTATTCTCAATCAAAGTAGAGAAAGGCATATCATTAAGATCAGAAGAAACACTCTTATTAGCAAACAATTTCATAAGTTCATCCATCTTTCCAATCAAAACATTAATTTCTTCTATAGCATGAACCTTTTTACCAGTAGATCTTTCGGTGTGCCATTGAGAATAATTAACCATAATATTATTTAGGAGTTTAGTAGCATCTCCTAAAGTGATTTCCATAAAAGTGCCTCCCGCGGCCGAATCTAAAAGATTTTGAGAAGAAAAATTCAATCCAACATAAAAAAATTGTATGATCATCCACAAATTCAAACCATGTGTAGGGCAATTACGTATCATTAATTTCTTCCTCTCCCAAGCTTGTGCAACATGCTCATGATCAAGTTGCTTAAAATTCATAATATCGTTTCTAAGAGAGATGATCTTAGCGAGAGGAAAATACTTAGAGATTGAAATTGCGTTAAGTCGACTAGAGGGGGGGGTGAATAGGCGATTTTTATGAATTCTTCATTGAGGAATTTCAGGGTGAGGAAATTCCTAAGAGAAGAACTACTTGCAGTGGAAAAGGTACTCAGATGTAAACATAACAAAACATAAGCATGGTCTTCATGATGAAATGAAAACAAGCACAGAGTACAGAAAGCGTAAGCACAGGATAAAACAAGATGAAGACAAACAGACTGAAGAAATTGAACTAAGGAAATTGAGAAAGTCTTCAGTCAAAGTCTTCAAACAGATATGAACAAGCACACAACATAGAAATGAGGAAATGGAAGGGTTGAGGAAATAGAACCAGTAGGCTTGGTGAAGACAATGATTTGGTAGACCAGTTCCAACTGCTGTCTCAGTTGTACGTCTGGTTAGGGCGGCTAGGTATTCAAATCTGAGGACACCCAGTCCTGAACACGCAGCTCAGGACACTTAGTACTCACCGTATTCCCCTTGAGCTAAGGTCACACAGACCTCGCCCAATCACTCATGGTAAGTCTTCAGGTGACTTCCAAACCTTCACAGACTCGGTCACTCGGCGATCCACAATTTCCTCTTGGATGCTCTAGACCATGACGCCTAACCATCTGGAAGATGCACAATCTTCAAAGGTAACAAGCGTCGGATCCACGCATGATCAATCTCTTTGGTGATGCTCAATCACTTTGGGTTTGTAGGTGTTTGGGTTTGGGTTTTCCTCACTTGATGATTTTCGCTCAAAGTCCTTGGAGGATGGGATGCTCTCAATTGACAAGTGCCAGTTTCTCTCGGAGCAGCCAACCAGCTAGTGGTTGTAGGGGGCGGCTATTTATAGCCTAGGGAGCAGCCCGACATGATAAGACATAAATGCCCTTCAATGATATGACCGTTTGGTGGAAGGATGTTTTGGGAAAGCTGGCACGTAGCACAACAATGGTCGAAAATTGGACTATCAAATTCGTCAGGGCTATCATGTTCCTCACTTATAGGCAATCCGCACTGGTGAATTCCTAAATTCTCAGTCAGAACAAATTCCTAAGAGACCAGAAGAACTTCGTTTCTGTCACTGAAGAAGTTGACTGAACTGCATGAGATTTCCAATGGCTTCACTCGAAGGGATTGGTAGGTGTAGGATTTTGAGTTGAGCATCACTTGGAACTTTTCCTTAATATTTCCTCGACCCCCTTTAATAGTACGGTGTTTCCTATGACTCAAGAAAGAGAAAATGAAACTACGAAAACAGAAGTCTTCACGCTTCATGTTCCTCGAATGAATACCAAGTCTTCATGGTCACGCTAATTTCTTCACTTTCAAAGTCTTCAAAAAGTCTTCAGAAATCCAAAGTCTTCAGTCGAAGAACTTCATTTTTAGGGGTCGACTTTCTCTGTAAATATCAAACTCCTCATAGACTTATAGACCTGTGTACACTTACAAACGCATCAGTCCATTAACCTATAAGTATTCAATACACCAAAATCACTAAGGGGCACTAGATGCACTTATAATATTCCCCTTTTTGGTGATTGATGACAATATAGGTTAAGTTTTCAACGGGGATAAACATATGAAGTGTAAATACTGATATTGAGGAATTTGATTGCAAGATATAGAAGAACTCCCCCTAACGATGTGCATAGTGAGGAATTTGCTTTTGAAGCAATGCACACTTGAAAGAGTATAATCATGGAGATCTCCCCCTATATCTTGTAATTTATACACACATTTAACATATAATATGAAGAATTTGAAATGCATGATGAAATATGGTGACTGATGTAATTCAGCATGCGTGCAATAACATATACGAGGAATAAGCATGCAGAAGAACACAGCAAAAGTATCATACCACCATCGGGTTTAAGTTTACAACTCGATCCAGCAACGTCTTCAAAAGAACGAGAGTTGTAACTTAGAAAAAAACGCCCATATAAGTAGACCCGCTTGAAGACTAACTCAAATTTCTCCCCCTTTGTCATCGAATGACCAAAAGGGACGAAAAATGAGGACTAACGCCCCTGAAGAATATCATCACTGAGTCGATGAAGGAGCGCCAGCATTGTTGGGGTCGGTTGTTGAAGTAGGGCCTGTCGCAGTGTCGTCCAAGTCTTCATGTTCATCAGTCGCGCGTGATGAAGAATATGAGCTGGCTAACAAGGAAGGAACTTTGGTCTTCTTGAATTTCTTCGCCGGCGGCGGCTGAGACCATTCAAAGTCCTGCTTGAAACCCATTTTCTTCAGATCATCTTCACCATACACATGTGACAGAATAGCCCAGGTGCGACCGAAGACTTCATGGAGGTAGTAATGGTCCTTCTTCACTGCATTATGTGTAGCAGTCATGTTGTGAATAATTGAACCAAATTGACACTTGACCCATTTGTGGTTGCGATCGACCTTCTGGTGAAGACTGAGGAGAATCTCACGATCAGTCATCACCCTTGGAGCTATGCCTTGAGGATTTTGCTTAGAAGCATTTGCGGCAGAGTCATGAGTGGCAGAGTCATCATTGGTGGAGTAGGACGCGGCTTTGCGGAACAGACCATCCAATGGACGAATGCCTTCATCAATAATGGCAGTAGCCATGCCCTTTTCATCATATGAGGAAAATGTCCGCTTGAGGACTTGAATGGGGGGCAAGTAACTGACATGATTCTGAAAATCAGGCTTGTAGTTGAGTAAAGACCTTGTTCTGAGGAATCTCATAATCCAGGGAGCATAAGGCTTCAACTCAAATGGAGAGAGGGCAACATTTGCCAGAGTCCTCATGAAGAAATCATGGTAGTTGATAGGAATGCCATGTATGATATTGAATAGCAGATTCTTCATGATGCCAACAACTTCTTCATCATTTGAATCGTGGCCTTTAATTAGACTCAATGTCTTAGTCAGAATGCGATAGACAGTTCTAGGCACAAACAACAATTCCTTCATGAGGAATTTGGTCCTTGGAGCTTGACCGGGCTTCAGCGGCTTCATCAAGACTTGCATGTAGTGAGCGGTAAGTTCAGGTTCATGATAGATGCAACGAGCGCCTTCAAGGGGAGGACTGACAGGCAGGGCATGAAGTAATTCAGAGACCGGTGCTTTGAAATGTGTGTTCTCTGTCATCCAGTCCAAGACCCAAGTGTTCACATCTTCAGCTTCTCCTGTGATGTGCAGCGTTGCATAGAACTGAAGAATTAGCTCTTCATTCCAATCAACAATATCAGTGCAAAAGTTGAGCAGCCCAGCATCATGAAGAACACTGAGGACTGGCGCGAAGCAAGGCAGTGATTCCATGTCCATGTGAGGAATATACTCATGGTCAAAGACTTTGTCTTTGTTGAAGAGCAGCGAAGAATAGAAGTTTGCTTGACTGACAGTCCAGAAGCGCTTGCTTCTAAGATGAGCAGAGTCATCGGGGTTGTAGTCCGTGAAGAATACATGCTCGTGGAAGAAGTCATTAGCCTTGAGTTTTTGCTTCTTTGAGAAAGGATCCTTTGGCTTGGGGTGAGGAGTGTCAGTAAATTGCATCACAACCTCAGGAATCGCAATCTCAGGATCCACAGGTTGAGGAATTTCAGTTTCTTCTTCAATGGCAGCCTGGGTCTTCAATTCTTCAGCAGCAATGTCATCGGCACTAGTGGCTGGAATCTCTTCAGTGATATACGGAGTGGGGTGTGGTTCTTCATAACCCATTTGAACTTTAGTAGTCACTAGGGACTGAGGAATTTGTTGCAGAGGAGTAAACAATGGAGAACCGGGGAGCTGACTTTCCCAAAAGTCATCATTCAGAACTGGCGTTGTGCACCCAATGTCCACATCCTCATCTTCTCCACTCATTTCTTCAACGTCGGCCTCTTCAGCAGTAAACTGAGGCATGGGCGATGAAACAATTGGGGTTGAAGGGATTGCATCCACTTCAATTTCTTCATCCAACTGCTCTAAAGAAGCAACAGAAGGAATGTCTTCATCGGATCCGCTTGGGATCACGTATTCTTCATCAAAAGGAACGAGTTCCTTCGATGGCATGCTTGAGACTGGAACAACATCAATCGGATTTTCAAACGAGCTGGTCAATTTCTTCATCTTCTTCGGAGCTGAAGAGTCTGATGAAGTTTATGCTTTCCTTTTCTTCACAGATGCATGCTCCGCATCCTTGGTCTTCTTCGCTTCTGATGCAGAAGGAATAATTGAACTTGGTGCATGTGCAGGAGGAGCATAGGAAATTGGTTCAATTTCTTCAGGCACAACTGATGCAGTTGCCCTGGCATGATCAGTTTCTTCAGGCACAACAGTTGAAGCTTCAGTTGTCCTGACATTTTCTTCAGGCGCAACACTAGTGGTTGCCCTAGCAGTTTCATCAGGGGCTGGAATGAAGTCATCAGCCCTGGTAGTAGCATTTTCTTCAGCAGCCTGATTATCATCAGCAGTGCTGGCATTTTCTTCAGTAGGCTGAGCAGATGGTTCAGCCCGAGGAATTTCTTGTTGCGTTGGAGCTGCATCATTGGTAGTGAACCGTTCAGTTAACTTGACAAATCTGACTTTGGCTCCAAGCCAATCTGCACGGTACGTGTCAAATTCATCACTGAGGTTTTTGATCTCAGTCTGAGCAGCAATGAGTTCATCAGTAGTCATTTTCACAATGTTTTTCTTCAGAAAGCGCTCCTTCTTGTATTGCGCCTTCTTCAGCTGCCTGGCCTTCTTGAACTTCCATTTCTCTTCGTCAATGAAGGCAGTCAGCACATGACTTTGACCAGGAGTGAGGTTCATCTCTGGCAGAGGTGTGTTGGGTCCTTGTGCCACAAGTCGATGAAGTCGAGGATCAACCTGGGATCCAGCACCAATGGCACGTTACTGCCTTTGGCTCTAGCAGCCATGTGCTGCCTGTCTTTGATGATTTTAGCGAGTTCTTCATCATCAGCTTTGTCCTCAAAGTACGGTACTTGAAAGGCGACCTGCTTCTTTTGAGGACTTGGTCTAGTGCCTCGTCTTGTAGCGGCCTTGGTCTTCAGCAGAGTGGGGCCAGATGAAGAGTGCAGAGGAGCTGATGAACTTGCTAAGGCTCCTGAGGCAATAGAGATGCCTGTTGTCCTTTGGCACGAGGCGAGATGCGCAGGTGCTAAGGATTTGGACGGAGGAGCTGAGGATTTTGAAGGAGCTAGTGCGGCTTGAGGAATTGGCCGTGGGGGCTTAGCAGAAGAGCTTGGCCGTGAGGGAAATGAAGAAGAAGAGGCACTGGGCTTGTGTGCGGGCTTCTTTGGCATGGCCTTCTTAGGCTTGCTAGCAGAGGCCTCAGCAGCAGCAGAGTCTTCATTGAATTTCCTCACTGCTTCTTTTGCTACTCTAGCCAACTTAGCTTGGCGCTTGGACCATTCATTAGGATAGTCCTCACCGCGCTTGAGGCTAGTGGGATCAGCTTCTTGGCCAGGTGCCAATGGAGGTCTTGGGCAAGGATGGTGAAGAGCAAATTTCTTCATATACTTCGGAGTGACATAGCGATATTCCCTCCATTCTGGTGCCCATCTCCTCTCTATTCTTTGGATGCGCACTTTGCGCTCATTCTTGGTTTCCTTTCCATGTGTGTCCTCATCAGGAGTGCAATAATCCTTGTAAATGTCTTCAAGGATCTCAAAAGCAGTGTTGACTTCCAGTCTCTTGCCTCCCTTCTGAGGTTTCTTGCCATCTGCCATTTTCTTCAGTTGAGGGTTTTGAACTATTGAGTTCTCTGAAGAGGTATGCAACTTTTATTCGAGGAACACTGCAAATGAGTTAAGTTGATGAGAACCTAGAGATTCAGCAGCGGACATGTGTACCTATGAACAGAGTATAGGTGCGAAGAATTTGGAGAGGTCATTGATACGTCTCCAATGTATCTATAATTTTTTATTGTTCCATGCTATATTGTATTCTGTTTTGGACATTATTGGGATTTATTATACACTTCTATATTATTTTTGGGACTAACCTATTAACTAGTGGCCCAGCCCGGAATTGCTGTTTTTTGCCTATTTAAGAGTTTCGCAGAAAAAGAATATCAAACGGAGTACAAACGGAATGAAACCTTCGGGAACATGATTTTCGGAACGAACGTGATCCAGAGGACTTGGACCCTACGTCAAGACATCAACCGAGAGGCCACGAGGTAGGGGGCGCACCTACCCCCCTAGGCGTTCCCTCCACCCTTGTGGGCCCCCTGGCGCTCCACCGACGTACCCCTTCCTCCTATATATACCTACGTACCCCCAAACTACCAGATACGGAGCCAAAACCCTAATTCCACTGCCGTAACTTTCTGTATCTACGAGATCCCATCTTGGGGCCTGTTTCGGAGCTCCGCCGGAGGGGGCATCGATCACGGAGGGCTTCTACATCAACACCATAGCCCCTCCGATGAAGTGTGAGTAGTTTACTTCAGACCTACGGGTCCATAGTTATTAGCTAGATGGCTTCTTCTCTCTTTTTGGATCTCAATACAAAGTTCTCACCCTCTCTTGTGGAGATCTATTCGATGTAATCTTCTTTTGCGGTGTGTTTGTTGAGACCGATGAATTGTGGGTTTATGATCAAGTTTATCTATGAACAATCTTTGAATCTTCTCTGAATTCTTTTATGTATGATTGGTTATCTTTGCAAGTCTCTTCGAATTATCAGTTTGGTTTGGCCTGCTAGATTGATCTTTCTTGCAATGAGAGAAGTGCTTAGCTTTGGGTTCAATCTTGCGGTGTCCTTTCCCAGTGACAGTAGGGCGCAGCAAGGCACGTATTGTATTGTTGCCATCGAGGATAACAAGATGGGGTTTACATCATATTGCATGAGTTTATCCCTCTACATCATGTCGTCTTGCTTAAAGCGTTACTCTGTTCTTATGAACTTAATACTCTAGATGCATGCTGGATAGCGGTTGATGTGTGGAGTAATAGTAGTAGATGCAGGCAAGAGTCGGTCCACTTGTCTCGGACGTGATGCCTATATACATGACCATACCTAGATATTCTCATAACTATGCTCAATTCTGTCAATTGCTCAACAGTAATTTGTTTACCCACCGTGAATACTTATGCTCTTGAGAGAAGCCACTAGTGAAACCTATGGCCCCCGGGTCTATCTTCCAGCATATTAATCTTCCAATACTTAGTTATTTCCTTTGCCTTTTATTTTACTTTGCATCTTTATCACAAAAATACCAAAAATATTATCTTATCATATCTATCAGATCTCACTCTCGTAAGTGACCGTGTAGGGATTGACAACCCCTTATCGCGTTGGTTGCGAGGATTTATTTGTTTGTGTAGGTGCGAGGGACTCGTGCGTGGCCTCCTACTGGATTGATACCTTGGTTCTCAAAAACTGAGGGAAATACTTACGCTACTTTGCTGCATCACCCTTTCCTCTTCAAGGGAAAACCAACGCAGTGCTCAAGAGGTAGCAGTCATATGCGTTCTCAGAAGTTTTTACAAAACGAACAAGTTTGAGGAATTTGACCGGATGAGTCTTGAGGAATTTCACTAAGCGTTCTTTGACTTAGGTTCCAGAGTTGTACGAATTTGAAAATCCACACAATTGAGGAATCTTGAACAAAAATGTTGCTTAGAGAAACAGATCAAAAGCAGATGATATGTGAGGTGTTTAGTGTGTGAACAGTTGAGGAATAAACACCTTTTGAAGATTTGAAGAGAACATGAGAATCAACAAGGAGGGTAAAAGTAACTTTTACTTACCCTTGACGAAGAACACGACGAACTGTGAAGTGTAGATTTAGAAGCTCGTCAGTTCAGATCTTCCACGCCCTAACTTGGTAGAGGAAGACGGCTACGATGGCGGCGGAGTGAAGAAATCCACAGCCGGCGCGAGTACGGCGGCGACGAGGTCGAGGCAGTGAAGCTCTTCCTCACCGGTGACGATGAAAGTAGCGGTGGCGTTAGGGTTTGAGAGCTCGAGCGAGGGAGTGAGGTCTAGCGGAGTAAAAACGAAGTGAGGAAGGGAGAGGGGTATTTATAGCCGAAGTGAAAAACTATTCGCCCGAGGAAATTGGACAAACGTGCCCCTGACCCTTCTCATTCGCATGACAGGTGTCACCCACATACTAAGAGGTGACGATCGTGTGCGATCGTGGGTGAATAGGATAATATATTGTGTAAGTGGAGCGGTTTGAGCGGCAAAGGCTGAAAATTTAGATAAGATAAGTTTAAAGTTCCGTTCGCAATTTCTTCAGCTGACAAGGACACAGTGAAGATTTTGAACGATATTCAAATAGAACGCACATGAATAATTTGTGAATAGACTGGGTTGAGTTTAGCATAGAGGGGGAAGGGTCCGATCACATTCACTTAGCAGAAGAAGCAACTTGAATAAATAGCAATAAGTGAATGTTGTATATGACATAAACTTATATATATATAGCCAATGAAGAAAAACAACAAAAAGAGTGAAGATATTGCAAAGTTGAAGAACAACTGAGGAATTTCATAATGAGGAAAAACTCAGACTAAGGATTTTCAACTTTTGGTGGTGGCGTGACCCACTGTAAAAAAATGATGATTTCAGACACCGCGTACAATTGTCGTAGGGTTCTAAGAATCAAATTCTTTGTTAATTTCTTCACACTTAGAGGGTTAGTCTTCATTGATTGAAGAAAAATGTTACCTTGTGTGTTGCACATCTAAGTCATCAATTTTGCATAAGTGTTAGGATGTGTGTCCTTTTCAGAGGACATTCGAAGATTCTAAGATATTTAGCTCACACCTCAACTTGCTAAATCGCTTCTCATCCAAGGGCTTAGTGAAGATATCAGCTAGTTGTTCTTCAGTCTTCACATGCTCAATAGAGATGTCGCCCTTCAACAGATGATCACGAAGAAAATGGTGACGAATCTGAATGTGCTCTGTCTTCGAGTGCTAAACAGGGTTATGAGCAATCTTGATGGCACTCTCATTGTCACAATAGAGAGGCACATTCTTCATGTTGACGCCGTAGTCCTTGAGAGTTAGCTTCATCCATAGCAATTGAGCACAGCAAGAACCAGCAGCAATGTACCCAGCTTCAGCAGTAGACAGTGATACGCAGTTCTGTTTCTTCGAGGACCAACAAACCAAGGATCGTCTGAGGAAATGGCATGTGCTTGATGCGTCTCCAATGTATCTACTTTTCCAAACACTTTTGCCCTTGTTTTGGACTCTAACTTGCATGATTTGAATGGAACTAATCTAGACTGACGCCGTTTTCAGCAGAATTACCATGGTGTTATTTATGTGTAGGAGCAAACGTTGTCGGAATGACCTGAAACTTCATGGAGCCACTTTTCAGAAAATAAGAAAAATACCTGCAAAAGATGAAGACCAGGGGGCCCACCACCTCTCCACGAGGGTGGGGGCGTGCCCCCTACCTCGTGGGCCCCTGTTGCTTCTCCGGCTCCAACTCCACCTCCATATATTGAGTTTCGGGGAGAAAAAAAATCAGAGAGAAGAAATCATCGCGTTTTACGATACGGAGCCGCCGCCAAGCCCTAAAACCTCTCGAGAGGGATGATCTGGAGTCCGTTCGGGGCTCCGGAGAGGGAAATCCGTCGCCATCGTCATCATCAACCATCCCCCATCACCAATTTCATGATGCTCATCGCCGTGCGTGAGTAATTCCATCGTAGGCTTGCTGGACGGTGATGGGTTGGATGGGATCTATCATGTAATTGAGTTAGTTTTGTTAGGGTTTGATCTCTGGTGTCCACTATGTTCTGAGATTGATGTTGCTATGACTTTGCTATGCTTAATGCTTGTCACTAGGGCCCGAGCGCCATGATTTCAGATCTGAACCTATTATGTTTTCATCAATATATGAGTGTTCTTGATCCTATCTTGCAAGTCTATAGTCACCTATTATGTGTTATGATCCGTTAACCCCGAAGTGACAATAATCGGGATACTTACCGGTGATGACCATAGTTTGAGGAGTTCATGTATTCACTATGTGTTAATGCTTTGTTCGGGTTCTCTATTAAAAGGAGGCCTTAATATCCCTTAGTTTTCGTAAGGATCCCGCTGCCACAGGAGGGTAGGACAAAAAATGTCATGCAAGTTCTTTTCCATAAGCATGTATGACTATATTCGGAATACATGCCTACATTACATTGACGAACTGGAGCTAGTTCTGTGTCACCCTAGGTTATGACTGTTACATGATGAACCGCATCCGGCATAATTCTCCATCACCGATCCATTGCCTATGAGCTTGCCACATATTGTTCTTCGCTTATTTACTTTCCCGTTGCTATTGCTATCATCACTACAAAATACCCAAAACATTGCTTTTACTACCGTTACCTTTTGTTACCGTTATCACTACTATCATATTACTTTGCTACTAAATACTTTGCTGTAGATATTAAGTTTCCAGGTGTGGTTGAATTGACAACTCAGCTGCTAATACTTGAGAGTATTCTTTGGCTCCCCTTGTGTCGAATCAATAAATTTGGGTTGAATACTTTACCCTCGAAAACTGTTGCGATCCCCTATACTTGTGGGTTATCAGTGCCTGATGTTGACTTGCGGTCCACATGATCACCAGCATAGTCAGAGTCTGAATATCCAATGAGATCAAAATCCGAGCCCTTGGGACACCATAATCCAAGTGTTGGTGTGTGAGCTAGATATCGAAGAATATGCTTCATAGCCTTATGGTGTGATTCCTTCGATGTAGCTTGAAATCGGGCACACATGCAAACATTAAGCATAATATCTGGCCTAGATGCACATAAATACAATAAAGAACCAATCATGGAGCGGTATACCTTTTGATCAAAGTCAATACCATTTTCATCAGTGCATAGATTGCCATTTGTGGGCATAGGGATTTTGACTCCTTTGCAATCTTGCATGCCAAATTTCCTTAGTACATCCTTGAGGTATTTCTCCTGAGATATGAATATGCCATTGCGCTGTTGACGAATCTGAAGACCTAAGAAGAATTTCAGTTCTCCCATCATAGACATTTGATATTCTTCACTCACCATATAGGCAAATTCATCACTATAACATTGGTCAGTACAGCCGAAAATGATATCATCAACATATATTTGGCACACAAACAATTCACCATCATAAGATTTAGTGAAAAGAGTTGGGTCAAGTGAACTAGGTTTGAAGCCTTTCTTCATGAGGAATTCCTTCAAAGTATCATACCACGCCCGAGGGGCCTGCTTGAGGCCATAGAGGGCCTTATTGAGTCTGAAGACTTTGTCAGGATGCTTTGGATGTTCAAAACCTGGGGGTTGAGCAACATATACTTCTTCTTCAAGCTTACCATTGAGGAATGCATTTTCACATCCATTTGATATAAGATGATATCATGATGGTTAGCATAAGCAAGCAATATGCGAATAGCCTCAAGTCTAGCAACAGGTGCAAAAGATTCATCAAAATCAATTCCTTCAGCCTGTGTGTAGCCTTGAGCTACAAGTCGTGCCTTATTCCTCACCATAAGGACATTTTCATCTTGCTTGTTGCAGTAGATCCACTTTGTGCCAATGGTATTATGCTTGCGAGGATCTGGACGTTTGACCAGTCCCCAGACATTGTTGAGCTTAAATTGATGTAATTCCTCTTGCATAGCTTGAATCCACTCAGGCTCCAGAAATGCTTCATCTACCTTAGTGGGCTCTGTGATAGAGACGAAAGCAAAGTTTCCACAAAAGTTAGATAAATGTGAAGCTCTTGAGCATGTGAGAGGACCTGGAATGTTGATGTCGCTGATGATTTTCTCAATCCGCACTTCATTTGCAACACGAGGATGAGCTGGTTGTCGTTGAGGAATTTGATCAGCATTTCTTCAGCACTATTTTCCTCAGGTGCATGAGCATGACGTTCTTCACGATCTAGAACGAGTTCTTCAATAGATTCTTCGGTAGGAATGACATCCTCAGTAGCCTTGAACTTAATAGATTCCTCAGGAGGCATTTCATCTGTCATAGGAGGTAGGTGCTTTCTTTGCGAGCCATTAGTTTCATCGAACCACACATCTACAGTTTCAACAACCTTGTGGTGATAGGTGTTGAAGACTGTGTAGGTGTGTGAGTCCTTACCATAACCGAGCATAAAACCTTCTGTGCTTTCGGTTTCTTGTCAGTGAGGAGTTCATATGCAGTCTCCTTGAAAAATTTGTGAAGATATACCCTGTTGATGATGTGGCACGCAGTATCAATTGCCTCAGGCCAGAAGTGAGTAGGCGTCTTGTACTCATCAAGCATAGTGCGAGCCATCTCAACAAGAGTCCGAAAGTGCGTTATATCGACTAGAGGGGGGGGGTGAATAGGTGATTTTTATGAAATTCTTCACTGAGGAATTTGCCGGTGAGGAAATTCCTTAGCGAAGAACTACTAGCAGCGGAATAAGTACTCAACAGTAAACATAACAGAATACAAGCATAGTCATCATGATGAAATGAAGACAGGCACAGAGTACATAAAGCGTAAGCACAGGATAACACAGGATGAAGACAAACAGACTGAAGAAATTGAACTGAGGAAATTGAGAAAGTCTTCAGTCAAAGTCTTCAAACACAGATATGAACAAGTACACAACTCAATTATGAGGAAATGAAAGAGTTGAGGAAATGGAACTAGTAAGCTTGGTGAAGACAATGATTTGGTAGACCAGTTCCAACTGCTGTCTCAGTTGTACGTCTGGTTGGAGCGGCTGAGTATTTAAACTCGAGGACACATAGTCCCGGACACCCAGTCCTGAACACGCAGCTCAGGACACCCAGTCCTCACCGTATTCTCCTTGAATAAGGTCAGACAAACCTCGTCCAATCACTCATGGTAAGTCTTCGGGTGACTTCCAAACCTTCACAAACTTGGTTACTCGGCGATCCACAATTCCTCTTGGATGCTCTAGACCATGACGCCTAACCGTCTGGAAGAAGCACAGTCTTCAAAGGTAACAAGCGTCGGATCCACGCAGGATCAATCTCTTCAGTGATGCTCAATCACTTGGGGTTTGTAGGTGTTTGGGTTTTGGGTTTTTGGTTTTTCCTCACTTGATGATTTTCGCTCAAAGTCCTCGGAGGATGGGTTGCTCTCAAATGACAAGTGTCAGTTTCTCTCGGAGCAGCCAACCAGCTAGTGGTTGTAGGGGGGCGGCTATTTATAGCCTAGGGAGCAGCCCGACATGATAAGACATAAATGCCCTTCAATGATATGACCGTTAGGTGGATAGATATTTTGGGACAGCTAGCGCATAGCACAACAACGGTCGGAATTTTGAGTAGCAAAATCCTCAGGGCTATCATGTTCCTCACTGTGTAGGCAATCCGCACTGGCGAATTCCTAACTCCTCAGTCAGGACAAATTCCTCAGAGACTAGAAGAACTTCGTCTCTGTCACTGAAGAAATTAACTGAACTGTATGAGATTTCCAATGGCTTCACTCGAAGGGATTGGTAGGTATAGGATTTTGAGTTGAGCATCACATGAAATTTTTTCCTTAGTATTTCCTCGACCCCCTTTAACCGTACGGTGTTTCCTATGACTCAAGAAAGAGAAAATGAAACTACGAAAACAAAAGTCTTCATGCTTCATGTTCCTCGAATGAATACCAAGTCTTCACGGTCACACCAATTTCTTCACTTTCAAAGTCTTCAGAAAGTCTTCAGAGATCCAAAGTCTTCAGTCGAAGAACTTCATTTTTAGGGGTTGAGTTTCTCTGTAAATATCAAACTCCTCATAGACTTATAAACCTGTGTACACTCACAAACGCATTAGTCCCTTAACCTATAAGTCTTCAATACACCAAAATCACTAAGGGGCACTAGATGCACTTACAATCTCCCCCTTTTTGGTGATTGATGACAATATAGGTTAAGTTTTCAACGAGGATAAACATATGAAGTGTAACTACTGATATTGAGGAATTTGATTGCAAGATATAGAAGGACTCCCCCTGAAGATGTGCATAATGAGGAATTTGCTTTTGAAGCAATGCACAATTGAAGAGTTGAATCATGGAGATCTCCCCCTGTATCTTGTAATTCATACACGCATTTGACATATAACAGTGAAGAATTTGAAATGCATGATGAAATATGGTGACTGATGTAATTCAGCATGCGTGCAATAATATTAACGAGGAATGAGCATGCAGAAAAACGTATCAAGAGTATCAGAGCACCATCAGGTTTAAGTTTACAACTCGATCCAATAAAGTCTGAGAAGAACGAGAGTTGTAACTTAACAAAAAAAACGCCCATATAGAAAGACCCGCTTGAAGACTAACTCAAAATTCTCCCCCTTTATCATCTAATGACCAAAAGGATCGAATATGAGGACTAACGCCCCTGAAGAATATCAAGTTGATGAAGGAGCGCCAACGTTGTTGGGGTCGTTTGTCGTAGTAGGGCCTGCCGCAGTGTCGTCCAAGTCTTCATTTTCATCAGTGTCGCGCGATGAAGAATATGAGCTGGCCACCAGAGAAGGAACCTTGACCTTCTTGAATTTCTTCGGTGGAGGTGCAGACCAGTCAAAATCTTCTTTGAGACCCATGTTCTTCAGATCTTCTTCACCATACAGATGTGACATGATTGCCCAGGTGCGACCGAAGACTTGATGGAGGTAGTAGTGGTTTTTCTTCACTTCATTGTGTGTGGCAGTCATGTTGTGAAGAAGTGAACCAAACTGACGCTTAACCCATTTGTGATTTCGATCCACCTTCTGGTGAAGACTAAGCAGAAGTTCACCGTCAGTCATCACGCGCAGAGCAGTGGCTTGAGGAGTGGACTTGGGTGCATTGCCAGAGTCATGTGTGGCAGAGTCATCATTGGTGGAATAAGATGCAGCTTTGCGAAACTGACCATCCAATGGACGAATGCCTTCATCTATTATAGCTGGTGCCTTGCCCTTTCCATCAACTGAGGAATATGTCTTCTTGAGGACTTCAATTGGGGGCAAGTAGCTGAGGTGATTCTGGAAATCAGCTTTGTAGTTGAGTGAAGACCTTGTCCTGAGGAATCTCATAATCCAAGGTGCATAAGGCTTCAGCTCAAACGGAGACAGTGCAACATTGGCCATAGTCCTCATGAAGAAATCGTGATAATTGACAGGAATGCCATGAACGGTGTTGAATACCAGATTATTCATGATGCCAACAATTTCCTCATCAGATGAGTCATGGCCTTTGATAGGACTCATTGTCATCGTAGGAATACGATAGACAGTTCTGGGCACGTACAACAATTCCTTTACGAGGAATTTGGTTCTTGGTGCTTGACCTGGCTTCAAAGGTTTTATCAGCACTTGCATGTAATGATGTGTGAGCTCAGGTTCACTATAGATGCAGCGAGCTTCTTCAAGGGGAGGACTGAGTGGTAGAGCACGAAGCAATTCAGAGGCTGGTGCAGTATAGTGAGTGTTTTCAGACATCCAGTCCAGCACCCATGAATTCACATCTTCAGCATCTCCGGTGATGTGCAGCGTTGCATAGAATTGAAGAATCAGTTCTTCATTCCAATCGCAGATGTCAGAGCAAAAGTTTAGCAGTCCAGCATCATGAAGAACACTGAGGACTAGTGCGAAGCACGACAGAGATTCCATATCCACGTGAGGAATATGCTCATGGTAGAAGATTTTCTCCTTGTTGAACAGCACTGAGGAATAGAAATTGGCTTGACTAGCAGTCCAGAAACGCCTCTTCCTAATGCGAGCAGAGTTATATGGGTTGTAATCTTCGAAGAATACGTGCTCGCCGAATAAATCATCAACCTTGAACTTTTGCTTGCGTGAGAATGGATCCTTTTGGCTTCGGCAGAGGAGTGTCAGTGAGTTGCATCACGACCTCAGGAATCTCAATCGCAGGTTCTTCAGGCTGAGAAATTTCTGGTTCCTCCTCAGTGGCAGTCTGCGTCGTTGGTTGTTCAGCAGCAGTAGTTTCTTCAGCGCTAGTGGCTGGAATTTCCTCATGGGCAGATGCAGTGGGATGAGTTTCTTCAGAGCCCATTTGTACAGTTTGTGTGGGGGACTGAGGAATTTGCTGTAGAGGGGTGAACATTGGAGAGTTTGGATGCTGACTTTCCCAGAATTCATCACTGATTACGGGTGTGGAGCAGCCAACGTCCACATCTTCATCTTCCATTTCTTCAACGCCAGCCTCTTCAACTGTGAACTGAGGCATAGGAGAGGAGATGATAGGTGTTGAAGGGATCGCATCCACTTCAATTTGTTCATCCAATGGTTCAGACGAAGCAGCAGAAGGAGTTTCTTCATCAGATCCGCTGGGGATCACATATTCTTCATCAAAAGGAACAAGGTCCTTTGATGGCCTGGTTGAGATGGAAACAACATCAATCGGATTTGTAAATGAACTTGTCATAGGCTTCATTTTCTTTGGAGCTGAAGAATCTGAAGCAACTGATGCTTTCCTTTTCTTCACTGCAACACGCTCTACAATCTTGGTCTTCTTCACATCTGATGCAGATGAAAGGATTGGAGTTGAAGTTGGTGCAGGAGCAGCTGAGGAATCCGGTTGATGTTCTTCAGGCACAACTGATGCAGTTGCCCTGAGTTCTTCAGTTTCTTCAGGCGCACCACTAGTGGGTGCTTTGGCAATTTCTTAAGTGGCTGGAATGCAGTCATCAGCCCTGGAACTCACATTTTCTTCAGCAGCCTGATTGTCATCAGCAGTGCTGGCATTTTCTTCAGTAGGCTGAGCAGATGCTTCAGCCTGAGGAATTTCCTGTTGCATTGGGGCTGCAACATTGGAAGTGAAGTTATCCGCAAGTTTCACAAAACGAACCTTGGCTCCAAGCCAATCAGCGCGATATGCGTCAAAGTCATCACTGAGTTTCTTGATCTTAGTCTGAATAGTGACAAGTTCTTCAGTTGTCATAGAGACAACGTTTTTCTTCAGATAGCGCTCTTTCTTGTACTGCGCTTTCTTGATCTGCCTGGCCTTCTCAAATTTCCACTTTTCTTCTTGAATGAAGTGGGTCAGCATGTGACTTTGGCCAGGAGTCAGCTTGAAGTCAGACATGGGAGTGTTGGGGTCCTTGTGCCAAACATCAATATAGTCAAGGATCAACTTGGGATCCAAAAGCAGTGGCACCTCTGTTCCTTTGGCTCTAGCAGCCCTGACTTGCCTGTCTCTGATGATTTCTGCAAGTTCATCATCATCAGTTTCGTCTTCTTCAGACGGTACTTGGAAAGCGACTTGTTTCTTTTGAGGACTTGGGCGAGGACCTCGTCCAGCAGTGGCCTTTGTCTTCAGCAGTGAGGGGCCAGCTGAGGAACTTGGTGCAACTGAGGAACTAGCTGAGACACCTGAGGCAATGGAGATGCCTGCAGTCCTTTGGCACAAGGCGAGATGCACATGTGCTGAGGATTTAGTCGGAACAGCTGAGGGCTTAGGCGGAGGAGCTGAGGACTTTGGAGGAACATGAGCAGCATGAGGAATTGGCCGTGAGAGCTTTGAGGATTCTGGTCGTGAGGGCATTGCTGAGGAACTTGGCCTTGAGGGCATTGTTGGTGAAGCACTTGGCTTGCGCGCAGGCTTCTTTGACATAGCCTTCTTTGGCTTGACAGCAAAGGCCTTAGCAGAGGCAGCAGCAGCAACAGAGCCTTCATTGAATTTCCTCACTGCTTCTTTGGCTTGCTTAGCCAACTTGGCTTGGCGCTTGGCCCATTCATCAGGATAGTCCACACCGCGCTTGAGGCTGGTGGGATCAGCGATTTGGCCAGGTGCCAATGGAGCTCTTGGGCATGGAGGATTGAGTGCGAATTTCTTCATGTACTTTGGAGTTACATACCTGTACTCCCTCCACTCTCTTGCCCATCTCCTTTCTATTTTCTGAATGTGCACCTTGCGCTCATTCTTGGTTTCCCCAGTAGGTGTGCAGTACCCAGCATATATTTCATCAGGGATCTCAAACGCTGTATTGACCTCATGCCTCTTTCCTTCCTTCTGTGGCTTCTTACCGTCAGCCATTTTCTTCAGTTGAGGAATTTGAACAATTGAATTCTCTGAAGAAATATGCAACTTTTCTTCGAGGAACGCTGCAAATGAGTTAAGTTGATGAGAACCTAGTGATTTAGTAGCTGACATGTGTACCTGTGAACAGAGTATAGTTGCGAGGAACTTGGAGAGGTCATATGCGTTCTCAGAGGGTTTTTTAAAAGAACAAGTTTGAGGAATTTGACCATATGAGTCTTGAAGAATTTCACTAAGCATTCTTTGTCTTAGGTTCCAGAGTTGTATAGATCGAAGATCCACACAATTGAGGAATCTTGAAGAAAAATGATGCTTAGAGAAACGAATCAAGAACATATGACTTGTGAGGTGTTTAGTGTGTGAAACTATGAAGAAAAACACCTTTGAAGATTTTGAAGATAATCATTCGAATCAACGAGGGTAGTAAAAGTAACTTTTAATTACCCTGGACGAAGAACACGATGAACTGGAGTAAGGAGATGTGAAGTTCGTCTGTGCAGATCTTCCACGCCCTAACTTGGCGGAGGAAGACGGCTACGGCGGCGGCGGAGTGAAGATTTCCGTGGTCGGCGCGAGTACGTCGGCGACGAGGTCGAGGCAGTGAAGCTCTTCCTCACCGGCGGCGATGGAGTAGCGGCGGCACTAGGGTTTGAGAAGCTCGAGCTGGAGAGAGGTCGAGCGGAGTAAAAGAAGTGAGGAAGGGAAGGGGGGGTATTTATAGCCATGGTGAAAAACTGCTCGCCCGAAGAAATTGGACAAACGTGCCCCTGACCCTTCTCATTCGCTTGACAGGTGTCACCCACGTAGTGAGAGGTGGAGATCGTGTTAGATCGTGGGTGAGTGGATAAGTATAACGTGGGATGCGGAACGGTTTGAGCGGAAAAGCCGAAAATTTAGATAAGATAGGTTTTAAAGTTCCGTTCGCAATTTCTTCAGCTGACAAGGACACAGTGAAGATTTTGAACAAGTTTCAAATAGTACACACATGAAGAATTTGTGAATAGATTGGGTTGAGTATAGCATAGAGGGGGAAGGGTCCGATCACATTCACTTAGCAGAAAAACCAACTTGAAGAATTAGCAATAAGTGAATGCTGTAGAGGACATAAACTTATATATATATAGCCAATGAAGAAAAACGACGGAAGCAGTGCAGACAATGCAAAGTTGAAGAATATGAATAATTGAGGAATTTCAACTTTTGGTGGTGGCGTGACCCACCGTATAAGAATGATGATTTCAGACACCGCGTACAATTATCGTAGGGTTCTGAGAATCAAATTCTTCGTTAATTTCTTCACACTAAGAGTGTTGTTCTTCATTGAATTGAAGAAAAACGTTTCTTCATGTGTTGCTCATCTAAGTCATCAATTTTGCATAAGTGTTAGGATGAGTGTCCTTTTCAAAGAACATTCGAAGATTCTAGGATATTTAGCTCACACTGCAACTTCCTAAATCTTTTCTCATCCAAGGGCTTTGTGAAGATATCGGCTAGCTGTTCTTCAGTCTTCACATGCTCAATAGAAATGTCGCCCTTCAACACATGATCACGAAGAAAATGATGACGAATCTGAATGTGCTTTGTCTTCGAGTGCTGAACTGGGCTGTGAGCAATCTTGATGGCACTCTCATTGTCACAGTAGAGAGGCACATTCTTCATGTTGACGCCGTAGTCCTTGAGAGTTTGCTTCATCCATAGCAATTGGGCACAGCAAGAACCAGCGGCAATGTACTCAGCTTCAGCAGTAGATAGTGATACGCAGTTCTGTTTCTTCGATGACCAATAGACCAAAGATCGTCCGAGGAAATGACATGTACCAGATGTTGACTTGCAGTCCACACGATCACCAGCATAGTCAGAGTCAGAATATCCAATGAGATCAAAAGTCGAGCCCTTGGGGTACCATGATCCAAGTGTTGGTGTGTGAGCTAGATATCAAAGAATATGCTTCACAGCCTTATGGTGTGATTCCTTTGGTGTAGCTTGAAATCGGGCACACATGCAAACACTAAGCATTATATCTGGCCTAGATGCACATAAGTACAATAAAGAACCAATCATGGAGCGGTATACCTTATGATTGAAGTCAATACCATTTTCATCAGTGCACAGATGGCCATTTGTGGGCATAGGAATTTTGACGCCTTTGCAACCTTGCATGCCGAATTTCCCCAGTACATCCTTGAGGTATTTCTCCTGAGATATGAATATGCCATTGCGTTGTTGACGAATTTGAAGACCTAAGAAGAATTTCAACTCTCCCATCATAGACATTTGGTATTCTTCACTCACCATATAGGCAAATTCATCACTATAACGTTGGTCAGTACGGCCAAAGATAATATCATCAACATATATTTGGCACACAAACAATTCCCCATCATAAGATTTAGTGAAAAGAGTAGGGTTGAGTGAACCGGGTTTGAAGCCTTTCGTCATGAGGAATTCCTTCAAAGTATCATACCACGCCCGTGGGGCCTGCTTGAGACCATAGAGGGCCTTGTTGAGTCTGAACACTTTGTCAGGATTCTTTGGATCTTCAAAACCTAGGGGTTGAGCAACATATACTTCTTCCTCAAGCTTACCATTGAGGAATGCACTTTTCACATCCATTTGATATAAAGTGATATCATGATGATTAGCATAAGCAAGTAGTATGCGAATAGCCTCAAGTCTAGCAACAGGTGCAAAAGTTTCATCGAAATCAATTCCTTCAACCTGTGTGTAGCCTTGAGCTACAAGCCGTGCCTTATTCCTCACCACAAGTCAATTTTCATCTTGCTTGTTGCGGTAGATCCACTTTGTGCTGGTGATATTGTGCTTGCGAGGATCTGGACGTTTGACCAGTTCCCAGACATTGTTGAGCTCGAACTGATGTAATTCTTCTTGCATGGCCTGAATCCACTTAGGCTCCAGAAATGCTTCATCTACCTTAGTGGGCTCTGTAATAGAGACAAAAGCATAGTGCCCACAAAAGTTAGAAAAATGTGAAGCTTTTGAGCGTGTGAGAGGACCTGGCGCTTTGATGTCATTGATGATCTTTTCAACTTGCACTTCTTTTGCAATGCGAGGATGAGCTGGTTGCCGTTGAAGAATTTGATCAGCGTTTTCTTCAGCACCATTTTCTTCAGCATTTTCTTCAGGTGCATTAGCTCGACGTTCTTCATGTTCTGGAATGAATTCTTTAGTAGATTCTTCAGTAGGAATGACATCCTTAGTAGCCTTGAACTTGATAGTTTCCTCAGGTGCTGGTTCATCTATCACAGTAGGTAGGTGCTCTCTTTGCGATCCATTAGTTTCATCGAACTGCACATCTACAGTTTCAACAACCTTGTGAAGAACGTTGTTGAAGACTCTGTAGGTGTGCGAGTCCTTTCCGTAACTAAGCATAAAACCTTCACGTGCTTTCGGTGCAAATTTTGAGTTGTGATGAGGATCTCTAATCCAACATTTAGCACTGAAGACTTTGAAATAACTTACATTGGGTTTCTTATCAGTGAGGAGTTCATAGGCAGTCTTCTTGAAGAATTTGTGAAGATATACTCTGTTGATGATGTGGCATGCAGTATCAATTGCCTCAGTCCAGAACCGACCAGGCGTTTTGTATTCATCAAGCATAGTGCGAGCCATCTCAGCAAGAGTCCTGTTATTACGCTCCATGACGCCGTTCTGCTGAGGAGTATAAGGAGCAGATAACTCATGAGTAATACCAAGTTCATCAAGATAGTCATCGAGGCCAGAATTCTTGAACTCAGTGCCATTGTCACTTCTGATGTGCTTGATCTTCACACCAAAGTTGGTTGAAGCCCTCGAGGAAAATCGTTTGAAGACTTCTTGCACTTCATGTTTGTAAGTAACAAGGTGTACCCATGTGTAACGAGAACAATCATCAACAATAACAAAGCCATATTGAGATGCTTCATTTGAAATAGCAAAATAATGATTAGGACCAAAGAGATGCATGTGAAGCAATTCAAATGGGCGAGTGGTGGTCATGATAGTCTTCGCTGGATGCTTGGCCTTCGTCATCTTCCCAGCTTCATAGGCTCCGCATAGGTGATCCTTGAGGAATTTGACATTCTCAATGCCAATGACATGCTTCTTCTTCGCAAGCGTGAGCAAATTCCTCATGCCTGCATGACCAAGTCGTCGATGCCAGAGCCACCCTTCTGAAGCTTTTGCAAGTAAGCACACGGCTGGTTGTGGTCCTGTAGAGAAATTAACAATATACAGGTCTCCTGTCCTAAAGCCTTCGAAGGCTTTGGAATTGTCAGCTTCCATAACCACAACACAACGGTACTTGCCAAAGACAACAACCATATCAAGATCACAAAGCATTGAGACAGACATAAGGTTGTATCCTAAGGACTCAACAAGCATGACTTTGTCCATGTGTCGATCCTTTGTGATCGCAACCTTACCTAGACCCAATACCTGACTTTTGCCTTTGTCAGCAAAGATGATATGCTTCAGATGCGACGGAGATAATGGAGCATCCATCAATAGATTCTTGTCACCAGTCATGTGATTTGTGCATCCACTATCGAGGACCCACTCGGTGGCTTTGGGTTGATCATCCTGCAGATGAATTAGTGCAGCTTACAAAATCATATACTTCATCAGTGAAGAATATGACATCAATTCATCAGATCAATTTCATCAAGCAACAGAACAGATAAAGCAGTGTGAGGACGTGAGAAATGAAAGTTCATTTCTTCATGATTAGCCTGCGTCCAATCAGGCATACTCAGGTCTCCAGCAAATTCTTCAAACGATTACGTACGTCTGGAGACCTGACCTTGCAGAAGAGATTAGTTCTTTTTCTTCACCACCCACATCTGAAGGGGTGGCAAAGAGTTCATCACTCTGCGAGCTCCATACGAGAAGGATGGCATAGAAGCCAGTCCATTTCGTTTCACATAAGAGGGGTTAGAATAAGCATAAGAGTAAGCAGAGAAATTCTTGGAGGACTTATGGACATAATGATTTGAAGAATAATGCACATATCCATAATCCTTAGATCTTCCCTGCGAAACAGATGGGTTAGCACGATGATGTTCATATGAGGACTTTGATCCATATAAAGAATTTGGTCCATATGAAGAATTTGATCTGGGGCTCCTATTCTTCACAGGTGGCGTCATGATGACATTCACCTAAAGATTTTCAAGCCATATTTTGGGAACCCAGATTTTCTTCATAGGGGGACCATTCCTGCAGTTAGTGCCAACATATCTAGCAAATACTTCACCATTCTAATTTTTGAACAGTTTGTAGTTGGAGTCAAATGACTCATCATCAGAATGAGGAGATTCACATGCATATCCAGATAGGTTAGATGGATCAACTGGAGGTCCCTTTGCAGCAACCCATGTAGTTTTGGGGTACTGCTCAGGCCTCCAATATGTACCATCAGCGTTGAGTTTCCTCTCAAAGGCAATACCCTCTTTCCTAGGGTTCCCGTTGAGGATCTACTTTTTAAGCACATCACAAAGAGTATGATGCCCTTTGAGGCTTTTGTACATGCCTGTCATGTACAATTCCTTCAGCCCTGCATCGTCAGTGATACTAGCAATGTCCTCAGATGAGGAATTAGTGATAGCAGAGGCATGTGAAGAATTTGAAACATTAGCAGCATTTGAACATTTAGGTGAAGAATTAGCAGTTTCACGTTCAATGCATTTCAAACATGGAGGAATAAATTCTTCCTGAGAAGCGCTGATTTGTTGAGCAAATAATGAATCGCGCTCCTTCTGAAGATCTTCATAACTCACTCTTAGCTTCTCAAGGTCTTGCTTTCTTTGAAGAAATTCATAAGAAAGCTTCTCATGATCAGATAAGAGAGTGTTATGTTGATCTTGAAGGGTGTCATACTTAGTATGAAGTCTCTGAAGACTTTCAGCCAAAGCTTTTGACTGATCCATTTCTTCACCCAACATACATCGCTCTTGTTTAGCATATAGTGAACTTTTTCCAAAGCTCTTTGTTGTTTAGTGGCAAGGGAAGCAAGTTTGACATAGCTGGGTCCAAATTCATCACCAGATTCATCATCACTAGACTCGAATAGGTAGCATTCAGTTACCTCAGCATCTTTTGCCATAAGGCATGATGCAGAAGATGATGATTCTGGTTCGAATGTCATCGCTTTGAGAGATTCCTTGAAGTCCTCAAACCAAGGATCATGACAGGTTCGATGACCTTCATAGACCTCAGGGAGACGGTCCCAGATGAGCTTCACATGATTGAGATGCATGATATTCCTAAACTGATTTTGTGACAGACTGGAGCAGATGACATCCTTCACCGTGAGGTTGAGAAGAGTGTACTTGCGAATGTCATCAGCTTCTGCCATCTTGCACAGATCGGTCAGACCAATCTCAGTGACGGTCCACAGCTCGCTGTTCATTGCCATGAGGCATTTCTTCATCATGGCCTTCCACTTGGGATACTCGTGACCGTCAAAGATGGGGCATGTCACTTTCGTCATACCTGCGGTCGACATAACTAAAACTCCAGGCGGTTAAACCAAAATCACACAGAACAAGGGAGTACCTTGCTCTGATACCAATTGAAAGTGCGTTATATCGAGTAGAGGGGGGTGAATAGGCGATTTTTATGAAATTCTTCACTGAGGAATTTGCCGGTGAGGAAATTCCTTAGCGAAGAACTACTAGCAGCGGAATAGTACTCAACAGTAAACATAACAGAATACAAGCATAGTCATCATGATGAAATGAAGACAGGCACAGAGTACAGAAAGCGTAAGCATAGGATAACACATGATGAAGACAAACAGACTGAAAAAATTGAACTAAGGAAATTGAGAAAGTCTTCAGTCAAAGTCTTCAAACACAGATATGAACAAGTACACAACTCAATTATGAGGAAATGAAAGAGTTGAGGAAATGGAACCAGTAAGCTTGGTGAAGACAATGATTTGGTAGACCAGTTCCAACTGCTGTGTTAGTTGTACGTCTGGTTGGAGCGGCTCAATATTTAAACTCGAGGACACACGGTCCCGGACACCCAGTCCTGAACATGCAGCTCAGGACACCCAGTCCTCACCGTATTCTCCTTGAACTAAGGTCACACATACCTCGTCCAATCACTCGTGGTAAGTCTTCGGGTGACTTCCAAACCTTCACAAACTTGGTCACTCGGCGATCCACAATTCCTCTTGGATGCTCTAGACCATGACGCCTAACCGTCTGGAAGAAGCACAGTCTTCAAAGGTAACAAGCGTCGGATCCACGCAGGATCAATCTCTTCAGTGATGCTCAATCACTTGGGGTTTGTAGGTGTTTGGGTTTTTGGTTTTTGGTTTTTCCTCACTTGATGATTTTCGCTCAAAGTCCTCGGAGGATGGGTTGCTGTCAAATGACAAGTGTCAGTTTCTCTCGGAGCAGCCAACCAGCTAGTGGTTGTAGGGGGCGGCTATTTATAGCCTAGGGAGCAGCCCGACATGATAAGACATAAATGCCCTTCAATGATATGACCGTTAGGTGGATAGATATTTTGGGACAGCTGGCGCATAACACAGCAACGGTCAAAATTTTGAGTAGCAAAATCCTCAGGGCTATCGTGTTCCTCACTGTGTAGGCAATCCGCACTGGCGAATTCCTAACTTCTCAGTCAGGACAAATTCCTCAGAGACCAGAAGAACTTCGTCTCTGTCACTGAAGAAATTGACTGAATTGTATGATATTTCCAATGGCTTCACTCGAAGGGATTGGTAGGTGTAGGATCTTGAGTTGAGCATCACATGGAAATTTTTCCTTAGTATTTCCTCGACCCCCTTTAACAATACGATGTTTCCTATGACTCAAGAAAGAGAAAATGAAACTACAAAAACAAAAGTCTTCACGCTTCATGTTCCTCGAATGAATACCAAGTCTTCACGGTCACACCAATTTCTTCACTTTCAAAGTCTTCAGAAAGTCTTCAGAGATCCAAAGTCTTCAGTCGAAGAACTTCATTTTTAGGGGTCGAGTTTCTCTATAAATATCAAACTCCTCATAGACTTATAAACCTGTGTACACTCACAAACGCATTAGTCCCTTAACCTATAAGTCTTCAATACACCAAAATCACTAAGGGGCACTAGATGCACTTACAGAGTCCTGTTCTTGTGCTCCACGATGCCATTCTGCTGAGGAGTATATGGAGTAGATAACTCATGAGTGATACCAAGTTGATCAGTCATCAAAACCAGTGTTCTTGAAGTCAGTTCCATTGTCACTTCTGATGTGCTTGATCTTCACACCAAAGTTGGTTGAGGCCCTTGAGGAAAATCATTTGAAGACTTCCTGCACTTCAGTTTTGTAAGTGATGATATGCACCCATGTATATTGAGAATAATCATCAACAATGACAAAGCCATATAAAGATGCAACATTAGTAAATGTGGCATAGTGAGTAGGGCCAAAGAGATCCATGTGAAGCAATTCAAATGGATGAGTGGTAGTCATGATGGTCTTTGAGGGATGCCTGGCCTTGGTCATCTTTACGGCTTCACAAGCTCCACACAAATGGTCCTTGAGGAATTTGACACCCTCGATGCCAATGACATGCTTCTTCTTCACGAGCGTGTGCAAGTTCCTCATCCTAGCATGACCAAGTCATCGATGCCATAGCCAGCCTTCTAAAGCTTTTGCAAGTAGACATGTAGCAGGTTGTGGTCCTGTAGAGAAATCAACAATATATAAATCTCCTCTCCTAAAGCCTTCGAAGACTTTGGAATTGTCAGTTTCCATGATCACAACACAACGATACTTGCCAAAGACAAGAACCATATCAAGATCACAAAGCATTGAGACAGACATGAGGTTGAACCCTAAGGACTCGACAAGCATGACTTTTTCCATGTGTGGATCCTTTGAGATTGCAACCTTACCTAGACCCAATACCTTGCTTTTGCCTTTGTCAGCGTAGGTGATATGCTTCAGATGAGATGGAGATAAAGCCGAGTCCATCAATAAGCTCCTGTCACCAGTCATGTGATTTGTACATCCACTATCGAGGACCCACTCAATGGCTTTGGGTTGATCATCCTGCAGATGAATTAGTGCAGCTTATGAACTCATATACTTCATCAGTGAAGAATATGATATCAATTTCATCAGGTCAATTTCATCAAGCAATAGAACAGATAAACAGTATGAGTACGTGAGAAATGAGATTTCATTTCTTCATGATTAGCTTGCGTCCTTTCAAGCATATTCAGGTCTCCAGCAAATTCTTCAGACATTTAAGTTCGTCTGGAGACCTGACCCTGCATAAGAGATTAGTTATTTTTCTTCACCACCAACATCTTAAGGGGTGGCAAAGAGTTCATCATTCTGTGAGCTCCATAAGAGAAAGGTGGCATAGATGCCAATCCACTTCCTTTCACATAAGAGGGATTAGGGTAAGCATAAGAGTAAGCAGAGAAATTCTTCGAGGACTTATGAACATAATGATTTGAAGAATAATGTACATATCTGTAATCCTTAGATCTTCCCTGTGAAACAGACGGGTTAGCACGATGATGTTCATATGAGGACTTTTGATCCTTTTGAGGAATTTGATCCTCATGAGGACTTTGGTCCATATGAAGAATTTGATCTGGGGTTCCTATTCTTCACAGATGGTGTCATGATGACATTCACCTGAAGATTTTCAAGGCACCTTTTGGGAACCCAGATTTTCTTCATAGGAGAACCGTTCCTGCAGTTAGTGCCAACATATCTAGCAAATACTTCACCATTCTGATTTCTGAACAGTTTATAGTTGGAGCCAAATGACTCATCAGAAGAATATGAAGATTCACATGTAAAGCCAGATAAATTAGATGGATCCACTGAAGGTCCCTTTGCAGCAACCCATGAGGTTTTGGGATACTGCTCAGGTTTCCAGTAGGTCCCATCAGCATTGAGTTTCCTCTCAACGGCAATACCCTCTTTTCTAGGGTTCTTGTTGAGGATCTTCTTTTTAAGCACATCACAAAGAGCCTGATGCCCTTTAAGGCTTTTTTACATGCTTGTCATATACAATTCCTTCAGCCCCGCATCATCAGTGATACTATCAATGTCCTCAGATGAGGAATTAGTGATAGCAGAGACAGTTGAAGAACTTGCAGCAATGGAAGCATTTGAGCATTCAGGTGAAGAATCAGCAGTTTCACGTTTAATGCACTTCAAACATCGAGGAACAAATTCATCCTGAGTAGCGCATTATTTGTTGAGCAAGTAATGAATCACGCTCCTTCTAAAGATCTTCATAAGTCACTCTTAACTGCTCAAGATCTTGCTTTCTTTGAAGAAATTCATAAGAACGCTTCTCATGATCAGATAGGAGAGTGTTATGATGACCTTGAATATTTTCAAACTTGGACTGAAGTCTCTGAAGATTTTCATTCAAAATTTTAGTGTGATCCATTTCATCACCCAAGATATCATCTCTTTTGTCTAGCATATTTTGAACCTTTCCAAGAGCCTTTTGTTGTTTCACAGCAATCTTAGCAAGTTTAGAATAACTAGGCTTGAGATTTTCACCAGATTCATCCTCACTTGATTCATAGGAGGGATATTTGAGTACCTTTGCACCTTTTGCCATGAAGCAATAGGTGGGAGCGTAGTCATCATCACCGTCGTCAGTGGTGTTGGAGAGGTCCTTTTCCTCAGAGTTGAAGATGGACTTGCTGACGAACGCGGTAGCGAGAGCTAGGCTCGCCATACCAGAGTCTGACTCCTCAGATTCCTCCTCTTCCCCATTTTCCTCAGATTCAGCTTCAGAGTCCATTTCCTTGCCAATGAATGCCCGAGCCTTCTTGGAGCTGCTCTTCTTGTGAGATGAATACCTTGAAGGTTTTGATGAAGAGGAATTTGAAGATTTCTTCTTCTTCTTTGAATCATCAGAACTGTAGTCCTTGCACTACAAAAAAAGACACATCCATGACATTTTGGGCTGAACGATTTTTTTTTCTATCATACATATGACACTTCTATGACGATAATTGTCACAAAACCCGGTATCATCATAGATGTGGTGGGCTCCTACTTCTATGACAAAAAATCATGACAAAAAATGGGCTTTTCGTCCTGGGCGGGCCGGAGACGCAGCTGCATGACATTCTTTGGGCCGTCCATGACGGAAAAAACCATGGTAGAAGCGAGGGGGAGGAAAATTTCGGGGAGTTCCCGGTTACAGTGGGAGGTCGGGGGCCGAGCGATGCGCGTTTCTCTCGTACACGTACGCGCGTGTGTGCGAGGTGTTGGCTCTAACTGAACCCGAGCGAGGCGTTGGGCTCTAACTGAACCCGAGCGATTGCATTGCAGGCTACGTGTTACTGAACCCGAGCGATTGATCGATGGCTGTTAACTGAACCCGATCGAGCGATTCCTTTGCTACTGCTACTAACTGAAGCCGATCGATGGGATGAACAGTGAGTGTTGCGGGGGGGGGGGGGTTGGATGAATAGTGAGCGGTGGCGTTGCCTCTAGATGAACAGGACCCCGTGGTGTGGTGGAGGGCTGGATGAACAATAGATGGTGGAGGGGTGCCCGTGGAAGGGTGGATGAACAGGACCCCGTGGTGTGGAGGGCTGGATGAACAGTAGACGGTGGAGGGGTGGTTGAACAGGACCCCGTGGTGTGGAGGGCTGGATGAACAGTAGACGGTGGAGGGGTGCTCGTGGAGGGGTGGTTGAACAGGACCCCGTGGTGTGGAGGGCTGGATTAACAGTAGATGGTGGAGGGGTGGTTGAACAGTAGCCGGTGGAGTAGCGCGCGGTGGAGGCTGGATGACAGGAGCCCATGGAGGCTGGATGAACAGGAGCCCGTGGAGGCTGGAGGAGGTCGACGGTGGAGATGAACAGTATCCCGTGGAGTCCCGTTTTGCGGTACGCCACACCCCTCCCAATGAACAGGACCCCCGTTTCGACCGTAGCGCTCCAACACAAGTCCGTTTCCTCCGTTTTGCGGTATGCCACACCCCTCCCGATCAACAGGACCCCCGTTTCGACCGTAGGAGGTCTGTTTCCTCCGTTTTGCGGTACGCCAGACCCCTCCCGATGAACAGGATCCCGTTTCATACGTGGCCGGTCGAACACAAGGTCGTTTCCTCCGTTCTGCGGTATGCCAGGCCTCGTTTCCATCGCCTGTTCCGTCCAAGCCCTCCCGATGAACACGACACATTCCGTTGCCTCTCCATGAACACGATGCATTCCGTTGCCTCCCCATGAACACGACGACAACACCGTTTCTCCGTTTCGACGCAACCATGTACACGAGCCCTCGCCGTACGTATGCGCGAGTAGGCGTTCGAGATCCCGCCCGTATGTACACATACGTGGCCGTATTTTCTTTCTTGCACCCTGGCCGCTGTACGTACGTGTACATGCTACGTGCGCGCCTCTACTACGACACATGCGCGCCTCTACATCGACCAGTATGTACGTACATGTTCGCGACCAGAATGACAACGCTACGTACGCTTCGACCAGGTGGGTCCCAACTGTCAGACACTTCCTTGCCTACGAAGATGTAGCTGGTGGGTCCCAGCAGTCAGGGGGCGAATCGTTTTTTTGCCCGGACGCACTTCCTTGCCTACGAAGATGTAGCTGGTGGGTCCCAGCAGTCAGGGGGCAAATCGTTTTTTCGGACGCACTTCCTTGCGTGCGAAGATGTAGCTCGTGGGTCCCAGCATCAGGGGGCGAATCATTTTTTTCGCGAAAACGGTGGCCCGTCCGGTGGGTCCCCGCTATCAGGTGGCGGAATAATTATTTTGCGCGTAATAAGGAGGCACTTCCTTGTGGCTGCCGTGGACCCAGCTGTCAGCCTCTCCACGTACAGTACTCTTCCGATGGAAGTCGGTCGTTGACCACGTTGACCACGCCGCGCCGAGAGCACCAGGGCGGTGGTCTGGACGACGGCGAGGCCTATGAAGGGGACGACGCGGAGCTGGGGAAGACGCAACAGTGGAAGCCCGCACGGAGTGGAGTATGAGGGTTCACTGGTTCAGCTGCAGTGTGAGGCTACCGTCGCCGCAGAATAACAGGGGGTGTGGGTGAGTAGAGGGATGGCCTGGCCAGCGGTGGGAGTAGTACAGGGCGGTGAGGCCTCCGCGGCATCACAGCCGGCCACGGGAGGCAGGAGCACGCGACACGACCGACGCTGCTTTAGGCGGCTGGAGCAAGAAGACCAGAGGTTGAAGAAGCACTACGGCCGTTGGATGGACATCGTACGATCACTGCAGCTAGAATCGTTTATATTGACTAAGTTGACAAAACCCTTGGTACGCGTTAACTTAGTAGGCCCACAACTCGGATTTGGCAGAGAACATATAGCCCATTTGCGATTTGTAAAAATGTACAGCCTATTTTTTAATTCTAATGAAATTTACTACAGCCCATTTACAATTTGTTAAAAGTACAGCCCAACTTCTAGCTAGGACAACGATTAATAATTTCAAACAACTGCTCAAAACAGAATTCAAAAAAAATTCCCACATTTTGATGGGATCCGAAATATTTGTATCTGAAATTTCTAGTCAGGTTAAATATAATTTCAAAATAAAGTTGTATTACGTTAAAATCCAACGAAATATTGCGTGCGCAACAAGTAATGAAATTAAAATTTTCAAATTCCAAAAATAATATATTTTTCAAACTAATTACGTGTTTGGTGCATAGTAACTGTCCAGTCATTATAATTACATCCCATTTATTATTTCTTAAAGTCCATTTTCTTGTTAAGCCTAATGCATACCTCATAGGAAAGTTTGCAGCCCAGTGGGGCGGAGAATAACAAGTTGACCCGCATATTGTGTACAACTGTCGGCCCAGTTGCATTGCTGATGTTGAAAAAAACTATTTTTTATACACACATTAAATTTTTTTTGTATAGATAAGGAACATTTTTTATACACACATTTAACAATTTTTAAATACATGATTAATACTTTTTAAAACATATTTTTAGTCAATAGTGGGCCCACAGCGAGCGGAGGAGGTTACAATACCCATATTTTTAAAATACATGATTAACACTTTTGCAAAAACAATTAGCCCACAGCGAGTCAATTAGCTCCAGTCGGCCCACAGTGGGCCGACAGGGGCCAGTCGGCCAGCTGTAGGCCGACTAGAATCCAATCGGCCTGCTGTGGTGTAGCGACCAGACCTCAAACAGTCTGATCTCTGTGCTCCGGTGTCATCCCTGGATCAGTAATGCTGACACCACACAGTACTCGGAGGATTTATAGCAGAGTAGCAATCACACACTTATTACATCGAGTGTCTCAAAAGAGAACTTATTACAATAAATATGGCTTAAGGCCATCTAATAACTATAACAGCGGAAGGCTTGGAAGATAAGTGAGTCCATCAACTCCAACGACATCATTGAGTATAGAACCACGACCTAAAAACTCCTTAATCGTCGTCTGAAAAGTCTGCAACATTAACGTTGCAGCCCGAAACGGGTTAGCACATGGAATATGCTGGCAAGGTAACACATAGAGAGTAATGGAATGAAACAACTATACTATATGCATATTTGGCTGGTGGAAAGCTCTATGGTTACAGTTTTGCGTAAAGCCGAATTTTCCCTACTTCAAAGGAATAAAATTTAATTACTATCATGGTGGTTGTTAAATATTGAGAATGGTTGATAGCATTCTCAATCCCAATTAAGCATCATCATTAAACGTAACCCAACAAAAATTAATTTAGAGTAACATGTTGAGATTCACATGATAATCCAAGTACTAGATACTCAAGATGTCCATAATTGGTGACACGGCTAACCATGATTAGTTTATTACACTCTGCAGAGGTTTGCGCACTTTTCCCCACAAGATTCAATCGCCTCCGTTTGGTTTCTCGCACTACATGGTGTTTGAGAAGACAGATGGCCGAGACATAGTCTTTCAGAAGCGCTAGCACCTTACGATCGGGTAGACCGTACCACCTACATCCCCTACATCTGCTAGTCTACCACTGTAAGAGTTCGCACAACTTAGTCAACTATGCTAGAGCCCATAATAGCTTGTGGCTGCACACGGAAGTTTCTAGTATGAATAGTCTCATGATCCCTTTGAGCCTGGGTGGCGGTCCAAAAGAAAACAGGCAAGTCCTGGAATACCCAGGTGCCTCAATCCACCCAGATGTGTGTTTAAGTTGCCACCTTAGATAAACCATTAATTAACAATCTCACATATGTCATGGATATCACTCACCCAATCCACGTCTACTAGCATAGCATGGCATAATAAGCAAACGTAGAAGTAACTCCCAAAGGTTTGATAATAACAGGTAATAGGTACTACCTCATCTACTTCCCATCCCACAATTTAATTAGATCCTAATCATGCAATGTGTGAGGATTGATCTAATGCAATAAAACTAGGTAGTAGAAAAGGTATGATCAAAGTGTTACTTGCCTTGCTAATGATCCGCGAAACCTAACGATTCGAAGTAACAGGCGGCGCACTCCGGGTATTCTATCACAGACAAACAAACAAGCATACAATAAGTACTCATCTAATGCACAGGTAAAACTCAAATAAGAGATCTAACCAGAAGGTTCAACTTAAGAACTCCGGTTGGCAAAAAGAATCAAATCGAATGAAGCAACGAAAGTCAAACGGCGAAAGAAAACAACTTCGTTCTAGTAATCTGGATCTAGGGCAAATTTTACAATAACAAAAACTTGTTTAAGTTGGTTAAATGGATAAAGGGTTTCGAGACGAAACTCTAGGCGCTTGAATCGCCTGATTCCGATAAATGAGCGAAAAGTTAAACTAAAACAAAAATCGGATCAGGAATCGCGATCAGAAAAATCGCGGATTTAATCCGAGAAAAAGAAAAACGACGAACGCCGAATTTTTTTTCGGCACGGAAAACGAGGCGCGACGAACATCGGGCGGCGGGATCGTCGTCGGCGGCGGCGGCCCCGGCGGCGCGCGCGGATCAAGGCGGGGCTGATGGCCTGGGGCGGCTCGGGGCGTCCCTATTTAAAGGCTGCCCCCGGGCGGTGTCCCGCTCGGTTACGGCCCGAAGTCGGTTCGTTTTTTAATTATTCCGCTCGGAAGAAAAATAAAAAGAAATACTAAACGGACTCCAAAAATTCCGAAATAAATTTTCACGGGCTTCTAAAATCAAACCGCACAAGGTGAACATTTATTTGGGACCTAAATGCAATTTTGAAAAACGCACATTTTTCCTAAATTCAAATAAAACCCCGAAAAAATCCGAAATAAAATCTTATTTGATTTTATTATTAAATCCTCAACATTTCTTTATTTTGGGAAAGTCATTTTATTTCCTCTCTCATATTTTTTGTAATAGAAATAATTGATGATAAAATAAATAAAATCAAATGATCCTATTCTCAAAATTTGAGAAAAACTCAAATATGAAAATAACGAAATCCCCAACTCTCTCCGTGGGTCATTGAGTTACGTAGAATTTCTAGGATCAACCAAAATGCAAAATAAAATATGATATGCATGATGATCTAATGTATAACATTCCAAATTAAAAATTTGGGATGTTACAAACCTACCCCCCTTAAGATGAATCTCGCCCTCGAGATTCGGGTTGGCTAGAAAATAGGTGAGGGTGGTCTTTGAGCAAATCTTCCTCTCGTTCCCAGGTGGCTTCATCCTCCGTGTGGTGGCTCCACTGAACTTTGCAAAACTTAATAACTTTGCTGCGAGTAACTCGGCTGGCAAACTCGAGAATCTTGACTGGTTTCTCCTCGTAGGTCAAATCGTTATCCAACTGAATAGTTTCCAAAGGCACTGTGTCTCTCAACGGTATGTCAGCCATCTCCGCGTGACATTTCTTTAACTGAGAAACGTGGAACACATCATGTACTCCTGACAATCCTTCGGGCAATTCCAACTTGTAGGCTACTTCTCCCATACGCTCCAAAACTCGATAGGGTCCTACAAATCATGGCGCTAACTTCCCTTTAACTCCAAAACGCTTTGTTCCCCGAAGTGGAGATACTCGAAGATAAGCTCTATCTCCAACTTCGTAAACTGTCTCCTTGCATTTAGAATCCGCATAACTCTTCTGTCTGGACTGGGCTACCTTGAGCCTATCGCGAATCAACTTCACCTTCTATTCAGACTCCTTAATCAAGTCAGGTCCAAACAACTGGCGGTCTCCAACTTCGTCCCATGACAACGGTGTCCTGCACCTCCTTCCGTACAAGGCTTCGAAAGGGGCCATCTTTAAACTGGTTTGGTAACTGTTGTTGTAAGAGAACTCTGCATATGGCAAATTATCGTCCCAACTAGATCCATAATCTAGCGCACAAGCTCTCAGCATATCCTCCAAAATCTGATTGATTCTCTCGGTCTATCCATCTGTCTGTGGATGAAAATCTGTACTGAATTCTAGCCTGGTTCCCAAAGTTTCATGCAACTGCTTCCAGAACTTTGAGGTAAACTGGGTTCCTCTATCTGATACTATACTCCTTGGAACTCCATGCAAACATATGATCCTGGTCATGTATATATTTGCCAACTTAGCACTGGTGTAAGTGGTCTTTACTGGGATGAAATGAGCTACTTTCGTCAATCGATCAACTACAACCCAAATCGAGTCATAGCCTGAACGAGTCCTGGGTAATCCCGTGATAAAATCCATGCCTAGCTTATCCCACTTCCATTCGGGTATCGGTAATGGTTGTAACAATCCTGCTGGCTTCTGATGCTCTGCCTTTACTCTCTGGCATACATCACAAACTGCTACATACTCCGCAATATCCTTCTTCCTTCCGGTCCACCAGAAAATATCCTTCAAATCCAGATACATCTTGGTATTTCCTGGGTGAATTGAATACGGTGAGTCGTGTGCCTCTTGCAAAATCAACTTCCTAATCTCCGGGTCATTGGGCACGTAAACACGGTCTTCAAACCATAGGGTATCGTGCTCATACTCACGAAATCCCTTAGCTTTTCCTTTGCTAAGTTTCTCCTTAATGGAGGCAATCTCTTTGTCAGCTTTCTGAGCTTCTCTGATTCTATCCATCAAAGTTGACTAAATCTCCATTGCTGCTACATAGCCTCTCGGAACTATTTCCACACATAGTTCACGAAGATTTTCTGCTAACTCCTTGGGTATTTCTCCTGTCATTAACGTATTGACATGGCTCTTACGGCTTAATGCGTCAGCTACTACATTAGCCTTTCCGGGGTGATAATGCAATTTCATATCATAATCCTTGATAAGCTCCAACCATCTCCTTTGTCTGAGATTCAACTCCTTCTGTGTGAAGATGTATTTCAAACTCTTATGATCCGTGTACACCTCACAATGATTTCCAATGAGAAAATGTCTCCATGTCTTCAATGCATGCACTACGGCTGCTAACTCCAAATCATGCATGGCATAATTCAACTCATGAGGTTTCAGTTGTCTTGAGGCATATGAAACAACTCTCCCTTCCTGCATAAGCACTGCTCCAAGTCCTCGACGTGAAGCGTCGCAATACACCTCATAATCCTTGGTCTGGTCTGGTAAAATCAATACTGGTGAGGTAACTAAGCGTTTCTTCAACTCCTGGAAACTAGCCTCACACTCCTCTGTCCATATGAACTTGGTATCCTTCTTCAACAACTCAGTCATAGGCTTCGCAATCTTTGAGAAATTCTCAATAAATCTCCGATAGTATCCTGCGAGTCCAAGAAAACTCCGGATCTCTCCAACTATTGTTGGGGCTTCCCACTTGGTCACGGTTTCAACTTTAGCGGGATCTACTGCTATACCTTCTCCATATATAACATGTCTGAGGAATCCTACCTCCTTCAACCAAAACTCACATTTGCTGAACTTGGCATATAATTGATGTTCTCTGAGCTTTCCAAGTACCAAACGCAAATGCTCCTTATGTTCCTCTTCATTCTTCGAATAAACCAGGATATCATCAATGAACACTACGACGAACTTATCCAAAAACTCCATAAACACTTTGTTCATCATGTTCATAAAAAAGGCAGGTGCGTTAGTCAGACCAAATGACATAACGGTATACTCATACAGCCCATACCTAGTGGTAAAAGCTGTCTTCGGAATATCCTGTTCTCGAATCTTCAACTGGTGGTATCCTGATCACAGATCGATCTTGGAAAATACCTTAGCTCCTTGCAATCGATCAAACAGATCGTTGATCATTGGTAGCGGGTACTTGTTCTTGATCGTTACTTCATTCAATCCTCGATAATCAACAACCATCCTTAACGATCCATCCTTCTTCTCCACTAGTAGTACTGGCGATCCCCAAGGCGAAGAACTGGGGCGAATATATCCTTTATCCAGTAACTCCTTAATCTGCTTCTTAGTTTCCACCAAATCCTTTGCTGGCATCCTATATGGTCTCTTTGATATTGGCCCTGTGCCTGGCAATAGCTCAATCAAAAACTCAATATCTCTATCCGGTGGCATGCCTGGCAACTCCTCTGGAAATACATCAGGGAAATCCCTTACCACTTGTACTTCCTCCTGCACAACTCCTGTTAGGCAATTTACTTGAGTCCTCTTTGGCACATGCCGGGATACATACTTGATCCTTCTTCCTTCTGGGGTGGTAAGAAAAATTGACTTACTAGCACACTCAATATTCCCTTCATACTTGGATAACCAATCCATGCCTAATATCACATCCAATCCTTGAGATTCCAATACTATTAGGTCTGAGGGAAAAACATAGTTACCAATCCTTAATGGTAACCGATCACACCATAGACTAGCCACATACTCTGCTCCGGGCGAGGTTACTAACATGGGTGACCTAAGGGCTTGGGTTGGTAGGTTATACTTATCCACAAATCCCCTTGAGATGTATGAATGCGATGCACCAGTATCAAAAAGAACGAGTGCAGTAAATGACTTAACCAAAAACTTACCTATTACTGCATCGGGCTGAGCTTCAACCTCCTCCACGCTAACGTGGTTCACCTGTCCCCTGTTGAAAGGGTTCGGCTTCTTCCCAGAACTTCCATTGCTATTTCCATTTTGTAATTCAGGACATTCATTTGCATAATGTCCGGTCTTCGAACACTTAAAGCAAGTGACTTGGCTTAGGTCCTTCTTGGCTGGGGTTGAGGGGTTGGTGCGGTTCTGGCTGTTGCTTCCTCCATTGCCATTACCATTCTTGGTGCCATTGTGATTGTGCGAGCTACCTCCTCCATGAGTATGCTGAAAATGTCCTCCCGGTCTAGGGGTAAAACGTGGCTTCTGCTGAGCTCCTGAATTGTACTTTCCTTGTCCATACTTCCTCTTGCGATTCTCAATTTGCTGCTGCTTCCCTTCAATCATAAGAGCACGATCTACCAACTCCTGGTAGTTGTTGAAGGTTTCTACCATCAACTGCATGCTCAACTCATCATTCAGTCCTTCCAAAAACTTCTCCTGCTTTGCTGCATCCGTACCGACGTCATCTGGGGCATAACATGCTAGCTTACTAAATTCCTCCACATACTGGCCAACTGTCCTTCCTCCTTGGCGCAAGTTGCGGAACTCACGCTTCTTCATGGCCATAGCTCCTGCTGAAACGTGTGCAGTACGAAAAGCCTGCTGAAACTGGTCCCATGTGACAGTGTCTACTGGGAAAGTGGCTGTGAAATTCTCCCACCATGATGCCGCGGGTCCTTCTAGCTGATGTGCGGCAAACTTCACCTTCTCCGCATCTGTGCATCCTGCTGTGGTCAACTCCCTAGCTGTCTTGCAGAGCCAATCATCTGCTACTATCGGCTCGGTGCTACTGGAAAACACCGGCGGATTCAGCCTAAGAAAACGGGCTAAGTGGTCAACAGGTGGTGGTGGTGGTGGTGGGTTGTTGTTGTTGTTCCCTTGATTCTGATTCTGGACTAGCAACTGCATCAATGTGTTCTGCTGCTGGATCAACTGGGTGAGCTCCGGTGGAAAGGTAAATCCGGGGTCACGTCTCAGAGCATCTGAGGGTTTAGAAAAGATGAGATATAAGAATAGAGGGGGTCTAAAGAGAAAACACTACCATATGCACATGAGGCAAAAGCAAACAATTCACTTCATTCAATCAAACAAAGGCATACAATCGATCTAACTATCGCAAAAGTGCTCAGACTACTATATTTACATGGTGGACTACTACTACTACTGATGAGGCGGTCTACTAGAAATATTCTACGGTCGTTGACTCCATGGTATCTGCTCCAGCTTCATCAACATAGTCATCATCGCTACTATCTGCTTCCGAGTCGGTGCCGTCGATGATGATGTAGTCTTCCGGGCTAATTTCCTGGGGTTATTCGTCTTCATCTACTGGCGTAGGGTCTCCCATAAATATTTCAATATTCTTGATCAGGTCGTCATTCTTCTCCACCAATACTTCAATTTCCTCTTCATAATCTTCATGTGTAGCCTTGAGTTCTTCCTCTAGTTCCTTGATTCTAGTCTTTGCCTTCTTCAGGTCTATCATGTCGGTGCACATCTGGTTCTCCTGTCGTCGAATGTGCTGGTTTAGCTCCTGGATAAAAGCTGCGATTGATCTATCCTTCCTGGTGCTGATCATCTCCCAGTGTTCATCTCGGCGCCCACAAATCTGGTAGATAGTATCCTTGAGATCCTTGTGGTAGACTTCTCCAATGCGTCCCATGGCGATGTGAGCTGCCATGCTCTTTCCTAGACTCCAAGTTGGTGCATCAAAAGAAAACTCTATGGGCTCAGTGACTGGCATGAACGTCCTTCCTGGAACTTGAACTTGAATCATCCAGCGCTCTTCTTCAGGTAAAGTGGCGTTGTAGGTTCCCGTGAAGCTTGGTACTCCTATGTTCAAGTATCTAGTGACTTCCTTCAAGTGGCGTCCAAAGGGTGAATCTTCATCCGGTTGCGTGAACTTGTTCCTTGCATCTGCCATCCTAAAGAGTAGAAAAGATGAGAGGTCAAAAGAGAAGAGAGTGAATAGTGATCTAGGTCTCTAGCTTAGTGATCGTGTCCTACAGTCAGCGTGTGCTCTGATACCATCTCTGTAGCGACCAGACCTCAAACAGTCTGATCTCTGTGCTCCGGTGTCATCCCTGGATCAGTAATGCTGACACCACATAGTACTCGGAGGATTTATAGCAGAGTAGCAATCACACACTTATTACATCGAGTGTCTCAAAAGAGAACTTATTACAATAAATATGGCTTAAGGCCATCTAATAACTATAACAGCGGAAGGCTTGGAAGATAAGTGAGTCCATCAACTCCAACGGCATCACTGAGTATAGAACCACGACCTAAAAACTCCTTAATCGTCGTCTGAAAAGTCTGCAACATTAACGTTGCAGCCCGAAACGGGTCAGCACATGGAATATGCTGGCAAGGTAACACATAGAGAGTAATGGAATGAAACAACTATACTATATGCATATTTGGCTGGTGGAAAGCTCTATGGTTACAGTTTTGCGTAACGCCAATTTTTCCCTACTTCAAAGGAATAAAATTTAATTACTATCATGGTGGTTGTTAAACATTGAGAATGGTTGACAGCATTCTCAATCCCAATTAAGCATCATCATTAAACATAACCCAACAAAAATTAATTTAGAGTAACATGTTGAGATTCACATGATAATCCAAGTACTAGATACTCAAGATGTCCATAACCGGGGACATGGCTAACCATGATTAGTTTATTACACTCTGCAGAGGTTTGCGCACTTTTCCCCACAAGACTCGATCGCCTCTGTTTGGTTTCTCGCACTACATGGTGTTTGAGAAGACGGATGACCGAGACATAGTCTTTCAGAAGCGCTAGCACCTTACGATCGGGTAGACCGTACCACCTACATCCCCTACATCTGCTAGTCTACCACTGTAAGAGTTCGCACAACTTAGTCAACTATGCTAGAGCCCATAATAGCTTGTGGCTGCACACAGAAGTTTCTAGTATGAATAGTCTCATGATCCCTTTGAGCCTGGGTGGCGGTCCAAAAGAAAACAGGCAAGTCCTGGAATACCCAGGTGCCTCAATCCACCCAGATGTGTGTTTAAGTTGCCACCTTAGATAAACCATTAATTAACAATCTCACATTTGTCATGGATATCACTCACCCAATCCACGTCTACTAGCATAGCATGGCATAATAAGCAAACGTAGAAGTAACTCCCAAAGGTTTGATAATAAGAGGTAATAGGTACTACCTCATCTACTTCCCATCCCATAATTTAATTAGATCCTAATCATGCAATGTGTGAGGATTGATCTAATGCAATAAAACTAGGTAGTAGAAAAGGTATGATCGAAGTGTTACTTGCCTTGCTGATGATCCGCGAAACCTAACGATTCGAAGTAACAGGCGGCGCACTCCGGGTATTCTATCGCAGACAAACAAACAAGCATACAATAAGTACTCATCTAATGCACAGGTAAAACTCAAATAAGAGATCTAACCAGAAGGTTCAACTTAAGAACTTCGGTTGGCAAAAAGAATCAAATCGAACGAAGCAACGAAAGTCAAACGGCGAAAGAAAACAACTTTGTTCTAGTAATCTGGATCTAGGGCAAATTTTACAGTAACAAAAACTTGTTTAAGTTGGTTAAACGGATAAAGGGTTTCGAGACGAAACTCTAGGCGCTTGAATCGCCTGATTCCGATAAACGAGCGAAAAGTTAAACTAAAACGAAAATCGGATCAGGAATCGCGATTAGAAAAATTGCGGATTTAATCCGAGAAAAAGAAAAACGACGAACACCGAATTTTTTTTCGGCACGGAAAATGAGGCGCGGCGAACCTCGGGCGGCGGGATCGTCGTCGGCGGCGGCGGCGGCTCCGGCGGCGCGCACGGATCAAGGTGGGGCTGATGGCCTGGGGCGGCTCGGGGCGGCGCTATTTAAAGGCTGCCCCCGGGCGGTGTCCCGCACGGGTACGGCCCGAAGTCGGTTCGTTTTTTTAATTATTCCGCTCGGAAAAAAAATAAAAAGAAATACTAAACGGACTCCAAAAATTCCGAAATAAATTTTCACTTGCTTCTAAAATCAAGCCTCACAAGGTGAACATTTATTTGGGACCTAAATGCAATTTTGAAAAACACACATTTTTTCCTAAATTCAAATAAAACACTGAAAAACTCCGAAATAAAATCTTATTTGATTTTATTATTAAATCCTCAATATTTCTTTATTTTGGGAAAGTCATTTTATTCCCTCTCTCATATTTTTTGTAATAGAAATAATTGATGATAAAATAAATAAAATCAAATGATCCTATTCTCAAAATTTGAGAAAAACTCAAATATGAAAATAACGTAATCCCCAACTCTCTCCGTGGGTCATTGAGTTGCGTAGAATTTCTAGGATCAACCAAAATGCAAAATAAAATATGATATGCATGATGATCTAATGTATAACATTCCAAATTGAAATTTTGGGATGTTACATGTGGGCCGACTAGGCCCAGTCGGTCTACAGCGGGGGACGGTGTATTATTTTTGAAAAAAAATTACCCAGCGTAATATTTATGAAAATTAATAAAAAATGTATTATTTAATAAAAAATAGCAAAAAAAGGCCTGTGTAGTACAGCACAACCTAACAAGGTTACTCTGCCCACATTCAGCGACGCCGGAAAGGCCCAAACAAGGCTTCTGTACAACTTTTTGAAGTCACTGAGCTCAATTAATAATTTAAGAAAAAAGTTAGATTACAGTGGAACCTAATTAAAAGCTGTCACGAGCAAATAAATAATTCAACGGGTCCCACTTGTGCATGTGTGGGCGCGCGTGTGTGTGTGTGTGTGTGAGAGAGAGAGAGAGAGACCCATCGGCCGATGCTCGTAAATACATCTTTCAGCCATATGCATTGCTGATGCTCAGTAAAAACTTATATAGTTGAGACAATCATATAGAACATCATAGCACACTGAACTTGCATACAAAAATTTCACGCAGGCGGCACAATCAGGATGGAAACAGTGGATCGCTACGGGAAGGGCTATGTTGAAACCAATGAAGTCGTACATAACGGTTCATCGTCTTTATCAATGACGGGGAAATATCTTGAATGTTGTGCAAAGAAAACAGACAGACAACGCAATAAGTTCTCCTAGCATATTAAGTTGACGTACAACCTTTTCTAAAAAAAGTTCAGATACAAAATTAGAACAGGTCACAATCAAATGTACTAGCATATCAGTGCTTCACACCCATAGCTCGGATTTAACTAGTATCTGACAAGATTCAGTTGTTACCTCAAATTAGAGCACATCTAGGCAGCCAGCCCTGCCTCTTCTCCCAAAGAAGCAGTGGCCTCCGCCCCGCGATGGAGTAGGCCCTGTGCCATCCATCGTTCCGAGCAATACGGGGAAAGTCTGACGTTGACTCCTGTAATGGACATCGTCGATGGACCCTGGCACCAGCGGCGGCGGTAGGACTTCGATTGATGGATTGACCACTTCTTCGACATGCACGAACACTCGATATAGGTACATCCCTAACGTGGTCCGCGGCGGCCTTGGTGGCGACGAATAGTACAACCCCGGTTCCTGCACCGGTATCTCAACACCAATCACACTCGGTATGGTGGACAGCTTCTTCATCCATGCCATAACCGTCAGAGCCCAGCTATCTGGAGGAACAAACATACTTACGAGCTCACCTCCAAGGTCGTTGATAATATCGTTCATGGACTCGCTGTTCCAAGCACGTCGAGGCATGCCGTGGAAGGTAAGCTTTGTTAAAAACTCAAGCTCAGAGGGCACCGAGCCCCATCCTGGGTGCCACCGATCAAAGCTCACTAGTGCGCCATCGCAGAACAAACACCGGGAAGATTCGAACACACGACTGCAGTCGAAAGTTGTCCGGAACCTGACGAAGAAATCAGCCGGTGGCGGACAGACTTCAATGAGAAAGTCACTTATTTGGATGCCGTGCACAATGCCAAGAGCTTTGACAAGGTCATCCGGTGAGACGGGAGGCCGGTCGCCGTTGATGGTTACCATCAGCACTTTGCCGGCAAACTGGTCGTCAAGCGCCGCCATGCCATTGTTGAGCGACAACATGCAGCGACCGAAGGCAGGACGGACCTCAGGATCTCCGGCTCGGAGATCCGTGTTGACCGGTGACATGATAGTGCGCTTGAGTACAGGGAGTATAGGAGGGGGATTTTGGGGAACTGGAGTAGGAATCGAGATTCCAGAGGTGGGGGAGGGGCGGGAGACTGCGGATGAAAAGGTAGCATGAATTTCGAGCATGCGCCAATATTCTCTCGGCGCGCAAGCGCATGAAAACACCGGTGGTGCCCACATGTCGGCCTAAGAGTCCTTATTCATTCTTTTTTGGAGAGCCCAGCATTTTTTTTTCAGGATCTTTTAAGAGCCTGACCTGAGAGTCATAATTGACCTGTTTGGCATTGCGTTACTACTCGGCCCATATTCAACGACACCTCACTGGCCCAAACAAGTGTACATCATCGAAAAGACACTGAGCTCAAATTATATAACTTGAAAAAAGGAGATATACTCTGAACACTGGAGAATGGTGATGCCCTCATTTAGCCCACCAGTAGTTCGAGACAATAAACAGTTCGAAACAACGATATATACAACATTCAAACACTGACTAGTGACTACTACTGACATAAACAGCAAGACATGATAGTTCATAAGAAGTCTTGCTACACCACCAAAACACACCCATCTGCAGCGCTCAGACTCTCGTGATCCAGATGAGAATGACATTCTAAACAGAGGCAACTATTACATAGTAAGAGTGACATAGACGAGGATGACCAAATGACAAGGAATATGCATAACAAAAGAAAGAACTACCCATCTAGAACCAGCAGCAAATACAACAAAGTCATTCGAAGAGATGATCCAACACCATCATAATTTGCAGCCCCGCTTCAGCGACCAGTGATCCGGAGACACCAGTACTCCACCCTTTCGATGCAACAGCCCAATTACCTATCAACCTGAAGGCTCGAACCACATCACTGCCTGTCGTAATTGAGACATCCAAGGATCAAAGTTAATCCGGATGCCTTTGTCATTCTCACCTTCTTTTGGCTGCAGGCTGTATCATTGACAATCAGGGGAGTTTGCTCCTGAACTCCTAGGGCTCGCCGTGTAGACACAGTTTTCCATAGCAAACAGAGCCTCTCTACCATCAAGGTCCTTGCCAACAGTGATCTCCTGGTTAATCGGATAATTGAGTCCGAGAAACAGAGAGTGTGAACCAAGGCTGTTTACCCGCCTCCAACTGAAAAATCCTAAAGGCCCCAACAAGCTGGTATCCTGCTCATAGACGTAACAGCCACTGTCCGGATACTCACGTATTACATGATGCTTGTATACAGTGGGGTTTTTGCAATATAACTTTTCCGGCTCATGTGTCCGAATGATCATCAATCTTTTGCCGTCGTCTGATCGAGCGAGGAACCAGTTGTGCTTCCCTGTTTTTGGCAAAGGTGGTGTGATTACAAAGGGCAGTAACTGTAGGGACACTGCATCATATCAAAAAGGACATGCATTGTTAATGTAAGATCAGCATTGTTCAGAGTATGAGTAGGATAATGTAAGAAACAACATTGATATGTCCCTGTTGGAACTGGGAGGAAAATATAGGGAAATGTATACTGGGTTCGAAAATATAGATGTGCCATGCATGGTTATACTCATGTTATCTCGCAATCGATTCTTCACAGGAAACTACCATGTCATGCATGTTATGTAATCATGTTCTGTCCTCACAAACAAATTCCTCAATGTAACTATCAGACCATGCATTGTTATATACTCGTGTTCTATGGGCAAAATTTTTGTGAGGATATTATTCTAGCCATTGATTGCTGAAGGGAGAATATAGGCATGTACACATGGTAAGCATTGCAGGATTTCACTACTTCCAAATATAGAGTTCTCCATATGCACATTTACTTCACTAATGTATGGTTAGATGAAACCAACAGTGTGGTGCATGTTTCTACACCATGAAAATGAGGAAACTAACATGGCCATTGATACACACTCATATTTAGTAGTGGTATATAGATTACTGTAAAATAAGGATAATATCCATATATTCCTAACCGTTTGATTATTCAGGGTACAAATTGGCTGTAATGACATGGTCACAATCGCATGAATTAACTCATTCCAAATATAGCTGATTTACGTCATCTCTAATACATTGCCATAGTTCTACTCAAATTCTGCTCAAACAGAGATATGCCAATCATCACAAAAAGTTCAAACAGTGTCATGGCCTCATCATTAACATGAGAGGAAACAACTTACACGCGCTGTCCCAGCAATACGTGGTGCCATCTGCTTTGTCGATCGCGTAGATGATGCCATTGTGTTCAATAGCATCACAGAAGTGTGTATCAGCTTTGACGATGATCCACTGCGAGCCGAGTTGTCTCCGGCTAAAGAAGGCACCGGCATAAAGATAGGCGAGTCCGCAGTCGAACAAGGCAATTAGCTTGAAGTCTGCGTAGTTCGCATGTCGTGTGGGCACTTGGCAGATTACAATCTTCTGCAAAACAAGGTCCGTCCAACTCACGTAGTAATCTAGATGACTTGGACCGCGATGGTAATACTCTATATAATCCAACGGAGGAAGGATAATCTCATGGGAGGTCTGGAAGTTCATGAGCACCAACTTTTTACCGTCTTCTCCGAAGGCAGCCATCCGGTGGGAGTTCATGCCGACCCGGTACATACCTGCCAAGAAGTTTTAGGCGATGGTGATCGGATCGATGTTGAGGGAAATGATGTACGGCGACCCACTACATACCTGCAAAGAAGTTTCGGCTAATGGAGATCGGATTGAAGTCGAGGGGCATCATGCACGCCTCCGTATCATGGTGAGACAATCTCTCAAGACCAGATAGCAGCAAGCAGGGTGTTTTGAAAAGCTTAGGCCTCGCTTTGACGATGGCCGTGTGCATGTCCCTCGAGCATGCAGCCAGCCGCAGGGCGCTCAACATATCCATACACAAACAACAGAGGTTGAGGATGTCACTAGGGAGATTGCTCCAATCGCGGCTCATATGGATGCTGCGCGGTTCGTGTTCGGCCATGGTGGAGTTTGGAAGGGGGCTTGATTTACGGGGGAGAAGGATGTCGGTGTTGGTGCGGCTAGCGAGGGAATAGTGGTACTTGGGGAGGCGAGTGAGGCGACAGTACACAGGGGCACAGTGAGATGGAGACGGAGAAGGAGATGGAGATGGAGTGGTGCTATGGGAGCAGAGAGGGAGACGAGGCAAGGCGCCAATGTGCTGTACAACGGCGGTGACAGACTGCACTGTGCACAGGGTGAGGCTGACTTTGGTAACCCGAACACGCCGCCTAGACTAGTGTCAGGCGCAGGGTGTTGTCACTTCACTGTGAGGACCGGATGAATAGTATTTTGACCATCAAGTGTACCACAGTTGTACTACTACTACTAGTAGTAGTAGGTACACGAGTACTCTAGTATTGTATAGCATAAATAGGTCTCCCGTGCTAGCATGCCTATTCACTTCATCGTTCAGGTATCATCCATATTGCGAGCAGAACCAAATTCTCGTGCATGCCCAATCAACGCTCTGCCGCGATGCATGCAGTGGTCATTCTGGTGCATCAAGGACGGCATGCAGATCGTTCCACACTTGAGAAGAGGAAAAATGGAAAGGTAGAACGCGGCAGCAGAGGAAGAGAACGCTGGCTAACGAGGCTGGGAGGGGATCGAGCAGGAAGTTAATGCTCCACGCCTAAAGGTTTTGGGAAAACCTGATTTTCATAAGGTGACTTATACTCACCTAAACGGAGGGAGTATTCCTTAGCCAGAGAATGTTGTGTCTCCCACTCACACGCTCAAAAAAAAACTACGACACATTTTTTTATCTGTTTGCATAGGTCCCACCTATCAGGAAGGATGGGCATGTACATGAACAGGTATGACTCATCAGTCTACCCGCATGGCCTTTTCGTTTAGTCTACCTAGCCGTCTAATCAACTGCCTGCACGCCACTTTTCCCATTTACTTCTCCATCGGGAACCGATTCTCCTCGGCTTCTTCACCTCCCCTTCGTCTTCATTTGCATCCAAACCCCACTGTGTTCACATTGTTTTAACCTCTTTAAATAATCATCTACTACTTCAGTTAGACTAGCCATCTAATCCTAATTCTCCAAACCATAGCCCTCCGTTCCAGCGGTTCCAAATGGCGATAGAGATCGAGATGCAGGTTTTTAGCATCCAACATGTCCTCGTCGAAGGCTCGATGCGCATAGTTGCCACCGTCACCGTCCACCCAAGGGTTTTTCGGTAGTGGATCAACAATGTATCCAACTCCCTCGAAAAGGTAGAGACGAGGGTCATCGGTCTCGACGCAGAGTACACGGAGCGTGCCCCTGGGAAGATCCAGCGCGCCGCCGTCCTTCAGCTGTGCTTCGAAGATGATGTTTTGGTGTACCACATCATACACTCGCCCTCCATACCAGGTGAGCTTCACGATTTATTGTCTCGGGAGGACGTATACTTCTGTGGGGCAGCCATCGAAGGGGACAAACAGAAGCTGGAGCCGTACAACCTTGATTTGAATAACATCGCTGACCTACAAACCAGAATCAAAATTCCTGTAGAAGTTTGTGATAAACAGACACCATCCCTATTTGACGTAGAAATTTTGTGCTCGGTACAAATCTTCAGAAGGGTGACGAGACGGTGGCATTAAGGTCGTCTGGATGGGAGAATTATCCCTTGACGTACGAGCAGATAAAATATGCTGCCCTCGATGCCCGTGTGAGTTTCGAGATAGCTGCAAGGTCCAAAGAGCTTGTTGCGAAGCCGTCTCCCACAGAGAATGAGAACAAGAAGAAGAAGAAGAAGAAGAAAAGGCTCCACCAGCAGGAGGGCATTATGGATGGATGAACTATTTCCTCTCTTGTAAAAAAAATTATTCCCTCTTGGTGTATATTGATATAGATGGACTATTTCGATGGTGTGCATGTCTTTGGAACAGAGTAGTAGCGTGGGTCCGCTTGACTATAAGGAACTATTTATCCGCATATATAGCTTTCTCTGCTACTCCTTCCGGTGATCGGTATGCAGTGCATGTGTCCGTAGACATGACAGCTTGTCCATGGAAGTTCAACTACGGCGGCCATCACATTTCATCTCGCGATTCCCACGACGCCTCTCCAACCCACGGTACCACGCCCCCCGACGTGCGCCTCACCCATCTCGGCCGCACCGCCCCTCTGCCTTCGTGTGCATGACATGTGGGCCACCTAAAATGCGGCGAGCATCAAGTTTCTACCATAGCCAACCGCGATTCCCATGACGCCGCTCGAACCCATGAAACCACACGTCCCCCGACCTGCGGCTCACCCCTCTTGGCCCCACTGCCTCTCTGCCTACGGGAGCATTACATGTGGACTAGTCACCTATCGGGTCCACATGTTATTGACTAAAAGGTAGGTGCAGTAAGGCGCTGAAGCTCAGTCCCGACGACCCTGAGAGGGAAATGTAACTCCTGTGCCAGGGCTTGTGGTGCTCCCGCAGCACGAACTCGTGCCAAACTCGAGATTTGTTTCTTTACTATACATGCACGCAACGATTTAATGGACATTGTAATCTCAACATGTGATGGGGAGCTCTAAATTTGAATTTGAAACTTATAAAACGAAAAGATTCAAAACAAATAAACTGGGAGAGAGGGAGTAAATCGTAGGATGTGTCCCATACAAAATAAGTCCCCTGGTTTGTCACCGCAAAGATGCAGTTAGAAAGGAGCACAACGTCTTCCTACTCGTACGGCAACAAATCGGCCGCAGACAGCATGGTCCGCCTTTGACCGCCATGTGCAAGGTTTGTGCTATCTTGGTCAATCTCACCGTGGTTCCATCGTACCAATTCATGCGGTGGCCCGTTGCATGGCTGATCCCAATGTTGGACAAAGGTTCTACGAGAACGGTTTCACCGTTGTAAATGTTGTGCAAATTGATGTTGGTACCCTCCCGTACATATGCAAGCCAATCTCCACTCGCACCGAGCCTAACCTATGAAACAGTGGGCAGGGGGAGAATTAGGAAATGGACACGGAAGTAGTCTTTAGAATGCATTTACTACGTGATCAAACTCATCTTACCTGCTCATCGGAGGAAATCCGAGTGCCCCTCAACGTCGGCATCTCAAGGGGCGTCAACTTGCAACTACGGCCACGCCGCGCTAGAGAGACCCCCAAGGAAACATCCTCGTGCATTCCACGGAACATCAAGATGCATTTGTATGAGTAGTTTATCTTGTGAGAGAAAAGGATGAACGAGGGAATGCCTCTAGAGATAGAGATGGACACTACTACTACCAATGTGCTGGCCCGTGCATTGCAATGGATCTAAAGTACTAGAATAATACTTGTTCACATGCTTGAAATATAAACACTCTAGTTTTGATATACATGTGTCAGCAGACATGATAGCTTGTCCATGGAAGTTGAACCACGGTGACCATCACGTTTCTTGTTTCTACCACTAAGCCACTGAAGTTCGGTCCCGTGGGCCCTGAGAGGGAAATGTAACTCCTGCGGCAGGCCTTGTGGTGCTCCCGCAATACGAGCTCGTGCCAAAACTAGAATTTGTTTCTTACTACTACCAACTAGTACTAGTAAGGTACACGTGCATTGCATGCATGAGATTCTGGTGGTTTGTGCATTATGCTTCTACATGTGGAGCTTTCTGGATTCTAACATGTGGCAAAATCTGGTGGAATGTAAGGTTAGGCAAGTTCGATTAACTTAGGCGAGTGTTTGATTCAAGCCACACCTTAGGCAAGCCACACTAAGGCCCCACATGACATACACACAAAAAATGTGGCAAGATTCCCTTAGGCTTGCCAACTTGTTTCTCTCGTTTTGAAGAACTAATAACTTTGCCTAAGCTTAGTTGTGGCAAAGTTAGGGTTTGTTTGATTCAAAGGATTTTCATAGGATCTTTGAAGGATTAGAATCCTTAGGAATTTTTCCTACGTTGGTCGTTTGATTCGTAGGATTGAATCATGTAGAATATTTTCCTAAGGATTCATTTGTACTACGTTTCACAGGAATTCTAACATGCACTCCAACCTCTTGAAAGAAATCCTTTGTTTTTCATGTGACACAATCAAACAAACTCAAATCCTATAGGGATCCAATGAACATGCCATTCCAATCCTACTTTTTTCCTATTCCTGTGTTTCTGCAATCCTATGAATCAAAGAGGCCCTTAGTCATGAATTAAGTTCAACCATGGAGTCTTCTAGATTATACATGTGGCAAAATCTGGTGGATGATATCCAACGACCAGTAGTGCTCAGATTTGCCATCTTTGTACCGTTGGATTGGCTTCATCCAACGACCAACTTTCGAAGTTTTTCACACACTACATAGGGGGTATAGATATAGATGTGCCGGTCTGTTGCAATGGATCCAAAGTATATATATCTATTTAGTGGAGTGCACTCTAAACACATTGTCTATTTATTTTTTTCTAACCTTCCGTAGCCATGCAACCAAGCCACATAAGCTTCATGGGTGCCCCCCACATCATATTATTCATACTACATTGATTGAAAAAAAGATAAATCACCCAAAACAAGATCTTCCCGTTTTTTGTTCCTTGTTGTGCCGTGCACGTACCTACTAGTTGTATAGTGGTAGTACTAGTAATATAGTATTAGGAGTACAAACTTGGTACTAGTAGGAGTAGTACTAGTACGGAATGCTCCCACTCTATCAACGAGCCCCGTTTGACACCAAATTTCTTGGCTTCCATGCTACAGCTAGATCTTCCCCTCGTTTCTTTTCTCCAACCCGGCGGCGGGCGGGGTGTCGGTTTGCTCAACGGCGGCCCCACATGAAAGTGAAAATGCTAGGCAACACGCCATCCCTAAGCCATGTGTCGTGCCGGACGGTCCGTGTTGTACTCCCGATTCCCGGGCATGTGGGGGTGCGACGCGAACGCGGCAGGCCTTTTCCTTTTACCAACAATGTGCTCGTGCGTTGCGACGAATACAAAGTAGTAGAATAGTAGTATTTGTTCACAAACTTGAAAGAAATCACTATTGTTTTGATATACTCCTAATATATTACTCCCTCCGTACCTAAATATTTGTCTTTTTTGAGATTTCAAATGGACTATCACATACGGATTATATAGACATATTCTAGTGTTTCTAGCAAGACGCCCACGCGTTGCACGAAGTTGATGGAAAAGGTAAGCACAACTTATAAATTGACGGATGGAGTACTAGTTACAGTGATGCATATAATTAAGCAAAGGGATCGCACATGTCGGTATTGACTGGAACGAGAATGCAACAACACAATAAGAATTAAGGCCACGATGATGCGATCGCAGTGGTAGTAACAGAAGGCAAGAAGAAAGATGGATCCATGAACGTACGACCTCCTCCTTCTCAACTTAGTGCGCCGGGCCACCGACCGGCGGCTAAGGAGCGGCGGCTTTTGTGGCGAGGTCGAGGTGCTTCTCAGCAAAGGCATCCAAGGCTTCCAGCCAGTTGAGGAAGGCCAACATCGTAGCATCCTCACTGGCCTTGTAGTTACCTATGTACAGGATTTCCTCGTACATGTGGATGTGTAGGTCGACGAATTCTTGCAGGGCAAGGCGCCTTGCGGCAAGCGCGACCTCCAGTTGGACATTCTTCGTGGCGTCGGCGGGCAGTCGCAGGGCCACCAGTGCTTGAAAGAGGTTCCGGCCATGGAGGCCGATTAGGGTGGCAGGCAATGAGGAGCCCGGGCGCGCGGGCTGGAGGAGTACGGCGATGTCGTCCGCGAGCTTCTTAAGGACAGTGAGCTTGTTGCTGGTGGCAATGATCATGTGGTCCAACTGAGAGTCATAGTTGGCGTCGAAGGCGGCCATCCACCAGCCGGTCTCCAACACCGTCTGGAGAGGATCCTCGGCGCCATGCCGCAGGCCGGCGTCGTGGACCATCTGGCGCAGCCGCTGGCCGCTCACGAGCATCGCCGCCATGGGTCTGGAGTGAGCTCTTTTGCGCTTAGTGTAGGTGCTTAGGCAAATGCTTAGGTGCGTACGATGTGGTAGATGCATTGGAATGGAGGGGCGCCTTTATATGAGGGCAATGAGGGCAAACTGCGTTCATTCACATCGTGCAGCCTCTTTTCCCAGACCTCCTCCCATTACTTCCCTCATGCATTAATTGAAGAAGGATGCATTGGTCGTTCAACATATTGGGAACCGCTACTCCCTCCCTCGTCTGCATTAAAGCCGTATCGAGAACTGCGCCGCCTGCTGTCAAATCGAATACTCCCTCCGTCTAGGTGAGTATTAAGTCATCTTACGAAAACCAAATAGTAAACACATAGGCGTGGTGCATTAACTCTCACGTTGTTTCTTATTTTTTGACATAAATAGATGAATGAACCAAGAAGAGATGTGGGGCTTGTATGCTTTTAATGACTTGAGACTATCAAACATGACATGCAGTGGTCAGTTCGTTGCACAAGAACAAATACAACCCACGTCAGCACACACACATCTTATATAGCATCACATCCAATGGCTATAAAAGATGAATGAGACCAAATTATATCTCATCTAGATGAGTTCTAGCAAAACTGTATTAATAATACTTAGTACTCCTGCGCCATGTATCATATATTAGTATCATGTAGTACTTTATTTATTTATGAGGTATCCAGATGGCACTGCACCGCCAAGAAAAGAGGGTAACATCAAAATTATGGACTACTTTTTTGAGTATGTTGGTAAGGTCCGGTCATAGTCACTTGTTGAAATCTCTAAAAATAAAAATACTCCCTCCGCCCGGAAATACTTGTCATCAAAATGGATAAAAGGAAATGTATCTAGACGTATTTTAGTTTAGATACATCTCTTTTTATCCATTTTGATGACAAGTATTTTTAGACAGAGGGAGTAGAAAACAGAGTTGGTGATGATGGTGTGCGTGCCATCCTGCAATATAGGCCGTCGGATTTATATCTAATAGATAGGAAAGAAACTATGGCAATTTTGCAAAAATATACCAACACGTCTCTCCACGTTCGCAAATAAGGCCTTCCCTCGTTCAACCTTTTCTCTCACAAGATAAACTACTCATACAAATGCATCTTGATGTTCCGTGCAACGCACAGGCAGCTAGCTTATTTCTTTTAAAATAGTTGCTGCGATAATTGGGTTGAAGTGATATATTTTATGTCTGCCCCGAATGATTTCAGATTCACTAGTAGTAACAAAGAAAAGGTTGCCTTGTTAATTAACAGAAAACAGGATGAAAACTATCACATGAGGCCGGTAAAAACAAGGCACACTGGGTTCAGCTTCATCGTCACTACAGCTGTGCGCGCGCGAGAAGTCTACATATCGAGGGGGCTACCGAGCGAGGCACCGAGACACAATGTTTGAGAGAGAAACCAATTGACAAATTATGATCAGATCGAGTTGTCACCCTTCTGCTGTCATTGTTGGGGGGGGGAAGGGAGAGAAAGACGTATCGAGAGTGTGCGCGGTAGGCACAGAGGCACAACTAGCGAGTGTGTGTGTGTGTGTGTTTGAAAGAGGAGTAGATAGATTATTATCAAGATCGATGTGCCACCCTACTAGCTCCTTCGGTGCCGGGTAGTGTGTGTGTGTGTGTATGTTTGAGAGAGAAGCCAGTCGATAGATTAGTATCAAGATCGAGGTGTCACCCTACTCCTTCGGTGTTGGGAAGTGTGGGTGTGTGTGTGTGGGTGGGGGGGTAGTGACACTCACATATCTCTACTCTTATAGAAAACAAAGTTGGTGATGATGGTGTTCCTGCCATCCTGCAATATAGGCCATCCAATTTATATCCGACGGACAGGAAGGAAACTATGGCAATTTTGCAAAAAGATACCCACACCCCTCTCCGCATTTGCAAATAAGGCATTCCCTCGTTCATCCTTTTCTCCCACAAGATAAACTTCTCATACAAATGCATCTTGATGTTCCCTGCAATGCATGGGCATCTTGCTAGTAGGGAGAAGAAGTTTGTGTGACACATATCTAGCTATATTAAGGGATAGGTAGATAGCATATGTGTGAGAGACATTAGTGGCTGTGGGTGGGCGGAATTAAAGGGGTGGGCGTGTTAGACATAGAGAGCGTGTGTGTTTATGTGTGAGAGACATGTAGGACGGGGTAGAAAGACGAATTTAACCCTGACGGAGGGAGAGAAATACACGAAGTGCGCATGTGTGATTCCGATGCCCACAGGGAAATGAGATATGTATGCGTGTGAGAGAGATTGCACAATTCATTCACGTATCACTGTCTAGCGATCGTGGACGTGCATCGCTTGAACATAAGTCAATATCTACTTCGTATCGTGGCCAAAGGTACAATATCGATTCAACGCTATAAAGATTCGACACTCACATATCACATTTTTTTCTATTTAAATAAGCCTTTTTAGTTGTGCATGCCAAAGTTACAGTGATGTTTCTTCAAACTACCAATGTAGCTATCATGAACATGCACCATTGTTACTCTTGCATTCAAATTCATTAGTCTTGGATGATTTAAGTTTCTATTTTGAAGTAATATATGTAATATTCATATATGAATTCAACGGGTACGCAATTTATGAAATGGAGGCTATGTAATCATATGAGGTAACACTTTTAAGTAGCTGATTACAATATCCATTTCTTTTTGTGCGCCTCTACACTAACACGTCAATGCATTATGTTTAAAGTAAATAACCAATGGCACTAAATTATCTATTTACACGAGAAATACATAGGCTGAGCGTTTGATCCCTTTTTTGTGAACGCGCCACTACACCAGTACGATTGGTCGCGCCCGTGTGAACGTCCAAGTTATCGACGCATCATCGTGAGTTATTGTCTTTTTTCTGGGGTGGACTTCACACCAGTTATTAACTGCTGACGCGTGCCCCGTGTACACAGTCTAGCATGACCTTCCCGCTAGCACGGTCCAAAATTAGTTGAAACTGGATACGAACGATCCCGCGGGCGGCAAAATCTCCCGCCTCCTTCTAAAATTTCCGCCACCTTAGTCTTTAGCATGCGAAATCCCCCTTTTGTCCTTGGTGCACGGAGACCAACAGTTACAATACCGCCCTCATCTACATGATAGGTTGGGGCTGCTTTGGTAACTTCCGGTTCCCCCACTACATGGCACCCCCATTTCCTCTCCCCCTCCCGCAAAAACGACTAACTCCACAGCACCAGAGCATCTTACATCACGCCGTCCGTACTTCATCGCCCTTTCTCCCCTCCCCTCTTGAAACCCTAGACTGCTCATCCACCAGCGTACCATAGCCCATTCACTGCCAGCGGCGTCCACCTCGCCGGATCTGCTTCTGCGGCCGCATCTACCCCTCCCACCTCCCCTAGAAACAAGTAGACTGCTTATCCACCATTGTACCACAGCCCATTCAGTGCCGGCCTTGTCCACGGCGCCGGATCTGCTTCGCCGGTACTCTCGTCAGCCGCCGCGCATCTACAGCGGCTCATTCGTACTCCCCACCGGAGATGCTTCGTCCACACCCCCCGGAGCCGCCCCACCGACGCCCCCGTTGACGGCCTCTGATCCTCTTCGCCGACACCTTCCTCAACCCTACCGGAGCCTCTTCGCCGACACCTTCCTCAACCCTACCGGAGTAGCTTTGCCTATATCATTCTCAACCCTACCGGGGCCGCTTTGCCAACTCACAAGTCCACGGCCTCAGATCCGCTTCCTCGCACCCTCATCCAACCTACCGGAGCAGCTTCTGACGCCCCATCCATGGCCGCAGATCTGCATCGTCGACACCACCCTTAACCCAACCACCGGAGCAGCTTCTGACGCCCCGTCCATGGCCGCAGATCCGCATCATCGACATCGTTCTTAACCCAACCACCAGAGCAGCTTCACCTATGCCCTCGTCCACGGCCATAGATCCGCTTTACCCACACTGTAGTCCACCCTACCGGAGCTGCTCCACAAACACCCTACTCGACGGTTCTAGATCTCCTTACCGGACCCCGACAGCCAGCGCAGCATCATCACCCTCGACGTTTCTAACCTGATTCCCACAGTCTAGAGAGACGCCAAGCACCCGCCACGGCCTAGGTACTTGTCACCTTTAAACCCGTCCAGCATCACCTGCCCGATGTACTTCAAATATACTAACCGGTCGCTGTTACCTGTTATGCAGCTGGAAAAAACTACAAGGACGATGTTTCTTCTGGATCTAACAGCTTGGCTAACCAAGATCCTGGACTGAGGCATTGCTATGATCTTGTAAGCGCGTCTCTCTCTCTTTTATTGTTCTGTGCCTGCCAGCATGCTTTGCTAGGATTTTCGACCAGTAATCCCTTTGTGTAGACAATGATTTCTACTACTGGCTGCTAAATTAGATATGTAGATGTCATACATGATACTACCTCATACCTCCGTTCCTAAATATAAGTCTTTCTAGAGATTCCACTATAGGCTACATACGGAGCAAAATGAGTGAATCTACACTCGAAAATGCATCTATATACATCTGTATGTGGTCCATACTGGAATTTCTACAAAGACATATATTTAGGAACAGGGGCAGTACATTACACAAAATCGTAGGTGGCATGTAAGAATTCTAGTGCACTACATTAGGCTCCCTTAGAGTGCCTGCTAGTCCAACATACAGAGTCATGGCTAGTTTATGGTACGCACACAATCGTTAATTGGTGGTTTAAATATGCGCAAGGGATATGCAATGTAGTATCATGTAGAGATGTCTGAAATTAGCCGTGTCAACTTGCAGATAGGGTTACACAATGAAAAAGTACAAGATGTATGTGGCAATTTCATGGAACATCGCAAAAAAAGGAGAGGCAGTGGTGAGCCTATACAGTGTGCCATGGTACGTCACTCCTCCATTGCAATCATCGTGACATGTTATTTGTATGCCAGTTCTATTAGCCAAGTTTCTTAGGGACAATTATTACGATTTATCCTAAGAAAATAAGCACCTGTGAATATAAGCTCCATGTAATAAGCCAACCAGTTCTTTTCATTACGTTTTCAACTTATCTTTGGTATGATCAGTGGAAAGTCTAGATTGCATTATATTTTTTTTACATTTTTCTGCCCATATGGAAATTAATTTGACTTGCAAACATCACAAATTGAACCTAGTGCAGTAATTAATATGATAGGAAAACAAACCATCACTATTTGCTCAAAATGCAAATACAAAGATACCATCTACTTGGCACAATCTACTTTGGTCAATGTTTTCCATAGAGATCCCATTGCCTAATTTAAACGAAGAATGCATGACCCACATTTAAATGAAGAGCAATTATTTATTGAAATTCGATGGTCCAAGTGGCTGGTTATTATCGTATAGCAGCACCACCTGAAAGCATCATATAGCAGCAGTAGCAGCTCATAGCAACTCATCATACAACAGCAGCAGCAATCTGCAACTCATCATATACCAGCAGCAGCTCATAGCAATTCATCATATAGCAGCAGCAGGAGCAGCTTGTAGCAACTCATCATATAACAGCAATAGGAGCAGCTTGTAGCAACTCATCATATAGCAGCAGCAACAGCTCATAGCAATTCATCATATAGCAGTAGCAGCAGCTCATAGCAACTCATCATACAGCAGCAGAAGCTCATAGCAATTCATCATATAGCAGCAACAGGAGCAGCTCATAGCAATGCATCATATAGCAGCAGTAGAAGCAGCTCATAGCAATTCATCGTATAGTGGAAAGGGGGGAGGAGATGCAAGCGGGCAGGGCAATGAATGCTTGCGTTTTTGTTTTTACTTGAGGGTCAGGTGTGACATGGGCGTCAGCAGTTGCATTTTGAGTGTAATATTGGCAGACAACAAAGTCGTTTCACTATTCCCCTTCCCTTTAATTTTTAGTGAGGTTCTACCCGAAACACCCCCCTCCAAAGCGAAATTAGTTAAGCCCAAGCCCATAACTCAAAAATGACTTCTTTACATCTTTTATGGCTTATTTTGACAATATGCCCTGAAAAGGCGGAATCGAACTGGCCCTTAACCTGCAATTCAATTGTGCGTGCAATGATGAATCACTCCTGCCAGCTATCTGTACATTTTGGCATCATCATACATGGCATAACCTAATACATGTGCATTCCATTGTAGAATCTGGAATATGCAATGTTTATGTTAGTTCATACGTTGCACATGATGTTTAAATGCCCCTTAAATCTGGTCAGTCAAGTGATGGTCTTTAAGCCTCCTTCTTTGCTTCTTTTTTTGATATGTAAGATTTTCTCACACATCTGTTCAATTGCTTGTTTGCATCAGCCAGCCATACTAGGACTGTTTGCTTTAATTACTTGCTATTCTTGACATAACACTCTAACAGAGCTTGTCAACGATTTAAACACTAAGGGCTGCTGTAGTGGGGCCTTGTCTAACTCATAGGTGACACAAAGGTTTGGTTGTACACTACAGTAGGCTCTCCAAGAGTACCTGGAGATCCAGTTCGAAGGTATGCCTAGTTTTTACATAGTGTAGACATAGTAAATGCTCATTTCATTGTGTGCAAGTGCAAGAGATGCGGCATGTTTCATTATGTGGTGTTGTTTTGTTATAATCTCATTCTTTTGTGTTCACAGACTGGAAAGTATGCATATTTATCTTCCAAGGAGACGAGTAACTAACTTGTGTCACCTTGCAGAGGGGGTGCAATGAAGATAAGATTGAGGATTTCCAAGTACAAGATGTTAGGAAGGAGCCTTGCAAGAGAAGTAGGAGCTGCGCTGAGCCTCTTCAACCTGCTAAGGTAAGTCACTGTATGCAACTCAACAGTTCAATTCATTGTTTGTTTCAGGCATAGTCAATTTTCTCTTTTCAATTGCTTTATGTGTCCTCAGTTAATGAGATGCCCAAATAATCATGCCCGATGTTCGGTACTTGTATCACTATTAGTTGACATAATTAAACGCCTTACCATTTAATTACTCTGCCGAAGTGTGCCTGAAGCTTTGAAGTCTATTAACCAACTATTATTGCATGAGCCTCACAATCTAGTTTATACTACGCTAATGATTATAGTTTTGCCTGCTGTAGTATGTTTGTATGAAACCCTCTGGTGTTCATTATGCTCCCTAAGACTTTAACTGAGGCACAGAATGGCCAACTGCTTGCTTACTTATATGCAACATGCTGTCTAAATTTGTAACTTGTCTGTGTTTTCGATTGGGCCCCAACATCATGCTCCTCTGGTGAGCTAATAGGGATTTCTGTATGCAGGATGCACAGACTATCTTTTTTTATAATTTTTAAAATATCACCTGATTATGCTTCATGACGTGTAACATTTTTTTTGAAAGTGACGTGTAACATTATTGTTAGTCCTGTTTTGCCATGTAGTACAAAATAGTGTCTTGTTCGCTTCACTGTTGTAACTATATTTTTGCCCTAGTCATGTGTACTTACAGAAACATTTCAGGATGAAGTGACATCGACACAAAGATCTGCGAGCAGTGCGGCATGGCCGTTACCGAATGATTATGGATTGGAATTGGAATGTGTTGATGTTCTCGAGCATCAACTAGAGGTGGCAAGACAATGTGTACATGATTGTCAATGTATAATCAACAAGTTGAGACTGGACATGCAGGTATTAGATGCAGGAGTCAAAAAAATGAAACAAGACACTGAGGTAACCATGAAGGAATTGGAGATTTTGCAGACTGAAATTTGTGCTATCTGAATCCGGCCAATCCTATTTTCTGAAGAGATTATAGTTCAAATGGAGTTAAGTTGATGCGCGTCCATGATGTATGAGCTGTATTTGCCCAGTGTATGTAATTTGCTATTTGTGTATGCTTTATTATCACCTATGCCGAACCATAATGCCCAGTGGGTATAATCGGCTGTAATTTCTTTATTGTATAGTGTAGGATTATTCTACCTTTCTATGCCTTGATCTCTTTGTTGTAATAGTGTAGGCTTTTTAGAGGTGATAGTATTGAGTAGGATAATTCTTTGAATATGCTATATCGTTCAAACGGGGGCCAATTCGCCCGACCATGGCCCTTCACAGGCCGTCGGATCCATGGGCCTTCTACGTCTCGTAGGATCCATGGGCCTTCTACGTCTCGTAGGATCCATGGGCCTTCTACGTCTCGTAGGATCCATGGGCCTTCTACGTCTCGTAGGATCCATGGGCCTTGTCGTGGAATTGTCACGGCAGATATCCTTAGTGTCAGGACTTAGTCGCGAGGCCAACGCATCTATGTGGTAGCTTGAGAGGGGTTGAGCGGGACGAGAGACGCGATGTTTTTACCCAGGTTCGGCCCCTCACGGTGGAGGTAAAAGCCTACATCCTGCTTCATTGATATTGATGATGATGACCACGGTTACAAGATTGCTCTATCTCGTGAGCTATTGTCTAAACCTAACTTGTCCAACTCGTGGAACTTGTGAATCTTTTCCCTTTTGGGGAGCCCTGCCCCTCCTTATATATGTTGGAGGGGCGGGTTACATGTAGAGTCCTATTAAGATTAGGACTAGTCTATCTCTAATACAAACCAGATACAAGTCCAGGTCTTAACTCCTTGTAAGATAAATGTTCCTCATGCCTTTCCTCTTAAACCGGCCCACCATTATCATAAACCGACATGTTGGGCCTTGGGCCTTAGGCCTTGTCATCCATTTGGAACACGCGCCGGGTCACCAATGAGTCTTCAGGCTCATGAATCGTCATACCAGTGAACCGCCAGACACGTAAACCGCCAATCCTCTGGCGGTTTACCAATGAAACGCCTAGTCCGTCCGGTTTATACGTCCGGCCGGTTTACGCCGCGGAGTATATCCCCGACAGGCCTTGTATGTCTCGTAGGATCCATTGGCCGCCGGCTCATTTATGGGTCTTGTATGGGCCTTTAATGGGCCGTAGATGGGCCTTTAATGGAAATCGTATGTTTTATGGGCTAACCATAACGGGCCGTTAATAGGCCGTATTTGGTGATGCTATGAAAATGGCCCAACAGAGTAATGGTCCGCAAACGGGCCGACTGTAACGACGGGCTGAATTTGGCCCACAAATAGAAAATGACAGTAACGGGCCGTAAGTAACCGAATGCTGCAAATGAGCCCAAGAATAAATGGGCCCTCAGAAGGCCGAAAGTTAACTTGGGCTGGAAACGGCCCAACGGAATAACGGACCGTTAATGGGTATAAAGTGATACACTATTCATTACGGGCCAGTTTCACCACGGGCCGTTAATGGGTGTAAAGTAATACACTGTTCATTACGGGCCACTTTCAGCACGGGCCGCTAATGGGCCAAGAGTTACAAAGGGCCTCATATGGGCCGAAAGACATCATGGGCTATACATGGGCCATGAGTGAAAACGGGTTCGAATCATATTGGACGGCCCAGATAACGCTACTGGGCCTAATTCAGATAGGGCGTAACGGGCCTTGGATTAGCGGGCTGTAAATGGGCTATATGCGAACAGGCCGTTAACAGCTTTCCATGGGCCGGCCCGCCAGCTTTTGACCAAGTCAAATGGGCTCGCCTTTTCACAGGAATGGGCCACTGTTGGGCCGTGCCACATGTCGACGTATCATAGGCGCCTTCTGTCCAGTGAGTGGATGACATCTGTCCCAACGATGAGCCGACACGTGTTTCCTCTAGCCAATGATGATTTTACACGTGGAAAATCCCCATTGGTCGGGGCTGTTAACGGGTTATCGGATCCAAAACCCGACCCGATAGCTTAACGGCATTCCGTTACGGTGGATGCCACGTGTCGGTCACCCTTGACGAAAGCACTTCTGTGACGCGCGCTTTATTGTCATGGAAGTGGACACTTGCATGATGATAATTTTGGTAATGTCATGGAACACTTCTACGACAGCACAGGTATGACTATATTGATTCTGTCATAAATTTGTCATGGATGTACATGCATGACAAAAAAAGCGACCTACTGTGACAAACACGTATCATCACGGAAGTGTATTTTTTTGTAGTGTTGTACTTCTTCTTCTTTGATTCCTTTTCCCACTGAGGACAATCTTGAATGTAGTGACCGGGTTTCTTGCATTTGTGACAGAGTCTCTTCTTGTAATCATGGGATGAGGAATCTGATCTTAAGTCACGACTTCTTGAGGATTTTCCAAAATGAGCACGTCTTGAGAACTTCTGGAATTTCCTTACGAGCATTGCTAGCTCCTAGCTCAGTTCTTCAGGGTCACCAAGGCTACTACCAGAATCTTCACCTTCAGATTCAGACACTACCTTGGCCTTCATGGGTCGTGATCTGCCATAGCTTGGTCCATAGAGATCTCTCTTCTCAGCAAGCTGGAACTCATGAGTGTTTAGTCTCTCAAGGATATCAGCGGGATCAAGTGACTTCTAGTCTCCACGTTCTTGTATCATCAATGCCAAAGTATCAAATGAGGAATCAGGCAATCTCAGCAATTTCTTCACCACCTCATGGTCGGTGATGTCAGTGGCACCAAGTGCTTGAAGCTCATTTGATATGTCAGTGAGGCGATCGAAGGTTTGCTGAACATTTTCATTGTCAAATCTTTTGAAGCGCTTGAAGAGATTGTGAAGAACGTCAACTCGAGAGTCACGTTGTGTTGAGACTCCTTCATTGACCTTGGACAGCCTGTCCCGGATAAGCTTTGCTGTCTCCAAAGCACTCACTCTGCCATACTGCCCTTTGCTCAGATGGCCACATATGATGTTCTTCGCTTGAGAGTCGAGTTGCTTGAATCTCTTCACATCAGCAGCATTGATGGTAGGAGTGACAGAGGGAACGCCATTTTCCACAATGTACCAGTGATCATTGTCAATTGCCTCAAGATGGATGCGCATCTTATTCTTCCAGTAGGGGTAGTCCATCCCATCAAAGATAGGACACCCAGCCGAAACCTTGATCATACCTGCGGTCGACATAACTAAAACTCCAGGTGGTTAAACAAAATCACACAGAACAAGGGAGTACCTTGCTCCGATACCAATTGAAAGTGCGTTAAGTCGACTAGAGGGGGGTGAATAGGCAATTTTATGAATTCTTCACTGAGGAATTTCAGGGTGATGAAATTCCTAAGAGAAGAACAACTTGCAGCGGAAAAGGTACTCAGATGTAAACATAACAGAGCATAAGCATGGTCTTCATGATGAAATGAAAATAAGCACAAAGTATAGAAAGCGTAAACACAAGATAAAACAAGATGAAGACAAACAGACTGAAGAAATTGAACTGAGAAAGTTGAGAAAGTCTTCAGTCAAAGTCTTCAAACAAATATGAACAAGCACACAACACATAAATGAGGAAATGGAAGGGTTGAGGAAATAGAACCATTAGGCTTGGTGAAGATAATGATTTGGTAGACCAGTTCCAACTGATGTGATAGTTGTACGTCTGGTTAGGGCGGCTAGGTATTCAAACCTGAGGACACACAGTCCCGGACACCCAGTCCTGAACACGCAACTCAGGACACTTAGTCCTCACCGTATTCTCCTTGAGCTAAGGTCACACAGACCTCGCCCAATCACTCATGGTAAGTCTTCAAGTGACTTCCAAACCTTCACAGACTCGGTCACTCGGCGATCCACAATTTCCTCTTGGATGCTCTAGACCATGACGCCTAACCATCTGGAAGATGCACAATCTTCAAAGGTAACAAGCGTCGGATCCACGCATGATCAATCTCTTCGGTGATGCTCAATCACTTTGGGTTTGTAGGTGTTTGGGTTTGGGTTTTCCTCACTTGATGATTTTCGCTCAAAGTCCTTGGAGGATGGGATGCTCTCAATTGACAAGTGCCAGTTTCTCTCGGAGCAGCCAACCAGCTAGTGGTTGTAGGGGGCGGCTATTTATAGCCTAGGGAGCAGCCCGACATGATAAGACATAAATGCCCTTCAATGATATGACCGTTAGGTGGAAGGATATTTTGGGAAAGCTGGCACGTAGCACAACAATGGTCGAAAATTGGACTATCAAATTCGTCAGGGCTATCATGTTCCTCACTTATAGGCAATCCGCACTGGTGAATTCCTAAATTCTCAGTCAGAACAAATTCCTAAGAGACCAGAAGAACTTCGTTTCTGTCACTGAAGAAGTTGACTGAACTGCATGAGATTTCCAATGGCTTCACTCGAAGGGATTGGTATGTGTAGGATTTTGAGTTGAGCATCACTTGGAAACTTTTCCTTAGTATTTCCTCGACCCCATTTAACAATACGGTGTTTCCTATGACTCAAGAAAGAGAAAATGAAACTACAAAAACAAAAGTCTTCACGCTTCATGTTCCTCGAATGAATAGCAAGTCTTCATGGTCACACCAATTTCTTCACTTTCAAAGTCTTCAGAAATCCAAAGTCTTCAGTCAAAGAACTTCATTTTTAGGGGTCGACTTTCTCTATAAATATCAAACCTCATAGACTTATAGAGCTGTGTACACTTACAAACACATCAGTCCCTTAACCTATAAGTCTTCAATACACCAAAATCACTAAGGGGCACTAGATGCACTTACAGAGATAAAAACATCTTTGCACTTATTCCATGAATCAATACTATTTTTAGGCAAAGAGGAAAACCAAGTTTTAGCACGATCTCTAAGTGAAAACGGGAATAGCTTCAATTTAACAATATCATTATCCACATCTTTCTTCTTTTGCATATCACACAAATCAACAAAAGTTGTTTAGATGGGTAGCGGCATCTTCATTAGAACGACTAGAAAATGGATCTTTCATTACAAGATTCAACAAAGCAGTATTAATTTCACAAGATTCAGCATCGGTAAGAGGAGCAATCAGAGTACTAATAAAATCATTATTGTTGGTATTGGAAAAGTCACACAATTTAGTATTATCTTGAGCCGTCGTGACAATCAATCCAACACACAAGCAAGCAAGAGGCAAGCAAAAAGAGGCGAACAAAAAAGAGGCGAGCAGAAAAGAGGGCAAATAAAATGACAAGGGTGAAGTGGGGGAGAGGAAAACGAGAGGCAAATGGAAAATAATGTAATGCGAGGGATAAGAGTTTGTGATGGGTACTTGGTATGTCTTAACTTGATGCAGCCTCCCCGGCAACAGCGCCAGAAATCCTTCTTGCTACCTCTTGAGCATGCGTTAGTTTTCCCTTGAAGAGGAAAGGGTGATGCAGCACAGTATCGTAAGTATATCCCTTAGTTTGTGAGAACCAAGGTATCAATCCTGTAGGAGGTAACACACAAGTCACCTAGTACCTGCACAAACAAACAAGAACCTCGCAACCAACGCGATAAAGGGGTTGTCAATCCCTTCATGGTCACTTACGAAAGTGAGATCTGATAGAGATAATAAGATAAATATTTTCGGTATTTTTATGATATAGATTGGAAAATAAAGATTGCAAAATAAATGGTAATAGAAATAGCAAATTGATATGAAAATAATATGACGGAATATAGAACCGGGGGCCATAGGTTTCACTAGTGGCTTATCTCAAGATAGCAAATTCTACGGTGGGTGAACAAATTACTATCGAGCAATTGATAGAAAAGCGAATACTTATGAGAATACCTAGGCATGATCATGTATATAGGCATCACGTCCGTGTAAAGTATACCCAAACGATTCTGCATCTACCACTATTACTCCACACATCGACCGCTATCCAGCATGCATCTAGAGTATTAAGTTCATAAGAACAGAGTAACGCATTAGGCAAGATGACATGATGTAGAGGGATAAACTCAAGCAATATGATATAAACCCCATCTTTTTATCCACGATGGCAACAATACAATACATGCCTTGCTGCCCCTGCTGTCACTGGGAAAGGACACCGCACGATTGAACCCAAAGCTAAGCACTTCTCCCATTGCAAGAACGATCAATCTAGTAGGCCAAACCAAACCGATAATTCAAAGGGACTTGCAAAGATATTTAAATCATGCATAAAAGATTTTAGAGAAGAATCAAATATTGTTCATAGATAATCTTGATCACAAATCCACAATTCATCGAATCTCGACAAACACACCGCAAAAAGAATCACATCGAATAGATCTCCAAGAGAATCAAGGACAACTTTGTATTGAGATCCAAAGAGAGCTAAGAAGCCATCTAGCTAATAACTATGGACCCGAAGGTCTGTGGTAAACAACTCACACATCATCGGAGAGGCTATGGTGTTGATGTAGAAACCCTCCGTGATCGATTCCCCCTCTGGCAGAGCGTCGAAAAAGGCCCCAAGATGGGATCTCACGGGTACAGAAGGTTGCGGCAGTGGAAATAGGGTTTCGTGGTGCTCCTGGATATTTTCTGGGTATATGGGTATATATAGGAGGAAGAAGTACGCCAGTGGAGCTGCGAGGGGCCCACGAGGGTGGGGGCGCGCCTACCCCCCTAGGCGTGCCCTCCTGCCTCATGGCCTCCTCGCTTCTTTCTTGATGTCCACTCCAAGTCTCCTGGATCACGTTTGTTCCAAAAATAACTCCCCCGAAGGTTTAATTCCGTTTGGTTTCCGTTTGATATTCCTTTCTTATGAAACATTGAAATAGGCAAAAAAACAACAATTTGCACTGGGCCTTTGGTTAGTATGTTAGTCCCAAAAATAATATAAAAGGTAAATTAAAGCCAATTAAACATCCAAAACAGATAATATAATAGCATGGAACAATAAAAAATTATAGATACGTTGGAGACGTATCAGTAGGCGGCGGCGGGGGCTTCCCGCGCATCCGCGTTGACCTCTGGAGTCCCCCACCCCGCATCGGGCGCCGCCGCCCGCTTCTCCTACTCCCTGGTGGCCGCCGAGGCTGGCCCTCTACGGCGGTTGCCGCCGACGTTGTCACTCCACGCCTGGTCTCCGGGGACGGCTTCGCCCGCCAGATCCGGCCGCCTCGGCCCTAGGATCGGGGCCATACTCCGATCTGGCAACTGGTAGGCTGGGGTTTGTCGGATCCGCCCGGATCTGGCTGGCGTGGCCTTGCCTTGTTCTGCCCGGCTTGGGTGTTCGTGGTGTGGTTCTCCCTGTTGGTGGTGGTGTGGGTCATCTCCATGTTTTGACAGGATGTGTGTGGTGGGTGGATGCCGGGGCGGCGGCCCCGGGCTGTGTGGACGGCGTTGCCTCTTCGGCGGGCGACGGCCGTGGGTGCTGGTGGTCCACGACTTCGGCCATGCGGGCGGCGAGGTCTCGGTGGATGTCTACTACAGTGGGTCGGGGTGTAACGCCCCGTATGTAACTTGCCATATTTGTATTCCTACTCTTGCCATTTTCGACACTAAGTTATGATATTCCCTCGTGGTTGGGTTTTGTCTTCGTGTTGTTTTTGTCCTTGTCATGCATCTCATTTCATGTCATCATGTGCATCGCATTTGCATACGTGTTCATTTCATGCATCCGAGCATTTTCCCCGTTGTCCGTTTGGAAGATCAGATTCATGAGGCACAACTTCTTGATGCTACGGTGAAGAAGGTGAAGATTGGGATTGCCAAGATCCAACCCAAGTACAAGTGCTATCACCTTGATGACAAGGATACTCTTTTCTTCGAGGATCGCATTGTTGTTCCTAAGGGTGACCTTCATAAAGTCATTATGAACGAGGCTCACAATTCATTCTTGTCTATTCACCCTGGAAGTACAAAGATGTACCATGACCTCAAGCAGTCGTATTGGTGGAATCGAATGAAGCGCGAGATTGCTCAGTTCGTGAATGAATGTGATGTCTGCAAAAGAGTGAAAGCAGAACACCAACGACCAGCTAGTCTCCTCCAACCTCTTGCCATTCCAGAATGGAAGTTTGACCATATTGAGATGGACTTCATGACTGGATTTCCCAAGTCCAAGCGTGGCAATGATGCTATCTTCATTGTCATCGACAAGCTCACTAAAGTGGCTCATTTTCTTCCTATCAAAGAATCCATCACAGCAGCTCAGTTGGCAGAGCTATATACCTCCAGGATTGTCTCTCTGCACGGCATTCCATAGTTGATATCTTCAGATCGTGGAAGCATCTTTACCTCTAAGTTCTGGGATTCTTTTCAGAAGGCTATGGGCACCAACATTCGCTTCAACACAGCCTTTCATCCCCAAACTAGTGGCCAAGTCGAGCGAGTCAATCAAATTCTTGAAGATATGCTCAAGGCTTGTGTCATTTCTTTCGGTATGAAGTGGGAAGATTGTCTTCCATATGCCAAGTTCTCCTACAACAACACCTTCCAAGCGAGTTCGGGCAAGGCCCCATTTGAGATTCTCTCTGGCAGAAAGTGTCATACTCCTCTTAATTGGTCAGAGACTGGTGAACGCCAACTTCTTGGCAATGACTTGATCACAGAGGCTGAAGAAATGTGCAAAGTCATTCGTGAAAATCAAAGCTGCGCAATCACGCCAGAAGAGTTACTATGATAGCAAGCATCGTGACTTGGCTTTCGAGATCGGAGACCATGTCTACCTCCGCGTCTCTCCAATGAAAGGTACTCATTGCTTCGGTATCAAAGGGAAGCTTGCCCCTAGATACGTGGGTCCTTTCAAGATCATTGGCAAAAGAGGCGATCTCGCCTATCAACTTGAGCTTCCATCCAACTTTGCAAATGTGCACGACGTGTTTCACGTGTCTCAGCTCCGCAAGTGTTTCAAGACTCCTGACCGCACCTTCAACTTTGAAGAGATTGATCTCCAAGAAGACATGTCTTATCATGAGCATCCCGTTGCTGTCCTTGAAGAAACTGAGTGCAAGACTCACAACAAGTCTATCAAATTCCTGAAAGTGAAGTGGTCACATCATTCCAATCGTGAAGCCACCTGGGAATGCGAGGACCACCTCCGTTCCAAATATCTGGAGTTTTTCCAGTCCTAGATCTCGGGACGAGATCCTTTCATAGTGGTGGAGTGTTGTAACGCCCCGTATGTAACTTGCCATATTTGTATTCCTACTCTTGCCATTTTCGACACTAAGTTATGATATTCCCTCGTGGTTGGGTTTTGTCTTCGTGTTGTTTTTGTCCTTGTCATGCATCTCATTTCATGTCATCATGTGCATCGCATTTGCATACGTGTTCGTTTCATGCATCCGAGCATTTTCCCCGTTGTCCGTTTTGCATTCCGGCACTCCTATGTCCTCCGGCGTCCCCTTTTGCCTCTTTTCGTGTGCGGGTGCTAAATGTTCTCGGATTGGACCGAGACTTGTCAAGCGGCCTTGGTATACTACCGGTAGACCACCTGTCAAGTTTCGTGCCATTTGGACTTCGTTTGATACGCCAACGGTTAACCGAGGACCCGTAAAGGCCTCGTGTGTGTTGCAGCCCAACACCTCTCCATAGTGGCCCAAAACCCACCAAAACCCCCTCCATCATCTCAGTCGTTCGATCATGATCGCGTGGCCGAAAACCGCACTCCATTTGGAGCCTCCTAGCTCTTTCTATGTATAAATAGGTGCATCCCCCCAGAAATTTGCGGATGAAAACCTAACCTACTTCCCCTCGCTGCCGCCGGACGAGATCTCCACCGCCGGACACGTCCGCCCCGCTTCACCCGGACCAACCGTGAGCCGCCACGTGGGCAAGCCGTGCCCACATCGCCGCCGGCCCGCCCGGCCAGGTCGCCCCCCCAGGCCCGCCGCGCGCCGCCCGCTCCCCGCCGCCCGCGCGCTGCCCCGCCGCCATCACCGGCTCCGCCCCGCCGCCGCACTGCTCGCCGCTGATCTATAGTCCGCCGCCGCCTCGCTCCGTTCGCCGTCTTTCTACCCCGCTGCCTCCGCCCTCAGATCCGGTCACCCCCGCCGGTCTCCGCCTCCCCCGCGCCTCCCGGGGCCAGATCCGGTTACCCCGCCGGAGTCCGGTCGGTTCCCGGCCTCCCTGCCGCGTTCGGGCCTCGCCGTCGCCGGAGACAACGGGTCCAACCTCGACTCGCTGCCATTGACCTTTTCCGCGGAGAGGTTGTTTTTCTTCTCTAAGTCCTTTTTCCCTCATAACATATGCCCCTGTTCATCGTATCATATCTCATCACCCGCAGCTCTGTTTTGGGCGTGTAGCATATCAAATTGTTCATCTGGATGTGCACCTCATTTCATTCCATTGCACCATGTTCATTTGAGTTCATCTTGATGCCCTAAATGCTGTTGCAATAGTGCTATGTAATGTTAGTTTCTGATTCTTAACAGATTATGGACATTTGTCATTTTTGCCATGTTTAATGTGTGCCTCCTATGAACTTGAGCCCTACATGTGTTTTGGGATATGCCATGTCATATTTACAGGGGTGTATGCCATGTATTTTTGTGATTATTGTGGTGACTAGCACAAGCATGCAAAGTAGCTCTCGTGATGTTGCTGCTTTCAGGGACTTAGAATTCTTCTAAGTCATTTCCCGGATGTTATTTTTATGCCATGTATTCATGTTGTTACAGAGTGATCCATGCCTCTTTTGAACATGATCAGTAAGGATGATTTTGAGATATTTTTATGTGCTATCCATCCATGTCTTTGTTTGCAATTATGGAGCACCCTAGCATGACTCAATCTTGCTCTACTTTTGCTATAAAATGTTCCTGGCAGATTGTTTACATGTTAATCAATTTTGCTCAGGTTGTTGTAGTTTATCCATGCATGCTATGAGGTTGTTCTTGCCATGGTTAGCTTATTGATCATGTCTTCTTGCTATGTGTATGCTTAGTTTGTCATGCAATGCCTTGTGGTGAGTGCATCGAGCTCGCAAACATGCCTACGTAACTCTGTTTTTGCCATGTTCCAGTTTTCTGCTATCTGAATCTGTTAACGAAACTTGCTATGTTTACATGGGTGCCATTGTATTTTCTGATCCCTTTTGGCTTATGGTCAGTAAGGGACTTTTGTATATGCTTTGAGTAGTTTCATGCCATGCCTTGCTTTGCCATGATATGTTCCTGTAGTATGTTGTTATCTTGCTCTAAACTTTGCTTCCTGATGTTAAATCCTGACATCATGTTATTTTCACTAAGTCTGTGAACCTGTTATCTTTTGCACTTTTGCCATGCTTGTTTGAGCCTGCTATTGTTTGATTTAGCCGTAGATCGGTGGTCATCTTTTGTCAAGCATCTTGAGTGGGTCACTGCCATGTGCTTTGTTGCTATGTTAGAGTGCAGTAGCTTATTTTTCTTGATGCATTTAGATGGCATCATGCTGTTAATCGCAGCTTTGTGCCATTATTGTTTTGCTTGCCATTTGCAAACCGTGCATCCGATTCCGATGATCCTTATATCGATTTCGACCGAAATCAACTCATCTTTCCAGCGGCGCTCTTGGTTTTCCAAGTTGAGGGCTGGTTCAATCTTTCCTTTCTGAAGCACGCATATGCATTGCATATTACATCCCGCATATCATGCTATGTTTTGCATCATGTTGCTTGCGCATTGCACCGTGGTTGATCGTGGTTCCCTTTGCTTGTGTTCTTGCTTTGGGTAGAGCCGGGAGACGAGTACGTGATTGAGGAACCCATTGAGAACGCTTACGAGGATCAAGCTTACGTCAACTCAGAGAACTTTGCAGGCAAGATGACCATACCCTCGAAATCACTTCTATCTTTGCTTGCTAGTTGCTCGCTCTTTTGCTATGCCTATGCCGTGATACCTACCACTTGCTTATCATGCCTCCCATATTGTCATATCAAACCTCTAACCCACCTTGTCCTAGCAAACCTTGTCTGGCTATGTTACCGCTTTGCTCAGCCCCCTTATAGCGTTGCTAGTTGCAGGTGAAGATTGGAGTTTGTTCCTTGTTGGAACATGTTTATTGTTGGGATATCACTATTATAACTTATTTAATTTAATGCACCTATATACTTGGTAAAGGGTGGAAGGCTCGGCCTTATGCCTGGTGTTTTGTTCCACTCTTGCCGCCCTAGTTTCCGTCATACCGGTGTTATGTTCCTTGATTTTGCGTTCCTTACACGGTTGGGTTATAATGGGAACCCCTTGACAGTTCGCCTTGAATAAAACTCCTCCAGCAAGGCCCAACCTTGGTTTTACCATTTTCCACCTAGCCTTTTTCCCTTGGGTTCCGCGGATTCAAGGGTCATCTTTATTTTAAACCCCCGGGCCAGTGCTCCTCTGAGTGTTGGTCCAAAACAGAGCCACTTGCAGCGCCACCTCGGGGAAACTTGAGGGTTGGTTTTAGTTGTACGTAGTGTTCATTCGGTGTGCCCTGAGAACGAGATATGTGCAGCTCCTATCAGGATTTGTCAGCACATCGGGCGGCTTTGCTGGTTTAGTTTTACCATTGTCGAGATGTCTTGTAACCGGGATTCCGAGTCTGATTGGGTCGTCCTGGGAGAAGGAATATCCTTCGTTGACCGTGAGAGCTTGTGATGGGCTAAGTTGGGACACCTATGCAGGGATTTGAACTTTCGAAAGCCGTGCCCGCGGTTATGGGCAGATGGGAATTTGTTAATGTCCGGTTGTAGAAAACTTGAAACTTAACTTAATTAAAATGGATCAACAGCGTGTGTAGCCGTGGTGGTCTCTTTTCGGCGGAGTCTGGGAAGAGAACACGGTCTCATGTTATGCTTGAACGTAAGTAGTCTAGGATCACTTCTTGATCATAGATTCTCGAACGTGCTTTGCCTTCTCTTCTCGCTCTCATTTGCGTATGTTAGCCACCATATATTCTAGTGCTTGCTGCAGCTCCACCTCATACCTTTTACCTACCCATAAGCTTAAATAGTCTTGATCGCGAGGGTCTGAGATTGCTGAGTCCCCGTGACTCACGGATTACTTCCAAAAACCAGATGCAGGTGCCGATGATACCGTTCCAGGAGATACGAATGAGCTCAAGTGGGAGTTCGATGAGGACTCAGGACGATACTACGTTTCTTTTCTAGACGATCAGTAGTGGAGCCTAGTTGGGGCGATCGGGGATCTTATGCATTTGGGGTTGTCTTTATTTTGGTTCCGTAGTCGGACCTTGATTGTATCTGGATGATTGTAATGTTATTATTTATGTATTGTGTGAAGTGGCGATTGGAAGCCAACTATGTACCTCTTTCTTATTCAGTACATGGGATGTGTAAATATTACCCCTCTTGCGACATTGCCTACAATGCAGTTATGCCTCTAAGTCGTGCTCCGACACGTGGGAGATATAGCCGCATCGTGGGTGTTACACGGGGTGCCCCGTCACCCGGCGTGCCTGCTTCGATGAAGTCCAATGCCTTCTCCGGCTACGTGCGCTCCCCTGGCCAGGTCTTTGGCTTGGTGGATGGGATGGGGGCAGGACTGGGGGGAACCCTTGGCCGTCGGCGGACGCCACGACAATGGTGACGCCTTTGCTGGGACATCGGTCCCCTTCTTGGAGGCCTTGTCAAGGTCATCTCCCGTCTTTCACTGTGATCTTCCTTTGGGGCGAAAGCTCTAGTTCCCCTTATGGGCGATGGCGTCGTACCCTCGTCGCGCTCCTTCTTGAAGGCGTCGCCTGGGGTTCCCAGAAGCATGGTGAGCGCTTTGCAGTGCGTGTGAGGTGTTTGGCGGCCGCAATGTGTGTGGCGTTTCACCTATTATTCGCCGGTCTTTGTCCTGTGGTAGCGCTCCTTCTGCTTGGAGATGGACTAGCGTAGATGGTGGTCATCGTTTGGCGTCATGGTGGCGTCGATGGCGAAGGAACCTGCCAAGGTTGGCACCTCAATCTGCTCTGAAGATGGACTAGTGGGAGATGGCGACGATGACACATGTGAGTGCGTCGGACCGAATTGTGCCCCGGACCCAGTATGTGGCTCGGTCGGGGCCTCCGGCTTTAGATGTTAGGCTTAGGTGAGAGGACTGGGATTTGGCCCAGCTTGCACCCCCTTCATCATATAGATAGGAGTAGCGGCACATGTTGCCAAGATGGCGGATTCAGGCATATTGTTGTACTATTTTGTAAGGTCTTCAAGAATAATCAATAAAATGGTCGCATGCATCTTCCAGATGCAGAGGCCGGGGGTCATCCTCCTTTTCTAAAAAAAAGAAACCTACCTCTCACAAAACTTATTTATGAATCTGCCTCATTATAATACTCCATGACAAACCACTTTATTACAATCATACCCATGGTGTAATCAGAGCATTTGGCTATATCAACTGTATGAGCGGAGTCGAAGGGTTTGGTGTGACTACAAGTAATTCATTGTCTGAGCGCGTGAGCGTAGTCAAGTCGTTTGGAGCAATTCGTACACTTATTATAGTCAAACGATTTGGTTATGCTATGTGTATGAGTGTAGTCAAACGATTTAGCGTATATACTGGAGGATTATATATAAAAATAAGTTTTCAAGAGGTCAATGGACAAATTAAGCTTTCTGAAGGGTCATTTAGTACAAATAATACGAAAGAAAGATGATGTGAGGAAGCATGAGGTAGATAGGTCGATGGGCAAGGACGTAGAGTTTCTGTGCCCGAGCTCAAATGAGCTTGGGTGAATAGTAAAATAAAAAAATAAACTTTTTGGAAGAAACATTGAAAATGGACGGCGGAGGACTGCGATTTGACCCGCAATGTTGTATGGGGATGAGTGTTGGCCGACTAAAAGGCGACATGTTCAACAGTTAGATGTGGCGGAGATGCGTATGTTGAGATGGATGTGTGGCCACACGAAGAAGGATCGAGTCCGGAATGATGATATACGAGATAGAGTTGGGGTAGCACCAATTGAAGAGAAGCTTGTCCAACATCATCTGAGATGATTTGGACATATTCAGCGCAGGCCTCCATAAGCTCCAGTGCATAGCGGACAGCTAAAGCATGCGGAGAATGTCAAGAGAGGGCGGGCTAGACCAAATTTGACATGTGAGGAGTCCGTTAAGAGAGACCTGAAGGATTGGAGTATCACCAAAGAGCTAGCTATGGACAGGGGTGCATGGAAGCTTGCTATCCATGTGCCAGAGCCATGAGTTGGTTGCGAGATCTTATGGATTTCACCTCTAGCCTACCCCAACTTGTTTGGGACTAAAGACTTTGTTGTTGTTGTTGGAAGAAACATTGAAAAAAGTTTTAAGTGCTTGCAAAAATTCGTCATGAAATCATATTCCTAGAAGGCGTGGAAAAAAATTTGGTACTATGAAAATGCTGCTTTCAAAAGTATTTTGGAGTACTGGATTTATTTCTTTTTTTGCCATGTCTTACCAGAATGTGATTCCAGACGAATTTTTGCAAGCATTTAGAACTTTTGTCAATGTTTCTAATGTTGTCTGATTTTACGGTTCACTGATCTCATTTGTGCTCGGGAGCAGAAAGGCACTTCCGGATGGGCAAGGTCAAGTTTTTCCTTTTGACAACGAGCCTTCTCGTCGATTTATATTAACAAAATTACCATTTTTGCTTTACAAAACCAAACTAAACCAAACTAAGAAAGTAAACCATATCACCACCAGCACCAGGCTGGAGGGTTACTACCTCATGCGACTCACATGTTTTAGGCAGAGCTAGCCAAATGGGGTATTTTTCGTGGGCTAACCCATGAGCACGCATGCCCGACACGTGACTAAATGAGTCATGCTTGGCCTATGGCACGCCGCGTGTCGTGCTGGTCCGCCAAGGACAGACTCGCGTGCCCACACAACACGACCCATTTATCTTTAAATTTTTTATCTGATTTAACTTATTACTTCAAAAGGCCAAAAATGGTGCAGAAACAACCCAAAAGGCCTAAAAGCATTGGGGCGGCCCAACACACGAGCTGTGTCGTGTCGGTCCATGTGCGAACACGACACAACATGCTTATAAATGTGTTGGGTAACGTTGCATGGAAAACAAAAAAATTATGCACATGCAAGATCTATCCATGGAGATGCATAGCTACGAGAGGGGGAGAGCATCTTCATACCCTTGAAGATCGCGAAGCAGAAGCGTTTATCAACGCGGCTGATGTAGTCGTACACCTTCACGATCCATCCCGATCAAGTACCGAACATACGACGCCTCCGCGTTCAGCACACGTTTAGCTTGATGACGTCCTCGCCTTCTTGATCCAGCAAGAGGGGCGAAGTAGTAGATGAGTTTCGGCAGCATGACGGCGTGGTGACGGTGTTGGTGAAGAACAATCTCCACAGGGCTTCGCCAAGCACAACGGAGATTATGACAGAGGATAAACTAGAGGGGCGGGGTTGCCGGCACACGGCTTGGTGTATCTTCGTGTGTTCCAGGTGCTAGCCCTGCCCCTCTATTTATATGTTGAGTCTTGGGGTCGAAACTTGGAGTAAAAGACTCCTCAAAGTCGGCTTTGCCCGCTAGGAAGAGTCCTTCTCGGACTTCCACGGCCAGACGCCATAGTCATTGGGCCTCGGCGTCTGGCCCAAGGCTAGACACCAAGGTCTCCGACGTTTAGCCTCCTGGCCTCTGCAAAACTCCTTTTGCACCGACCTAAAGCCCTGTGGGATTTACCCCTTGGCCTAATCATATCATCCTATATATCAATATTTACCTCCGGACCATTCCGGAGCTCCTCGTCATGTACGTGATCTCATCCGGGACTCCAAAAACATTCGGTCACCAACATACATAACTCATATAAAACTATATCATCAACGAACGTTAAGCGTGCGGACCCTACGGGTTCAAGAACAATGTAGACATGACCGAGACACCTCTCCGGTCAATAACCAATAGCGGAACCTGGATGGCCATATTGGCTCCTACATATTCTACAAAGATCTTTATCGGTCAAACCTTATGATAACATACATAATTCCCTTTGTCCATCGGTATGTTACTTTCCCGAGATTCGATCGTCGGTATCTTCATACCTAGTTCAATCTCATTACCGGCAAGTCTCTTTACTCGTTCTGTAATACATCACCTTGTGACTAACTCCTTAGTCATTTGCTTGCAAGCTTATGATGTGTATTACCGAGAGGGCCTAGAGATACCTCTCCGAAACTCGGAGTGACAAATCCCAATCTCGATCCATACCAACTCAACAAACACCTTCGGAGATGCCTGTAGAGCATCTTTATAATCACCCAGTTACTTTGTGACATTTGATAGCACAAAAGGTATTCCTTCGGTATCCGGGAGTTGCATGATCTCATGGTCGAAGGAACATGTATTTGACATTCAAGAAAGCAGTAGCAATAAACTGAACGGTCATATGCTAAGCTAACGGATGGGTCTTGTCCATCACATCATTCTCCTAATGATGTGATCCCGTTATCAAATGACAACACATGTCTATGGTTAGGAAACCTTAACCATCTTTGATCAACGAGCTAGTCTAGTAGAGGCTCACTAGGGACACGGTATTTGTTTATGTATCCACACATGTATTTAGGTTTCCTATCAATACAATTCTAGCATGAATAATAAACCTTTATCATGAATAAGGAAATGGCATATTTCCTTCAAAATGGGCCTCTGCATCCTGTGCCAGCCTATGCCATGCCCGGCCCGGCCTGTTGGCCACCTATGGCTACAGGTAACCACGTAAGGATCATGAACATAGATCAACAACACACAAACTATTAAACATAACACTAGAATATCAAACTCACAAGTATAGTTATGCTAGAAAGGTTCATACAGTCCAGACAAGGAAAGGGGAAACCATTAAATGGTAATAGAGAGGAATGGAAGCAACATGGTTATCATAAGAACATCGACCACTCATAATTCTAGGGACGGTAGGAGCTCACCGGTGTGTTCTGTTGTAGATCTCTCACACCACCATTTTTTATCTTCTCCAGTCCAAGCTCAACGGTTCCTGCCCGTAGCTTGTCTATAAGATTTTCCATTTGATGGGATGATGACATAAACTAAAGATGACTGTTGCAGGATCATGAGGCATTTTCTTTTCAAAACAAGCAACATTTCTAGTCATCCAAATTGTCTAGCACAAACCAGTCACTCCCATGATAGCCAACTTGTGTTGGCTAGGAGGGAACTGATCTAGCCAGTCATCAATAAGATCATGAACACCATCAGGTGGCCTATCTAGGTCAAAGGTAGGACAAATAACTCTCCATATGAACTTCCTCAGGCTGTAGTCGAATAGCAAGTGCTTCACAGTCTCAGGTTGATCACAAAAGTAGCACTGCTCAATGCCATTCCAACCCCTTTTCAACAGGTTGTGTTTGGTGAGTATATTGTTCCTAATCATTAGCCATAATTTTTTTTATTTTCTAAAGCATTTTGATTTTCCAAATCTTTCTATATCCAAACAGCCCAACAACTTTGACTTGGAGGTACAACCCTTTCACACTAAATGTTTTATTGGCTCCAATCTTCCATTTGACTCCGTCCTTATCATTTGTAAGCCAGATTTTATCCACAAGCTCCTTCATCTCTCCCCACTACAAAGAAGTTTCTCCCCAAAGAGTTCTTCTAAATTCCAGACAATCACATACCCTATCATTCACAATGTGAAGAATAACTTTCTTGGTAAAGTAAATTGAGTACAATCTTGGAAATTTATTTGCCAACCCAGATGCCCTCCCAAAATAAAGTTGTTGAACCAGTCTCTTAGCATTCTTATGGAAAAAAGTGGATTAACCTTCATCAAGCCTTGCGAAAAATGGGAACCACTAATCCCATCAATCAGGCTTGACAGGGTTTTATCCTGCTAAGCAAAGATTGCTACATCCCCTCATAATTTTCCAATTTCCATAACCACTTAACTATCATACTCTGGCCATAGCTCGAAGACCGAACACTCACAAGCCTCCACAATCTTTGATAGCAGGCCAATTGACTAAGTGATATTTCGTTTTGTCTTTGCTCTCTTGCCATACCATTCTAGCTCTACTCGTGTTCATCTTTTTAGAGAACCTTTAGGAGCTTCTAGGAAAGAGAGTATGTATAGAGGGATGTTGCTCAAGCATGCATTTATGAAGGCCGCTCTCCATTATACAGTATATTCCATATCCAGCCTGCCATCTTTTTTGCAATCTTCTCTTCAACAAAGTCCCACTGAGAATTTACTGAACCTTTTTTGTCACTAACTGGGAGCCCTAAATATTTAATGGAAAAGTGTCAACATTATAGGTGAAGGTATCTTTGTAATTTTTTTCATTGGCAATTGCATTTCCCAAGAAAGAAAATTTCACTCTTGTGAAAGTTTATCTCGAGCTCGGAGATTTGCTAAAAATTATGTAGAATGTATTTTAGCTTTCTAGCCTCAAAAAGGTCATTCTTCATCAACAAGATGGTGTCATTTGCATATTGTAGTAGGGTTAATCCACCATCAATAAGATGTGGGGCAAGTCCAGGTATCAACCCTTATTGTTGAGCTTGCTTGATCATCATAGCAAGTCCATTAACTACTGTGTCAAATAACAAAGGGGCAAGAGGGTCACCCTGTCTGACTCCTTTGTGAGTGGGGAAATATGGTCCAACTTGGTCATTGACCTTTATGCCCGCCCTACTACCCCTAGTAGTTTTCATCACCCAAATATCTCCAAAACCCTTCTTCTGCATTATTTAGCATAGAAAAAGCCACTTCACCATGTCACAAGCTTTTTCAAAATCAATTTTCAACAGCAGCCCAGACTGCTTGGTGTGGTGTAATTCATGAACAATTTCATGAAGCACCAACAGCCCCTTCCATTTAATACTTTCCTCTTATGAATGCAGGATGTGTATCACTGACAACATAACTGATGATCAAACGCAACCCATCGGCTAGAACTTTAGTTAGTATTTTATAACTGAGATTGAGCAATTATACGGGTTTAATATTTGAATTCTATCAGCATCATGTACTTTAGGGATTAAAGTAATGATTCCATGGTTTAGTCTTTCTAATCAAGGTTTCCAACATGAAAAGTATCAAATAATCTTAAGATTATCCATGATGGTATCAGAGAAAACCTAATAGAATTCTATCGGTAAACCATTAGGTCCTGCCAATTTATTATGCTTCGTATCAAACACATCTATTTGATAGGTTCAGTTAACATTTTTCCATCTCTTCCTTTCAGTTGAGAACAACAGATACCATCGAGTCTAACAGATGTAACTTGTGCATGCCCAAACAATTGCTTGTAAAACTCATTAATATGAGATACTAGTTTAACCTCCTCAGAAATTACATGCCCTCATTTATCAAGGATGACATGTTTTTTTTCTTCCACTAGATTTGAACTGGAAGTATATGGTATTCCCATCCCCTTCTTTCAAACCTTTCTCCTTTGATATCTATCTCCATTTCATCTCCTCATCTATGAACAATTTCGAGAGATGGATTCATAAGTCATTTTAAGTTGTCTCCCTTCAATAGTAAGAGAACAAATCTCACTCTTCTTATCCAATTCATCTAGTTCAATTTACAACTTTTCTCTGATGTCTATATACACCTTCCAAGTTAAAATGCCAGCCTTTTAAATTCTCTCCCAACCCTCTAGTTTTTTTCTGCCAGAGATCAATGTCATGTTTGCAGAAGGTGCCAACATACCAACTTTTCATAACCACTTCATGGAAACTTTCTCTCTCTACCCAAAAATTCTCATATCTAAATAAGTTGTTATGAGCAGGAGAGGTCCTAGTTGAAAGATGCAATGGAACATGATCAAAGAGGTCTTTGTTTAGTCCCACTATGGTTGCAAGAGGAAAAGAAGAATCCCAATTTGAGGAAACTAAAATTCTATCTAGTTTCTCAAAGGTGGGCTCCTCCAATTTATTAGGCTAGGTATACAACCTGTTGCACAAAGCTTATTCTTTCAAACCCTTAGCCTCAATAATGGAATTGAAAGTATATCTCCATCTAGATAAAAATAGGGGTTGTTCTTCTCACTACATATCATGACAATATTAAAATCGCCACCTAGCAAGAAGGATCCTTTGCTTTTATTACACAATTGTGCAAATTCAACTAGGAAATGGCCCTTCCCTGCAGGTTGTGCTAGACCATAAATTGTTGCTAGTAGCATCTCATTGTTTTTTGTCCCTGATATGCATACTAACATGATCAATGATCCCCATGCTCTCTACCAACTACATAAAAATATCTTAATCAACACCCTGTAAATTTCCTCATGATCTACCAATAGGAGCCAGGTGTTGCCGATGAAATTTTTTACGGTCTTAGATTCTCCTTTGCCATTGTATATTAAAATATTTTATCATTGTCGCAGTGAGACAAATGAATTGGACACCTTGTTCAGAAATAAAAATATTTCAAGAACTTTCGTTTTTCAGGGGATCCCAGACCCTGCAATTCCAGAAAAGACCTGGTATAATTAACCATTCTTTTTTGGGGCCTATCCTTTTTAGCCCCCTAAACCCTAAAAATAGGGTAGCACAACTTGTACATTTTCCCATATGATTTAATTAGCTTAGTCTTTTCCGATATAGCATATAAACGAGTGGCACTATCATCCCACTGTCACTATCACACTCAGCAAGTACACTTTCTTCATTATTACATTCATGTTTAATAATGCTTTTATCATGTAACGCCCCGTGACCGATGTGCCAGGTGTCGTCCAGTTATTCGCTGTTGTTGCCTTGTCATTGCTTGCGTGTCATGCATTGCATATCATATCATCATGTGCATTTCATTTGCATACATGTTCATCTCATGCATCCGAGCATTTTCCCCGTTGTCCGTTTTGCAATCCGGCGCTCCGTTCTCCTCCGGTGGTCATTTCTACCTTTCTTTCATGTGCGTGTGTTAAACATTTCCGGATTGGACCGAGACTTGCCAAGCGGCCTTGGTTTACTACCGGTAGACCGCCTGTCAAGTTTCGTACCATTTGGACTTCGTTTGATACTCCAACGGTTAACCGAGGGACCGAGAAGGCCTCGTGTGTGTTGCAGCCCAACACCCCTCCAAGTTGGCCAAAACCCACCTAAACCTCCTCCATCATCTCGGTCGTTCGATCACGATCGTGTGGCCGAAAACCGCACCTCATTTGGACTCTCCTAGTTCCCTCTATCTATAAATATGTGATCCCCTCCGAAATTCACGGTGCAAACCCTAAATTTCGTCCTCCTCCCGCCGACGGACATGTCCACCCCACCGCCGGACATGTCCGCACCGCCCCTCAGCGAATCAGGAGCCGCCACGTCACCGCCGCCAGCGCCCCACATCGCCACCGCCGCCCGGGGCCCAGATCCGGCCCGCCCCGGGGCCGAACCGGGCCTCGCCGGGCCCGTTCGCCGCCACCACTCTGCCCTAGCGCCGCCGTCGTCATGCGCCTCGCCGTCGGCCGCCGCCACTGCGCTTCCCTCGCCGCTCTTGGCCGGCACCGGCCGCCGCGCTCGCTGCGGCACTTCGCGCCCGGCCGCCGCCTCCAACCTCGCCTCCTCGCCGACCTTCACGTCTGCGCCGCCCGCGCCACCTCCGGCGGCCGGAACCCCGCCGGACTTCCGCCGCCCGACCTCGGCTTCCGCGTAGCCGCCCCACCTCCGAGCTCCATAGCCGAGCTCCGCCGCTGGCCGGACCTCCCCGCAGGAGCCGCGCCTCCCCGCGCCTCCTCCTCGTCGCGTCGCCGCTTCCCTCGTCGCCGGCGATCGCCGGAGAGCGCCACGTCTCGCCGGAGCCCGTCCCGGCCAGATCCACTCCGCCTAGATGAGATCCACCGGGAGTCCAACCAAACGGCGCCATCCCGAACCGGAGCCACCCCGTCCCGGATCTCCTCGTCCCGGGTTGACTTTTCCCGCGGGGTAAAAATTTCACTAAGTCCCCGAGATTTCCATGTTTCATATGCCCATGTTCATCATGTCGTAACTTTGAATCCGTAGCTCCGATTCATGCGTGTAGCATATCAAAATGTTCGTCTCAGAGAGAACATCATTTCATTCTATTGCATCATTTTCGTTTGAGTTCATCTTGATGCCCGAAATGCTGTTAGAAGAGTGCTACTTGAGTTAATTGTCAGATCTGCTGCTCCATTTAGATATTTGTCATTTTTGCCATGATTTATATGTGCATGATATGCCCATGAGCTCTACATATGTTTTGTTAAAGGTTTTGCCATCTTTCCAGAGGTGCAAGCCATGTATTTATGTGATGTGTGTGGTGACTAGCACAAGCTTGCCAAGTGAGGCACTTGGTAATGCTGATTTCTGGGACTTAGCATTTCCACTAAGTCCTTGATCTGTTTATCTCATATGGCCGTATGTTCATGTTGTTTCCTAGTGATCCGTGCCTCTTTTGAGGATGATCAGTAAGGATGATTTGTTAATCTTGCAGTGCTCTATCCATCCATGTTTTATTTGCAATTATGGAGCACCCTAGCTTGAGTCAATCGAGCTCTACTTTTGTCATTTCGTGAATCTGGACAGATTGTCTACTTGTTAGCGATTTTGCCGAGGATGTTGTAGTTGATCCGTGCATGCTATGCTATTGTTCTTGCCATGTATAGCTTGTATAATGTGTATTCTTGATGGGTGTATGCCTAGCTTGTCATGACTTGCTCTGGAGTGAGTGCATCGAGCTCGTAAACAGGCCTACTTGATATCTGTTTCAGCATGCTCCAGTTTTCACTAAGTCTGAGAACTGATTATGTTTTTGCCATGTTCACATGCTTGCAATTGTATTTTCTGATCCCTTTTGGCTCAAGGTTACTAAGGGACTTTTGTTAAGCTCTTTGATTAGCTCCATGCCATGCTTTACTTTGCCATGTTCAGTTCCTGTAGCATCTAGTTTTCATGCTCCGAAGAGTGCTATCTGATCTGAAATTCCAGACATGTGTTAATTTCACTAAGTCTGAAATCTGTTTACCATATGCATTTTTGCCATGCTTGTTTGAACCTGTTAATGGATGAATTGGCCGTAGCTCAGTGCTAGTATTTTGTTAAGCATCATGAATGGATCCCTGCCATGCATTTTTTGCCATGTTTGAGTGCTGTAGCATGTTCATCTCGTTGCATTTAGATGGCTACTTGCTGTAAATCGCAGAACGTGGTCATATTTGAATTGCTTGCCATTTCCAAACCGCAAGCCCGATTCCGGTGTTCTTTATATTGTTTTCAAGCGATTTCATCTCATCTTTCCAGTGGCACACTTGGATTCCCAAGTTGAGGCAAGGTTCATGCATTCCTTGTCACATCTTGCATATGCATCCCGCATCGCATCCCGCATAACATATCATCTTTGCATCATATTGTTTGAGCTTTGCACGTGGTTGATTGTGTTCCTTTTGCTTGGTTGTATTATTTGGGTAGAGCCGGGAGACGAGTTCTCTAACGAGGAGCCCGTTGAGTTTGTTTTCGAGGATCCAGTCAACTCTGACAACTTTGCAGGCAAGATGATCATACACTCGAAATCACTACTATATTTGCTTTGCTAGATGCTCGCTCTTTTGCTATGCCAATGCTACGATGCCTACCACTTGCTTTCAAGCCTCCCAAAATTGCCATGTCAAACCTCTAACCCACCATGTCCTAGCAAACCGTTGATTGGCTATGTTATCGCTTTGCTCAGCCCCTCTTATAGCGTTGTTAGTTGCAGGTGAAGATTGGACTTTGTTCCTTGTTGGAACACGGAGATGTTGTTCCTTGTTGGAACATGTTTACTTGTTGGGATATCACAATATATCTTATTTAATTAACGCATCTATATACTTGGTAAAGGGTGGAAGGCTCGGCCTTATGCCTGGTGTTTTGTTCCACTCTTGCCGCCCTAGTTTCCGTCATATCGGTGTTATGTTCCCGGATTTTGCGTTTCTTACGCGGTTGGGTGATAATGGGAACCCCTTGATAGTTCGCCTTGATTAAACAGAAATGCCCAACATTGGTTTTACCATTCGCTGCCTAGCCTTTTTCTTTTCCCTTGGGGGTCGCGCACCCAAGGGTCATCATTATTTTAACCCCCCCGGGCCAGTGCTCCTTTGAGTGTTGGTCCAACAGAGCGATGTCCGGGGCTACCAGGGGCAACTCTGGGCTGGCCTACCCGACGTCTGGCTCATCTGAGTGTGCCCTGAGAACGAGATATGTGCAGCTCCTATCGGGATCTGTCGGCACATTCGGGCGGTGTTGCTGGATTTGTTTTAACCTGTCAAAGTGTCTTGAAGAACCGGGATACCGAGTCTGATCGGAACGTCTCAGGAGGAGTTCTATTCCTTCATTGACCGTGAGAGCTTGTCATGGGCTAAGTTGGGACTCCCCTGCAGGGATTTGAACTTTCGAAAGCCGTGCCCGCGGTTATGGGCAGATGGGAATTTGTTAATGTCCGGTTGTAGATAACTTGAACCTTAACTTAATTAAAATGAATCAATCGCGTGTGTAACCGTGATGGTCTCTTTCCGGCGGAGTCCGGGAAGTGAACACGGTGTTGGTGTTATGCTTGACGTAGGTTGTTTTAGGATCACTTCTTGATCATACTTTTATCGACCGTGCTTTGCTTTCTCTTCTCGCTCTCATTTGCGTATGTTAGCCACCATATATGCTAGTCGCTTGCTGCAGCTCCACCTCATACCTTTACCTTACCCATAAGCTTAAATAGTCTTGATCGCGAGGGTGCGAGATTGCTGAGTCCCTGTGGCTCACAGATACTTCCAAAACCAGCTTGCAGGTGCCGTTGAACCGTGCAGGTGATGCAACCAAGCTCAGGAGGAGCTCGATGAAGATCTTGTCCTTTGTGTTGTCCCGTTTCCAGTTGATCAGTAGTGGAGCCCAGTTGGGGTCGATCGGGGACCTTTGTCGCATTTGAGGTTCTTCTTTTATTTTGGTTCCGTAGTCGGATCTTGATTGTATCTGGATGATGTAATGCTTTAATCATGTAATTGTGTGAAGTGGCGATTGTAAGCCATCTATGTCTCTCTCTTTCCCTTATGTATTACATGGGTTGTGTGAAGATTACCTCACTTGCGACATTTCTTTCAATGCGGTTATGCCTCTAAGTCGTGCTTCGACACGTGGGAGATATAGCCGCATCGAGGGCGTTACATATCAGTTTTAGTGACATCTATCAAATAAATCCTAGAAGTTTCAAGAGATTTATCACACATATCAGTTTCTCATGTTCATCATTATTATAATAAGAAACACCTAATTTATGAGTTATTCATAAAGAATGGTGTTATCTAAGTTAAGCATGACAGGTACAAGCATGGTGTCGGTGTCAAAACCGGCGGATCTCGGGTAGGGGGTCCCGAACTGTGCGTCTAAGGCGTATGGTAACAGGAGGCAGGGGACACGATGTTTTACCCAGGTTCGGGCCCTCTTGATGGAGGTAAAACCCTACGTGTTGCTTGATTAATATTGACAATATGGGTAGTACAAGAGTAGATCTACCACGAGATCAAAGAGGCTAAACCCTAGAAGCTAGCCTATGGTATGATTGTATGTTGTCCTACGGACTAAAATCCTCCGGTTTATATAGACACCAGAGGGGGCTAGGGTTACACAAGGTCGGTTACAAAGGAGGAGATATACATATCCGTATTGCCTAGCTTGCCTTCCACGCCAAGTAGAGTCCCATCCGGACACGAGACGAAGTCTTCAATCTTGTATCTTCATAGTCCAACAGTCCGGCCAAAGGATATAGTCCGGCTGTCCGGAGACCCCCTAATCCAGGACTCCCTCAGTAGCCCCTGAACCAGGCTTTCAATGACGATGAGTCCGGCGCGCAGTGTTGTCTTCGGCATTGCAAGGCGGGTTCCTCCTCCGAACACATCACAGAAGAATTTGAATACAAGGATAGTGTCCGACCCTGCAAAATAAGTTCCACATTCCATCGTAGAGAGAATAATATTTCCACAAATCTAATCTGCTGACTTTTTTTGGCAATATGAAATTATGCCATGGCCCGGTAATTATTCGAACCGTTTCCTTTAACTAGCCCCGCACATAACGCGAGGCAGTTTTTTGACACGTCTTGTCAAAGCAGAGATCGTGTCCCCTTATCACGGGATTCTCATCAATACGGGTGTGGGTAACCCAACCGCGCCATCGATTACGGCGCTTGGGGGATAAGCGAGTTTTACCAGGCTAGTGGGGGCACATAGTTTCGGCCGCCCATATAAAGGGATAATGATTCACCTTTTCATTCACGCCTTCTTCCTCCTTTGCTCATCCATTTTCGCACACTCGAGCTCCAGCGCCCAAGTCCGCATTTCCCACCTCAACCTTCTCCAATCATGTTCGGAGCGGGAGGCAGTGGGTGGTCTCTTCCGTCATGGAGGGACACATCAAGAAGCTGAGGAGAGCCGGATACTTGCCCGACGACATCGCGCACCGGCTCCCAGATGAGGGGCAGCTCATCCCCACCCCCAGGCCCCATGAGAGGGTGGTGTTCATTACACATTTCCTCCGTGGACTGGGATTCCCTCTTCACCCATTCGTCCGGGGGCTCATGTTCTACTACGGCCTGGATTTCCACGATCTGGCCCCGAACTTCATCCTCAACATCTCGGCGTTTATCGTCATGTGCGAGGCCTTCCTCCGCATCAAGCCCCACTTCGGCTTATGGCTGAAGACCTTCAATGTCAAGCCGAAGGTAGTGAGCTACCGCCGGGCGGAGTGCGGAGGCGCCATGGTGGGCAAGATGCCCAACATCACATGGCTCGAGGGCTCCTTTGTGGAGACCATAAAGGGGTGGCAATCGGGGTGGTTCTACATTACAGAGCCGCGTGACCCTAAATGGGTAGCGGCCCCCGAGTTCCGATCTGGCATCCCCACGCGGCCCACCTCCTGGCAAGAGAAGGGCCTGTCCCGGGGTAATTCGGGAGAGCTGACCGGACTCCAAACATGTATTCAAAACATGGTGAACAAGAAGCTCAAACTCGTCAACGTAGTCCAGGTCATGCTCATCCGCCAGATCCTCCCGTGCCAACAACGGGCTTTCAACTTGTGGGAGTTCGACTCGGCCCAGCACCGAGTTCTGAACAGGCTCTTTGATACAACACACGAGGATGCCTGGAAGGTGCTATTCAAGGGTGCTGAGGTTCCACCTCCCACTACCGAGGATCGCGGATTCAGCGCGATGCGCCAAGCCAGCATGGTAAGCTGTTTTACCTCTTACAGGATACTTGTTTTTCATAGTTTGACTCTATGCGGGATCTAAGCTCCCGTACCTTTGACAGGACTGGCAGGAGATGTCCGGACAGATCGACTGTCCGGCTCCTTTGCCCGAAGGCCCAGCAAACGCTCTTCTGATGAAGATGCTGACTCCGGCTCCTTACAACATGCCGGAGAAGACCAAGAAGGCCAAGGGAACCCGAAAGAGTTCCCGGCGACCGGGAGTATCAGACTCATCGTCCGAAAACTCCGCGACGCACTCCCCCCCGAAGACTAGGAGGAAGATGAAGATGCTCCCCCTCCAGTCGGGGGAGACAAGAAAAGGAAGGCCGCCCCAACTGGGGAGGCCGAAGGGTCCAAGAAGGGAAGGACTCTCCTTCCGGACAGTTCTACCACCGCCGCCGACGGCAAAGACGAGTGGCTGCCCAGGGCCAAGCCCCTGGGGAAATCGTAAGTATTCGGATACCAGAGTAACTTATAGCATTCCTTTGTCGCACTGCTTCCCCTAACGTCGAATATGAATATGCAGGCCGCCACGAGCCCGTATCGATGTATCGCCGGATGGCTCCCTGGGCTCGTCGGATATGGATAGCGATCCAATTCCGACCGCTACCTCCCCTGGCCCTACGGACAATGCCGAGGTATTGTCTCAAGAGGCACCTGGTCGAGGGGAGACAATCCCGGAGGCGCCTCAAGGCGACCTTCCGGACTCCGGGAGCAGAAGGAGCAAAGTCCCCGAGGGCTCCGAGTTCGGCCCTCAGCCGAACACCGCGCCGGAACCTCCAGTGGTTCCGGACTCGAGCAGGCGGCCTCCTTCCAAGAGGGGTAAGACGCCTATGCCGGTGACCTCTGTCCATGTAGAGGCACCGGACAATCTGCTGGGAGCGCTTCGCAGTGCTACCATCGACGAAGAGCACCGCACTATTATGAGTGCAGTGATCCAGAAGGTTCAGTCCGCCAAGAGCGGACTGACTGAAGCCTGTGCCAGCCTTCTAACAGGCTTTGAGGTAAGTTTTTGTAATATAGGAAAAATATGACCGCATAGATAGTAGCCCCTGATGCTCTGTTCAGTGTTCACAAAGAAAAGCCGAACAGAGGATCAAAAAATATCACAGGAGTCTAATATAAGTACGTCTATATGCTTATGCAGGCTTCGCTACTGGCCTCTGCCGCACTGACTGCGGAGGTTGCCGTACTAAAGTAGGACCTGAAGGGGTCCAAGGAAGAGCTCGGCCTTGCCAAGAGGCAGGTCGAGGAGAACAAAGGTAAGTAGTACCTAGTCTATGGATATGTATAAAGAGAATGCGATTGCAAAATGATAGGATTATCGTAAATTTGCCAGGGGCCACGAACGAGGTGGCGACCCTGAAGCAAGTGCTATCCGAGGCCGAAGACAAAGCGGCCAAGGAGCGCACCGAGCGGGAAAGGCATGAGGCGCGGGTGGGCGAGGTGCAGCAAGAGCTCCAAGCTCTCGTGACGAAGCACGAGGCATTGGAGCTTGACTCGAAGACTCGAGAGTCCAAGCTTGCCGCGGCCCTTGACAGCGCAAAGAGTTCCAAGGCCGAAGCCCAAAAGGCCCTCCAGGAGATTGATGCGATGAAGAAGATAGCGGCGGGTAAGCCATTCTATATGCAAAGCAAGCATGTTAAAGTGAATTACCTGTTACTTACCCGGATCCGGAGCTCTCCAGGAGCATTCGCAGATTTGACCCGCAGCGTGTCGAATGCCGCAAAATTTTACTAGGCCGAGGAGGGAAGCTCGACGGAGAAGTTGTTTTGGGCCCAGTATACTGGGACCGAACACCCAGTACCTACGAGCGACCAGCGAAAGCAGCTAGTCGAGCTACACAAGGTGGCCGAACAGGCCACGAAAGGCTTGATAGTTCGGATGTGGCCTAGCGACGCCCTTCCCAATAGCTACTTTGGCCTGGTGAGGCGGCTTGTGGATGCCTGCCCACGGCTGGAAGTTATCAAGCGGTCTGTCTGCATCGAGGGTGCACGCCGGGCTTTCGCCCGTGTGAAGGTGCAATGGTCCAAGCTAGACGCCGTGAAGCTGATCAAGGAAGGGCCGCCGCAGGGCAAGGAGCATCGCACCCCCAAAATTTATTATGAGGGTGTCCTGAAGGGTGCTCGTCTCGTAGCGGACGAGTGTTCGAAGGACATAATATTTGAGTAAATTTTCTCGTGTAATCATGTATTATGAAAAACTTGTTTCATTTGCGCTATGCAACGCTTGTTTGAATTTAAAATATTACCTTCTGTTTGGCTGTTTATCCAATCTGAGAGATGGCTAGTCCTCGGCTTCTACCCCCATGCCGCGAGTGCTGGGGTGTTCGGTATAAACCTAAGCACTCTTGTTCCCATTTTTGGGTCCTTCGAGGGAGGTGCTCAGCACAGCGAACAAGGCAACCGGACTAATAATGCTTTATCACTCTCACTTAGCCATAGAATTCTATAATTTTAAATTTCGGCGAAGCCCCTGGTATTCGGAAGGCCGAATTCGGGGCGCGATACACGCCTTTAAGCCAGACAGGACCGGCTCCTCGCTCTAAGCGGCATAAGTCTTTAGGGACTCAAAACCTCGCCGAACAGCGACCAGTCTCTCGCCTATCATGACAATCAGTTTTAGCTTTCTCTACCGAGGTGCTTAGCCCAGCAGAACCGGGGCACAATCGCAGTAGTTCTCCTAGCGCTACCTTAGCCGATAGAGCGGAACGTAAGGTACCAAAACATAGGAGCCGGGCAAACCCAACATTTGACCAAAGACATGATTCGGAGCTGATGCATATAATGCTATAAGTTCGGGGTGCCGCACTTGTGAAAGTGTTCGGACTTCTCACACCATATTGTGGGGTATTTAAGCCCCTGGTGTATTGGCCGTACCAAAGTGTACGGTTGCAAGGCATCATTAATGAACACACACATATATATATATATAAAAGAATGCAATAATAGTCTTAATGCTATGCATTTTTTATTCAAAAAGGTGCGTTAAAGCAGAATGATACAGATAGTGTGATAAGCAAAAATTAGGACTATGTCCCTTCCAAGGGCAAGCTGAGGAATAGTATTAAAGCAAATATTTCACTCGTTTATCGTAATCCACCTGGGAGTTCCGTGGTGTGATGTAGCTTTCTGCCTCCTTGGTTGCTGCATCATGTGTTCGACAATCATGCTGCCGGATGGGGTTTTCAGAGATTGAAGTCCTTAAAAGAGAAAGATAACAAAGCGGGAAGCCCCTAGTGCAGTTTGAGCCGCGTCTTGGGGCGTGCCGTAGTTGTGCCCCCTCCCCATGGTATTTTTAATGCGTAATTATGTACGCGTGGCACGGATTTCGCCGTTTGGCTGGGACTGGGGTGGGGGCCGCATTACTACGCGAGCACAGATTGTGCCAGGCGGTCTAGTTGCCGATTACTCCGGGCGCGCTTGAAGGTGTGCGGGTCTTGAAATGCCGAACTAGTGGATTGCCTTGAGAGGCTGCTTTGCGCTTCTGCTGCGAGGGCCGCAGTGTGCTCCTCCGTGCGGAGAGAGCGCTCTGTGTTTCCATTAACTATGATGACCCCCCGAGGTCCTGGAATCTTGAGCTTGAGGTATGCATAATGTGGTACCACATTGAATCTCGCAAATGCGGTTCGCCCGAGCAATGCATGATAGCCGCTGCGGAACGAGACTATATCGAAGATTAATTCTTCGCTTCGGAAGTTATCCGGGGATCCGAAGACCACTTCCAGTGTGATTGAGCCTGTGCAATGGGTCTCTACACCTGGAATGACGCCTTTAAAGGTCGTTTTTGTGGGTTTGATCCGTGAGGGGTCTATACCTATTTTGCGCACTGTGTCCTGGTAAAGCATGTTCAGGCTACTGCCGCCATCCATAAGGACTCGAGTTAGTTGAAATCCGTCAATGATTGGGTCTAGGATCAGTGCGGAAAATCCACCATGATGGATACTAGTGGGGTGGTCCCTGTGATCGAAGGTGATCGGACAGGAGGACCATGGGTTGAACTTCGGGGCGACTGGCTCCAACGCATATACGTCCCTGAGCGAACGCTTCCGCTCCCTCTTGGGGATGTGGGTTGCGTATATCATGTTCACCGTCCGCACTTGTGGGGGAAACCTCTTCTGTCCTCCGGTGTTCGGCTGCCAGGGCTCCTCCTCGTCATCGCTATGTGGCCCCTTATCCTTGTTTTCGGCAATTAACTTGCCGGCCTGCTTGAACACCCAACAATCCCTGTTGGTGTGATTGGCTGGCTTGTCTGGGGTGCCGTGTATTTGACACGAGCGACCGATTATACGGTCCAAACTAGACGGGCCCGGCGTACTTTGTTTGAATGGCTTTTTCTGCTGACCGGGTTTAGAGCCTTTGAATCCGGCATTGACTGCCGTATCCTCAGTATTATCGCTGTTAATGCGGCGTTTATGTTTGTTGCGACGTGACCTGCTATTGCCATCCTTGGTATCTGAAGTAGCATGGTTCTTTGATATGGTATTACTGCGAGCCAGCCAGCTGTCTTCTCCTGCACAAAAGCGGGTCATGAGTGTCGTGAGGGCTGCCATAGATTTCGGCTTTTCCTGACCCAGGTGCCGGGCTAGCCACTCGTCGTGGATGTTGTGCTTGAAGGCTGCTAGGGCCTCTGCATCCGGACAGTCGACGATTTGATTTTTCTTTGTTAGGAACCATGTCCAGAATTGCCTGGCCGATTCCTCTGGCTGCTGAATTATGTGGCTCAAGTCATCGGCATCTGGTGGTCGCACATAAGTGCCCTGAAAGTTGTCGAGGAATGCGGCTTCCAGATCTTCCCAATAGCCGATGGACTCTGCTGGCAAGCTATTGAGCCAATGCCGAGCTGGCCCCTTGAGTTTGAGTGGGAGGTAGTTAATGGCGTGTAGATCATCACAGCGTGCCATGTGGATATGCAGGAGGAAATCCTCAATCCATACCGCAGGATCTGTTGTGCCATCGTATGATTCTATATTTACGGGTTTGAAACCCTCTAGGATTTGATAATCCATTACTTCGTTTGTGAAGCATAAAGGGTGTGCGGCGCCTTTTTACTGGGCTATATCGCGACGCAGCTCCAATGAGTCCTGCCTGCTGTGCTCGGCCAGGCCGGATTTACTTTTACTGTATCCGGTGTGACGATTATCGTCTCGCGTGGTGGCGCACTCTCGTGATCCGTGGATCGATCTTGCATGTTTTGCTTTGTCCTCCAATACGTCTCGCATGTCTGGCATATTTCCCCATGCCTTTTTATTTGAATGGCGTTGGGGTGCGGGCTGAGCTTTTGGCTGGAGTGCCTCTCTGTCGCGGCCACGGGGTGGCCGATCAGCCGTATCATACGTTTCTTCCTCCAGTCGGGGTAGCAACCTGCATTTTGGGTAACTCTTGGAGGGGCGTTCGAGTTTATATTCCTCAGCCGCCAGGACTTCAGTCCATCTGTCAGCAAGCAGATCTTGATCAGCTTGAAGCTGCTACTGCTTTTTTAAGGCTATTTGCCGTGGCAATGAGCCGGCGCTTGAAGCGCTCTTGTTCGATGGGATCCTCTGGCATGATGAATTCGTCATCTTCGAGGCTTGCCTCGTCTTCGGAGGGAGGTATGTAATTATCATCCTCCTCATCTGCCGCTCTCTCAGGAGGGCTGGCCTCTCCATCCTCCTGCCCTAAATCGAGTTGGAGGGGATTATTGCAATCTTCGGCACTATCCGGAGTGCTATTATCTCCTGTGCTGGTATCACCACTTTTGCTTTGGCGGGACTTAGAGCGGCGCCGCTGACGTCGACGCTTGGGTTGCTTCTTGGAGGGGTCATCCTCCGATGTCTCGTCGCTGTTGCCTTCTTTGGGTGTGTCCACCATGTATATATCGTATGATGAGGTGGCTGTCCAGTGCCCTGTGGGCAGTGGTTCCTCTTCGTCTGTCAGGACCCCGATTCCAAGTCACGTTGATCTAGCCGGTAACACCTCATATCACATTGCGGCCTCACGCACGGTATCCCCACGGGTGTCGCCTTACCATGGCCCGGGACCGTTTGCACCTTTTGGCTCACGTATATGATAGTGTCACTAGCATCCATATGATAGAGAACCCGGGCCGACATGGCTAGTCATGAACCCAAAGCAGCGCAGACCTATGGAGACAGGCATACATGAATCACATCGAGCATGTCGGTCATCAGCGACTGAATCCGGGCTGTAGCACTGGGCTAACAGGACTCCGGGAAACCCGGGCTGTAGCAGGCTACGCAGGACTCCGGATGTCACCGTGTGACATTTCCCCGAAGGGACAGACATAGAAACGAAGTGAAACACATGCCGGCTAGTCAAGTGTCCTGAGCAGTAGTGCTGGGCTAGCAGGACTCCGGTGAACCGGGCTGTAGCGGACTACTATGGCTCGAGGAACACTAGACTACATTTCCCCATAAGAAAGGCTGCCAAGGATAAACAACTAGATTGTCGGATCCCACTCATACCAAGCATTTCAATCATACACACAATATGCCCGATATGAGTACATACAACATGGCATCACAACAAAACTCTACAAACTCAAGTACTTTATTTAAAAAGGCTCCGAGGAGCCATACATAACATATTCATACAGGTAGGGGTCACACGACCCGACACTCAAGTCATACAATCATACAAGCACATGCAGAAGCAACTAGTCTGAGTACAGACACTAGAAAGAAAGAAGGCTTCTCGAAGCCTGTCTATCTACATAGGGCCCTCCATGGCCAGGATCACCACCTGGGTGGCTAGTCACTCGTCGACATCAAGGTCTACGTAGAACCCATCGGAGGGGGCGGTGTTGTCGTCTGAAAATAGTAATTAAGCAAACATGAGTACAAAGGTACTCAGCAAGTCTTACATCAGAACCTACTATACATGCTCATTCTCAAGAAGGTGGTGGAGTTATTGCAGCAAGCCAGCTTTGACTCTTGGCTAAGCTACCATATGAGACTCCACTAGTAAAATAGTTTTCGCACACGAGTCCACTACTCACCAACACAATACTCCACCGGGGATCCTCCCTCGTCATCCTACGAGAGGGCCATCCTTGGTACTCACACTTATCTTGAGTCTTTTAGTAGTATCCATTAACTTGTCTATGAACTGTATAGGCAACTAAGTAGTCCTTTACCGCGGACGCGGCTATTCGAATAGATGATGTTAACCCTGCAGGGGTGTAGTTCTTCATACATGCTCTCACCACTTACCGCCGTTTACACGACATGTACTCGACAACCTTCAAGCGGAAGCCCAATGAGGGTATCGGCCACGGCCTACCTAAACACTCAAACCTCTAGTCCAGGTTTATTGCCTATCCAGGTTCCATCCGCAGGGAGTCCGGCCGAGGTTTCCACATACGGCCCCGAACGATGTGAACAGGGTTCCCGAGACACCAAACGGGTGACGCGATACACCGTGCTACGGTGTATCTACCGTAACATAGCCCACCCCTAGGGTCAGCGGTACGCACGGCCACCAACACATAACCTACAAACACCAGAAACTAATTGCAACTCCTGGACAGAGTACTAGGGTGATTAAGAAGCCAAGAGGGTCCATTGGTTTCGGGCCCAATGTATGGTAGTAACTGAATCTTAAATCACACATACAGATCTCAGTTCTTAGGGACGGCCTCAATGAAACAACCCACCATGTACTCCTACATGGCCTCTCATCGATACCTTTACCGAAACATGTTCAACACATCCCTCACATTACCGACATAATCATTTCACTCTAGCCCATCACCCAGATGAACCATACCTGACACAACTCTAAGCATAGCAGGCATAGCAAGGTAGGAATCACATACATGGCTCAATCAACTCCTACACATGCTAGTAGGTTTCATCTAGTTACTGTGGCAATGACAGGTCATGCAGAGGATAAGGGTTCAACTACCGTAGCACACAGCAGTTTGAATCGCGTTGTCTTAATGCAGTAAACAAGAGCAAAAGCGAGAACATGGGTTTGTATCGGAATGATCAATGGGTTGCTTGCCTGATGTAGTGGTAGTAGGGTACTGCCCTTCAGACGGATACTCGGGGTTATCCTCGGAGGCAGAACCTACCACGAAAGACACACCGAACATAATCAACACATGACAATATGCAACAATATGATGCATGCTATGACATGGCAAAATGAATGTGTCTTGGCCTAATGCAAGCTAAAACAGAAAGGAATGAACTCATTTGAATCAAAGATTCAAATGTTAGTTCATTTAACATAGCCTTATTAGTGCATTATCTTATTTTGCTTAAACAACAAGGTTATCTTGTTTTGTCATGCATGAAACCATTACAGATGGATAGATTGAATTTTTCTGATCATTTTTCATATATAAATTGTTTGATTTGGAGCTATGGTTGATTTTCTATGATTTTTAGAAGTTTTGGCTATTTTCCAGAATTTCCTATTAAAGAATAAATCCAGAAAAGGATTTACTGCGTCAGCATTGCGTCAGAGTGACGTCAGGGGTCAACGGGCCGGTCCAGGTCAAACCTGACCAGTGGGACCCGCGTGTCAGTAGTTAATTAACTAACTAATTTTTGATTAGTGCTAATTTAACTTAATTAGCTGGGCGGTCCCACGTGTCAGAGAATCAGGGGAGGTCAACCTGGGCCCACACAGGGTTAAACAGGGTCAAACTCGCTGGCGTTTAGCCGCCGCGAGGCCAGACGCTGCGGAGCAGCGCGGGTTTTGCACTCCGGTGTCCAAATGGACGGCGGAGACCATCTACATGATGCGGGGAGTGAGCCGCATCGAGTGGTGGCAGTGGGTGGAGCTGGGGTGGTCGGAAACGCCGGCGGCAATGAGCGTTGCGGCTGCCGGAGTTCGGGCGAGGTCGAACTAGTCGTTAGCAGGCACGGCGAGGGGCGTGCGGGGGTGCTACGGGCTCCTGCGAGTGCGTTGAAGACGATAGCGTGCTCGGTTGCGACCCAACGTGGCTGTGGCCATGACGGCGACGTGCGGTGGTGGCGGTGGGTGCGGACGAGCTTGGTTAGTAAGGCTAGAGGAGGAAATAGACGGCGGGGAGCAAGGGGTTTGGTAAAGGAGCTCACGGCGGTTGCAGAACGCGTCTCAGCAGGCTCGGGGGAGGTCGGACGATGTCAGGGCGTTGCCGGGGATCTCGGTTGCTCGAGGTAGAAGACGACCGCGGTGATGACGTTTGGGGGCGTCCGGGGCGGCGTGGCTCAGCGGAGAGGACGAGGGCGACGAGGCAGGGCTTTTGGACGGGTCAGTGAGGCAAGGGGAGCACGGTGGTCACGGTGGCGGCGAACGGTGGCGACGGCTTCGCCCTACTTAGGGAGAGAGAGCGAGAGAGGCGAGACAGGGGGGAGAGTGGAGCGGTCGAGGGGTCTAGGGGGTCTGCGTGGCACTCGTAGACGACGTCCTGGCGTCGGCAGAAGCAGGAGGTGCCGGCGTGTGGCTGCGGGCGCCGGCCACGCGCCTCTCGTCCTCCTGGCGAGAGGAGGAGGATGACTGGCGCGAGCTAGTGGGCTGGGCCGAGCTGGGCCAGGCCAGGGCGACAGGTAAGTCTCTGTTCTCTCTCTCTCCTCTTCTGTTTTTCATTTATTCTATTATTTCTGTAACTTCAGGGCTTTATTAAAAATGCCAGGGCATTTCCAAAAATCATAAAACTAATCATGGCTACTGCTTAGAATATATCCAACAGCAAACATTTTAGTTTATGATTATTTGAGCATTTAAAATATTTTATAGCATTTAAATGCCCAAATGCAAATACTATAAGAATTAATCCAATGACCTTAAGATGTCCTAGAAAAATGTGCACCATTTTTGTCAAAGGTTTTAACCCTAAACAAAAAGGGTGGGCTTTTTAGAAGGGCATTTCAGGTTCATTGAATTTTTTTTTAGTAAACCCTAGTTGTTCCAGGGGGGTGCTGGGGGTTCTGTCATCCCCATTTCAGTTTTCTGGGAATTTAAACATGATGCACATGTTCAACCAATCCTAATGCATGACTCAAAACAGGGATGTGACAACTCACCCCCACTCAAAAGAATCTCGTCCCGAGATTTAGGATCCTCCGGGAAGAAGGTGGGGTACTCGAGTCGCAGACGATCCTCCCTTTCCCAAGTGGCTTCCTTTTTGGAATGGTGTGACCATTGAACCTTGAGGAACTTGATATTATGGCATCGAGTGGTACGCTCGGCTTGATCAAGGATACGAACGGGATATTCCCGATATGAGAGGTTATCTTGTAGATCAAGCGTTTCATGGTCCACTCCATGGATAGGATCCGCGAAGCAACGCCTGAGTTGAGAAATGTGAAAGACATCATGATCTCTGGAAAGATGCGAAGGTAGTTCCAATTGGTAGGCAACTTCTCCTCGTTTGGCAAGAATGCGAAAAGGTCCAATGTAACGAGGAGCCAATTTGCCTTTGATACCGAAACGATGGGTTCCCTTTAACGGAGTAACCCGAAGGTAAGCCTTCTCGCCGACTTCATAAGTCATGAGCTTATGTTTACGATCATATTGGCTCTTTTGACGAGATTGGGCTGTTTTCAATTTCTCACGAATAACGCGAACCTGCTCCTTTGCTTCCTGAATCATATCCGGGCCAAAGAGTTGTCTTTCCCCGGTTTCTGACCAGTTAAGAGGCGTTCGACATTTTCGTCCATAGAGAACTTTGAAAGGAGCTTTGCCCAAGCTAGCTTGATAACTATTGTTATAAGCAAACTCCGCGAATGGAAGGCATTTCTCCCAACCCATTCCGAATGAGATGACAGAAGCTCGGAGCATATCTTCCAGAATTTGATTGACTCGCTCTACTTCACCACTTGATTGAGGATGGAAGGCGGTGCTAAAAGAGAGACGAGTTCCCATAGCATTTTGGAAACTTTCCCAAAATCGAGAGGTGAAGAGACTCCCACGGTCTGAGTTAATTTCCAATGGAACACCATGAAGAGACAATATTCAGGACATGTATAAGTCAGCTAGCTGGCTAGCGGTGATACTCTCACGAACAGGTAGGAAATGGGCTACTTTGGACAGACGGTCGATCACGACGAAGATGGCATTATTCCCTCTCTTGGTCCTGGGAAACCCAGTAATGAAATCCATACTGATTTTATCCCATTTCCACTCAGGAATAGCCAAAGGTTGAAGGGTGTCAGTAGGCCGTTGATGCTCTGCTTTAACATGATGACAAACGTCGCAATTAGCAATGTATTGAGCGATTTCTCTCTTCATCCTAGTCCACCAAAACCTCTGGCGTAGGTCTTGATACATTTTAGTACTACCGGGATGAATGGTGAGAGGGGATTCATGAGCTTCCTTAAGGATCAGCCGCCTCAGGTTTCGTGCCTTGGGAACCACTAAGCGGTTTCCAAAGTATACGACACCTTGATCATCAACGGAGAAACAATTCGCGACTCCTTTCTTAATGTTTCTCTTAATACGGGAGATTCCCGGATCTACCTTCTGTGCTTTGATGATCTGATCCGTAAGGGTAGGTTTCGCCACCAGGGTGGATAGGAATCCTCGAGGAACAATGTGAAGATTAAGCTTACGAAATTCCTCATGGAGAAGTGGTTGACTTTGTTGTAACATCAGGTTGTTACAATAAGATTTATGACTTAGCGCATCAGCCATGACATTGGCTTTGCCCGGGGTGTAAGTTATTCCTAAGTCGTAATCCGAGATCAACTCGACCCAACGTCTTTTCCTAAGATTCAAATCCGGTTGGGTGAAGATATATTTCAAACTTTGGTGATCGGTGAAGATCTCGCAATGATTACCGAGGAGGTAATGTCGCCAAGTTTTAAGTGCATGGACTACAGCTGCAAGCTCTAGATCATGTGTGGGATAATTTTCCTCATGTGGGTGTAATTGCCGTGAAGCATAGGCAATTACCTGACGATCTTGCATGAGTATGCAACCTAGTCCTTGTCGCGAGGCGTCGCAATAGATAATAAAGTCCTTGGAGAAATCTGGTGGTACCAGTACGAGAGCAGATGTCAGGCGTCTTTTCAGTTCCTGAAAGCTGAACTCGCACTGTGGGGTCTACTCGAAATTTTTATCTTTCTTGAGGAGTTCAGTTAGGGGTTTAGCATCCTTGGAGAAATTCTCGATGAAGCGGAGGCAATAGCTCGCTAAGCCAAGGAAGCTCCAAACTTGCTTGACCATCTCAGGTGGAGTCCAATCAAGGACGGCTTGAACTCGCTCGGGATTGACAGCAATACCCTTACCAGAGATTACATGGCCTAGATAGGTCACTTCTGGCAACCAAAATTCACACTTGGAGAATTTGGCATAAAGGCGATGCTCTTGAAGTTTCGTCAATACCAGCCTTAGATGTTCGGCATGTTCCTCTTCATTCTTGGAGTAGATGAGTATGTCATCGAGATATACTACGACGAATTTATCCAAATACTCCATGAAGACCGAGTTCATTAACCGAGAAAAGGTGGCTGGGGCATTGGTTAAACCGAAGGACATAACGGTGTACTCATATTGGCCATAACGAGTAACAAAGGCCGTTTTGGGAATGTCCCTGTTTCTGATTTTGATTTGATGGTAGCCCAACCTCAAACCCATCTTGGGAAAGACTGAGGATCCAGCGAGCTGATCATACAGATCGTTGATCCTGGGAAGTGGATACTTATTCTTGATGGTGACCAAGTTGACAGGTCGGTAATCTACAACCATCCGACCCGTTCCATCCTTCTTCTTGACAAAAAGGACGGGGCAAGTCCAAGGAGAGGAACTAGGACGGATGAAACCCTTTTTCAAGGACTCATCGAGCTGGTTCTTAAGCTCGGCTAGTTCTAAGGGTGCCATCTTGTAGGGTCTTCTAGAAATTGGAACGGTTCCCGGAACAAGGTCTATCACAAACTCGACATCCCTGTCGGGTGGAACACTTGGCAGTTCTTCTGGAAAGACGTCCGGAAAGTCTCGGACTATCGGAATATCCTCAAGGTCTGGAAGGGGGTTGGCATTTAGGGAGTAAAGCTGGCGCTTGGTCACTCGAGTTAAGACATTGACTGTCTTGCCCGATGGGTGAGTAAGTTGAACGGTTCTAGTGGCACAATCAATCTTAGCGTAATGAGCTGACATCCAGTGCATACCCAAGATGATGTTTATGTCCGAGGACTTGAGAGCTATTAAGGATGCAAGGAAGACAAGTCTATCGACAAGAATTTCGTTCCCATGGCTTACTCTAGAAGTTTGCCATTTGGAACCCGGAGTTTGAATTACCATGGAAGTGGGCATGTCACAGAATGTCATGTTATGCAATCGAGCATAGTTCTCGGATATGAATGAATGAGATGCTCCAGTATCGAAAAGAACAGACGCCGGATGGCAATTAACAAGGAGCGTACCAAGGACGACGTTAGGATCCCCATGAGCCTCCTCGGCTGAGACATAGTTGACATGGCCACGTGTAGTGGTGACCGGCTTGGCGTAGAACGCCTTTCCCGCTGGCTTACCGCGGCCAACGGACTTTCCGGACTGATTGGGGTTGTTGTTCTGAGGACACTCTCGGCTATAATGACCCGGCTCTCCACACTTGAAACATGTCACAACATTAGGGCGTGGAGCAGCATTAGCAGCGGGGCCACCATAGGGCTTGGACGGTGCAAACTGCTGGTTGGGACGAGGCGCCTCAGATGATGGCCTCGGAATGAACCTGGGCGGCAGTGCCGTGCTTGGAATCCACACCCGACGCTTCTGAGATCCAAAGCCGGATTGAGGGAGTCCTAGATTAGGGGGTGTTCGGGTTGCCGGACTATACCTTCAGCCGGACTCCAGGACTATGAAGATACAAGATTGAAGACTTCGTCCCATGTCCGGATGGGACTTTCCTTGGCGTGGAACGCAAGCTTGGCGATGCGGATATTCAAGATCTCCTACCATTGTAACCGACTTTTTGTAACCCTAACCCTCTCCGGTGTCTATATAAACTGGAGGGTTTTAGTCCGTAGGACAACTTCATCATACAACAACCATACCATAGGCTAGCTTTTAGGGTTTAGCCTCCTTGATCTCGTGGTAGATCTACTCTTGTACTACCCATATCATCAATATTAATCAAGCAGGACGTAGGGTTTTACCTCCATCAAGAGGGCCCGAACCTGGGTAAAACATTGTGTTCCTTGCCTCCTGTTACCATCCAGCCTAGACGCATAGTTCGGGACCCCCTACCCGAGATCCGCCGGTTTTGACACCGACATTGGTGCTTTCATTGACAGTTCCTTGTGTTGTCGCCTTTAGGCCCGATGGCTCCTTCGATCATCAACAACGATGCAGTCCAGGGTGAGACTTTTCTCCCCGGACAGATCTTCGTCTTTGGCGGCTTCGCACTGCGGGCCAAGTCGCTTGGCCACCTTGAGCAGATCGAAAGCTACGCCCCTGGCCATCAGGTCAGGTTTGGAAGCCTAAACTACACGGCTGACATCCGCGGGGACTTGATCTTCGACGGATTCGAGCCACAGCCAAGCGCGCCGCACTGTCTCGATGGGCATGATATAGCTCTGCCGCCGAACAGCGCCTTGGAGGCCGCACACGCATCGGTTCCGACCATTCATTCGGAGCCTACTGCGCCGATCGAGGATCAGCGGTTGGACGCTGCCTCAGGGGCTGCGATCTCAGAGGCGATCGAGCCGAACTCAAGCCTCGCACTCCGCATGGCCCGTGACTCCGAGGAGCCGGATTCCTTTCCGAACTCCGAGCCCCCCGCTCCCCTGCCAATCGAATCCGATTGGGCGCCGATAATGGAGTTCACCGTCGCAGACATCTTTCAGCGCTCGCCCTTCAGCGACATCCTGAATTCGCTAAAGTCTCTCTCTTTATCAGGAGAGCCCTGGCCGGACTACGGTCAGCAAGGATGGGATTCGGATGATGAAGAAATTCAAAACCCACCCACCACCCACTTCGTAGCCACTGTCGACGGCTTAACCGACATGCTCGACTTCGACTCTGAAGACATCAACGGTATGGACGACGATGCAGGAGACAACCAAGAACCAACGCCTACAGGGCATTGGACAGCCACCTCATCTCACGATGTGTACATGGTGGATACCCCTAGAGGAAGCAACAACGAGGAAAACGGGGATGGAAAGAGGGATCGATCTCTCAAAAAACAATCAAAGTGTCGGCGTAAACGCCGACCCAAGCCCCGCCTCGATAAAGACCCAGCCATAGAGCAGGATGAGCCGGTAGATGACGAGCATGCCTTAGAGCAACCGTCCCAACAAGACAACCCGGATAGAGAAACCGAACATCCCTCCCCCGGCGAAAATGGCATTCCGGACGACCCTACGCCGGACAAGTCCACGAAGCAGAAGAACCTCCACAAACGGCTCGTTGCAACCGCACGCAGCCTGAAAAAGCAGAAGCGGAAGCTAAAAACTGCGGAAGATGCACTCAGGATCAGATGGAGTAAAGTAATCAATACCGCAGACAAATACGGCGACAGTCGCTGCACTAAAAGCTATCCGAAGAGAAAGCTACTGCCTGAATTTGACGAGGAGGCCTTAGAGCCCTCGCATTCCAAAAGTGAGAAAGCCACACGGTCGGATAGACGACCCCATGGCCGGCATAACGCGGCAAGTAGCGCCGCACTTAAGCCGGCATGCGACCCACTTAAGGATTCGCATCATGGCCCAGCCAGGTCCATTTACGGGCCAAGAAAGCAAGCTCTCGTAAGCAATGCAGTAAAGCCATTATCAGAATCCGGCACACCCAAATACAGGGGTGCCGCACACCCCCTATGTTTCACCGATGAGGTCCTGGATTATGAATTTCCAGCGGGATTCAAACCCGTAAACATAGAGGCATATGATGGAACAACAGACCCTGGGGTCTGGATCGAGGATTATATCCTCCACATACATATGGCTAGAGGAGATGACCTCCACGCCATAAAATACTTACCCCTCAAGCTTAAAGGGCCAGCCCGGCATTGGCTCAAAAGCCTTCCTAAAAACACAATCGGAAGTTGGGATGAGCTCGAGGATGCTTTCCGAGCAAATTTTCAAGGGACCTATGTTCGCCCTCCGGATGCAGACGATCTTAGTCACATAACTCAACAGCCAGGAGAGTCAGCTCGGCAATTCTGGAATAGATTTCTTACTAAAAAGAATCAGATAGTCGACTGTCCGGACGCTGAAGCCTTAGCGGCTTTCAGGCATAATGTCCGAGACGAATGGCTCGCCAGACACCTCGGCCAAGAAAAGCCAAGAACAATGGCCGCACTGACAAGCCTCATGACCCGCTTTTGCATAGGAGAGGACAGCTGGTTGGCAAGATGCAGCACCAGTGACCCAAGTACATCCGAAACCAGGGATGGAAACGGAAAACCGCGATGCAATAAGGACCGTCGCCGGACTAAGGAAAAAAGTCCGAAGAGCACGGCAGTCAACGCCGGGTTCAAAAGCTCACGACAGAATCAGAAAAGGCCGCCCCTCCAAGATAACAGGGATGACCTATCCAACCTAAACAAAATCTTGGATAGGATATGTCAAATACACAGCACTCCCGGAAAGCCTGCTAACCATACCCACAGAGATTGTTGGGTTTTCAAACAATCCGGCAGACTCAACGCCGAACACAAGGGGCTCGACACACCAAGCAAAGATGAGGACAAACCCCAAAAGCAGAGTACCAGGAAACAAAAGAATTTCCCACAAAAAGTAAAAACAGTAAACTTACTACACATAACAAAATGTGCGGCTCCCATAAAGGTACGCGCCCCACGGCCTATCCCAAAGGAATCCCGCCACTGGTTGTCAAAACCAATCATCTTCGATCATCTGGATTATTCTAGAAGTGTCAGGAACCCAGGCTGGACTTCCCTGGTACTCGATCCAATAATTGGCGGACTCCAGTTTTCAAATGTCCTTATGGACGGTGGCAGCGGACTCAACCTGATATATCAGGACTCAGTCCGCCACATGGGGATCGACCCAAAAAGAATTTGCCACAGCAAAACCTCCTTTCAAGGAGTAGCGCCAGGTCCGGACATCCATTGCATGGGTTTTCTCCGGCTCGAGGTTATTTTCGGCTCTGCCGATAACTTTCGTCGTGAAAAGCTGACTTTCCACATCGTCCCATTCTCAAGTCGCTATGAAGCACTACTGGGACGCGAAGCTTTCGCCCGCTTTAACGCAATACCGCATTATGCATCTCTTACACTTAAGATGCCCGGTCCACGCGGCATCATCTCCTTAAAGGGGAAGCAGTGAGAACACCTCCCCCAAGCGGAGGATTGTGCGGCCGCTTTAATAGCCCCATAATACAATGGCTTCACCAGCCAGAACATCGGAACAGGTCATTAAAACCACGGACACGGATAGACAAGTCCGGCACAAAAGTATCGTTGATAAAGGCTTAGAGGCCATATACCCCTGCACTAGGGGCTTCACACGTATAAAATAAGAGACAATAAAGCTCAATTTTCCATATTTCACTTTACACTTTGTTTATTTCATATAAATTTTGTTCGGCACGCCCCTTTTTCAACTTAGTTGCTCTCTTTTTACAGATGAACATCGTGTTGCGCCCGTCCAGGATACGGCACAACGGAGACACAGGCGCAGACGTGCAGTAGGGACCCGTTCCAAGGATTCTTTTCAGATTAAGACCCTGCGTAAACCTTTTTTTACTGTCTCTTGTTGATACACATCCCCTGGTTCTATGACCAAGGAGTAGGCTGGCGTCTTGGCATGTGGCCACGTCAGAATTCTTGCACATACCTGGACACTAGGGGCTTATACCTCAGAGCATTACCTCGCCCGCTCTCATAAAGACCGAATACCTTAGGGAGTGTTCGGCGTCGCGAGTTTGGCCTTATATGCATCAGCTCCGAGTCATGATTTTGGTCAAATGTTGGGTTGCCCGGCTCCTGTGTTCGGCCGCCTTACGTTTCGCTCTATCGACTAAGGCGGCACCAGGAGAACTACTGCGATTGTGCCCTGGTTCGGCCAGGCGAGCACCTTAGTGGAGAAAGGCAAAAACCGACTGTCACGATATGGCATGAGACTGGTCAACCACTCGATGACTCTCCGGAATCTGTAGGATTCCTCCGCATTAACGAAGGGCCGTTTCCCGGCCAGGCACATACGCGCCCCGAATTCGGGCGAGCACAGTCGCCACCAGGGGCTACCTAAATAGTCCCATTGTCAAGCTCCTATGGCTAAGTGAAAGTGTTAAAGCATTATAGTCCGGTTGCCTAGCTCGCTGTGCTATCACCTCCTTTGTAGGACCAAGACGTTGGATTAAGTGTGAAAATGCGCCTTCTGCGAGCACCACAGCACTATGTGCGTGGGGGCTGAAGCCAACGACTGCAATCTTTCAGATTTTGTATATATATCTTAAAACGGCCGCATAGGAGGTGTTCCAAATACTTGAAGGCACAAGTATAAAAGGCTACTACAATTCATCAAAATATTACTTTATAATTACATATGCTATCAGAACATAGCATCCTTCGAGCACTGTGTCTCTTACACGAGCGCCTTCAAGGACTTCCTGAAAATAGTGCTCGGAGGGTACTCGGCTTTTGTCCGAATCTCGGGATGCAACAACGGTGGTCTCCATCTCTGCCCAGTATGTCTTGACACGGGCAAGAGCCATCCGTGCACCCTCTATGCACGCTGACCTCTTCATCGCATTGATACGTGGCACTGCGTCAAGGAATTGCTGCACCAAGCTGAAATAACTCTTCGGCTCCGATCTCCCCGGCCACAGATGACCCATGACGTACTTCATGGCGAGTCCGGACAATCTATTCAGTTCGGCCCATTGAGCCAGACGATCGTCCACTACCAGTGGACGCTCTGGATTCTGGAACTGCGACCAGAAAAGCCTTTCCACTTCGCGATCTTCTTGATCTCGAAAGTATTCGGTCGCATCAGCAGCACTCGCTGCCAAATCCAGATAGGTGTCCTCTGCACTCCACATCCGGTCCAACGGAGCAAACTTCAGATCGCAAAACTTCCTCCGCAGCATAAAGGGCTTTCCAGCCGCAATCTGTCCGGCCTGACGCAGCTCCTCCTTCACAGCTCTCATCACAGAGCGAGCGTCCTTGGCATCAGCAACGGCCTTCTCTAAGTCTGTCTGTCTCGCCCGGTCTTCTTTCTCAAGAAACTTGCAACGGTCAGCAGCACTTTTTAACTTCACGGCCATCACGGCCATCTCCTTCTTGCTTCGGCAGTGAGCAGCCTGTTCGGCTCTCAGCTCTTCAAGGGCCTTCTCGGCAGCCGCATCACTTTTCCTGGCTTGTTCCTTAGCTCAGGCAAGTTCCGCCCGAAGACTCTCCACGGCGGCCGCACCATCTACGTCAAGCACACACATTGTAAGATACTGGCATAAAGCTCCTCTTACCAGATGCCGCCCAAGGAATTGCATACCTTGAGCCTCATCAAGCCGCTCGTTGACGAGCGTGATGTCGGCATCTGCCACGTCAAGTTGCCGCTTTATTTTGGCAAAATCATCAGTTCGGCTCGATCCCGGACACTTCGCCACCTGTATACAAAGGCGACATTTTAGACCTGGGATTATGATCCTCTGCGCGTCGTCAATTTTGACAACGCACAGACTCTCAGGGGCTACTACCTACACAGGGCGCATCTTGTTTTTGCGCAACTGACAAAGAAGTACATTATCAAACGTACCTCAAAACCCGTCAGCAAACTTCTGATGGCCTCATGCAATCCGCTTTCCGCGGAAGAAATCCTTCCAATCACCGTACCCATCAATGCACGGTGCTCCTCTGAGATAGAAGCTCGCCCCAGCAGAATCATCAGCTCCTCCAACCGCGCATCGGACGGTGCCGGACTCGTCCTATAACCTCCATCAAAGGCCGGACACGGAGAACCTTGGGGGGACATATGGCTACCTTCCACCCCTGCCGGATTTGGAGAAACCCTCCGCGACGACACCTCAGGGTCGCCCGCCTCGCCAGGCGGTAGGGCAGGGGGAGGCGTTCCACTCTCCATCATCTTCGGAAGAAGATCCCCCGAAGACGAGCTCTGCTGAGAAGGGCTGAGGTCCGAGCTACAAAGTAAAATTTCGGTTAATCTTCTTAGATAAAAAGCAAGGATTTCTCTCATCCCTCTAAAGGAAAATCTTTCTCTACTTACGGCTCGCTGGAGGGCTGATCCCTTTGAGGGCGTAGTTCGGCCGAGGATCTCCCCGGCGTCGGACCCTCTGACGAGGACTTTTTCCCCCGCTTTGAGGCCATGGTCTCCGGGTCGTCAGAGGCGGCCCTCTTCTTCCCCTTAGGAGAGGAATTGTCGATTCTTCCCTTCGGAGCAGCCTCCTTCGAGGAGGCCATAGTTTCCTTGTCCTCCCCCTCACTTCCCTCCAAAGGCATGATCTTCAACATCCTGACTAGCACGGGATCCGGCCTGGTCTCAGGAAGGGGAGCCGGACACCGGATCAGCTTTTCCTTCGCTATCCACTCCTGTTTAAAAGGACAGCTCTTTTAGGGGTGAATTTATGACAATTTTACGGATAGCGAGTCCGGGCACAAGGTTACTTACTTGAGTATCCGGGCGATTGCAGCTTAAACTTGCATCCTCGGTCAAATCCGGACACATTGCTTGTGATCCGAAGAACATTTTATACATCTCCATGGGCGTTGCGCCCATAAAATGCTGGAGAGCTCGTGGTCCCTCTGGATTGAACTCCCACAGACAAAGGGAGCGACGTTTGGCGGGCAGTGTTCGGTGAATCAGCATGACCTGCGTCACCTTGACCAGGTTGAGGTCTCTTTCTAAGAGATCCCTAATGCGGCCCTACAACAAGGGTACGTCTTTGGATAACCCCCAATCTAATCCTTTGTTGACCCATGACGCTAGCCGTGGTGGGGGACCCGAGCGAAAGGCAGGAGGCGCCACCCACTTGGTGCTCCTGGGAGCGGTGATATAGAACCACTCTCGTTGCCACAAGCCGAGCTCCTCTTGAAAGGAGCCCTCGGGCCATGGACCATCAACATTCTTACTTATGACAGCGCCTCCGCACTCTGTGTGCCGTCCCTCGATCATCTTTGGCTCCACTCCAAAAGTCTTGAGCCATAATCCGAAGTGAGGAGTAACACAGAGGAACGCTTCGCACACAACGATGAATGAGGAAATGTGGAGGATGGACTCCGGAGCTAAGTCATGAAATTCCAGCCCATAATAGAACATTAGCCCCCTCACGAAGGGATACATCGGGAAGCCTAACCCCCGAAGGAAGTGAGACATGAACACTACGCTCTCACCGGGCTGGGACTGGGAATAGCCTGCCTTTGAGCAGGCAACCTATGAAAAATTTCGGCGGTCATGAACTTAGCCTCTCTCAACTTTAGCACGTCCTCCTCTGTGACGGAGGAGGGCATCCATCGTCCTTGAAGGTCGAAACCGGACATTGTCGAAGGTCCGAAGCACCTGGAATCTAGAGCCTAGGGTGTTGGAACTCGAGGCGACGGGCGAACATGTTTTGAGATTGGAGAAAAGGAGTAAGGCCTTGGTCTCTTTATAAGAGGTTGAATACCAGGAGCCCTCCCCGTAACCGTTTGGGACTCGCCTCTAATCGAGAAGACATGCTAACGGGCACGATTGGGTTACCCACGTCCATATTGATGAGAATCCCGTAAATAAAGGGGACACGATCTCTGCTTTGACAAGACATGCCAAGGAAACCGCCTCGCAAAACACGCTGAGGTGGAAAAGTGAAAACAATTCGAATAAAGGCTTGGCCGTAGTGTGATGTCATGCTGCAGAAAACGTCAGCGGATTAGATTTGTGTTAATATTATTCTCTCTGTGGCAATACATGGAAACTTATTTTGCAGAGCCAGACACTACTCTTGGTGTTTACAAACTTTTATGAAGAATTTGGAGGAGGAACCCGCCTTGCAATGCCGAAGGCAATCTACGTGCCGGACTCGTCGTCATTGAAGCCTGGTTCAGGGGCTACTGAGGGAGTCCTGGATTAGGGGGTGTTTGGGTAGCCGGACTATACCTTCAGCCGGACTCCAGGACTATGAAGATACAAGATTGAAGACTTCGTCCCGTGTCCGGATGGGACTTTCCTTGGCGTGGAAGGCAAGCTTGGCGATGCGGATATTCAAGATCTCCTACCATTGTAACCGACTTTGTGTAACCCTAACCCTCTCTGGTGTCTATATAAACCGGAGGGTTTTAGTCCGTAGCAACTTCATCATACAACAACCATACCATAGGCTAGCTTTTAGGGTTTAGCCTCCTTGATCTCGTGGTAGATCTACTCTTGTACTACCCATATCATCAATATTAATCAAGCAGTACGTAGGGTTTTACCTCCATCAAGAGGGCCCGAACCTGGGTAAAACATCGTGTTCCTTGCCTCCTGTTACCATCCAGCCTAGATGCACAGTTCGGGACCCCCTACCCGAGATCCGCTGGTTTTGACACCGACACGGATGAAGAGCCAAAATCACGGGAGTGCTTGCATGAAGCGTCATAATCAGACTGGCCTGTCTCAGCACTGATGGCTTTGTTGACCAACTTCTGAAAGGAGGTGCACTCGTGCAGACGAAGATCGCGGCGAAGCTCAGGGCTAAGTCCCTTGCGAAACCTTGCCTACTTCTTAGCGTCGGTAGATACTTCTTCAGGAGCATAACGTGCCAGATTCCCAAATTCACGACTATATGCATCCACAATCAGTCTTCCTTGGGTGAAATTGCAGAACTCTTCCCTCTTGCGATCTATGAGACCTTCCGGAATGTGATGCTCACGGAAAGCCTCACTGAATTCAGCCCAAGTAGTGATTTGGCCGACCGGGCGCATAGCTTCAAAATTTTGCCACCAAAGTCTAGCAGGGCCTTCGAGGTGATAGGCAGCATAAGTAACCTTATCAGCTTCGGCTACGTTGGCAGAACGTAGCTTGTGGGTGATGCTGCGAAGCCAGTCATCCACGTCGATGGGCTCGACAGAATGGTTAAACTTTGGTGGGTATAGCTTGATAAAGTCATTGATTGACACCAAGTCATTTCGATGATGGCGTGCAGTGTTCTGCTCAATCCGCTCCAGCAAGCGGTTAGTCCCACGCTTGTTTCTTTCCGCCTCCAGCATCACTTCGGCCAGAGAAGGCGGGTGAGGTAGATTTTCACCCCTAGCTGCACTGGCTTCCCCCTGCTCCGGGGCAGCAGGGTTGCTGCCGGTGTTGACCATCCTAGGAGAAAACAAGACAATGGTTTAGATAAGGATGGCACAAACTTAGCAAGGAAGTGCAGAATGTAATGGATAACACGGAATGCAGAGATGTTCATCCGTATGTCATGGTAATATAGAACTGCCATATATATACCAACGGTCATACACACCATACATAGTTTAGTACAAGCCCAGGCTACAGTACAACTATGATGAAAGACGTTACATCTCATCAGAGGCATTCCAAGCTCCTATACATTATTTGCCTACACCTCCGGAATTGATTACACACAAAGTCATATTCCACAAGTCACGCAGGACAGTGGAGATACAACTATTACAATACTAGTGATACTACTACTAACTCAGAAAGCTCCGTAGTAGTCCTCATAGAAGTCACCTCCATAGCCTGGAAGTTCAACGTGATCATCCGGGAACAGACGGTCCTGAGGAGCTTGTGGACCAAAGGGGCTAGGATGAGGTCTTGGACCAACAAACGGTGGCCTGCGGGGACCACGGGGTGGGGTGATGCCTCCCACATCATGCCAATCCACCATGTCTGGCAGAGTAGATCTCACAGGATACAGATCCCTCGTATCCATACATCCATCTTGCACAGCCAGTGCAAACCGAGTCAAAGTGGCCCAATGATCACCCTAGAAGCTAGCCTATGGTATGATTGTATGTTGTCCTACGGAGTAAAACCCTTCGGTTTATATAGACACCGGAGGGGGCTAGGGTTACACAAGGTCGGTTACAAAGGAGGAGATATACATATCCGTATTGCCTAGCTTGCCTTTCACGCCAAGTAGAGTCCCATCCGGACACGAGACGAAGTCTTCAATCTTGTATCTTCATAGTCCAAAAGTTTGGCTGTCCGGAGAACCCCTAATCCAGGACTCCCTCACATGGTATCAATACCTTGGATAGTGTTTTTATCTGCCACGCTCTTCATAGCTAATTTAGTTCTATTATCATCTTACTGACCAACCAGTCTGTCACTCCTACTAATTTCTCCAGCAGGGACGGAAGCACTGACCCCAACTTTGCCTACTACAATAACATGTTTAACTTGTGTTCCAAAAGAATATCAGAATCTGAATTTCTGCTAGGCCACAAAATTAACGATCCACCTTATCTAAACAAAAAGTAGAAGTAAAAAGCATATCAACCATGTTTGAGCATCTCGGAGAACAAAAATCTTTGAATCTCCCCATAATCCGAGCAGACTATCTGCACCACTCTAAACCCAATCCATATGTGCAGCGAAAATGAGGTTATCTGAACATGTCCGCCAGGGTACAACAATCCGGCTCTTGCCCCCCTCCTTGACTCCGGCGCGCTCTCTTTCTCCTCTCCTCTATTATGCCATCGTCCATGCCATACCCTCCTTGTCTTGCCCCCACCTAGAGCACTGCCGATGTCCTCTGTTCGATCCCCACCGGAAGCACTGTCTTTCGAAGTTGTCGCAATCCCAGACATGGTCGCCACCTTGGATGCCACCCCAGTACATCCTAGTCCTCCCAACTGCCGATGCCATACACCTCATTCACCACATGCTCGACGAAGCTCTCTTTTGACCTTTTTTGCACATTTTTGGGGACACATGATGGAGTCATTGTGAGTTTGTTGCCCTAAATAATGAGTTTATTACAAGAGTTCTTCAATTATTTGCCATCACCTCATAGTGTCATCATCATCATCCAATGATGACATACTACAAGGTCATGATGATGATGAGCACCCTTGAAGCAATGGAGAAGGAAAAGGAGCATGTTCCTAGGTTCAACGTCTATGTAGGATCGAAAGTATGTCTAGAGGGGGTGATTAGACTACTTGACCAAATAAAAATCTAGCCTTTTCCCAATTTTAATTCTTGGCAGATTTTGGCAACTTAGCACAAGTCAAGCAGCCAACCTACACATGCAATTCTAAGAGTATAGCAGCGGAAAGTAAAACATTGCATATGAAGGTAAAGGGAGGAGTTTGGAGGGAGCAAACTCAATGTAGACATGGAGATTTTTGGCGTGGTTCCGATAGGTGGTGCTATCGTACATCCACGTTGATGGAGACTTCAACCCACGAAGGGTAACGGTTGCGCGAGTCCACAGAGGGATCCACCCACGAAGGGTCCACGAAGAAGCAACCTTGTCTATCCCACCATGGCCGTCGCCCACGAAGGACTTGCCTCACTAGGGTAGATCTTCACGAAGTAGGCGATCTCCTTGCCCGTACAAACTCCTTGGTTCAACTCCACAATCTTGACGGAGGCTCCCAAGTGACACCTAACCAATCTAGGAGAAACCACTCTCCAAGAGGTGACAAATGGTGTGTTGGTGATGAACTCCTTGCTCTTGTGCTTCAAATGATAGTCTCCCCAACACTCGGCGCTCTCTCATAGGATTGGATTTGGTAGAAAGATGATTTGAGTGGAAAGCAACTTGTGGAAGCCTAGAGATCAAGATTTATGTGGTTGGAATGGAATATCTTGACCTCAACACAAGTGTAGGTGGTTCTCTCTCAGAAAATGTATGTTGGAAGTGTAGTCATGTTATGATGGCTCTCTCTCTAATGAAGAGTGGGTGGAGGGGTATATATAGCCTCCGCACAAAATCTAGCCGTTACACACAAATCACCAAACTCGGTGGGACCGAATCATACAACTCGGTCAGACCAATTTAGTTCATAATGTGACCGTTAAGGTTTTCGATGGGACTGACATGTCAACTCGATGAGACCGATTTCGTTAGGGTTAGGGCATAACGTAATCTCGGTGAGACCGATTACACAAACTCGGTGGGACCGATTTTGGTAATAGACAAATAGAGAGTTGGTCAGGCAAACTCGGTGGGACCGATTCGCTCATGTCGGTTGTACTGAAATGTTACGAAAGGGAAAAAGAGAGTTTGCATTGCAATCTCGGTGGGACCGATCGCTCATCTCGGTTTGACTGAAACATTACGAAGGGAAACAGAGAGATTCCAATCCCATCTCGGTGAGACCGAGATCCCTATCGGTAAGACCGAAAAAACTAGGGATTCTGGCAGTGGCTATGTCAACTGAACTCGGTGGCTCCGGATAGACAGTTTCGATGGGGCCGAGTTTGAGTTTTGGTTTGGGACATATGTGGATGTGAGAAAGTAGTTGAGGGTTTTTGGAGCATATCACTAAGAACTTTGAGCAAGAAACTCATTAAGCAACACCTCACCCCCTCTTGATAGTATTGGCTTTTCCTATGGACTCAATGTGATCTTGGATCACTTAAAATAAAAAATGTAGAGTTCTGAGCTTTGAGCTTGAGCCAATCCTTTGTCCTTAGCATTTTGAGGGGTCCACATTTCTCATCCATGCCATGCCAATCATTGAGCTTTCCTGAAATGTTTATCTTGAAGTAGCATTAGCTCAATGAGCTATATGTTGTTAGGAATTACCAAAACCACTCAGGGATAGTTGCACTTTCAATCTCCCCCTTTTTGGTAATTGATGACAACATATAGATCAAAGCTTCGACAAAAGATAATAAGATTGAAAAACATAGTTGCTTTGAGAAGTATGTGATAAGCAAGAGCTCCCCCTAAATTTGTGCATTATTTAAAATTTGCTTTTGAATGCAAATGCACAATCGATTAGGATCATGGGTTACTCTTTCATGTCACATACAACTTGGTGGAGCTCTCAAAATGATAGAAGTTAAAGAACATGCACTCATCACCAGCAAGTGAATGATCATATAGGGATATAAGAGATAATATCATCCAACAAGCATTAAGGGTAGCATATGATCAAACACATGATCAAACAAGTATCTCACACAAGGACTCAATAAAGTAGTTCAACCAAAAATAGCAAGAGAGATAAAAACAACACACTCTCTCGAAGCCTATGATCTATACATTTTTCTCCCCCTTTGGCAACAAGTTACCAAAAAGTTTGAAAATGCATAGTGCTATACATCTCTCAGGCTTGATCTTCGGGAGGTGGTGTAGAGATGACTCCAAGGACGAAAGCTTCTGTTGATGTAGATGGAGCTGGTGGAGTGGCTGCTGGAGCTGGTGGCACTGAGGTTGTAGTTGCTGGAGCTGATGTTGTAGCTCTAGAATCGGTGACTGGCACTTCAGCAGACCTTGGACCTCATGGCACTCGCTTGAAAGCATCAGTAGTTGACTTGCCCTTCTTCTCCTCCAATTCCTCCTGAAGCTTCTCAACTGCAGTTTGGATCTCAATTACCTTGACATCAAGATCATAGAATTTCTGCTCAACGATCCTCTCCAAACTCTCCTGATTTTGAGTCAGGGTGGCCAAGCCCTTCTCAATCCTCAAGGTGGATTGGATCAGATATCCAAGCTGATCTTGCTTGGTCTTAAAGAATACTTGAGATGCTTCTTCAACAGTTGGCATCTTTGCAGCTTTCTCTGCATTTTCCTTCTCTCTCTTCTCATGTGCTTGAGCTGATGATGGTTCATTTTCATTCATGACAACAGTGTTGTCTTCAAATTCAGGGTAGATGGGCAGGTTCTCCTTATCCAATAGATATTTGCCTGTGCCTATCTTGGAGTTGATGAGCTCCTGGATTTGTGGGGCATACCCACAACTTCTCTTCTGATCAGCTGTTGTCCTTCTGACTGTCTCCACAATCAGACTCATGACTTTGAACTTTTGAGACACATCAAACAAATGGAGCAAATTTATAGCATGTCCTCTGATCATCTTGTGATCACCTGACTTGGGTAGCAATGTGTGCCTTAGGATCCAGTTGATGGTAGACAGACCAGACAATAAGAAGTGGACAGATCCAAACTTAGGAGTATCCAATGCATCATCTGGGATCTCTTTGTACATGTTGGCCATAGAGTTATGGTCTTTCTTCTTTCAGCATAAACATCCAAGTCATCCTCACTTTCTTCTGGGGCATTGATCAACTGAGCCCATTCTTCAATAGTAGATTGGTACCTTGTACCTTCAGACATCCAAATGATCTTCCCATCAGGGTAGAAGTGGGCAGCGGAGTAAAATTGCATGATTAGCTCATCATTCCACTTGGTGAGCTTCTGGGCAACGAATGTATCAACTCCACATGCTTTGAAGCTGTCATATACACCTGGATAGTGATCTTCATTCTCCTTGATGTACTCCCAGTTAACACATCTCATGTCACACACTATGGGCTTCTTGTCAAGCAGAACTATCTCATAGAAGTCTTGTTGTTCCTTAGTGTGAAACCTGTAATCCACAGCAGTTCTCCTCCTGACAGCGTATGGATCAGATTGCCTCCATAATCTCAGTCCTAAATCCTTCCTGATTTTCATGTTTTCTGCAACAGGATGTGCATCATTGTGGTCAGGGATCTTGGGCTTCAGCTTTCTCAAAACAAGTGAGTCATCTTCCTCTTCTTCAGCAGCTTCAGGCACTGGGGCCTTGTTCTTTTCCTCGGCTGGTATACTCCTGGTGTTCCTCTTGGGTTTTGGAGGTTTCTGAGCAGCAACTTTGGGAGCAGGTTTGGGCTTAGATGGAGCAGCCCCTGATTTGATTGCATCTCCCATAAGGTTCTGAGCCTTAGGAGCTGGTGCAGCATCCTCTTCCTCTGCATCTAAACCTCTCATTATGGATGATCTACCAAGCACTCTGGCAGTGGTCTTCTTGACCCTTTCCTTCCTTTTATTTCCTTCTCCAACTGCCTCTTCAGTTGGCTTGGAGGTTTCAACAGTGGATGCTCTGGCCTTAGACATAGGAACTCTCTTTGCTGGTGCCTTCTTATGCATCCTTGGCTTAACTGTAGCAGCTGTGCCATACTCCTTTTTCAGCACCTTTTTCCTTGAAGTGGCCTCATCCTCAATGGCCACATAATCCTCATCCTCAAATTCTGAGGTTTTCTTATTCCTGGATATGGTTGCTGCCTTAGGTAAGTTGCTTGGAGTGCTCCTGCTTCCATCATCAGAAGAGTTGGAGGGACTAGTGCCCTCACTCATCTGGACCTGTTCTTCAAATTTGTTCTGGCTATCACTTTGATCAGACATCTTGCAGGGAAACTATCAGCAGACCCTGTGAATAGGTTGTAGATGAGGTAGACTAGATGAGCATCACAAAGTACAGAGGTTTTGCAAAACAATTGAGTCAAAAAGCTTAGTTTTAGTTCTCTACAGAAGTGATCTCAGAGTTACTGAATTGACAAACTCAGTGATACCGAAGCAACACTTGGAACCTAAACTAGTGAACTTGGTTGGGCCGAGTCACCGTTCGGTGGCACCGAGATTGCTAGGGTTTCACATAATCTTGAACTCGGTCACACCGATTTGCACATTTCGGTCAGACCGAAAAGGGCATGTGCAATGGCCAAGGCCGAATTGGTGAGACCAATTTCTACAATTCGGTCGGTCCGAGATGAGTTCTGCGGAGAGCTAACCCTAAAATTTTCGAAACAATCTAGACCTAAGGGAGTTTTAGCTCGATGAATCAATCTCAATCGTGGCAAGAAACATGGCATTGTCCTTGTGCTAGGAATCGGAGTGAAGAGGACAGCACAAGGGGTCGAACACTTACCCTAGAGCGGCGAGTGTTTGCTACGGCAGCAACGGCGGAGCAGATTGCCGTTGACGGCGGTGGAGACCAGCAGCGGGAGGTCGCTGGCGGCGAGAGGACGATCCGGAGACCCGAAGAGGCAGAGCAGGTTACGCGTGGGTGAGGGGTTTCAAAATTTTTTTCCAAAATTTGACCCGTCAGTATATATAACCTGACCCTGTCGGTGTGACCGAGTGGAACAACTCGGTGGCACCGAGATGCAGAACTGCAAAGTGGTTATTGCAACTCGGTGTGACCGAAACGTTCTAATCGGTTGCACCGAGATTGAAAACCTAGATCAACTTAGTGATCTCGGTGTGACCGAAATGGATGACTCGGTCATACCGAAATGCACAAAGAGGTTTTGGAAGTTTAAGTCTATGACGAATCGGGGACTCCGAGTGCTCCTCACACAGAGTGGTTCGAATCTGACTTGATCAAACTTTGTGATGTAGCATGAATAGAGTTTGAGACGAGGAAAGCATAGATAGCTAGAGGGAGTTCTTAGGCATTCTTGTCCATCCATTTGGCAGAAGAGAAAAGGCCAAACAATCAAAGCAACAAATGGATGTCCTTGAATGAGTAAAATATGCATCCAACATGCTCACATGATAAGATGGCAAACAAAATATGTGACAAAGCATGCACAATCACTCTAGCATCTATCAAGCAATTTGGCGATGACTAGGTCATCTATATATGAGTATATTGACTTAGGAGTCAAATGAGAACATTTGATCGTAGGTCATACTCATCGTTAAGCACAAGTGGGGTTGCCACTTTTACATAAAGCATTGTTGTGTTCACACCATTAGAGTTGCTTTAGCTCAATTGATTGGAGTAAAGCTCCCCCTAGATGTGATACCCCCCTGAGAGGGATGAACTAACCTTGGGTTTTGTCGATGATGATTTCATGTAGGTGTTGAAGATGTAGGTGCTCAATGTTGATGTATATCTTTTGGAGCAATCCTTTGGAGTGAGTTACACTTTCAATACCTACATGGGTTAGTCGCACAAGGAACAAACAAGGATATCCATAGACATAGAGTGATGTTCACATAGGATGATGTCCATGAAAGCATTAGGTTACCTTGTCCCTTGTCTTACCAACAAGAGGGTTTGTGACTCCTTGAACTAGTGCAAGATGTGTAAGTTGTTTGCACTTGTCCTCGCCAAAGTGATATGAGTGAAGTATGTTGGCGGAGTGACCCTCAAGAACTTTCTAGTTCTTCTTCTTCGGGATCCACACCATCTTGATGGGAATCCTTGGAGTTGTAGTCGTACTTGAGGAAGTAGAACTTGATGTATTCTTGGGAACCCACTTGACCAAGGCCTTAAGTGCTTCTTCAAATGCATCAATCTCCTCTTGAAGCATGTCCTTGCCTTTTAGCTTGTGGTCTTGTGGTGGAAGATCATCTTGAGCTTGTGTTCCTTGGAAAGAAGTAGGATCATACTTCTCCTATTGAGGAACAAACTTCGTCTTGGGGTATTGATCTTTTTCGCACTCAACTCCATTGGCATTGAACTTTCGTTCAAAACCTACACCTTGATTCTTCCAGTGGCTTCCTTGCTTGCGTACAATTTCCTCGAATTGCTTACTCCCGACAAGGCTCTTGTAAACACCTTTCTCTATAATTCCCTTCAATAAGTTTTTTTCTTGCTCAAGTGTAACTTGGCTAAGAGAATCATTAGTGGAATAAAGAGAACTACTAGAAGCAACAATATTGGATTTAGCATGATTGTTGTTACTACTAGAAGAAGAATCTTTCTTACTCTTGTTGCTAGTTTTAACTTGTGGCATGTAAGTAGACAAGAGTAAACGCTTGGCAATGTAAGAAGAACTTTTCTTGCGAAGATCATCATTGATTGCTTTTAAGAACTCATGCTCTTGCTCAAGGTTGAGTTTTTCAAAGCTTCGCTTCTCGTGAGTCTTTAAAAGTTCTCGATGATCTTCCAAGGTAGTTTCATGAGCTAACTTAAGAGTGTTTAGTTCTTTAGTTAGATGCTCAATCTTCTTATCATCGTCATTCGTTTTATCTTGATTATTATGATTAATAGCAAGTTCATCATAGTTTTCATAACTAGAGTTGTCAACAAGTAAATCATCATCTCCTAGCAAATCATCTTCATCACTATTGAAATCAACATACTCAGGGTGTGTTACCTTTGGACCTTTAGCCATGAAGCATCTTCCAATTCCTTCATTTGGTGAGTCAAATATGTCGTAGGAGTCGGTTGACACAAGTGCTAGACCGGCAACACCTTCATCTTGAGTATATTCGGAGTCAGAGTGATAGCTTCTTTCGGAGTGATTGTCGGAGTCGGAGCCGGATACCCATTCACCAACATGAGCTTGATGTCTTCTTTTTGTGTAGCTCTTTGATGATTTGTCCTTCCTCTCCGAATCATTGCTTCTCCGAGAGGATCTTCGTTCATGACGATCATCTCTACTCCTTCTCTCTCTTGGCGGTGATTCTTCTCTCCTACTTCTTATTTTGGGATAATCTTCTCTTCTTTTGTAAGGAGCCGTACACTCATTTGAATAGTGTCCGGGTCTTCCACAATTGTAGCAGTTACGCTCACGACTAGAAGATCTTTTGTCATTGTAGGACCTTGACTTTGAACTTCTTTCCTTGCTTCTACTCTTGTAGAACTTGTTGAAATTCCTCACCATTAGGATCAATTCTTCATTGAAGGTTTGCTTCTCATTTGATGATGTTGGGGCATCACATGAGGCTTTGTAGGCACCACTTGACTTCTTGTGGAGCTCTTCCTTATCCTTGAGTGACATCTCATGAGCAACAATTCTTCCAATGACTTCTGTTGGCTTGAGATCTTTGTAGTTGGGCATCATTTGGATCAATGTGCACACGGTATCATATTTTCCATCCAAGGCTCTTAGGATCTTCTTGATGATGAATCTATCGGTCATCTCTTCACTTCCTAAGCCGGCAATCTCATTTGTAATAAGAGCAGCCTAGAGTACATTTCAGCGACACCTTCACCATCCTTCATTTTGAACTTGTCAAGTTGACTTTGAAGCACATCCAATTTGGATTCCTTGACGGAGTTGGTACCTTCGTGCATATCTGTAACATCCCAAAATTCTAAATTTTGGAATGTTATGATAAATAGATAGATTTGATTGATTGTTTGATTGATTGACTGAAAGTGAGTGAAATTCGAAGCTTTTTGAAAGTTAAATGAGAAGGAATAAAAGGACTTTCCCAGACTTTCACATTTTCATTTTATGATCTCCTGAATTCAAATTATTTTCAACTACAAAACCCTAGAGAGAAGATGATATGACTTCTTCCATTTAATTAAATGAAAACGGTTTTTGAAAATATTTGAATTCCATTTGGAAACATTTCCAAATCAGAAACTTTATGCAACTCAATGATTTTCATGAGAGAAGATAAAATGACTTCTTCAAATTATATGAAATATGAGTTGGAAGTTTCAAAGAAATCCAATTTAACGTCCTTTTGAAAATAAATTTCAATTTGGATGTTACCATATGGATTATTCATTTGCATTCTTTATTTTTATGCATTTTGTTTTATTTGATTTGGTGATCTAGAAAACCTAAGCAACTCAAGGACCAACATGAGAGAGTTGGGGTTTTATTAAAAATTCATTTTGAACTTAATTCAAATATGAAACTCGATCTATTTTGACTATATTAAATTATTTCCGATTACTTCTCAAAATAAAATAAAGAGAGAGGATAATAGGACTTCCTCAAAAATACCTGAGAAATATTGGAAAAGTAATTTAGAGTCAAAATAATTTTATTGGATTTTTATTCGGATTTTATTCAGAGTTTATTTTATTAATTTAGGAAAAAATGCATTTTTCAAAGTATTTATTTTGGTCCGGAAAAATGTTCACTTAGTCGTAAATATTTCTAGAAGACCATAGAAATTTATTTCATAATTTTTGGACTCCGTTTGATATTTCTTTTCTCTGTTAAAAAAAAGTGAACCGATCTACACAACGTGCCCGGGCCGGACTCCTCCCACCCGAGGCCTTTATAAGCCGCCCCCGGGCGCTAGTTTTGCACCTCGCCCTGCCCTTGCCCTGTAGCAGCACCGCCGCCGCCGCCGGCGGCGGTGATAGCCGGAATAGTGAAGGTAAAAAAAATATTTTTTTTGACAGGGACCTATCCGCGATTATTTTTGTCGCTCATTAGTCCCTGATCTTAAAACCTTCGTACCTTTTTGCTCGTTTGTCCAAACGCAGTGAAACCAACGCCTAAATCTTCGTATCGAGCCCCTCTACAAATTAAACCAACTTGAACAAGATTTTGAAAACTTTTTGAATCTGTTTCAAACAGATTTGATTCGAATCTTCTTTTGATCATATCTTTTTATCCGTAACTCCGTTTGAGTTGATTCTTTTTGCAAATTAAAGCTCTTGACCTAAACTTTATGATAAGGCCAAATTCACATAGTTTTGGTACTGTTAGAAATTGTTTTATGTTGCAAGAGCTATTTGCTTGGTTTTGATGTTTTCTGAATCGACTTCTTCGATCTTTCTGGTCTTTTAAGTGATTCCTTATGTGTGGTTACTATTGCTTGATTACGATAGATTGACCGGAGTGTGACGAGCAGAGCTATCAAGATTTTTGAGTGCGAATCATCTTCATCAACATTGCAGGCAAGTTCACACTTTGATCATACCTCTTTCATACCCAGTTTTTATTGCATTAGATCAGACCTCCAACATTGCGTGATTAGGATCTAATTAAATTGTGGGATGGGAAGTAGTTGAGGTAGTACCTATTACCTGTTTATTATCAAACCCTTGGGAGTACTATTACGTTATGCTTAGATTGCCATGCTATGCTCGTAGACGTGGATTGGGTTTTGAGAGTATTCATGACAGATGTGAGATTGTTAATTAATGGTTTACTTAAGGTGGCAACTTAAACACACATCTGGGTGGATTGAGGCACCTAGGTATTCCAGGATTGCCTGTCTAGGCACCTGGGTAGACCAGGATTGCCTATTTTTTTGGACCGCCACCCAGGCTCAAAGGGATCATGAGATTATTCATACTAGAAACTTTCGTGTGCAGCCACAAGCTACTATGGGCTCTAGCATAGTTGACTAAGTCGTCCGAACTCTTACAGTGGTAGACTAGCAGATGTAGGGGATGTAGGTGGTACGGTCTACCCAATCGTAAGGTGCTAGCGCTTCTGAAAGACTATGTCTCGGTCATCCGTTTCTCAAACACCATGTAGTGCGAGAAATCCAACGGAGGCGATCGAGTCTTGTGGGGAAAAGTGTGCAACCTCTGCAGAGTGTATAAACTAATCATGATTAGTCGTGTCCCCGGTTATGGACGTCTTGAGTATCTAGTACCTGGATTATCATGTGAATCTCATCATGTTACTTTAAATGAATATTGTTGGGTTTTTAATGATGATGCTTAATTGGGATTGAGAATGTTGTCAACCATTCTCAATGTTTAACAACCACCATGATAGTTAAATAGAATTTATTCCTTTGCAGTAGGGAAAATTGGCTTTTCGCAAAAACCTTATAACCGTAGAGCTTTTCCACCAGCCATATATGCATGTAGTGATAGTCATTATTCATCATTGCTCTACAGTGTGAATTTGCCAGTACATTCAATGTACTGACCCTTTGTGGCTGCAACGTCTCATGTTGCAGGATTATCTTACGACGAGTAAGTGATACATTAGGGTTACGATTTCTACACTCAACTTTGCCGTTGGTGTTGATGGGAATCCACAACCTTGTTACTTCCGCTATTTGGATCGTGGTAATAGTATTTACGTTATTTATACATGTGATTTACCTCTATTATAAATCCTCGAGTACTGTGTGTGTCAGCATACCGATCCAGGGATGACACTTAAGCACAAAGACTTGATCCATTCGGGTCGATCGCTACAAGATGGTATCAGAGCACATGTTGACTGTAGGACGTGACCCTAGAAACTGGCAAGCCCATAGAAAGGATTTTCTCTAAAACTTTCTTTTTCAAAAGGATCTTTTACCTCTCTTCTCTTCTGAGCTTATTCAAATATTCCATTTAGTGAGACTATACCCTTTCCCCCTTTTTGACCACACGAAGATTCGACGGATGAGACCACTTCAAGAAGTACAAGATATCGGACAACTAAGACCATTTGGATGAGACCTGTTCTGGACGGGAACCCTTTTCCTCCCTGGCGAACGTAGCCAGCCAGGCACGCCAGACGGAGTTTGCGCCGACGCACTGCGCGGCGTTGAGATCGCCTGCGCTGCCAGCTCCTTGGCCGAGCTTGTTGGCGAGGTTCGCCTCTCCGACGAGCCTGCATCCAACGCAGACGTGGGCGGCTCCGAGAGCCTCCTCGCGGGCCTCCTCGATCAACTCCACGTTTCCGGCGAGCCTGCCGTAGACTTGGAGTCTGTAGGCTCCACTGACCCGATGCTGGTCGACTCCGACACCACGTCGCTCGACGCGTTCCCCACCAATGTGGTGGTCTACGATGAACCTCTCCCTCACGCGGAGAGCGATGGAAGCACCGTCACCGAGGTGCTCATCATCAACCATGGCGAGCTCCCTGGCGGAGGAGTGCACGACTCGCTCGGCGCGGCGCTACAAGACCTAACTGCGCCCGTTCCGGAAGACGCTAACGCAGAGACGTTGGAGGCGCGCCGCCTTCAGCTCATTGAAGGCGCGAAGAAGCTGGCCAGCATGAGGCGCTTGTCAGAAGCCTACCAGCGGGAGATGGATCGCGCCGTCGGCGGCTCGCCGGCCCCGACGGGGCCCAGCCGCCTTGGCGCGGTCCAGCAGCGCGGCATAGCCATTGCCAACCTGTTTGGGGCAGGCCGCCCTGTGTATGCTACACCAGCGGAGAACATCCGAGCCGCCCAGGCAGCGGCGGATGAGCTGGACAATTTCGAGGGCGAAGAACGCCGCCTCATGATGGAGCGAGTCCAGCGGCTCCTCGACGCGGCCGCCGCACAGAACGAGGCCGGCTGCCGCACGGAGGCGCCGCAACGGCCGAACGATGACCTTCACCAAGATCAAGGCGCGACGTCTCGGACGCCGACTGGCGGCGCCCGAGGAAGAAGAGACAAGGAGCCGGCCGTCAGCCACAGTCGGACTCGCATTACCATAGAGCGCGACCGAGACGGCCTCCCGAGAGCAGTGGAACGACGGGACGACTGTTCGCCTCCCCCTCCCCACAAGGAGAGGCGAGTCTCCCTGCCGCCTGTTGACCATCCGACTCTCGGCGACCGCCTTGGCCGCCGAGAGGGAGTTGGAGAGAATGACGCCCGCCACCGGATCGACCGACTACACCGATCCCTCGCGCTGGAAGAAGAAGATGAGCTGGGTCCGCCTTGTTTCGGGCCCCGCATTCGAGACGAGCCCTTTCCCAGAGGGTTCACGCTCCCAAGGGACACGCCCAAGTATACCGACTCCATGAAGCTGGAAGACTGGCTGGTCGACTACTCCATGGCTGTCAACATAGCAAATGGTAACAAGCGCATTGCCGTAAAGTACGTTCCGCTCATGCTTCAGGGCACGGCTCGGACATGGCTGAACAGCCTGAGGCCCCACAGCATCAACAGCTGGGTCGACTTCACCGAAGCGTTCGTCCGCAACTTCGCCAGCACGTACAAGCGTCCTCCCAAGCCTCGTCAGCTCTCCTTGTGCGTGCAAGGCCCCGACGAGTCGACTCGCGACTACCTCACGCGTTGGGCTGAGCTGCGGAACTCCTGCGAGGGCGTGCACGAGGTGCAGGTCATCGAGTACTTCACGGCCGGGTGCAGAGAAGGCACCCTCCTCAAGCACAAGCTCCTCTGCGATGAGCCAGAAACCCTCGACGAGCTGCTGATCATAGCGGACAAGTACGCCACGGTCGACTCCTCCATGAAGACGGAGATTCAAGTCAGCACAACTGGCAAAGTGGCCCCGCAAGCTCCAAGGACTCCGGCGGGAGACGCCAGCTGGCGACAACCATAGGGCGACCACAAGCGCAAGGCCCCGCAGCCGGCTTCCAGCAGCCGGCAGGTCGCAACCGTTGAAGCCCAGCAGCCGGACGGGCAGCCTTCGCTCAAGCGACAAAAAGGCGGCAAGACAAACTGGTTACCGGCCTTCTCCTACGAGCAGACCCTGGATGGACCTTGCAAGTTCCATAGCGGCGCGAAGCCGTCGAATCATACCACCCGGAAGTGCCACTGGCTCACCAGGATCGCCAAGGGAGACGGCCTCCTGCCTCCCCCGCCTGCCGGGCAGCCGCCTCTGCCTCCGCCCCAGCAGCCGGCCGCCAGGCCAGTCGGCGCGGTGCAAGACGAATACCTTGAAGAACACGGATCCTACATGGTGTTTACCAGTATGGCTGATGATCGATGCAGCAGGCGGTTGCAGCGACAAGAGGTGAATGCAGTAGCCTCAGAGATGACAGAATTCATGCACTGGTCCGAGAAGCCTATCAGCTGGAGCCGGGCTGACCACCCAGAGGTGATGCTGAGTCCGGGCTCCTATGCCTTGGTCTTGGACGCCACCTTTGCTACAGATAGACGAGCTGCACGTTTCTCGCGAGTTCTGATAGACGGAGGCAGCAGCATCAATATCCTGTACAAGGACACCATGGAGAAGTTGGGAATCAAGCAAAGACAGCTTCAGAACAGCCGGACAGTGTTCCACGGTATTGTTCCTGGGCTTTCCTGCTCACCGATCGGCAAGATCCTGATGGATGTCCTCTTTGGAGACAAAGACCACTTCCGCCGAGAGTCTGTTTGGTTCGAGGTGGTAGACCTCGAGAGCCCATACCATGCGCTACTCGGCCGACCCGCTTTGGCCAAGTTCATGGCGGACCCCCATTATGCCTACCTCAAGATGAAGATGCCCAGTTCCAGGGGAATTCTGACTGTAGCCGGCAACTACCGGAAGTCGTCTGCCTGTGCAGCTAAGAGCGGTCGGCTAGCCGAGTCCCTGGTGATCGCGGCCGAGAAGCGGCTCCTGGAGCGAGTTGTGGCGATGGCCGGCAAGCAGGCAGAGGTATCGCCCAACCCAAGGGAGTCGGAGGCTGAGGGTTCGTTCAAGCTGGCCAAGGAGACAAAGAAGATACCCTTGGATCCGGAGCACCCAGAGAGGTACTCTGTCGTAGGTGCGAACCTCGACAGCAAATAGGAAGGCGAGCTCGTCGATTTCCTTCGTGAGAATCGGGACATCTTCGCATGGTCCCCCAAAGACATGCCAGGTGTACCGACGGAATTCGCCGAGCACAAGTTACATGTCCGATCTGATGCAAAGGCATTCAGGCAGCCCCTGCGTCGCCTATCAGAAGAGAAGAGTTGTCGGAGAAGAGATAGCCCGACTCCTAGCAGCCGGCTTCATTATGGAAGTGTTCTTTCCAGAATGGCTAGCAAATCCGATCCTGGTACTGAAGAAGAACAAGCAGTGGCGAATGTGTATTGACTACACGAGCCTCAACAAGGCCTGCCCCAAGGACCCATTTGCTTTACCAAGAATCGATCAGGTGATAGACTCCACAGCCGGATGCGAGCTGTTGAGTTTTTTGGATGCATACTCAGGATATCACCAGATCAAGCTGAACCCGGCTGACAGACTGAAGACCGCCTTCATCACACCATTTGGAGCCTTTTGCTACCTCACCATGACGTTCAGCTTAAGGAATGTCGGTGCCACCTTTCAGCGTTGCATGCAGAAGTGCCTCCTCAAGCAGCTCGGCAGGAACGCCCACGTCTACCTAGATGACATGGTGGTGAAGACGGAAAAGCGCGGAACACTGCTGGAAGACCTCAAGGAGACCTTTGAGAACCTGCACCGATTCCAGATCAAGCTCAACCCCGAGAAGTGTGTCTTCGGAGTACCAGCCGGCCAGCTCCTAGGCTTCCTGGTCTCTGAATGCGGCATTGAATGCAACCCAGTAAAAATCAAGGCCATTGAGAGAATGGAGGTACCCAGCCGACTGCTGGATGTGCAGAAGTTCATCGGCTGCTTGGCGTCCATCAGCCGATTCATCAGTCGGCTGGGCGAGAAAGCTCTCCCTTTATACCAACTCATGAAGAAGACCACTTTTTTCGAGTGGAACCATAAGGCAGACGAAGCTTTTCTCCAGTTGAAGAAGATGCTGGCTACCCCACCCGTCCTGGCGGCCCCGACCCCCAAGGAACCTATGCTCCTGTACATCGCTGCCACCAGCCGGGTAGTCAGCACGGTCGTTGTAGTGGAACGCAAGGAGGAAGGCAAGGCGCTACCTATCCAGAGACCAGTATATTACCTGAGCGAGGTACTGTTGACCTCCAAGCAGAACTACCCCCACTACCAGAAGATGTGTTATGGCGTACACTTTGCTGCGAAGAAATTGAAGCCTTACTTTCAAAAGCATCCAATCACGGTGGTCTGCACGGCCCCACTTGCCGAGATCATTGGTAGCCGAGATGCCTCTGGCCGAGTGGCCAAGTGGGCCATAGAGCTAGCTCCTTACACCATCCACTACCAGCCCCGCAGCGCTATCAAGTCACAAGCACTGGCCGACTTCCTCGTCGACTGGGCCGAGACCCAGTACCTACCTCCAGCGCCTGATTCCACCCATTGGCAGATGCATTTCGATGGCTCCAAGATGCACACTGGCTTGGGAGTCGGCGTCGCCCTCACCTCTCCCAAAGGCGACAAGCTCAAATACGCGCTGCAAATCCACTTTGCCGCCTCCAAAAACGTCGCCGAGTACGAGGCGCTCATTCACGGGCTCCGGCTTGCCAAAGAACTTGGCATCTGCCGGATCTTGTGTTATGGCGACTCGGACTTAGTGGTCCAGCAATCATCTGGCGACTGGGACGTGAAAGATGCAAACATGGTGAGTTACCGTTTCCTCGTGCAGCAACTCAGCGGGTATTTCGAAGGGTGCGAGTTTCTCCATGTGCCAAGAAACGACAACGACCAAGCAGATGCCTTGGCACGAATCGGCTCTACCCGCCAAGCAATACCATCTGGCATCGCCCTTCAACGCCTCCTCAAGCCGTCTGTCAAGCCTTCACCAGAATCAGACTCCATTTTTGTGCCGGCTCCTCCCGAAGACGTCGGATCCGACTCCAAAGCTCCGGCAGTCGGTACCAGGATTTTGGCGGAAGACTCCAAAGCTGCCACAGTCGAACCCGGCCCGGGGACTGCGGCAGCGGACTTGAAGACTCCAGAACTCGACCCAAGGACCGCGCCAGTCGGCCTGGGGACTTCATTAACCCAGCAAGCGGCTGTTGACTCCAACCCACCGCCTCCCAGCCCAACCGCCCTCGTCCAAGTCGCAGTTCTGACAGTCGGAGAAATAGCAGCACCCTCATGGGCCCAGCCCATCCTCAAATTCCTGGTGAACAAAGAGTTGCCGACTAATGAGACCTCAGCTCGGCAAATACAACGCCGGGCGGCAGCCTACACCGTAGTCAACAGAGAGTTGGTCAGGCGCAGCGTCACTGGTGTCTACCAGCGCTGCGCAGAGCCAGAGCAAGGCCAAGCGATTCTCAAAGACATCCATCAAGGCGAGTGCGGCCACCATGCGGCTTCAAGAGCACTCATCGCCAAAGCCTTTCGGCATGGTTTCTTCTGGCCAACTGCCTTGGAAGAGGCCAAGGAGTTGGTCCAAAAATGCAAAGGGTGCCAGAAGTTCAACTTCAAGCCGCACCAGCCAGCTTCTGCACTCAAGACCATCCCCATTGCCTGGCCTTTCACAGTTTGGGGTCTAGACATGGTGGGACCATTCAAGACAGCATGAGGTGGCTTAACTCACTTACTTGTCGCAGTGGACAAGTTCACCAAGTGGATAGAAGCAAAGCCAATCAAGAAGCTGAACGGTCCGACTGCCGTAACTTTCATCTCTGATATCACAATTCGGTATGGCATACCACACAGCATCATCACCGACAACGGCACAAATTTCGCTAAAGGCGCCTTGGTCCGTTTCTGTGCAACACAGGGCATCCGACTGGACCTAGCGTCCGTCGCCCATCCACAGTCAAACGGCCAAGTGGAGCGAGCAAACGGCTTCATCCTGTCCGGCATCAAGCCTCGGCTGATCGAGCTTCTGGAGCGCTCGGTTAGTTGCTGGCTCGACGAGCTGCCAGCCGTCCTCTGGAGTCTGCGCACGACTCCAAACAAGTCAACCGGCTTCACGCCCTTCTTCCTCGTCTACGGTGCCGAAGCCGTCATCCCAACGGACATAGAGTTCGACTCCCCACGAGTCACTATGTACACCGAGGAGGAAGCAGAAGAAGCACGACAAGACGGCGTCGATCTGCTGGAACAGGGCCGGCTGTTGGCACTCAACCGGTCCAACATCTACCAGCAGAGCCTGCGCCGATACCACAACAGGAAGGTCAGGCCAAGATCTTTCCAAGAAGGCGACCTTGTGCTCCGGCTGATCCAGCAAACAGCCGGCCAGCACAAGCTGTCGGCGCCTTGGGAAGGCCCTTTCATCATCAGCAAAGTACTGGGAAACGACTCCTACTACCTAATTGACGCTCAGAAGCCCCGAGCATGCAAGAGGGACGACTCCGGCAAGGAGACAGAGCGGCCATGGAATGCAAATCTCCTTCGAAGATTTTACAGTTGATGCAATATGTACCACGCTACCTTTTGTATTAAAGTACCAAGACTTCGGGCCCCCCGAGACGAACTCGGGGACTGCCCTCTTTTGTCTGTATGATAAAAATTATGCCTACAAGTATGTTACTCTTTGTCATGCCGCTTGGCACCGGGCTCGACAAGTCGGCCCGAGGACTTGCCGCCTTGCACTATGAAATGTTTCCTACAGCCGGACAAGTAGTGTGTAACACCTAAACCGTCTTCTGTCAGAAGCCGCAGCTCGCAGAGCGACTGTACGATGGGCAGAGGTAAGGTAGAATGGGCGTTCGCATGAAAAATGGTTAAGGACTCAAAGCATAAAACATAGCTCAAGACGGCTTCTAGCCTTTTTTCGCAAACCGACTCTCGAATAGTCGGATTGCCGCCTTCTATTCAACTTGCTCAGAAACTCTTAAAAACGGTTAAGTACTTGCTTTCCCAAAATAGCCAAGCACTTGATCCAGCGATAGTCTGCAGAGCGGCTGTCCGATTGGCAAGGCAGGCAACTAAGAGAAAGTGGCAAAGGAAAAAAGCCAAAAGAGCAATGAGCAAGAAAAGATAGAACTCGGATAAACATATTTACATAACATAGGCCCTTGGCCGAATTTTCAAGCAGAGGTTCAAAATACACCCCGCGGGTGGAATTGTGCGAATTAACAAGTTCTTAAAAGACTACTGAAGCAGACAAAACAAAGATACAGCGGCAGCTTAGGAAGCAGCAGACGGATTCGGAGGGTCGGAGGAGGCGCCAGCGTCAGGCGTTGGGGCGGCCGGCTAGCTAGTCTCAGCTTGATCGCCTCCGACGGCAGTCGGGTCGGTCGCACGCGGCTCGTTGCTGGAGGCACGGTTGAGCTGAGGCTGGCCGTCTGCTCCGTCTTCTGGTGCCTCCGCCTCACCTCCGTCCTCCACCTCGCCCTCTTCCTCGACGCTGGAGCCAATCACCTCCGCCGAGTCCTCGCCGTAGTCTGGGTTCATCCCAAACCACTCCGGTGGTTCCTCCTCGTCGTCTTCAGACCGCTCGAGGACGAAGATGCTGGTGTCGGTGTACTCGGCGATCGCCGCAGCACGCTTGACGAGGGTATCTTCCGCGGCTGCCAGCTCCGGCTGGGCCTTCGACCAAAGTGTGGCCAGCCGGTCTAGATCTAGCCCCGGATACCATGCCTTGACGAACTCCAAGGCCCGGCGCGCTCCAGCTCGGGCCGAAGAGCCCTTCCAGGCCTCAAGACGACCAGCCGCGACCTCCAGCCAGTCGGCCGTCAGGCTGGGGGTGCGCGGAGCCTGCATATCCGGCCATAGGGCGGCAATCGCCTGGGCACCGACACGCTGAAGCCGGCGCAGCATTCGGTGAGCCGGCCGAAGGCGAGCCTCGATGCTCAGGATGTGCTCGTCAAGAGTTCGGGGGGCGTCGGCGGCAATCTCTGCGCCCTCCGCCCTCCGACCTTCACGGTCAGCCTCGATGGCTTGGATGGCGGCCTGCGACTGCCCAGGAAAGAAGTCCGCAAAGACAGGAAGAAACAAAGAAGCAAGTCAAAAATCGGGAGTCGGCACGACTTAAATCGGCAGCTCGAAGAAAGAAAGTAAAGAAACTCACCATCAACAATGTCTTCAATCTCGTGGAAGCCGAAGGCCAGCAGCGCCTCCTTGTCAGACCAGGAGGAGCGCTCGCTCACGAATTCGGCCAGGAGGGCGGTCTCCGTGTCCTCCGCCTCCCTCTGCGTCTTCACAAGCAGCTCCTTCTGCTCTGCCAATTGAGTGGCCAGTAGATCGCGCTCCGTGGTGAGCTTGTTGCACTCCTCCTCTTTGGCACGCAAAGCGGAATTGGCGTCGCTCAGCTGCTGTTGAAGAGCAGCGTTGGCCCCTGAGAAGAAGAAAGAAAGAAGGCGTTAAGTCATCAAAAGAAGGTCGCCAGGGAGATCCGGCCCGACTGCTCAGCAGTCGGCCCAAATCTCGGGGACTACAGCCCGCGGGTGCGCCAGCGTGCCCCCGCGAAGAAGGAAAAAGACTTACTCCGGCTCTCCAACAAATCGGCGGTCCGCTTGCCCAGCTCTTCAACATTACGGTTGAAGGCGGTGACGCGGAGGTTGTGGTAATCCTGTGACAAGCATTTCAGACAAAAAGTCAATACCGAGAGTTCATCAATTGGAGTTCCGGGCCGCTTGCTCAGCAGCCAGCCCGAAACTCGGGGACTACGCCCAGTGGGTGCGCTGGCGCGCCCCCACAGAGAGGAACAAGAAAACAAAGGCCAAAGGAAAAACATACCCGGACAGCTGCCCGTGACGCCAGGTACGCCTTGGTGCAATTCTGGAGAGCATCGCCCTCGGCACGAAGCTTCGCCTGGACGTCCAGAAGCGCCTGGTTCAGCAGCCCTGTGCCACCTCCTCGCACCCACCCAATGGGCGCGGCGTTTGTCGCTTCGGTGTCTGGGATCGCCGAGCTGGCGGTGCCGGCTTCCAGGGGGCGGGGTGCTGAAGTCGCCTTCTCCAGACGGCGGCGCGTTGGCGAGCCGACTTGGAGGAGTAGCCTCGCCACGGCCTCGTCTTCGGTTGGCGGCACGGGAGGGTCCGCTGGCTGCCTGCCTAGCGCACCTTCAGACGGCGGCGGAGGCGGCGGCGGAACGTTCACGTCCGGCGTAGAGGGGTCGCCGCCTTCCTTCTCCACGATGGGGTTCTCCTCGCCGGCTTCCCCAGTCTGCCTCGTGAACTCCGGAGGCGGCGGCGCAGAGTTCAATGGGGTGACGAACACCACCGACTGGCGGCGTGCGGCTTCCTCAGCCTGCCGCTTCGTCGCGGCGGCGGCTTCGGCCTCCGCCAGTTTTTTCTTGGCGGAGGCCTCCGCCCTGTCGGCCTCCGCCTTCTCCAAGCGAAGGGCCTCTTCTTCGTTGCACTTCTCCTGCGCATTCCGCTCCGTCGCCTCCCGGAGGTCAGCAGCGGGGTCAATCCGCCGAGTGGTGGTGGACGTCTCTGCTGACCCCATGACGGAGGCGGCGGTGACCCTCTCAAGAGTGAGGGGAGCCCTGAAGCAAGAGGAGCAAGCGAAGACTCAGACAAAGTCACAAATAAAGAATAAAGCTTTGAAGACAGAATACTCACGCGGAGACCAATGGCGGCTTCTTCACTTCCTTACGGAAGTGGGTGGCCTTCGCAGCCGCCTCGTCCCGCCGGGTCGCCGCAGCCGAGCCCTTGGGCTTCTTCGGCCGACTGCCGAACAAGGTCGGCACGGCCCTGCGCTTCTTCCCGCCGCCTAGAGCGCCCGGCGCGGCAGAAGAGCCCACGCCAGGCTGGCTGGCTCCTGGCCGATGGCGAGGGGCGACTTCTCCCTCGGCGTCGTCGTCAGGCCAGTCGGCGAAAGTGGTCGAAGGCCTGAAGTCGCCTGCTGTTCCTCCTCCTCCCTCGGCGTCGTCTTCCAGAGCCGCTGCCCCCAGATCGGGGTCGTCGACGTCGCTCTCTGCCCGGTCGGCGAGGAACTCGCGGGCCGGCCCCGAGGAGCCGGCTGGCAGGTGGAGGAGGGGATTCTGACCAAAGCTGACTGGTCAAAACAAACTCAACAAGAAAGAAGACAATCCAAAGAAAGAAAGGAGAGGTAACTCACCACGGGCGGGGGGTTGGCGCGGGAGTACGGCTCTTTGCCGAACCGCCAATCCTCCAGGAGCTTGCTGTCCGAGAGGTAGTTCACCATGAAGGCCACCTCTTCATGAGGCATGTCCTTGGTGCACATCCGACTCGGGTCATGGTGTCCGCTCATCTGGCATATCATGTGGGGGCGGCCTTGGAGTGGGAGAACTCGGCGCGCCACGAAGGCGGCCAGCAGGTCTGGACCAGTCAAACCCTCCGACTGCGTCAGCACTCGGAGTCGCGTGATGGCGCTGGCTCCCGCAGGCGTCAGCGACTTGGCCCGGTACGACCAGTTGGGCAGTCGCCCAGCCGGCGGGCCGGTTTCAAAAGCCGGCAGGTTGACCCAGTCCCCCCTCGCGGAGGCATTCTTGACGTATAAGTAGGATCTCTGCCACATCTTCACCGACTTGATCAGCGAGATGGAGGGGAAGGGATTGTCGGCCCCCGACCTTCGCACGACGATGAAAGCGCCGCACTAAGCCGGCACGCCTGCAGCCTGGGTGCCGAGCTTGGAGAAGAAGAACTCCCCCCAGAGCTTGAGGGTGGGGAGGACTCCGAGGAAGCCTTCGCACAAGGCCACGAAGGCGGACAGCAGCACCACTGCGTTGTGGGTGAGGTGGTGCGGCTGGAGGCCGTAGAACTCCATGAAGGATCGGAAGAAACTGCTCGCCGGCAGCCCCAACCTGCGCAGGCAGTGCGAGCGGAAGATAACCCGCTCGCCCTCCTGTGGCGTGGGGGAAATCTCCCCCTTCAGTGCAAGACGCACCTGCACGCGATCCTCGCCGGGGATCCGACGAGTCCGGCGGAGGAACTCGATGTGGTCTTCATGAACTTTGGAGCCGTCCCAGGTGCCGGAGCGCACTGGGGGAGGCGCGGCGGCGGAGGAAGAACTCATCGTGAGCTGATCACCGCGGTGTTCGCCGGAGCTTGGGCACGCGGCGGAGCGAAGAAGAAGAAGAGGGAGGAGAGCAAGGAGCAGTGAGAAGGAAGAGAGCGAGGAGTAGTGGGAAGGAGGGGCGCGCGTGCCCCCCTCTTCCCCCTACTTATTGCCTCGTGGGCTGCGAAGCCGAGGGGGCGGGCGTGGGAATTTACTGCACCCACGGCCCCACGTCCCCCACGTTCCACGATAAGGTTACTGCGCGCAGTAACTCCACGGGAATCCCAACCGTCCACCGGGGCCGCAGCGGATCCGCTCGGGCGCCGAGGCGCGGTAGTGGCAGGCCCCGCCTATGGGCCTATCCCGTCGCACGCGTAGGCTGGCAGGACGGCCCAGCCACGTGCCATCGCGTGACAGGCCTAGAATGGGCGGCGGCCTGGAGGCTTAGCTAGCACGCCACTTAAATCCCGCCGCGACGTTCGAAATACTGTGCGAGTCGGAATTGAGTAAGTCCGAATCGAGCGAGTCCGACTCCTTCTAGTCGGCCCGGCAGAAGTCCATCAAAGACCATGTGTTGAGCACCCGAAAAGATAAACTGCTGAGGCTTCTCGGCCGATCGGCCGCGGCGCCTCACCAGCTTCGGGGACTACTGTCGGAGTAATGGGCCGTGGGTAGGCCAACCCGAGCCCCAGAATCTTTCAAGACATCGGGGCAGGATGTGCCCCTCAAGACCCCAGGACGAAGAGCCGCCTTCTGAGGAGTCGATGGCAAGACGGCTGACTGACCACCCACGGCCGAGTCCCAGGGACGACTTCAGGGAAAGCCGACTCCTGACTAGCGACTTCCAGAGAATCCAGCTTTGGGGAGTCGGCCTGCGACTCCAACAAACCCCATGACCTCATCAAAGGGGACGGGGCAGGGGCGTGGCTACAGCGAAGCCCACCCCCGCCCCTTACCAAGGGCAGGCATGGCCACAGCACGCCGTACCCCGGAAGATCTCCGTGCGGCGTGGCACTGTTGTCATGCCGGCCCTGACATCAGCACCGCAGGGCCGAATCCTGCACCCAGGACGGCTTGTCTGTACGGCCTAGAGACAGCAGGCCCCACCAGTCAGTGAGACCTCAGGAGACGGCAGAAGAACCACCAGTCGGACCCGTCGGGAGTCGGCCCGGGGGAGTCGGCCGAGCCCTCCCCCGGGGCCCACGCGCCATTAATCAAGAAGTGATGGGGAGTGGCGACAGTGATCGCCCGCCGGGCGGCGGGGCTGTTGCCACGACCACATGATCAAGCCCGCGTCATCAGAAGCACGGCTACAGTAATCAGCAGCCGGCAAGACCCGCCCGCGACGGACGCGGCCTGTCAGCTCCGTACCAGGCCAGTCGGCGGGGCCCGCCAGTCAGGGGGCCCCAGCGGTCGGCAGAGAAGATGGGGGCTAGAGGCACTGACGGCTGGGCCCGCGTCCAGCCGGATTACCATTGTACCCCTTGGGGGGTAGGCCTATATAAACCCCCCGGGGCACCCATGCAAAGGTTGGAACCCAGTAGCTCTAGAGCATAACAAATAAAAGGGAGAGAGCTAGCCTTGCCCTCTCCTGCCACCAAGAAACAGCTCAAGGGGCAACCGTGTAAGCACTTTGCCATAGTGATCATGCGGAGACCCCGCAGAGCAGCAGTAGGGGTATTATCTCCCCGGAGAGCCCTGAAGCTGGGTAAGATTCGCCGGCGTGCATGTCTTCGCCTCATCCCGTTTCCAGGCACCGGCGACGTTCTACTCGCCCCCACCATGATAAGACACCCTTTGGCATATGTCGCACCAAACCCCCGACATGAACCGACCTACACAGCGTGCCCGGGTCGGACTCCTCCCACCCGAGGCCTTTATAAGCCGCCCCCGGGCGCTAGTTTTGCACCTCGCCCCGCCCTTGCTCTGTAGCAGCGCCGCCGCCCCTCGCCAGCGGCGGTGATCGCCGGAATAGTGAAGGTAAAAAAAATATATTTTTTATTTTTTTGACAGGGACCTATCCGCGATTATTTTTGTCGTCGATTAGTCCCTGATCTTAAAACCTTCGTACCTTTTTGCTCGTTTGTCCAAACGCAGTGAAACCAACGCCTAAATCTTCGTCTCGAGCCCCTCTACAAATTAAACCAACTTGAACAAGATTTTGAAAACTTTTTGAATCTGTTTCAAACAGATTTGATTCGAATCTTCTTTTGATCATATCTTTTTATCCGTAACTCCGTTTGAGTTGATTCTTTTTGCAAATTAAAGCTCTTGACCTAAACTTTCTGATAAGGCCAAATTCACATAGTTTTGGTACTGTTAGAAATTGTTTTATGTTGCAAGAGCTATTTGCTTGGTTTTGATGTTTTTCGAATCGACTTCTTCGATCTTTCTGGTCTTTTAAGTGATTGCTTATGTGTGGTTACTATTGCTTGATTACGATAGATTGACCGGAGTGTGATGAGCAGAGCTATCAAGATTTTTGAGTGCGAATCATCTTCATCAACATTGCAGGCAAGTTCACACTTTGATCATACCTCTTTAATACCCAGTTTTTATTGCATTAGATCAAACCTCCAACATTGCATGATTAGGATCTAATTAAATTGTGGGATGGGAAGTAGTTGAGGTAGTACCTATTACCTGTTTATTATCAAACCCTTGGGAGTACTATTACGTTATGCTTAGATTGCCATGCTATGCTCGTAGACGTGGATTGGGTTTTGAGAGTATTCATGATAGATGTGAGATTGTTAATTAATGGTTTACTTAAGGTGGCAACTTAAACACACATCTGGGTGGATTGAGGCACCTGGGTATTCCAGCATTGCATGTCTAGGCACCTGGGTAGACCAGGATTGCCTGTTTTTTTGGACCGCCACCCAGGCTCAAAGGGATCATGAGATTATTCATACTAGAAACTTCCGTGTGCAGCCACAAGCTACTATGGGCTCTAGCATAGTTGACTAAGTTGTGCGAACTCTTACAGTGGTAGACTAGCAGATGTAGGGGATGTAGGTGGTACGGTCTACCCAATCGTAAGGTGCTAGCACTTCTAAAAGACTATGTCTCGGTCATCCGTTTCTCAAACACCATGTAGTGCGAGAAATCCAACGGAGGCGATCGAGTCTTGTGGGGAAAAGTGCGCAACCTCTGCAGAGTGTATAAACTAATCATGATTAGACGTGTCCCCGGTTATGGACGTCTTGAGTATCTAGTGCCTGGATTATCATGTGAATCTCATCACGTTACTTTAAATGAATATTGTTGGGTTTTTAATGATGATGCTTAATTGGGATTGAGAATGCTGTCAATCATTCTCAATGTTTAACAACCACCATGATTGTTAAATAAAATTTATTCCTTTGTAGTAGGGAAAAATTGGCTTTTCGCAAAAACCTTATAACCGTACAGCTTTTCCACCAGCCATATATGCATGTAGTGATAGCCATTATTCATCATTGCTCTACAGTGTGAATTTGCCAATACATTCAATGTACTGACCCTTTGTGGTTGCAACGTCTCATGTTGCAGGATTATCTTACGACGAGTAAGTGATACGTTAGGGTTACGATTTCTACACTCAACTTTGCCATTGGTGTTGATGGGAATCCACAACCTTGTTACTTCCGCTATTTGGATCGTGGTAATAGTATTTACGTTATTTTATACATGTGATTTACCTTTGTTATAAATCCTCGAGTACTGTGTGTGTCAGCATACCGATCCAGGGATGACACTTAAGCACAGAGACTTGATCCATTCGGGTCGGGTCGCTACAAGATGGTATGAGAGCACATGTTGACTATAGGACGTGACCCTAGAAACTAGCAAGCCCATAGAAAGGATTTTCTCTAAAACTTTCTTTTTCAAAAGGATCTTTTACCTCTCTTGTCTTCTAAGCTTATTCGAATAGTCCCTTTGGTGAGACTATACCCTTTCCCCCTTTTTGACCACACGAAGATTCGACTGATGAGACCACTTCAAGAAGTACAAGATATCGGACAACTAAGACCATTTGGAATGAAGAGGATTTTACCATACATTATGATAATGGAAACTACAGTGGTTGAAGACTCCGAAGACTAGGAGATTTGAAGGCTCTGAAGAATTCCCAGATTTTTATGACCTAGGAAGGCTACCCTTATGGAACTTGCCAGACTATGGAAGTTGTCAATACCCGAGATCAAGGTGTATCAGAGAAAGACCGGAGCATGTAGAGTTAAGAACTCAAGGATTTGTCAAGAAAACCCTAAGGCAGGAGATATCAACTATGGAATGATAGCTCATGGAAATGACAAGAGCATAAACACAGCTATCCATGAAGTTATCTCCCGCTTATGCTATTGTCACCGTGCTGAGTTAAGCATGTATATGCATGGAAGGATTGGATGGTAGAAGGCTGATGGAGCACCTATCAGCAATATGAAGTTTTAACCTTAGACGGTGTATCACCAGGATCTGGAGTATTACATCAAGAAGTTAAGATGGAGCCACAAGAAGCAGTACTTGAAAGGAAGCATTTCGTAAAGAACTCGGGACCTAGAAGCTGAAAATAGCCAAGCTGGAGGAGCAAAACCTCGAGATACAGGAGATTAGTCAGGAACGGAAGGACCGTAGTGCCATGGTTCATGTCAAGGATGTTGAAACCTGAAAGTTTGGAACGCAACTCCAAAAATATTGAAGGAGGTCACGAGAAACTTCGCGTCAACAGAGATGATCTAGCAAAAAGGACTTGAGAAAGACAAGCATGATCGGAACAAGCCATTGGAGGCATGAACAAGACTTGAAGAGTTTGGCGGTTTTGAAGATTTATTGACTTTAGAAGACCCAACCCCTGTTATACCTACGTTAGATGCGACGTTTGTGAGCTATCATTTGTTTGTTGTTTTCCGACAGCCACAATAAAATCTGCCTTTTCAAAACTGTTGTTTGTATTGTGTGTATCCCTCTCGACCTCTCTTATCCCACCCCAAAACCCATGGACCCAATAGAGGATAAATAGAGATGAGCCCATATGTTTCTGGACCAATGACTCAATTGGAGACGGGCCGATGGATTCAGAACATGGAGGATCACATGGAGAATAACACTATAGCCAGAAAGGACGTGGCCCAGCATGATATTCAGTGCTTTGTAAGAGTTGTTGCTACTTGGTGGAGGATGTACCAAACCATCAATGGATGGCAAAGAGTAACCACTTGAGAAGAATTTAAGTTGACTCTGCAAATATCTCGCCTTGTGTCCCAGAAGTTGAGGCCTTATGGAAAGGATACGGAGAAACCTTGTGCAGACAAGCTTTGAGGAGAAATAGGACACAACCATAAAAAAACAAGGACGAATACCCTCATAATCATAGGATTACCAAAGGAGTTAGCCGAGGATCTCAGGAAACTTCGGTTGGAGATTGTTCCCAAAGGTTTTGTTGCAGCAATGGAAGTTCAGTCTACATTGTTGGGAAAGATCCGTGAAGCTCAGAAGGATGACAAAGAGATTGCTGATGTAAAAGAGAGGATGAGCAAAGGAAAGGCCAAAGGTTTTCGTAAGGATGAGCACGACACCTTATGGTTCGAGGACCATGTATATGTGCCCAACAATGCAAAGATCAGGAAGTTAATACTTCAGGAGGCTCATGACTCACCATACTCGATACACCCCGGAAACACCAAGATGTATTTGGATTTGAAGGAACGTTTCTGGTGGACGGGGATGAAAAAGGATATTGCCGAGTATGTAGCCGTATGTGATGTATGTCAAAGAGTGAAGGCAGAGCATCAGAAGCCAGCTGGATTGTTACAGCCTATGCCGATACCCGAATGGAAGAGGGATAAACTTGGCATGGATTTTTTTACCAGAATTCCCAGAACCCGAATGGGACATGATTCTATCTGGGTAGTAGTTGATTCGCTTAACCAAAGTGGCTCACTTTATCCCAGTAAAAACCACCTATACAAATGAGAAGTTGGCCAAGATATATTTGACCAGGATCGTATGTCTGCATGGAGTTCCAAGGACCATCGTATCAGACAGAGGAACACAGTTTACCTCAAAATTTTGGAATCAGCAGCACCAGACCTTGGGTACTAGGCTAGAGTTCAGTACACCCTTTCATCCACAGACAGAAGGATAAATCGAGAGAGTCAAACAGATTCTGGAGGACATGTTGGGAGCTTGTGCATTAGATTATGGATCCAGTTGGGATAATAATTTTCCTTACACGGAGTTCTCATACAACAATAGTTACCAAGCCAGTTTGAAGATGGCCCCTTTTGAAGCTTTGTATGGGAGAAGGAGCCAGACACCGTTGATGTGGGATGAAGTTGGAGACCGTCAGTTGTTTGGACCAAATGTGATCAAGGAGTCAGAAGAACATGATAAGTTGATTCAAGATAGACTGAAGGTAGCTTAGTCCAGACAGAAGAGTTATGCAGACTCAAAAACGCAAGGAGGTAGTTTATGAAATTGGAGACAGAGCATGTCTTTGTGTGTCCCCTCTACGAGGAGTTAATAGATTTGGAGTTAAGGGAAAGTTAGCCCCGAGATTTGTAGGACCATACCGAGTTTTGGAGAGTATGGGAGAAGTGGCCAACAAGTTGGAGTCACCCGAAGGACTGTCAAGAGTTCATGATGTGTTTCACGTTTCCCAGTTGAAGAAGTGCTATGCAGGAGATTTTAGTAATTAGAGGACCAATAAAGTTAGCATCCTTAGTACTGATTGGATCTTATGAGTTGTTACTCTGTGAAGGAAGATTTTGACCGTTTTCGAGGATATGAGAAATATGGTCTATGGATGAGTTTGTGTCATTTTAAGGGTGGTAGTACCCTGTGAGGACACTTGACCCATGGAAAGGAGAATGATATACCACGAAGTGGATTTTTGACAAAATAAGAATGAGTCTTGTTTCGGTATGTGGGATATTCCACGAGAAGGAAGAGATGAATTACTATTGGATATAAAGGAGGTATGATGTTGGAAATATGGATCAATGGAAATTCCATGATGAGTCTGAGTAATCACGTCTTAGTTTGGTACCAACAGAAGGAAGGAAGATAGTACAACTGGATGGATTTTAGTATACTAGGAAGCTGGAAGTTGGATGTTGGATTAGAGATCCATTGCCCTGATGATGAGTTCAAGGTTTGCAAGTGATGAGATGGGCCATAACCCACAGGCCCCAGAACCTGCCAAGAAGCAAGCACACTCTTGCTGAAGGAAAAACCCTGGAAGGAGTTATGTTTTATCCATAGACAATCTTATAGGAATTACGCAAAACCTGAGAGTTGTGAAGGAACGATAGATGGTTGTTTGGCTTGTTGAATCTATGGATTTATCCGAACTTGGTTCGTCGACAAGAGAAATTCTGAAATGCTTGTGAGGATGACCGAGTGTTAGAATGCGAGATTCGCTAAACCGTATACAAGGTAATGATTTGGGTGCGGGATGGATTGATCACCATACCGACTTACTCTTATTATTCACCTTACTATGTGGGATGGTAAATCTGAGTGACTTACCTATAGTAAAGAGACGACGATCAAAACCTTGTTTAAACTTAGAATGGTATAAGTATTTTTCCCTTGTACACGGTAGTTGTTGCCAACCGTAGGTTATACGGTGAGATTCAACCCAGACCCATTTCCTGCAGGAGAAATCATAAATTGTTGACCACCATGAGATATCGATAGTTGTTTAGTTTTGGCGCCAGACCCGTCAGCTAAGAAGACCCAATCTCGGAATAACCTTACCAAGAGGAAATGACAGAAGAATTGAGGAAAAGGTTATGCCACTACCGGAAGAGCCCAGAGAAGGAATTTGCCGAGAATCTGAGAAGACCGGCCCCGTCAAGAATAAGGATGGAGTATATGAGTATTGATGGGACCATAACAATGTTTCTAAAGGTGGTAGCACCCCAAACCCCCTGTGATGATCGATGGATTTTGAGAAGACCCCAAACCCAACCTATTTCTTTCTAGCCTCTCCGAATCTCGAGGATGAGATTCATTTTAAGGGTGGTAGGTTTGTAACAACCCAAAATTCTAAATTTTGGAATGTTATGATAAATAGATTGATTTGATTGATTGACTGAAAGTGAGTGAAATTCGAAGCTTTTTGAAAGTTAAATGAGAAGGAATAAAAGGACTTTCCCAAACTTTCACATTTGCATTTTATGATCTCCTGAATTCAAATTATTTTCAACTATAAAACCCTAGAGAGAAGATGATATGACTTCTTCCATTTAATTAAATGAAAACGGTTTTTGAAAATATTTGAATTCCATTTGGAAACATTTCCAAATCAGAAACTTTATGCAACTCAATGATTTTCATGAGAGAAGATAAAATGACTTCTTCAAATTATATGAAATATGAGTTGGAAGTTTCAAAGAAATCCAATTTAACGTCATTTTGAAAATAAATTTCAATTTGGATGTTACCATATGGATTATTCATTTGCATTCTTTATTTTTATGCATTTTGTTTTATTTGATTTGGTGATCCAGAAAACCTAAGCAACTCAAGGACCAACATGAGAGAGTTGGGGTTTTATTTAAAATTCATTTTGAACTTAATTCAAATATGAAACTGGATCTATTTTGACCGTATTAAATTCTTTCCGATTATTTCTCAAAATAAAATAAAGAGAGAGGATAATAGGACTTCCTCAAAAATACCTGAGAAATATTGGAAAAGTAATTTAGAGTCAAAATAATTTTATTGGATTTTTATTCGGATTTTATTCAGAGTTTATTTTATTAATTTAGGAAAAAAAATGTATTTTTCAAAGTATTTATTTTGGTCCGGAAAAATGTTCACTTAGTCGTAAATATTTCTAGAAGACCATAGAAATTTATTTCATAATTTTTGGACTCCGTTTGATATTTCTTTTCTCTGTTAAAAAAAAGTGAACCAACCTACACAGCGTGCCCGGGCCGGACTCCTCCCACCCGAGGCCTTTATAAGCCGCCCCCGGGCGCTAGTTTTGCACCTCGCCCCGCCCTTGCCCTATAGTAGCGCCGCCGCCTCTCGCCAGCGCCGCCGCCGCCGCCGCCAGCGGTGATCGCCGGAATAGTGAAGGTAAAAAAATTATTTTATTATTTTTTTTGACAGGGACCTATCCGCGATTATTTTTGTCGCAGATTAGTCCCTGATCTTAAAACCTTCGTACCTTTTTGCTCGTTTGTCCAAACACAGTGAAAACAACGCCTAAATCTTCGTCTCGAGCCCCTCTACAAATTAAACCAACTTGAAAAAGATTTTGAAAACTTATTGAATCTGTTTCAAACAGATTTGATTCGAATCTTCTTTTGATCATATCTTTTTATCCGTAACTCCGTTTGAGTTGATTCTTTTTGCAGATTAAAGCTCTTGACCTAAACTTTCTGATAAGGCCAAATTCACATAGTTTTGGTACTGTTAGAAATTGTTTTATGTTGCAAGAGCTATTTGCTTGGTTTTGATGTTTTCCGAATCGACTTCTTCGATCTTTCTGGTCTTTTGAGTGATTGCTTATGTGTGGTTACTATTGCTTGATTATGATAGATTGACCGGAGTGTGATGAGTAGAGCTATCAAGATTTTTGAGTGCGAATCATCTTCATCAACATTGCAGGCAAGTTCACACTTTGATCATACCTCTTTTATACCCAGTTTTTATTGCATTAGATCAAACCTCCAACATTGCATGATTAGGATCTAATTAAATTGTGGGATGGGAAGTAGTTGAGGTAGTACCTATTACCTGTTTATTATCAAACCCTTGGGAGTACTATTATGTTATGCTTAGATTGCCATGCTATGCTCGTAGACGTGGATTGGATTTTGAGAGTATTCATGACATATATGAGATTGTTAATTAATGGTTTACTTAAGGTGGCAACTTAAACACACATCTGGGTGGATTGAGGCACCTGGGTATTCCAGCATTGCATGTCTAGGCACCTGGGTAGACCAGGATTGCCTGTTTTTTTGGACCGCCACCCAGGCTCAAAGGGATCATGAGATTATTCATACTAGAAACTTCCGTGTGCAGCCACAAGCTACTCTGGGCTCTAGCATAGTTGACTAAGTCATGCGAACTCTTACAGTGGTAGACTAGCAGATGTAGGGGATGTAGGTGGTACGGTCTACCCGATCGTAAGGTGCTAGCGCTTCTGAAAGACTATGTCTCGGTCATTTGTTTCTCAAACACCATGTAGTGCGAGAAATCCAACGGAGGCGATCGAGTCTTGTGGGGAAAAGTGCGCAACCTCTGTAGAGTGTATAAACTAATCATGATTAGCCGTGTCCCCGGTTATGGACGTCTTGAGTATCTAGTACCTAGATTATCATGTGAATCTCATCATATTATTTTAAATGAATATTGTTGGGTTTTAATGATGATGCTTAATTGGGATTGAGAATGCTATCAACCATTCTCAATGTTTAACAACCACCATGATAGTTAAATAAAATTTATTCCTTTGCAGTAGGGAAAAATTGGCTTTTCGCAAAAACCTTATAACCGTAGAGCTTTTCCACCAGCCATATAAGCATGTAGTGATAGCCATTATTCATCATTGCTCTACAGTGTGAATTTGCCAGTACATTCAATGTACTGACCCTTTGTGGCTGCAACGTCTCATGTTGCAGGATTATCTTACGACGAGTAAGTGATACGTTAGGGTTACGATTTCTACACTCAACTTTGCCGTTGGTGTTGATGGGAATCCACAACCTTGTTACTTCCGCTATTTGGATCGAGGTAATAGTATTTACGTTATTTTATACATGTGATTTACCTCTGCTATAAATCCTCGAGTACTGTGTGTGTGAGCATACCGATCCAGGGATGACACTTAAGCATAGAGACGATCCATTCGGGTCGGGTCGCTACAATATCAATCAAAGTATCCCAAATTTCCTTTGCATTCTCAAGACGGCTGATTCTGTTGAATTTTTCGGGGCACAATCCGTTGAAGAAAATATCACAAGCTTGAGCATTGTATTGCAGCATCTTTAACTTTTTCGCGGTAGCTTCACGGTCCTGTTCTCTCCCATCAAAAAATTCACCTTGCAAGTCAATGCACACAATAACCCAAACGGCGGGGTTATGTCCAAGAATATGCATTTTCATCTTATGCTTCCAACTAGCAAAATTAGTACCATCAAAGTAAGGACCTCTACGGTGGTAATTTCCCTCGCTAGACGCCATACTCTCCTAGGTTGTGAAACCAAGGCTATGACCACCAAAAGCTATGTAAATCAAAGCAAATGGAGACTAAAGCTCCGATACCACTTGTAGGATCGAAAGTATGTCTAGAGGGGGGGGGTCATTAGACTACTTGACCAAATAAAAATCTAGCCTTTTCTCAATTTTAATTCTTGGCAGATTTTAACAACTTAGCACAAGTCAAGCAGTCAACCTACACATGCAATTCTAAGATTATAACAGCGGAAAGTAAAACAATTGCATATGAAGGTAAAGGGAGGAGTTTGGAGGGAGCAAACACAATGTAGACATGGAGATTTTTGGCATGGTTCCAATAGGTGGTGCTATCGTACATCCACGTTGATGGAGACTTCAACCCACGAAGGGTAACGGTTGTGCGAGTCCATGGAGGGCTCCACCCATGAAGGGTCCACGAAGAAGCAACCTTGTCTATCCCACCATGGCTGTCGCCCACGAAGGACTTGCTCACTAGGGTAGATCTTCACGAAGTAGGCGATCTCATTGCCCGTACAAACTCCTTGGTTCAACTCCACAATCTTGACAGAGGCTCCCAAGTGACACCTAACCAATCTAGGAGACACCACTCTCCAAGAGGTAACGAATGGTGTGTTGGTGATGAACTCCTTGCTCTTGTGCTTCAAATGATAGTATCCCCAACACTCAGCTCTCTCTCATAGGATTGGATTTGGTAGAAAAATGATTTGAGTGGAAAGCAACTTGGGGAAGGCTAGAGATCAAGATTTATGTGGTTGGAATGGAATATCTTGACCTCAACACAAGTGTAGGTTGTTCTCTCTCAAAAAATGTATGTTGGAAGTGTAGGCATGTTCTGATGGCTATCTCTCTAATGAAGAGTGGGTGGAGGGGTATATATAGCCTCCACACAAAATCTAACCGTTACACACAAATCACCAAACTCGGTGAGACCGAATCATACAACTCGGTCAGACCGATTTAGTTCATATTGTGGCCGTTAGGGTTTTCAACGGGACCGACATGTCAACTCGGTGAGACCGATTTCGTTAGGGTTAGGGCATAACGTAATCTCGATGAGACCGATTACACAAACTCGGTGGGACCGATTTTGGTAATAGACAAACAGAGAGTTGGTCAGGCAAACTCGGTGGGACCGATTCGCTCATCTCGATTGTACCGAAATGTTACGAAAGGGAAACAGAGAGTTTGCATTGCAATCTCGGTGGGACCGATCGCTCATCTCGGTTTGACCGAAACGTTACGAAGGGAAACAAAGAGATTACAATCCCATCTTGATGATACCGAGATCCTTATCGGTAAGACCGAAAAGATTAGGGATTCTGGCAGTGGCTATGTCAACTGAACTCGGTGGCTCCGGATAGACAGTTTCGGTGGGGCCGAGTTTGACTTTTGGTTTGTGACATATGTGGATGTGAGAAAGTAGTTGAGGGTTTTTGGAGCATATCACTAAGCACTTTGAGCAAGAAACTCATTAAGCAACACCTCACCCCCTCTTGATAGTATTGGCTTTTTCTATGGACTCAATGTGATCTTGGATCATTTAAAATAAAAAATATAGAGTCCTGAGCTTTGAGCTTGAGCCAATCCTTTGTCCTTAGCATTTTGAGGGGTCCATATTTCTCATCCATGCCATGCCAATCATTGAGCTTTCCTGAAATGTTTATCTTGAAATAGCATTAGCTCAATGAGCTATATGTTGTTAGGAATTACCAAAACCACCCAGAGATAGTTCCACTTTCAGTCTGGCAGGATAATTGTTACTAGGAATAGGACAAAGGATCATGTGATCTCTACAACTACTACTTCAAAGCCCCCGATATATCATGAGGGCTTCTTTTGATGTCGCTACCAAATGCGCAAGCATTTGTTCTTGCGCATAATGAAGGTTTGTTAAGGATTATGACAGTTCACACTGATGAAGGATTGCACCGGAGCATCGTCATTCTTTCCTTATATAGAAATGTATGTTTGGAATGCAAGAGAGCGCATGCATTGACACAATGATAAGATTTGTCATTACCATGAGGAAGGTGTTTGGACCGGAGTACTGGACAGAACGAAATGTCAAAAACACATACAAACTTTTGGCAATTAGAATAGCAAGAGGCTTTCACATTATACTTGGTTGTGCCGACTGCATGCATTGACAATACAAGAATTATCTGGTAGGTTTGTCAGGGCAATACCAAGGTCACACCAAAGAGCTATCTGCTATCAACATAGCTGAAGCAGTTACATCAAAGACTTGTGTTACTCTTTTTTTGACATACAACAATCTTCCGTGTTTAAAAGACAGTGTGCAACTACACGATTAGACGAATAGAAATGAGGCTTGACACCTGCTGTCCACGAACATACAGAGTGCCAAATTTGACCATTGCCATGTCCACAGACATATGTGACGTCAAATTCGACCATTGCCCTTGAAGATGCTATAGCAAACGACTCCACATATACTCAAACTTCAAACACCTGTGAAGACCTATTCCTTCACATTCCAAATCCGCCGATGTGAAAATGCATAATAGACTCGTCGAGTACAGACACTGACCAAATGCACAAAAACACATGTACTGTACATAGCATAGGCTTACTGCACAACGGACTGGTTTCAGTCCCCGTTTCGTTTCATCTCGTTTCCCCACTCCAAAATACTACTACTATGAACGCCGGCAGGCTCCATGACCGGTAAACCAAATACATATTGGCTGCAGGGTTCAGCTGAACTGCGTGCAGGCATGCCAAATTTTCTCGGCTGATCTAGTGAAGTCTTCATGAATCGGCTGCCAAGCTCTTCCGGTGGATGCTCATGAACTTGGCGATAAATTCTGCACAAGCAAAGCCAACAATTAACTTTCATGGTTTCAGGCTGTTTTTAGTTTACATGATAACATGAGTGCCAAATTACCTTCCAGTTTCAGCAGTGCACTGGCACCAGCCGGCAACCTCTTATCCTGAAATTCAGCATTTTCGTGCATGGCTATCATAGCTCCCCTGGGAAGTGCATTTAAACAGAAATATGCCGAGGAAACTTACGTAGTAGGCGTGCCAGTAATAAACATCCCTCTTTATGTTAGCATGTATTCCCTTCAGGAACAGCTCTATGAGTTTCTGCAGGCAAAATAATAATCAAGAATGATGTTTAATCACGCGATTGTGTCTGTGGAGTTATATAGTAGTAGCATCCTTGAGGTTAAATCTGAATAACTCGTACCTGGAGAACAAGTTTAGGAGGCACGGATTCAACCAAAAGTTTTTGGAGCTTGCCTCGTACCAAAAATAACCTGCGTAATACGTTGACGCGTTAGCAAATAAGTCTGAATGTAATCGCACAGCTCAATAAAATTTTCCTGTGTTAGTAAAATAAATCAACCAATGGTGACTGATCAAAGCTGCGGCAATTCATAAAGTGAAATATTGGTGGTACTTGAAGCATAATGATAACATGTTCACAACCAAGGAGAAGGACAATGAAAACATTCATGGCTAAATTTTGTTTTACTCCAGCAGACCTTTTGGGAGAAGGATCTTCTAAAATTTCTGCTGCGAGTTCCTCAAGAACACCATCCCATCCTAGCGGTATAGCTTGTCCATCCACGAAGGGGTAGCTGATAGATCAAAGGGAAAAATGGAAGTGAAGAGCACATGCTAGGATCATCATCATAATACAAAACCGAAGGAAATAAGAAGACTTGAGAAGGGACAACGAATACTACAAAGCATACCTATTAGCTCTGCATGCCTCCAGAGCCAATATCGCCTCCCTCATGTTGTGCGCGGATCGAGTCGCAATGGTGTAAGCCAAACTTGCGGGGAGATCGAAACTCTCCCTTTTTGATATGTGAGTGAGAACCTCCACAACCTGTGTTTTTTTTTCAATTTGCAAGTCAGCTACTGCAAGCATATTTGTGAGTCAACCGTGTTTCATTTCATCCAGATAAAACGGAACCTCAATCCCGGTGGATACAGGGCACTCTCAGAGCCCCTCCGCCCGCCAGCTGTGTAGCTGCCAGGTAGGTCCCATTAACAGAAGTCGATTTGTTTTCATGTGTTGCTTCCACCAAACCCCACAGAGGCAGGGCACACTGGCACAGCACGCCCGTCGCGAGCCCTCCGCGCTAGGGTTTCTGGCGGCCGTCTGCCCATCTTCTCGCAGTCGAGGCTCCAGGCCCATGACGGAGGCCCGGGACGAAGCCCAGGAAGGGGTCCAGCCCACAAAGAGGATTAGACAGCCAGCCGAGCGCTACGCGTCTGACGACTGGGTCAAGTGAGGTTTCTCTCCTCAGAAAAAAGGGTGTAAATCCATCGGTTGAAAAATAGCCGTTGCCTTCTAATCCATCACTCGGGATCGGAAAGGCGGCCTTCATCTCGGAGCAATCCCCCATCCAATTCGCCCAAATCCGCATCAGGCTGCTCTGAGAGAGAGAGAGAGAGAGAGAGAGAGGGAGGGATGGGCAGGGCAAGAAGGGGAACGGCGGCCAAGGGCAAGAGGAGGCCGCGTGCTGCGGCGAAGGCGGCAGCCGTGGCGGGCGACGGACACGAGGAAACCAAAGATGGACCTGAGAAAGCCGCCGGCGGCGGGGGTGGCTTCTTCTGCTGCTACCTCCTCCGGTCGCTCTGCCCGCGCAGCAAGAGCCGCACCTACATCGGGTACCCCCACCCCCCGCCTCGTCTCGCATCAATCAAAAATCTCATCTTTGCTTCTTGCACCTGATTGATTGACGGTCGTGTGGCAGGTTCACGGTGAACCCGCGGCGGCGGATCCGGCAGCACAACGGCGAGCTCCGATGCGGCGCCTGGCGGACCAAGCGCGGCCGCCCCTGGGAGATGATGCTCTGCATCTACGGCTTCCCCACCAACGTCGCCGCCCTCCAGGTAATTAACCAACCCTTCTTCCCCTTGAAAGATTCGCTTCGTTGGATGGTGGGTTACGGTGGCTCCTCGGTTTTTTTTTCTTACTAAACGTGGCCGCCTCCGTTTCTTCGCCTGCAGTTCGAGTGGGCGTGGCAGCACCCTACCGAGTCGCTGGCCGTTCGCAAGGCCGCCGCCGAATTCAAGTCGCTCGGCGGCATCGGCAACAAGGTCAAGCTCGCCTACACCATGCTCAACCTCCCTTCATGGGAGAAGTAAGGCCCCTCTCTCTTTCTCCTATCTCTAGCTGCTCCATCCATGGATTCTTCTTTTCTTGGGGCCGGCCAGAGTTGACTAGTAACAGTATACTGATGTGAACGGCTGTTCTGATGCCTGTGTGTGTGTGTTGCCAGCTTGAATCTCACGGTGAACTTCTTCTCCACCAAGAATACCAAGTTCACCGCGGGCTGCCCGCCCCTCCCCTGCCACATGAAGACTGTCGTTAGCCCGATGGAGGATCTCCCGTGCTACGTCGAGGGCCTTTCGTCCGAGGATGATATTATGGAGCCTAGAGAGGATGAAGAAGAACGAGATGCGGCTGTTGGCGGTGACACTTCTGATCATGGTTTGCAGACAATGGATTTGGGAACCAGAATTGTAGGCGGTGAATCAGACACTGATGAGTTTTTTGCTCCAATGGATCGGAGTGAGGTCTTTGCATCAAGAATTTCAGAATCCTCTGCAGCCCGGCCAGAGGAAGAAGAAACCAGAAGTGCTGACTGTGATGTTGAATATACCATTGATGACTTCGGTGAATCAGACACTGATGAGTTTTTTGCTCCGATGGAAGGGAGTGAGGTCTGTGGATCAAGAATTTCAGAATCCTCTGGGGCCCAACCAGTGGAAGAAGAAACCAGAATTGCTGACTCTGATGTTGAATATTATCCCACTGATGACTTCAGTTACATGGAATGGGGCGGAATTCACGAGACATCGGAATTGCACGTGTCTAGAACACCACCTCGATGTTCCTCGAGCTCATGCAGCGATGATGTTGCCGGAAGATCAGTAAACTGTGTGACAGGGGAAGCACCTCCAGTGTTGAAGGCAGGTTCAGACGATGGTAATCTTTTCTTCCATGAAATTGATGTGGTAGACTTGGTTACACCAGTCGCCCGGTATGCTAGAGATTGCAGCAAAGTGGCCAGCATTTGCCCCAAGATTATTGATCTGACAAATTCCCCTATTGTCATTGAGTTGTGATGCTTTGCTGGACTGATCCAGTACCAAATCTTGTTGTAGTAAAATGTTATCATAGAATAACAGCCCAGAGATGAGACAGGTGTATACAATAGACGGATTTGTACAAGACTGAGTGTTGAGACTCGCAGTACTCTTTTCTTGAGACAGAATTGTTCACACAAAAAAAAGTATTCTTGTCGTTTCATCAGAAATAATGTATTGGGGTTCTACTAATATCTATTGAAATATGTCATCGTTTAACTGCTCATTATCTTGGTTGGATTGCAATGCAATCATTATTTTTCTTTAACTGAGTTGAGGTTATGAGACTGAGACTGGGCTGTAATTCTTTTGACATCAAATTATGCTTTCTGTGGGCCGTTTGAAGTGCCAACAAGGATGGTAGTTTGCCCAGTCTTACAAGAGTGGCTATTGGAGGCGCTTTAGAGCATCTCTAGCAGACTGGCAATAACCTCTTAATAGAGAAAAAAGTCATCAACTCCAGCAGTGACCCATTTTGCTATGACATATGGGACCCAGCAGTCATCAATCTTTTTTATTGAAATGGTTTTCCCTATCTTCCAAATTGGACTTTAATGGTTCTCGGAACAAACTGCTGTGTTAGTGTTCAATCTCATTTCTGTGTTTTTAAATTGGGGACTTAGCTACTAGGTAAGAAGTTAATATATTTTGTAATCACTGAAATTATGTAAAATCACATGCACTTGTTCTGCAATCTGCGTACACACCCAATCCCTTGAGTGAAAGGACAACAAAAAATCGAGAAAACTCACCTCACGTGTATTTGGCACACTAATGCTAATAAGCTTGCAACGGCTTGTAATAGAATCAAGAAGATTGGGCCCATCTTGGCAAGTCATTATTATTTTGCATGCATCAGAGGAGGAATCAATTATCCATTTTATCAACCGCTGATTGTTCTCACTAACTTTGTCAACATCATAGAGAACAATAACTGGAATCAACAAATAAGCGTGTTAGGAAGATTTCAAAAGAAATGAGATTACAGAAAACAGCACTGCAGATGATGTAAGTATACCTTTGAAGTTCTTGGTTGCAGCTATCTCAGTAATTTTATGCTTATTTGACATTTCATTTGCCAGAGCTGTCAAAGCATATCTAGCATGCTTGGATTGAGTCCTCATATTGAGTTCAACGTGGTGATCACTTGATGATAATGGGACAAAAATGGGCGCAGATGCAGGTCCCTGCCAAAATCAGGGTAACCCATCCTCACTTAAGATTCCTATAACATAATTACCTCATGTGGTGTTCTTTTAATATACATAATATTATGGATTTCTTGCCAAGTGAGGGATACATCGATGTGTAGAATAATTAGATGGTAGTGCCACATGGTAAGCACTAAGCAGTATGCACATGTTTAAATGTTGACTGTCGAGCAATGAAGAATTTATGTTTTTATTCCACACCAAAAGTTGTTGGGATGAAATGATGGTTGAAATTTCAGTTCTCTCAGAGAAAACAAATATGCTAACCTGGCATGGAGATGAGTTAGAAAAGAGACTGCAAACATCAACATTACAGAAATTACCTAATTTCTTTTAAAATGCTGAACAACACAAGACATGAACCACAAACTAGTCCTCTATGGACTTACAGATGCATTTTGACACGAAACTACATATATAGTTGGTAACATTTTACAAAGTTCATTTGAGAAGTAATATGATGGCTCAATGCTTGCAGTGATCCTTGTAAATTGTTTCTCTATCCTTTAGCTAAAATGATGAGGGAGCAAGCAAGACCGCATGAAACTAAGTAAAGCAATTTCGTCTTCCTTCAATGATACAAGTAACCTTTTACATTGTCTTCAAACCACAAAGCCATGATTACTTTGTGCAAACTACTGAGAACAATGATTGCAATTGGCAGGAATGTTGCATCGGCATCAAAATGGATTCAAGCTGTGGGATGTCCAAATGCCCTTAAGTGCATAAAACAAGTATATAAATTCTACTCGTCTGTGACAGAACTAACCTGGGCATTGCAACTCTTCAAATAGTGAGATACCTGGAAAAGCAACAACAAATACTTAATGCGGTCTATAATGTGTAATTTATTAACATGGCTTACCATATTCAGTGTTTAAAGTTGTACATTCAGAGAGGAATCACCAAAGATCTCAGTGAGTACTGCTCTGCATAATGATCTCTTTCCTGATCCTGGAGGCCCTTTGAGAATGATATGAGGACAAAACTCAGGGGAAACCTGTCAGGAAAGGGAACTGGCATTTAGAAACCTAGATAGCTAACATTGAGCTACTGGAACAATTATCTGCAGATTTTAGCGTGCCCATGCAATTGCCAAGCAAATTTGTACAGATTAGCTATTTTTGGATTTAATTTAACTGGACAGTAGAATGAATTAAGATTAACTGGGGTCTTTCGGCTGAATTTTTTTGAACCATAACGTAAATACTCCGGTTGAGAAGTTAACCAAGACAGTTCTTGTTTAATGACAGAGTTACAGCGAGAATTAGAAATTTATGTTTTAAAACTTGTGTAGTTAGGAAAGAGTTTGAAGTTGTTACCAATTGTTTAAGCTGTTGAACTTGCTCCCTGTGACAAGTAAATCCACTCAAAGTCCGTGGACGATATTTATCAGCCCAGAAAAGTCTAATCTTCTCCACAACAAGTGCCTTCCGAATAAAAGTTGATTCAGAATCATCATTTTTTTTGTGGCTCGCTGGTTCTGGTTTACGGCACGACTTTCCAATCGCACATGGAAACCAAGCATCATTTTGGGTCTTCTGCCTGCTAGAGGTGAATTTCATGACGCCTCCAACTAGTTTCTCAGTGAAATCACTGAACTTTCCACTATCCCCACTAAACCGATCACTGTTTAACCGCCTACTCAAAGTGGTGCCACTGCTAACTTGTGAGTGCCGACCATTAGCATGGCTGGTGTTTGTAGTTCGTGAAAAACCAGTCCTAACTGAAACAAACTGTGATGTCCGGCCCAAATTATTGCTATTTGCTTGAGTAACATCAGCATCATCGACGTTTGAATCAGAGGTGAAGGATTTGTCAATACTGTTATTCTTTACTAATGTTTTCGCAAGCGGGGCCCTACAGTCACGGGAGAAGAAGATGTCACCTGCAGACTCTGTGCTTGTACATGTATACTCATTATGTTTGGAACTAGGCCCCTTGCTATTTGCACCCAACTCATTGATCTCTGGGGAACAATTTTCTGCATGTGAACCACCTTTCATAACATCAATTGAGTCTCTTTCTACCTGTGTTGAGACAGGAGTGCCACGGAATGCAGGAACTCTAGAAGGATGCTCCTTCTCATGAGGTCGTAGTTTCGGTGTAGAAATTGACCGGCTATGGGATATCCTCTCCTTGATCGACGATCGACTAAATTTTTCCGTAGAAGGCCGAAATCTGGGATGTGTCCGGCTGCTCTTCTTGCGTGATTCATTGTTTCCACCAGCATATGGGGAAGTATGGCGCCTCTGTTCGGTGACCCTGGGAGGAGTACGATTATTCCTCAAGCTTGAAGTTTTCTCGTCAGGATAATCTCTTACACGGTTCGGAGATGTGTTTTGCCTTCTAGCACCAACTTGGGGGTCCCTAGCAGGATCTTTAGGCAACCGAGTCCGCTGTGATTTCAATATTGCATCATTCCAAGGGCTATCATGCCACTCAGTTTCTGTATCCGAAGGTTCATAGCCACTTTTGGGGCGTGTCGATTGCCTATTGTGCCCTGTATTGCTATCTGCAGCTAGCATACTTGATCACACAATCTTAAGTTCCTGCGGTTCAGAAAAATTGCATTACTGTGAGATCAACAAAAAATTACTAGACCCTTTCTTAAATTGCTAATGACCAAGATTAATGATGGCCTAGCTTGAACTTCAAACAAATCCAAAGTAACTTTTGGCCTGTCTTCTACTGCATGATAATACCATAGCAGCAATTAGTTCACAATGCAAATATGCAACTACAATGGTGATAAGGCACTCTGCTAAATAATTTAGCTTGACAGCAATCCAGCATAACTTGTACTCCCTCCGTTCCGAATTACTTGTCGCAAGTATGGATGTATCTAGATGTATTTTAGTTCTAGATACATCCATTTCTGCAACGAGTAATTTGGAACGGAGGGAGTAGAAGACAAAAACATTAGAATGATGAGTAAAACAAAAACTTACTGTGTGGCACAAAATGTAAACTCCGCTAACATAGTAACATGGACCCACTGTTATGTTAATTCAGACTCAAGAGACTAGTCAACTTTAGCAGTATTAGTTTGGTGTCCGCAGGTTTTACTCTCCCGTTGCTCTATCATGGAATTCTTCATATATGGCAGTACTAAATTGCAATAGTTCACTTTTTTCATATGACACATCAAAGAAATTATATATTCTAGTGAATATCTGGATAGAAAACTATTTAAAAAAAAAGGGTAAGTCATCATGGCCTTTATGTGAACAAGCTGAAAACCCTGGCTCCTAGATATGGAAAATACTTTTCCATACGACCCGTAGCCAGTTCACTATCTTGTGATAAGAGAACAATTCAAGCATCCGGTGCAACAAAGCCAAACTAAAACTAGATCAGCAAGTTCAGGTCGCAGCTGACATATGAAAAGTACTGCCCTGGAGAAACCTTTCCAGACACATCAACTCCTTGGAACACAGTTGGCGGGATTTGAAATATGGTATTGACCAGGGTAGCAACGAAGTGTACTGCCAACAGTTGAAAGTAGGCTAACACAAGAAGGTTTAGGTTGGCACTGTCAGGCTACGGATGCAACTATATTATCACCAAAAATTCATGCCATACATGGTAATGTATATGCATAAGTAAGATCATTGATGGATTGGATTAGCACATCTTAAGTCCATCTGTTCATGCCATCTGATTGAAGTATCAGAACTCAGGTATCTCAAATGAAATATCTGGTTGATACCTTCTGCACTAACCTCATGTTATCTTGTTCTTTAAGAAGTTGCAATTTTCAAATAAACAAAATGTATAGTGCAAATTGACTCAAATGAATCGAAGATGAATCAGGGAAGTTGTTACCTGAAGGACCAAGCGCGATATGACTTTCTTTCATATACACAGTTTAAGGCCCAAAGGGAGGGCAACAGCAGGAGTTATAGAGACAGATCAGAGGAGAAAGACAAGAAACACAGCTTTTTCTTGCTGTGTTGGAAATTCTTGTCCTTTTCTTCCACTCCACCTAGGAGAGAAGAAACCAAAGCACAAGAGAGGAAACAGACACTCTGCCCCATTCCCTAGGCTGCTTATACGAGAAACAATCATGTATTCCTATGAACACCAAACATATACCTAACTGGATCCAGAATGTGTAGGACCCAACCACTATAGACTATTGTCATGATTCTTTGCTCACATTGTGCTGCTGAACTAACTATATTACTAAATACATAATGCGAAATACTTATAAATAATCCGTAGGATTCTAGAACAAACATGGCCACATGCCAAAAACTAATGGTGGTGCTTCACAAGATTAGCTGGAATGAACAGGATAGAAAAAGCTAAGAGACAGTTAATTAACAGACCTGACAGGAAAATAATAAGAACATCTGACAGCTTCATATATTTATTGAGCACACAGAACTCGATGCACATTCATCACTCCCCACTTCTTTCAGAGAACAGAAAAGGGACCGGAACACATTAAAATGTGAGCACAAGAACTTGGAACACATTCATCACTCCCATCATCATTCAAAATGTCAATTGAAACAAAAGGTTGGTACTTATGACCAACATACAGATCACCAACATTCTAAACTAGTGTATCCAAGTACTCGCTAACTGTGGTATACTTTACATCAGGATACAGTTGAGTTCCTTCACTTCTCGAGTCAATTTCAAAATACGTGTGATCACCCTTAACAAAAGCTGAATATATAAATATCAAATCCATTTTCAGAGGAAACGGTGCATCTGCAAATAAAAAAAGAGAGAATAAGACACATGACAAAAATAAATATAGAAAAACATTCACGTGTTATTCACAAACTACTTATAAACATAGGAGCAGAGTTATAATTCGCGGTGAGTCTGTATTCGCAATTATTCATGCCAAGGTTCAGAAAAACGAGAGGTCAGTGCTGGAACTTGTAGAGTAAGGCGAAAGATAAAAAAAAAGTATTAGCATCTAAACTTCTACTATCTCTGTTACTGCTAAAATGTCTTATATTTAGAAACAGAGGGTGTATTAGATTGCAAGGGGTAACCACGGCTTATGTTTTTCTAACTGAAAGAACGAAACCACATCCTTCCATTTACAGACAACTGTACCAGAAAAGAGCATCAGAACCTTTCTCAAAGTTGGATTTGATTAAACCTGGTATTTGAAAGGAATAACCCTGACAGCAGCGGACATACAAAAGCAACAGAAATAATTCTACTAATATATCATGGAAACCTTTCACCAAGAGTACTGTTAGCTTACTCTGAATGTTTTTAAGGAGTTGCTCTTCAGTTATATGTATCTTCTTTAGGCATTTGTTGATTTTTGTCTCCCAGAGGCTAACCAATTCATTCAGTGAGTAGATATTTCCCGGAGGTCTCAAATACAATGTCATGTTTAATGTTCTGGGGTCCTCTATGGTACACACTGTAAATTTAGCCACATCACCCTCTTCAACGAAGATACCTGCAGAGACAAAATCTTCCTTGAGGGAAAAAAACAGAACATGGAAGAAACATTTTACATTCCAGGTATCAGACAGCAGATTTGAGAGAAGTAATATCACCAGACCTTTAGTATCTCCTCCACCAAATATCGTAACTTCATCTCTTGGAGGGGCATCTAGACCCGGCTGCACTAGCGAAGGAAGCAAATAGCGCATCAGGAAGTTGCAATAGATGTACGTGTGAGGAATATCCTCGCTCTCTATTAAACGGCGGATTTCAGCTTTCTTCTCATAGAAGCCATGGTCCATGTCACAAATCTGCACCTTTGTGTGATCAACTCCAAATTCCGCCGGAATAAATCTCTGCATGATTCACTGCAACATCAGAAGCAATGCTTTGCATTTTCTCCGCAATTCCTTCTTAATAATAAAATTTCCATGTATAAAATCTAAGATTGCTAAAGGACGGAGATATTGAAAATTGCATTTGTTTAGGACGGAGATACCTGTCGCCTTTTTGGTTGCGTCTCTTTGTGTGGTGCAGAGATTTTATTCCAGATTTTTTCCAAGTAATAAAGTTTAGCCCAATGAGCATGTTGTCCTATTTCATTCCCCTCCATTTCACATTTACTATGTCATTTCTGCTAATGCGGGGTGCTACCAACTCCCAACAATTTGATTCTAAATAGAACATTCGCTACGCGATTGTCAATTCACATAAGAAAAACACTACCCCACTAATTAGACTAGCTAAATACCCGTGCTTTGCTACAGGATTAAACAATATTTGAAGAGTGGTGGCGTGTGGCCGATTGTCCTCAGCCGCGGTGGCATTGACTGGGTTGTGACAATGTCGGTGGCTAATTATTCTAGGTGCATGTGAAGCGGTAGATTATGGGCTGTTTTGGAAATAATCTCTACTACTAATTATCTGCAGGACTATAACTGTCTGACTAATAATTAATTAATTGCATTAATGTCTCAGTTTCCAAATTGATTTGGCGTAAGTACTATATTTAAACAGACATAATTAATTGCACACGTAATTAATTGGCTGGCTAAGTAATTGCACTGATGGATTGATTTCAAATTGATACTACAGCGGTAGGTTTCCAAATTGTTTTTGCATTAATGACTGGTGCGGAACAACGACGTGCCAAGTACTCTTTAATTAAACCCCACTGATTAGATATGCATACGCCTGATGCAGTTGAACTGGAGACCTCACCTTCACGCACCCAGCTTCCTTTATAGCCCGAATCAGAGGCTTCTGCTCGAGCGCATGCTTCGTGGGCACCGCGCAGATGACCACGTCCACCTGCCGCACGGCCTCCAGCAAGCTCGGGTAATCGTCCAGCGACCCCTGAGCCACACGGACGGAATTGGCACGTCGGTCAGGCGGAATGGAGATTTCGGCACAGGTAGCGGCAGTGAGCACTTGGAATCGCGGGCGTTTACCTTGAGGATGGTGGCGCCGGCCGCGGCGAGCGGCTTGAGGGGGGCGGAGTCGGGGAGGGCGAAGTGGTGCGGGCGAATGAGCGCGAAGGTGGGGTGGCCGGCGGCGAGGCTCGCGCGCACGAGGCTTCCCCCGAGGCGGCCGGTGGCGCCGACCACCAGGACCCTGCTCCTCGCCGCCTCCTCTGACATCGCCGCCGATCGACGAGCCGAGCCGGAAGGATGGGAAAGAAACAAGGAAATGTGCCCTGGAATCAACAGGCGCCGTTGATTGGCTGACTTGTTTAGTGCCAGTTCATTTGGTGGCTTTTTTCGGCTGGTAGAATAAGCTTACCCTGCTCAGTTTATTCTAGAAGTTTAATCAATTTTTTTTCTTTTAAAAGACTACCAGTTAAGGTAGAGGGTAGTTTATTTTTAGCTTATTCTAGAAGGCAGTAAAATAACTAGCCCTTAATCAGGCAGCTTGAAACGGCTCGAGTTGGAATTTGACTGATCCTGATCAGGTTTACTAAACTATTTTTCGAATAAAGAGATATTGTCATTTTACTGTCAATTTTTTTTTATCATTTGGCGAGTCTTATTATGCTGCTACCTATGTTGGGTAAAAACCGCCTCTCGCTCCGGCCGCATACATACCAACTTAAACAACGGTTACTCCGTTCGATATAGCATAAACCACGTACTAAGACAGTGCGTATAGCGGAAAATTGATTGCAAAGGAATAGAGTTTTTGCCATTGAAAACCAAATTGTTTCTCCATAGCAATTAGCAACCATAATAAGGCATATACACCCATCCTTATTTGGAATATCGTCCAACCAATGACTAAAAATATTGCAAAACATTAGGAGGATATAGATTGGATGGTATTTAGATGACTGACCATGTAGAACGCGCAAACTTGTATTGAGAAATGAGGTGTTTGATTGTCTTAACAGGAGTACAAAAGCTAACTTTAGTGGTATCTTTGACTTTCAAATTTTCTTGTTATTAATTGGGACCTCTAAGTACGTGAGGGCACAATGCATAGAGTCGACTGTGAAGAGCACATTTTGGCGAGATTCTAGTGAAACACATCCAGTTCTTATGTCAGGTTAATCGAATCCATTCGGGATACAGATTTTGCCATGACATAAGACAAAGGGCAAAAACGACAAATTTGATCTATGGACGAAAAATTCACAACTTGAACCGTCTTTGAAAAAATTTCGCTTCACTGATCCTTTTGTGTAGCGCCCGACACATAGGCGTCACACTACACTGTGCAACGCCTAGTTGATAGACGCTACACGTCTGACCATATCGCACTCTAGACTGTCTAAAAATTGCTAAATGTGTGTAACGCCTAAGAGTTAGACGCTACACCATACAGTGTGGCGCCTAGCATCTAGGCGCACACAATCGGGGTCTTTGGTTTTGCTTCGCTACGCTGTCACGAGCCGACTAGAGGTGCCACGAGTTTTAATAACTAGTAAGCCTGCACATGAAAATTCACGTGCATTGAAGAGATAGTTATGTAATAGCAGTCAAAAATATTTCAAACAAATTTATACTATGATTAAGTTTAAAAAAACTATAATAAAAAATATACATTGTTAATGTACCTAAGCATGTTTTTTGACGAAGTCAAGGATGGTCATTCTCATTGTTCCTAGGCTGCCGCTGGCTGTTCATCAAAATTATGAATGTGAAATATACACATGTTTAATAACATTTTGTCCTTTTAAATCCCATTGATGAAAAAACGTATTGGAAAACACAACACTCGTTTGGTTAAATCAATGCATCTAAAAGCATGAATATGCCAGCAGAAGAAAAACACATTATCATATACTTAATCTCATATGATATAACCTGAGTACAAAACGACTATGATCTTAAATGACTTGTACATCAGGAGAAGGCAAAGATATATGCCATGTCCAATTGTCCAGAAGCATGAACAAGCTTATTGGGGGAAAAGAAGAAAGATACAACATGCTAATATTACTATTGTGCCATTGGTTCATAGTTTTGTCATGAAGCATATGGTTTGCCTATCAGGACCTATTATCTAGATTTGTGTGTTGCTTACTGGTATTGCCCCGGGCAATATTTGGTGAGCCTTGGTATGTTGAATATGTCCCAATTGTAAATGAAAATAAAGGGCCTGCATCTCCAATACTATGCACACATGTGATCTATCTTGTGCCTCATTTGCATGAAAGTTCAATGCCCAACTCCATATTACAAAGGCACAGAGGAATTAGTTCAATTTGTAGCAACCCATCAACTTGAGAATCGTCAACCTGCATATCTAAGGAAATATTATTTTGATTTAAAAAACTATTGGTTTGGTTCAGATAAAGGAAACAATAGTGTTGTACCAAATTATTGGTTCGGTTCAAATGCAGCAAACACATAATAGTGCCGCTGATCTGCCATGAACCATGGTATTGAGAGAGGCATCATTCATCTTCCTTTTACCTTTTCTTTTTCTAGAATGAAATAATCCTGGTCTGGACATTTTTTTTTCACCTACTTCGATTAAGGAAGCAACTCTCATGGACTATCATACTCAAAGGTGTACCTGTAATATATTGAAAATTAAACCTTAAATAAGGCATAAAATATACTCCCTCCGTCCTAAAATAAGTGTCTCAACTTTGTACTAACTTTAGTACAAAGTTGTACTAAGCTTGAGACATTTATTTTGGGACGGAGGGAGTAATATAGAAGGCATGTATCAGCTATTAGAAGACAAACTTCAGCAGGTCTGTGCAAGACACCACATCACTTTTACATGCGACGAAACAATAAACACCACTAAAATCGCGAATCATAATCACCTTGAGTGGCATTTTTCTTTTAGGTGGCAAACAAAATATCAAGACTTAGTACCCTGTAACAGATTTCGTACTTAGAAGAAAATGCCAAGATTTAGTAATCATGTACGTGCAAATGCATGTATCAAATACTGTACAAAATTTTATTGTATGTGTAAAATAAAAAATGCCCATATTCAGTTTTCAAGCTAATAATATTGTGTAGCGATCATAATAAAACAAGTATATCCTATTTGAAACTGTTACAGCAAAAGACATGTTTTCATTTATCGTCTATGTTTGGACACACCATGTTTAATACATGCTGCAAAAATATATTTCAAGGCAAGAAATTCAAATTTTGTGTGTATATACAGCTTCATCCATACTGCAAAATCACTGAGGTATTCACTTGATTCCATGTAACCAACAGCTACAAGAAAATAGTTACATTGTCTTGTGAAAGTATGTGAAATAAATCTAGTTGTATGAAGAAAACAGGTACCAATAATAAACTACATAGGTGCAAGTTTTCAATGAAAACTACAACACAAATAATTTCTTTTTCTTTTGTTAGTAGCAACATGAATCAAAGCTAAGAAGACCGCAAAGATCAAAGGACCTCACTGTGATTCAAAAAGTCACTGGATTGTATATAGCCTTTTCAATTTTTGCAACTGAAAGTTAGCATTTCTCAAATGCGGCTCCCATATGCCTCTGTACAAAGGACAAGTAAGAATTTTGATCCCAATCAATATTTGAAAACAAAGGCAGGACATCAGAGAATGATAATAAAGTTCCAAGCATCTCATATAGGATGAGAAAAAAAGAAGGTAGGGTGCTGCTTAACCTGATTTTCCAGTAATATGTTTTTTGCCCCCATGATGTTTATCCAAGGTGTGTCCCTAAGCCGCAAAATGGTAACCCCTGTTATCATGTATTGCGAACACATAAACGTTCCATCCATATATAACTCCGAGCAAAAGCAATTTATATGACAGAAAATGGCATGTTTGGACAAAGCTCTAACAAGCACCGCATGCACAACACACTAAGCCGGTGAGGCAACAGAACGAAATCAACTTACCCATTAAATAGATAGAGTATGTCGTCCACACCGTATAGACTTACCAAACCAACTTAACAACTTACGAAATCGACACCACGCTTTGAGGGCCATCTGCCCTGTATGGATAGCTTTGGCGCAGGTCGTCCAATACACACAGCTTTGGCGCAAGTTGTCTATAAACATATGTAAAAACAGCCCTGATCACCGTTGATACAAGATTCTTAATTAGATCCATCTGAATCATCTTGCTCAGTAGTACCTAGATTACAAGACACCTATAATAAAACAAGTAGTACTCCTCCTTTGGTGATTTGAATCCTCACGAGTTGCAGAGATCAGATTTAGAAAAGTAGCATTGAGGAAGGAGCTGCAGCGTACCCACGTCCAGGCTGGGAAGAGCCAAAAAACCAGAAATCAAAGATTACTTGCAAGAAGAACAACATTATCCAACGCCACCATACATCACAAATCATAAGCTAAATAATACATGGATACTGTTGGTGCAAAAATGGAACCCCCGACGCCGGTGATCACCGGAGACACATCGGTTTAGCGAGACAAGGTGGACACAAGATTTGCCGGAGTACAAACACCTTCGTTTTCTGTTTACCTCCACACAACTCAGCACGCGTTACAATGACGACCAACACGAGCTTTATACAGGAGCCCAAGCCGGGCACGAACCCACGCCCCCTACTCCTACGTTGCCCTGCGATCCGCTCGTGCCCACGACGCGCACCGTACGCGCCCCGTCCACAGCGAGCTTGACCCGATCGCCCCGCAGGTACTCGCGCACATCTCGCCAACGCAGGCCCAACGCACCCGTGCGTACACGGACACCCCCGTGCACCACGTTCACGCACACACACGCCACGGTCGATCCCTGGCTCGAACCAGCCGCGCCCAGCTCGTCCCGCTGTGCAACCCGACGCGCCCACGCGCCTGGCTCGTCTGACGCCATGGCTTTATTCCAACACACCCCCTAAGCCATGGCCATGGCCTAGAGGAGTCCTTCATGCTCGATCTCGGCGACGCCCAGCTCCGCCTGCTCCGCCGCCGGTTCCTTGCGCCGCTGCGGACACTCATGTCAGAAGTGTCCGCGCTCCCCACAATTGTGACAGCGGCCGCGCCGCTTCCCGTCGCCGCCGTTGCCCGACGCCACGCTGCGAGCGTCGTCGTCCCGGGCTCTCCCTTGACGCCGTTCCCGCGCCCGCCACTGCGCCGCAGTGTACAGGAGCTTGCCATCCTCCTGCTCGCCGCTGCTCTGCCCGCGGCGCCGCAACCGCTCGTTGAATGCACGCAGCCGCCCGAGCGCCTCGTCGTACGTCAGCTCCTCGAGGACGCAGAACTGCTCGATGCCGGCGACGACGGGGAAGAGGCGGTCCGGCACGGTGTCCAGGAGCTTCTTCACCAGCTTCGTGTCACCCAGCATCTCGCCCAGGCCTGCAAACCGCGCCGCCATGCCTGCAAGCCTTCCGGCGTACGCGTCCAGCTGCTCGCCGTCTTCCATCTTCATTCGGTCCAGCTCGCCGCGCAGCGTCGCCCTCCTCGCCGCGCGCACCCGCTCGGCGCCGACGAACCTCACCGACAGGGAGTCCCATACCTCCCTGGCAGTGGTTTTCGTCGCCACCGAGAGCAGCACATCCTCCGGTAGCCCTTGCAGGATCAGTGCCCTCACCGTCTTGCACTTCTTGTTGTTCACCGGCGAGTCGCCCGGCGCCACCGCTTCCCACAGCGTGTGAGCATCAAGAATGGCATGCACCTTGATCGCCCACACGGTGTAGCCGTCCGGCGATAGCATCGGCATCCCCATGGACACCGACCCGCCCGTGCCGCCGCCGTGTGGAACAAGCGCCATTGCCGCCGGCGACCTCCCGAACCTGAAGCTCTGATACCAATTGTTGGTGCAAAAATGGAACCCCCCGACGCCGGTGATCACCGGAGACACGTCGGTTTAGCGAGACAAGGTGGACACAAGATTTGCCGGAGTACAAACACCTCCGTTTTCTGTTTACCTCCACACAACTCAGCACACGTTACAATGGCGACCAACACGAGCTTTATACAGGAGCCCAAGCCGGGCACGAACCCACGGCCCCTACTCCTACGCTGCCCCGCGATCCGCTCGTGCCCACGACGCGCACCGTACGCGCCCCGTCCACAGCGAGCTTGACCCGATCGCCCCGCAGGTACTCGCGCACATCTCGCCAACACAGGCCCAACGCACCTGTGCGTGCACGGACACCCCCGTGCACCACGTTCACGCACACACACGCCACGGTCGATCCCTGGCTCGAACCAGCCGCGCCCAGCTCGTCCCGCTGTGCAACCCGAGCGCCCACGCGCCTGGCTCGTCTGACGCCATGGCTTTATTCCAACAGATACGCTTGCTTACCCTCTAGACGGTGGTCTCAATTGGTGTATACCTTTCATGGGCGGAAACTGGTCTTGCCCTGGGATCTCTGTGAGCCACGCATAACCGCGTCCACCGCGGTCACGCCATCGCTGGATGACGGGGACGCACCGGTTGTATCCTCCCAGAAACCAATCTCTGGCCCATCTTTTATCGCAAATGATACAACGCGGAAAAGGTGTTTCTTTGCCGCCATTAGACCAGCCCAAAAGTGCGAGTCATCAGGTTTTCAATAAGCTTGAGACGCAGCCTTTTGGCATGGATACTTATTGCGCACATTGCTTCCCAAGCTCTAGGAGGCTATGAACTGTACGAGCGTTCTCTAACCCTCGGTAATTCCAAACTATAATCTTCATTGCTTTCCGTAGGGCTAATCCGACAGCCCTGCCTAGTTGCTTTCCGTGGGGTTGTTCCAACTATTTCTTCGGCCATGCCCTTCTTCATGACAGTTTGCTCATCAACTTCCATCCCACCCCTCTCCTTTTACTTCCTGTAATTTTTGTGACAACACTCTGACCACCCCTCTCCTCCCTATCGATTCTTTTGTATTTCTTCCCTTGTTTCCGAAAACCCTCAGGTATTCTCAAGCCCGCTTTAGTTAGACTAAATGAAGTAAATTTTCATAAGTCTGAACTAAGGATGGGAAAAATTCAAACACACCGAATAGTTCAAATGAAGCAAATTACATGGTAGAAGCACAACTAGGAAGTGCTATGAAGATGACAGTGATGCTCAACAAGATCATCTCGGAGCTGGGTATGAACTTGTCGGATCTCGATCCTACGATGCGCTTCAAGATATGTCTAGGTCCTATTTGGATTGTGCTATGGCCCAACAGGAGTCTCGTTGGTGATCTATCGAAAGTTCTCAAACATATCTCTCTCATCTTTAGTGATCATGTTATGCAAAATGATGCCACAAGTCATGATTTGCCATAGAACCTTAGAGCTCCAGCACTCGGCAGGGCCAAAAACGATTGCAAAGTGCTTCTAAAGCACGCCGAAGGCTCTCTCCACATCCTTCCTAGCCGCTTCTTGACATGTGTCAAAGTGAGATCTTTTGTTGCCTTTTGGATGTGAATTGTTTTTAAAAATATGGCCCATGGGGGATAGATGCCATCCGCAAGGTAGTAACCCATCGTGTAGTCTCGACCATTGACCGTATAGTTGCAAGGATGAGCATCTCTTGCAATAAGCCTAGCAAACAAGGGTGATCTCGACAGGACATTCAGGTCATTGTGAGAGCCGGGCAATACAAAGAATGAATGCCATATTCATAGATCCTCCGACGCAACAGCTTCAAGAATGATCGTTGGATTGTTGCAATGGACTTTGTACTGACCTTTCCATCCTGTAGGACAATTCTTCCAGGTCAAGTGCATACAATCAACTGATCCAAGCATCCCTAGCCATCCTCTTGTTTCACTCTGTGCCATAAGCCTCTCAGTGTCTTCCTAATTGAGTGCCCTCAAGTACTGCGGTCCAAAAACAACAACCACTGCTTTTGTGAACCTTGGAACGGCCTCCAAGACTGTGTATTCTCCAATGCGTAGATAGTCGTCAATTGTATCAGTCGAACACCCATATGCAAAAACTCAAACAACCGCAATGCACTTCATCATAGAGCTTGCACTTATCTCTCCCATGCATTCCTTCTAAACTTTAACCAATTTTCATACTTCTCAACGGCTTCTGGAATGGTGAGAAAAAGACTTGTGTGCATACGAAAGCGCCTGTGAAAGTACTTCTCCGGATAGGTTGGACTAGGACCAAAATAATCTCTACTGATCTTGGCATGGCCCTCCGTTCTATCACGGTTGAGTTGTATGTGGCCAAATGGTGATCCTCTCCTCGGCCGCTGAATATCATCATTGAAAATCATACCAAGAATAGTTTTGAAGTCATCGCCGTCTTCTTCCTCTTCGGATGATGATGAGTCCTCGAAGATTATCTCTCTCAGCCTCTTCATCTTCAATTCAACTGACTCGGCTTAATTCAATTGTATGAAACAAAACGAAAGAAAAAGAAATAAAAAACTCACATAGGCAAACCGTCGAACACTTGCAAGGTGGTGGTGGTGCACTGGACGGCCGGCGATGTTTAGGCCAAACTAGCGGGCAACGATGCGTGGGAATAACCTGCAAGGGTGCGTAAGCATGGTCAGATGCGGCGGCCGCCCGACAACTTTGTTGAAGGCGTCGCCGGTCCCAATGACCGTTATCGGGGAGGATATCGGCGGGGCGGGAGGGGCAGGCGTCCACCTCCACCGTGATAGCCTCCACCACCACCGCCCGTCGCAGACGCGCCTACGGGAGCGGAGCTCGATCACACAGCAGATGTGTTGGGTTCTACGGTAGAGTGCGTCGACTGTAAAATAATTTTTCTCCTATGCGCAGAACAACCAAGAACATACTACGGGAGATGGATCATAGTTCGTTACCACTAGACGCGCAGTGCTGTGCAGCGAAAGAAGAGTTGGGGGCAGCGCGTCGCGTGGATTGTCTCCTCCTCGTCCGATCTCCCTTGTACAGCCGGTCGTTGGTCCCATGTACAGGTTCGCCGGAGCGGCGCAAGTGCACCGCCTCTAACGGTATCCGCGCATGCAGGAGGAACGTCGTGCGGCGGACTGCTAGGTCCGGTCACATAACCGGCAGCGAGTGGAGGTGTCTATTCGCAACACATGCAAACCCTAGTGACAGCGCCGAAGCGATCAACCGCATGAGTGTGCCACACCCCACTTTATATAGGCGTCCATCGCGGGCTCAATACTTGGGCCTCGCATGGACCCTAAAGCCCATAAGTCTACTCGGCCACAATCCGAATACAGCTCGGATCACATCCGACCAATGTCCTCGGATCCGACCTCGTAGGTTCCTTCCCTTAAGCGCGCGACCCCTTAGGTTCAAGCCGGCTTGGTCGCAGTTCAGATCACCTCTGAGCTGCACAGTTGGTAGCGGCCTCTAGCAAGGCATGCCGAACACCAAACAGACTATGAAGCTGGTTAGGCGAACCTGTACATCATACTTCCATTCCTTTTGCCACACGATATATGTTGTCGGGCTCAAGGCGAGTTTGTCATCCTTGTGGTAGCCCGACCTCTTTCTCGTTCCAGCGATGTCGACCACAAATTGGATTATCTCATAATCCTTGTCGCATGGCCATGCTTATCCTGGTTGGATCACATGAGGGGCCCAGAGTATATCTCTCCTGATCAGAGGGGCAAATCCCATCTTGCTCGACCACGTCTCGCAGCATGGTTCTGGACAAACCCGAAACCTACATTTATAACTACCCAGCTACGGAGTAGCGTTTGGTTGGCCCAAAGCAAGTCTGTCACCATCCCGAGTACATGCGTCAGCTCCGGTCTTAGGACATAGAACATATGTTGTACTAGAGACTCACAGATGACATATCGTTGCGTCTCATAGTTGGGTCTGTCCACTCGAACCTTATCTCGACTCGGATCCGACTACGTCGAATCCGACCAGATCCTTCCAAGTCCATATTATCCGGTTAGCATCCAATGCTCCATGGCTAGTGAGACCAAGCCATCGACCGTGTCATATGCTAGTCTAGTTGGCTGCACGTCCACACAGCCCTTTCGACTAGGGACCTTTTAAGACAGTCATCATACAATGCATGGTCCTACAAAGAAGTCACGTACTTGCTGATACACATCATTGATAATGTCCAAGGACTATCTTTATTCATAAACACATAGGAAATATCATCATACATGATTGCCTCTAGGGCATATCTCCAACAAGATGTGGCAGTCGTTCCACACCCATTGCCCGTGGCTGCGGCTGATGCAGTCAGGGCGCTGGCAGCAGTCACGGTACCGGCAGCCACTGGCGCTGGTAAGGCTGACAAAGGGACGGACAAAGCAGAGGGAGAAAAACTTTCAAAGTGGGCAATCAAGAAGAAAAGGCTGCCTTGCTATCGATGTGGAGAACCGGGCCATTTTGTGGCTGAGTGTACTAATGAACTCTGTGACTATTGCCAAAGATCGCAGCATGTGACCGGTGACTGTCCGCTCCTTTTCGGTCCTAAACCTGGCGTAAACATTTTTGGTGTGTGTTGCAAGGAGTTGATGTTCTTTGAGACACCGGAGGTGGATCCTCTACCGCATGTGGTTGAGTGTTCATTCCCAGTTGTGGTTCGGGTCACTAATGGGCAGTTAACTGAGGCGCGGATTGTGAGGCAGCTCCGTGACTTGGTACCGGGCAACCATTAGTGGCACCTGGAAAAATTAGAGGGACAAGCCTACAAGGTGGATTTCCCCACTAAAGAGGATCAGATGCATTTTCTTAAGTGGGGCTTATGTAGAGTTCCAAGTACAAATGTTATCATTGCTTTTGATGAGTGGAAACAAGATGAACCAGAAGGTACACCTTTAGAGAAGGTGCGGGTTCGTTTCTTTGGCGCACCACCAAAATTGATTAAACACTTTTTGATTACTTGGAGTTTGGGTTCTATAATTGGCAAAATAGAAAAGTGGACATGCCATTCACTCGGTCACAGGGGGTTGCGAGGTTGCTCGTCGGTGTGGTGAGTGTTCAGTTCATACCAGATGTGGTTCGATGGACACATGCCGGAGTCACGTACATTCTGGAGCTTGAGATTGAGGATACTCCGGTCTCCCAGGATGGAGATGAGGTTCAGGATATGAACACAACTGAGGGAGGCGGAGCCCCAGGGGATCAAGATAAGGGGTCTGATAACTCTTCGCGGGAGCCGGCCAAGGGGCCCAATGAGCAGTCAGATAAGGCGGATAGCTCTGCCAAAGAGACACCCCGACCACAACTCCGATGAACACTCTTTGTTTTGGTTCATTTGGAGCGAGGTCAGCTCCTAGTCGGTTGTGGATCACCAGAGTCGAGGCGGATGATCCGACGGAGCTTGAGCTACCACTGGTGGTGGTTCCGGCCTGCGAGGAGATGACGGTACTTGAGGTTTCATATTTGCATCAGGCACCATAGGGCTTTCGACGGGTTGAGAGTGGCCCAGTCACACCTGCTGGGCGCATGGTCTCTGGCGAGACACTCGCGAGGGGGGGGCATGGGCAGGCGGCTCATGGCGCCCTCTCACGCGCATCCGACTTGAGCTCTTTGGGAGGGGCGCCTGGCCAGGAGGGCCGAGGTGCCCTTTCTATCTCAGAGCTCCCAGGAGATATGGGAGTGAGGTGCGGGCAGGAGGCCCGTGTCTTAACTCCTCCGATGGACCACGACGTCCAGGAGAGTCAGGGGCCGTGCACTTCTCTTGGTAAGGGGGGGGACTACTGAGCAGGTGGCTCCACGGTCCTCTTCCCCCTTGACCACCATGGCCGATGTCCGCTCGGCCACGCCTTACCCTCCTTCACCGACGCTAGGGGAAGGGCGTGAGAGTCGGGAGCACGCCCCTCGGGTGAGGACGACAGAGGGGCTTATCGCTTTCGACGGGATCGTGGATCCGGTGACGGCTGATAGGCGTGTCAGCAACCGGATTCAGGATCAGCCTGATGCTGACGACCTGCAGCTAGCGCGTGCCAAGAGGGCTGATACGTCTCCATCGTATCTATAATTTTTTATTGTTCCATGCCAATATTATACAGCTTTCATATACTTTTGGCAACTTTTTATACTATTTTTGGGGACTAACATATTGATCCAGTGCCCAGTGCCAGTTCCTGTTTGTTGCATATTTTTTGTTTCGCAGTAAATCCATATCAAACGGAGTCCAAACGGGATAAAAACGGACGGAGAATATTCTTGTAATATATGTGAAATATGGGAAGAAAATCAACACGAGACGGTGCCCGAGGGAGCCATGAGGCAGGGGGCGCCCCACCCCCTGGGCGCGCCCCTGACCCTCGTGGCCCCCCCGCAAGGCGGTTAATGCTCTTCTTCGGCCGCAAGAAAGCTAATTTTCGGAAAAAAATCAGAGCGAAGGTTTTCAATCCAATCGGAGTTATGGATCTCCGGATATATAAGAAATGCTGAAAGGGCAGAATCCCAGAACGCAGAAACAAAGAGAGACAGAGAGACAGATCCAATCTCGGAGGGGCTCTCGCCCCTCCCATGCCATGGAGGCCATGGACCAGAGGGGAAACCCTTCTCCCATCTAGTGAGAAGGTCAAGGAATAAGAAGAAGGAGGGGGGCTCTCCCCCCTCGCTTCTGGTGGCACCGGAACGCCACCGGGGCCATCATCATCACCATGATCTACACCAACACCTCCGCCATCTTCACCAACATCTCCATCACCTTCCCCCCTCTATCTACAGTGGTCCACTCTCCCGCACCGCTGCACCCTCTACTTGAACGTGGTGCTTTATGCTTCATATTATTATCCAATGATGTGTTGCCATCCTATGATGTCTGAGTAGATTTTCGTTGTCCTATCGGTGGTTGATGAATTGCTATGATTGATTTAATTTGCTTGTGGTTATGTTGCTGTCCTTTGGTGCCCATCATATGAGCGTGCGTGGGGATCACACCATAGGGTTAGTTGTATGTTGATAGGACTATGTATTGGAGGGCAAGAGTGACAGAAACTTCAGCCTAGCATAGAAATTGATGCATACGGGATTAAAGGGGGACCAGTATATCTTAATGCTATGGTTGGGTTTTACCTTAATGAACGTTAGTAGTTGTGGATGCTTGCTAATAGTTCCAATCATAAGTGCATAGAATCCAAGTCAGGGATGACATGCTAGCAGTGCCCCCTCCCACATAAAACTTGCTACCGGTCTAGTAAAGTAATCAATTGCTTAGGGACAATTTCGCAACTCCTACCACCACTTTTCCACACTCGCTATATTTACTTTATTGCTTCTTTATCTAAACAACCCCTACTTTTTATTTACACGCTCTTTATTATCTTGCAAACCAATCCAAAAACACCTACAAAGTACTTCTAGTTTCATACTTGTTCTAGGTAAAGCGAACGTTAAGCGTGCGTAGAGTTGTATCGGTGGTCGATAGAACTTGAGGGAATATTTGTTCTACCTTTATCTCCTCGTTGGGTTCGACACTCTTACTTATCAAAAACTGTTGCGATCCCCTATACTTGTAGGTTATCAAGACCTTTTTCTGGCGCCGTTGCGGGGGAGCAATAGCGTGGGGTGAATATTCTCGTGTGTGCTTGTTTGCTTTATCACTAAGTAATTTTTATTTGTTATTCTAAGTTGTTTTTCTATCTTAGTTATGGGTAGGAAACGCAAAATACCAAAAAAAATAGTTGTACCTGCTACACCAATGGTTGAAGAACCACTCAAAATCTATCACAGTCCTAAAGCTTTTTACTTGGATCATCTTCGATCCCTTTGTGCTCATGCTGAAACCCCAACTAGCTTAGTTGAGGGCAAATCTTTAGATGAGCATGCTTGTTATGTGCGACACCGCTTATCTCAAAAGGGGGAACTTTTACTGGATCAAATTCATTGTTTGTAGTGCTATGCTTGGAATTTATGTGAAATTTATGATGTTACTTGTTGTTCTGAAAACCCTAAGAAACACCTTCCCTACCAATGTGAGTTTAGCGATAATGGAATCGTATCTTCGTATGCTAAGGGTGTTTATAATCACTATGATGTTCAACAAATTGAAGAATTTGTTGCTTTTAAGGGTGCTTATGAAATTGCTTCTTTGATTGAAAAGTATGATGCTACTCTTTACAAATCTGAAAATTTTGCCATACTTAAATATTGTTATGATAATTATGCTTCTAATGCCTATGTTAAACCATATATTGAGGACTCCTCCGCTGTCCAAGAAGAGACTAATATTTTGCAGGAGTCTATGGAAGAAGAAATTGATGAAACTGTGAGGTCATTGGATGAAAAAGATGAGGAGGAGAGCGGAGAACAAAAGGAGGAAGAGCGGATTGATCACCCGTGACCACCTTTCTAATGAGAGTAACTCTTCAACTCATACATTGTTTAATTTCCCTTCATGCTTACCGAAGGATGATTGCTATGATAACTATTATGATCCCGTTGATTCTCTTGAAATATCCCTTTTTGATGAACTTGATGATTGCTATGTTTGTGGCCAAGATGCCAATATGAATTATGCTTATGAAGATGAACTTGCTATAGTTCCTTATGTTAAACATGAAATTGTTCCTATTGCACCCACGCATGATAGTCCTATTATCTTTTTGAATTCTCCCAACTACACTATACCGGAGAAGTTCACCCTTATTAAGGATTATATTGATGGGTTGCATTTTACTATTACACATGATGATTTTGATAGATATAATATGCATGTGCTTGCTGCTCCTACTTGCAATTATTATGAGAGAGGAACTACATCTCCGCCTCTTTATGTTTCCAACACGAAAAAATTGCAAGAAACTGTTTATACTATGCATTGGCCTTTACTTTGTGTGCATGAATTGTTCTTTTATGACATGCTGATGCATAGGAAGATAGTTAGGCTTCATCATTACATGATATATGTTACTTTGTGCTCACTACTAAATGCCAAATCATTGCTAATTCAAATTGGATTTGATATACCTTGGGATCCGGGTGGATCCATTACTTGAGCACTTTATGCCTAGCTTAATGACTTTAAAGAAAGCACTGCCAGGGAGACAACCCGGAAGTTTTAGAGAGTAATTTATTTCTATTGTGTGCTTTTATAAAGTTTAAAAATAAAAATAATGTGCCAAGGTTTGCCTTTAGGATGTTTTAGATGCTTGTTGGTTTGTACGGTGCAGGACAGAAACTTTGGCTGTAGTGCGCGAATTTACATTTTTTTTACTGGAACATCAAAAGGTTCTGAAATTTTTTGCAATGTCTTTCTATAAAAATTATTTATTTTTCCTAATTTTGGTAGAAGTTTTGGAGTACCAGAGGTATGGTGAATGTTCAGATTACTACAGACTGTCCTGTTTAAGACAGATTTTGTTTTTGATGCATAGTTTGCTTGTTTTGATGAAACTATCGATTTACATCAGTGGATTAAGACATCGAAAAGTTATATTACAGTAGCTACAATGCAAAAACGAGATATGAATTGGTTTGCAACAGTATTTAGAGTAGTGTTTTTCTTTATTATACTAACGGATCTTACCGAGTTTTCTGTTGAGTTTTGTGTGGATGAAGTGTTCGAAGATTGAGGAGGTCTCGATGTGAGGAGAAGGAGGAGGGGCAAGAGCTCAAGCTTGGGGATTCCCAAGGCACCCAAGTAAATATTCAAGGAGACTCAAGAGTCCAAGCTTGGGGATGCCCCGGAAGGCATCCGATCTTTCTTCAACAAGTATCGGTATGTTTTCGGATTCGTTTCGTTCATGCGATATGTGCAATCTTGGAGCGTCTTTTGCATTTAGTTTTAATTTTTATTTTATGCACCATGTTGGTATGAGATAGTCCTTGGTTGATTTATAGAATTCTCATTGCACTTCACTTATATCTTTTGAGTATGGTGTCGGTGTCAAAACCGGCAGATCTCGGGTAGGGGGTCCCGAACTGTGCGTCTAAGGCGGATGATAACAGGAGGCAGGGGACACGATGTTTACCCAGGTTCGGGCCCTCTTGATGGAGGTAATACCCTACTTCCTGCTTGATTGATATTGATGATATGAGTATTACAAGAGTTGATCTACCACGAGATCGTAGAGGCTAAACCCTAGAAGCTAGCCTATGGTATGATTGTCTGTTGTCCTACGGACTGAACCCTCCAGTTTATATAGACACCGAAGGGGGCTAGGGTTACACAAAGTCAGTTACAAAGGAGGAGATCTATATATCCGTATTTCCAAGCTTGCCTTCCACGCCAAGAAGAGTCCCATCCGGACACGGGACGAAGTCTTCAATCTTGTATCTTCATAGTCCAACAGTCCCGCCAAAGGATATAGTCCGGCTATCTAGAGACCCCCTAATCCAGGACTCCCTCAGTAGCCCCCGAACCAGGCTTCAATGACGATGAGTCCGACGCGCAGATCGTCTTCGTCATTGCAAGGCGGGTTCTTCTCCAAATTGTGAATATCTGTTGAGTAGTGTCCGGCTCCCCATAAATGTTGCACTTCTTGGCTTCTGCGCCCAATAAGGGCTATCTTCCACGTGTCGAGCGAATGCGAGGAGCCGGGGCATTTTCACATTCGCCACCCTAGCCATGTAATTAAACTGTCTATTAAAGGGATGGGGATTCTTAGATCCAAACCACACCATCCTCCCACGGCGAGTATCCATCGGAGCGCGCTCGGAAAAATCCATTCCAACATGGCTGGCCATCGCAGCTCCTCCTCCCGCTCCCGCAGCCCTAAGCCTGGTGATTGGGAGAAGTGTTCCGTCCCGCACAGCCAATTAGTAGAGCTGCAGACCCAGGGATTTCTCCCTCCATCATATTTGGTCCCTGTTGGAGCCGGGCTCGCCACCTATAATGGCGGGAAGCAAGTGGAGAGCTTCCCCAATCCCTCCAAGGGGGAGCGGGTATGCCTTGTCCCTTATTTACTAAGGGGACTTGGATTTCCAATCCATCCGTTCCTCCGCAGGCTCCTGGAGTTTTACGGCCTCCAGTTGCATAATTTTACCCCCGCTTCCATATTACACATTGCTGGTTATGTTGCCCTTTGTGAGCTGTTTTTGGGCTGCGAGGCTCATTTTGAGCTGTGGAAGAGGCTATTCTGCCTTGTGCCCCGTACACAGGAGGGGTCACTATATCAAGTGGGCGGAGCCAAAATATGGCACATCGCCGGGACCGGATACCTGTCCGGTACCCCGAAGAAGACGTCCGAAGACTGGCCTTCGGAGTGGTTTTACATGGAGGACGTCCCCCTTCCAGATCCTATTCGGATGGGGTCTTCCCAAGTTCAACAATGCTCCTCTGAAGAAACGCCGAAGCTGACGCCCATGGAGCCCCCAGGAGGAAGACAACGAAGAAGTCCTTTACCTGATGGACCATATTAAAGTGTTGGCTCAATCAGGATTGACAATAATCGAGGTTATGTCAATATGCATAATGCGGAGGGTGCAACCGCTTCAATATCGAGGGCATCCCCTGTGGCGCTTTAACGGGGAAGATGATGCCACCCACTGCGGGCGTAAGGGACCAGACTCCGCTGCCGCTCTAGCAATAATTATGTCCAAGTTGTTCAAGGGAGAGGAAGAGGAGTTCATCCGTATTAAGCCATGTGATGGATTCTCTATGTACAACCCTCCAAGCTGGGCAAGCTGTCACTCCTTACTCCCAACCTTCCCGCATTCTTCGTCGTAAATACTCACCTTGCCGTTTCTCGGCAGGAACTGCGAAAAGCTGTAAGGGAGGTCAACAACCCTCCTCCACAACCGGAGGACCCTGACCGGGCCCTCGATCCCGGACTCGAAGAGGATCCGGACATATTTGTGGAGCTGATAGACAGGGCATTCTATCAATTGAGCTGCGATGACGCCATGGTGGCCATCATGGCCGACTATCCTGGGCTACTCCCTGCATCGCATGTAAGGAAAAACCGGTGTCCCAACTTCCAAGAAGGATCCCCTTTCATGCACTTCACCTACCGTACACATATGGTGTTTTACAAGGAAGGCCTTCGGGACGCCATGTCGAACCCGCAGTGACTCGCCAACAAGGGGCACCGAAGCTGGGTAGGCCAAAAAGGAAGGCGGTCAGGATTGAGACGCCGGCGCCGAGGTATGATACAAAACCTTGCTCCGTGGTTGTCGTCTTTAAAATATAATGACGTCCATGTTTCCTAGTAGGAAAAATGCTCGCCGGACTATATCCGGAGAGGCCGCCGATCACGCCTCTACCAGTCGGGCTCCAGGGCCGGATATAGAGGCGGAGGCTAACATGTTGCGGACGCCGGATGCTCCTCCTACAGAGGATGCGGACAGACTATCTGCTACAAATTCCAAAGTGGAGAGCGCCATGAATCACAGGCGTCGCCGTGACGTACTCTGTGACGCTTGTTTCTCCCAAGAGGCGTTCGATGCCTTCAACTCAGGAGATGCGTACATACGTGCTGCTCAAAATGGTCTTGCCAGAGCCACGGACCAGTATGTAAAGGATATATGGGTAGGAAAATCTGACGATTATATATATCAGTAGCCCCTGGGCTTGAAATAGTTGACACAACTGATTTAAGGATCATTATTTGTGCAGGGTCTTACAGAGAAGAATACCCAATTGTCTCAAGAGCTAGAAGAGTGCAAAGCCCAGCTATAGGCCGCGGTGGCCGCGTTGAAGGAGTCCGAGAAGGCCCCCTCTGGTAACATTTGCTTCTATTGCAAAGAATTACAGGTACCAGATAGTATGCGGCGTGCATGCAAATCTAACAGTAGATGTTGCAGATGACCCCGGAGTGAATCCGGAGGCCGTGCCAGAGGATGCGCAACGTGCTAATCGGCAACTAAATGATGGCGAGCGCGTGCTTACGCGGGTCAGGCAGGAGAAAAATAATCTCCAGGACGCCAATATCCGGCTGGACGTGGAACTGAAAGACGTCCGAGCCCAGCTTGCGGACTCCGTAAAGGAGAATAAGCGGCTTCGACGTGGCATTTTTAGTAAGTGCTTGAACGAACTTTTGAAGGAGTTCGGCGAAGAAGCCGACTAACAGAGTTATGTCTGCAGGTATGCTGACGGGTCGTCCCGCGAAGGAGATGCCCGGGTCTGCGGGTGATCTTCTACCAGAGCTCTCACAACTGCACGAACAAGTTCGACAGGTGATGCAGGGTATTGCCCAAGCCTTGTGGCCTTCCGCGTCCCCCAGGAGGCATGGGGGAGCTTGTAGAGAAGCTCAAGGGAGCGCAGCGGCGCTTCCGATTATGGAAGATATCAGCCTGCCGACAAGGTGCAAGGGAAGCCTGGGCTATGGTGAAGAGGCGATATACCAAAGCTAACCCAAACCACATGGCCGAGGTCGGACCTGTGGGGCCCGATGGGAAAGAGATCCCCATCAGTTTGGTGTATGACCAAGTAGAATTAGCCGCAAAGTATTCCCAAGAGGATTGTAGGCTAGACAGCCTATTGGATGGTATAGAAGAAGAATTTAATCAATCGTAGTGACTGTGTACTTCAAGTGACATATATAGTGTCCCTAGCCGGATTGTAAATCATTTGTCATGGCGGACCTTTTTGCTTCGACCTTTGGACCCGATAGTCCGGAGTGTATCTGAATACCCGCTCGGTTATGTAAAAACCGAGGTATGCATGGAAACCAGGCGTAGGGGTCATAAGTGCTTGAACAGACAAGTACCCAACTAGCTATGTTATATTACATGGGTAGTAAGAAACATCTTCCAGGGAGAATAGTTCCGTTAAGGGTTCCTTTCCCTGGGTACACATGCCCTAATGTGCATGTCCGAACTGTGAAAAGAGACACAGGCTATAAACATCTGGGGGCATGTGCCAAATTAAATAAAAGTCATCTTTTGTTCACCGACCGAATATTCCCTTAAGAACGCTAGCTTTTGGCTTCACCCAGTCTGAGGTACACATCCGGCTGACCCGGCAGTAACAATCGTAGAGGTGCTCCCCTTATGCCCTAGCCGAATTAACGGGAACATAGGGCATAAATACAAGAGCCAGGCAACCCAGCTTGGCCAAAACTTAAGTCATATCGATGCATATAATGGCGAAAAAAGGTACATGCGGAAGAATAACACATGTGTGGGGCATAAAGCCCAGAAAAATAGTTAGACTAAGCTTCTGTATAAGAAGCACCCAGGTATAATGAGCGCAGTTGGCGCGTCAAGATTGTGTAACCAAGACATAGGTGTAGCCTTTTAGGGCCTTGAGGAAAATAAAAAGAGAGAAAGAGAGAAAAGACAAATAATTGATATGCAAAAAAATTGACGGAGGTAAGGACACGAACATAGAGTCCGGCACTAGGCGTAGAATCTTCGGAGTCTGGCTGCGTTCCATGGGTTTGGCTCGAGTCGATTGTCCGATGCATCCCGCAGACGGTACGCTCCATCGGTCAGAACCTGGTCAATAATGAAGGGACCTCCCCATTTGGGCTTGAGCTTGTTCTTTTTCTTCTCCGGCAGTCGTAGAACTAGTTCGCCAACGTTATAGGTTTTGGCCTGTATTTCTCTGCTTTGATACCTTCGAGCCTGTTGCTGATAGAATGCGGAATGGGCTTTTGCCACGTCACGCTCCTCCTCCAGGGCGTCCAAACTGTCCTGCCGATCGAGCTCGGCCTCTTTTTCTTCGTACATGTGGACTCGAGGTGAGTCATGAATTATGTCGCAAGGCAGAACCGCCTCTGCGCCGTACATCATAAAAAACGGTGTGTATCCGGTAGTGCGATTCAGCATGGTCCGCAGCCCCCGTAGTACGGAGTCGAGCTCTTCTACCCAGTACGTGTTTGATTCCTTTAAGGACCGCACTAATCTAGGTTTAATGCCGCTCATGATAAGACCATTTGCTCGCTCGACTTGACCGTTAGTTTGCGGGTGATAGACAGAAGCATAAACGAGCTTGATGCCCATGTTGCCGCACCAAAGTTTCACCTCATAGGCTGTAAAGTTCGTGCCGTTGTCAGTGATGATGCTGTGGGGGATGCCATAATGGTGTACAACCCCAGATATGAAGTCTATCACCGGTCCGGATTCAGCCGTTTTGACAAGTTTGGCTTCTATCCATTTGGTGAATTTATCCACCATGACCAGTAAGTATTTTTCTTATGGGTTCCCCCGTTAAGGGGTCCAACCATATCAAGCCCCCAGACCGCAAAGGGCCAAGTAATGGGGATTGTTTGGAGAGCGGTAGGTGGCATATGGCTTTGGTTTGCAAAAGGCTGGCAACCAACGCAATGTTGGACCAGATGCTGTGCATCTGCTCGGGCCGTCGACCAATAGAAACATGTACGGAAGGCCTTGCTTACAAGGGCCCAAGCTGCGGCGTGATGGCCGCCGAGTCCAGCATGGATTTCTGCCAAAATCTTCCGCCCTTCCTCTTCGGAGATGCACCTTTGAAGGACTCTTGTAGTGCTTATAAAGCTCTCCCTCGTGGACCTTGTAGGCTTTAGATCGCCGCACTATGCAGCGTGCCTCATTTTGGTCCTCGGGTAGTTCTGTCTGGTTAGGTAGGCCAAGAATGGTTCTGTCCATGGGGCGATGATGGCCATTATCACGTGGGCTGAGGGTGTTATTTCGATGGCAGAGCCTCCGATTGCATCAGAGTGTTCGGTATCTGATGTTGTGGCCGGGTCCGGATTATTGTTACTGGTGTCCCCCTCCCACACCACGGATGGCTTAAATAGTTTTTCCAGGAAGATGTTGGGTGGGACAGGGTCGCGCTTAGCGCCGTTACGGGCGAGGATATCTGCCGGCTGATTGTTTTCCCGAGCCACATGGTGGAATTCAAGCCCCTCAAACCGGGCTGACATTTTGAGGACGGCGTTGCGATATGCCATTTTCGGATCCTTGGCATCGAAGTCTCCATTTATTTGAGATATTGCGAGGTTTGAGTCCCCACGCACCTCCAGGCGTTGAATACCCATGGAAACTGCCATCTTGAGACCGTGTAATAGGGCCTCGTATTCGGCTGCATTATTGGAGTCTGTGTATAGTATTTGGAGTACGTATTGCACTGTATCTCCGGTGGGGGATGTCAGGACGACGCCAGCCCCCAGACTAGCCAACATTTTAGAGCCGTCGAAGTGCATGATCCAATTGGAGTACGCACCGTACTCTTTAGGGAGTTCGGCTTCTGTCCATTCAGCGACGAAATAGGCCAGTACTTGCGACTTAATGGCTCGCCGTGGTCTATATGTTATGTCAAATGGGAGGAGCTCGATAGCCCATTTGGCAATCCGGCCCGTGGCATCACGGTTGTTTATTATGTCGTTGAGTGGTACTTCGGAGGCCACCGTAATTGAACACTCTTGAAAGTACTGTCCTAATTTTCGGGATGCCATGAATACTGCTACCTCTTGAGCACTGCATTGGTTTTCGTCGAAGAGGAAGGGATGATGCAGCAAAGTAGCGTAAGTATTTCCCTCAGTTTTTGAGAACCAAGGTATCAATCCAGTAGGAGGCTACGCGCGAGTCCCTCATACCTGCACAAAACAAATAAATCCTCGCAACCAACGCGATAAGGGGTTGTCAATCCCTACAGGTCCACTTACGAGAGTGAGATCTGATAGATATGATAAGATAATATTTTTGGTGTTTTTATGATAAAGATGCAAAGTAAAATAAAAAGAAAAGTAAAAAAGCAAAGGAAATAACTAAGTATTGGAAGATTAATATGATGAAGATAGACCCGGGGGCCATAGGTTTCACTAGTGGCTTCTCTCAAGAGCATAGGTATTCTACGGTGGGTGAACGAATTACTGTTGAGCAATTGACAGAATTGAGCATAGTTATGAGAATATCTAGGTATGATCATGTATATAGGCATCACGTCTGAGATAAGTAGACCGACTCCTGCCTGCATCTACTACTATTACTCCACTCATCGACCGCGATCCAGCATGCATCTAGAGTATTAAGTTCATGAAAACAGAGTAACGCCTTAAGCAAGATGACATGATACAGAGGGATAAACTCATGCAATATGATGAAAACCCCATCTTGTTATCCTCGATGGCAACAATACAATACGTGCCTTGCTGCCCCTACTGTCACTGGGAAAGGACACTGCAAGATTGAACCCAAAGCTAAGCACTTCTCCCATTGCAAGAAAGATCAATCTAGTAGGCCAAACCAAACTGATAATTCGAAGAGACTTGCAAAGATAATCAATCATACATTAAAGAATTCAGAGAAGATTCAAATATTGTTCATAGATAGACTTGATCATAAACCCACAATTCATCGATCTCAACAAACACACCACAAAAAGAAGATTACATCGAATAGATCTCCACAAGAGAGGGGGAGAACATTGTATTGAGATCCAAAAAGAGAGAAGAAGCCATCTAGCTAATAACTATGGACCCGTAGGTCTGAGGTGAACTACTCACACTTCATCGGAGGGGCTATGGTGATGATGTAGAAGCCCTCCGTGATCGATGCCCCCTCCGGCAGAGCTCCGGAACAGGCCCCAAGATGGGATCTCGTGGATACAGAAATTTGCGGCGGTGGAATTAGGGTTTTGGCTCTGTATCTGATCGTTTGGGGGTACGTAGGTATATACAGGAGGAAGGAGTACGTCGGTGGAGCAACAGGGGGCCCACAAGGGTGGAGGGTGCGCCTAGGGGGGGGGGTAGGCGCGCCCCTACCTCGTGGCCTCCTCTTTTGTTTCTTGACATAGGGTCCAAGTCTCCTGGGTCTTTTTCGTTGAGAAAATCACGTTCCCGAAGGTTTCATTCCGTGTGGACTCCGTTTGATATTCCTTTTCTTCGAAACCCTAAAATAGGCAAAAAAAAACAGCAATTCTAGGCTGGGCCTCCGGTTAGTAGGTTAGTCCCAAAAATAATATAAAAGTGGATAATAAAGCCCAATAATGTCCAAAACAGTAGATAATATAGCATGGAGCAATAAAAAATTATAGATACGTTGGAGACGTATCAAGCATCCCCAAGCTTAATTCCTGCTCGTCCTCGAGTAGGTAAATGATAAAAACAGAATTTTTGATGCGGAGTGCTACTTGGCATAATTTTAATGTAATTCTTCTTAATTGTGGTATGAATATTCAGATCCAAAAGATTCAAGACAAAAGTTCATATTGACATAAAAATAATAATATTGCAAGCATACTAACTAAGCAATTATGTCTTCTCAAAATAACACGGCCAAAGAGAGTTCATCCCTACAAAATCATATACTTTAGTCATGCACCATTTTCGTCACACAAGAATGCTCTCATCATGCACAACCCCGATGACAAGCCAAGCAATTGTTTCATACCTTAGCAATGTCAAACCTATAAACTTTCACACAATATATGAGCGCGAGCCATGGACATAGCACTATGGGTGGAATAGAATATGATGAGGGGATTATGTGGAGAAGACAAAAAAGGAGAAAGTCTCACATCAACGAGGCTAATCAATGGGCTATGGAGATGCCCATCGATTGATGTTAATGCAAGGAATAGGGATTGCCATGCAACAGATGCACTAGAGCTATAAATGTATGAAAGCTCAACAAAAGAAACTAAGTGGGTGTGCATCCAACTTTGCTTGCTCACGAAGACCTAGGGCACTTGAGGAGGCCCATTGTTGGAATATACAAGCCAAGTTCTATAATGAAAAATTCCCCACTAGTATATGAAAGTGACAAAACAAAAAGACTCTCTATCATGAAGATTATGGTGCTACTTTGAAGCACAAGTGTGGCAAAGGATAGTAACATTGTCCCTTCTCTCTTTTTCTCTCATTTTTTTATTTGGGCCTTTCTCTCTTTTTTTATGGCCTTTCTCTTTTTTTCCCCACTTGGGACAATGCTCTAGAAAATGATGATCATCACACTTCTATTTATTTACAACTCGATGCTAGAACAAAAGATGACTCTATATGAATGCCTCCGGCAGTGTACCGGGATATGCAATGAACCAACAGTGACATGTATGAAAGAATTATGAATGGTGGCTTTGCCACAAATACTATGTCAACTACATGATCATGCTAAGCAATATGACAATGATGAATGTGTCATGATAAACGGAATGGTGGAAAGTTGCATGGCAATATATCTCAGAATGGCTATGGAAATGCCATAATAGGTAGGTATGGTGGCTGTTTTGAGGAAGATATAAGGAGGTTTAGATGTGAAAGAGCGTATCATATCACGGGGTTTGGATGCACCGGCGAAGTTTGCACCAACTCTCAATGTGAGAAAGGGCAATGCATGGTACCGAAGAGGCTAGCAATGATGGAAGGGTGAGAGTGCGTATAATCCATGGACTCAACATTAGTCATAAAGAACTCACATACTTATTGCAAAAATCTACAAGTCATCAAAAACCTCGGCACTACGCGCATGCTCCTAGGGGGATAGATTGGTAGGAAAAGACCATCGCTCGTCCCCGACCGCCACTCATAAGGAAGACAATCAAAGAACACCCCATGTTTCAAATTTGTTACATAACGTTTACCATATGTGCATGCTACGGGACTTGCAAACTTCAACACAAGCACTTCTCAAATTCACAACTACTCAACTAGCACGACTTTGATATTATTACCTCCATATCTCAAAACAATCATCAAGCATCAAACGTCTCTTAGTATTCAAAACACTCATAGGAATTTTTTTACTAATCTTGAATACCTATCATATTAGGATTATTTAAGCAAATTACCATGATATTTAAGACTCCCAAAATAATCTAAGTGAAGCATGAGAGATAAATAGTTTCTATAAAACAAATCCACCACCGTGCTCTAAAAGATATAAGTGAAGTACTAGAGCAAAACTATATAACTCAAAAGATATAAGCGAAGCACATAGAGTATTCTAACAAATTCCAAATCATGTATGGCTCTCTCAAAAGATGTGTACAGCAAGTATGATTGTGGTAAACTAAAAACCAAAGACTCAAATCATACAAGACGCTCCAAGCAAAACACATATCATGTGGTGAATAAAAATATAGCTCCAAGTAAAGTTACCGATAGAAGTAGGCGAAAAGAGGGGATGCCTTCCGGGGCATCCCCAAGCTTTGGCTTTTAGGTGTCCTTAGATTATCTTGGGGGTGCCATGGGCATACCCAAGCTTAGGATCTTTCCACTCCTTGTTCCATAATCCATCAAATCTTTACCCAAAACTTAAAAACTTCACAACACAAAACTCAAAGTAGAAAATCTCGTGAGCTCCGTTAGCGAAAGAAAACAAAAGACCACTTCAAGGTACATAATGAACTCATTCTTTATTTATATTGGTGTTAAACCTACTGTATTCCAACTTCTATATGGTTTATAAACTATTTTACTAGCCATAGATTCATCAAAATGAGCAAACAACACATGAAAAACAGAATCTGTGAGAAACAGAACAGTCTGTAGTAATCTATAGCTAGCGCAAGATCTGGACCCGAAAAATTCTAAAATAAATTTCTGGACGTGAGGAATTTATCTATTAATCATCTTCAAAAAGAATTAACTAAATATCACTTTCCAAATAAAAATGGCAGCAGTTCTCGTGAGCGCTAAAGTTTCTGTTTTTTGCAGCAAGATTAACAAGACTTTCCCCAAGTCTTCCCAACGGTTCTACTTGGCACAAACACTAATCTATACCAATATAAAAAGACCCAAAGAGGCAGATTCAAACCATATCGACCGTCAAATCATGTTATCTAGCGGTTCAAAACGCTCCAATGTTGAGCACCAAACACGTTTACCGCTTTAATTACCCACCACTGCCATTGGTTATAAACACGTTTTGACTCAACGTTATCCCATGAAATCTGCTATGTAATTAATATTCTACCATTTCCGTGAAAAAAGTAATGATATCTTACCAAATACCAACGGGCAACAGATATATCTTACCTAATATAACGTGCAACTAATATCCTACCGAATATAAACGTGCATTGCACGTACAATATTACTAGTTAAACAGAAAAAATACAACCTAAAATGAGGCTAGATAAATTATTTATTACTAAACAGGAGCAAAAAGCAAGCAATAAAAATAAAATTGGGTTGCCTCCCAACAAGCGCTATCGTTTAACACCCCTAGCTAGGCATAAAAAGCAAGGATAGATCTAGGTATTGCCATCTTTGGTAGGCAATCCATAAGTGGCTCTCATAATAGATTTATAAGGTAATTTAATATTTCTAGGAAAGTGTTCCATGCCTTTCGTTAACGGAAATTGGAATCTAATATTTCCTTCCTTCATATCAATAATTGCACCAATCGTTCTAAGGAAAGGTCTACCAAGAATAATAGGACATGAAGGATTGCAATCTATGTCAAGAACAATAAAATCTACGGGTACATAATTCCTATTTGCAACAATAAGAACATCATTAATTCTTCACATAGGTTTTTTAATAGTGGAATCCGCAAGGTGCAAGTTTAGAGAGCAATCATCAAAATCAAGGAAACCTAACAAATCACACAAAGTCTTTGGAATCGTGGAAACACTAGCACCCAAATCACATAAAGCATAAAACTCATGATCTTTAATTTTAATTTTAATAGTTGCTTCTCACTCATCATAAAGTTTTCTAGGGATAGAAACTTCCAATTCAAGTTTTTCTTCATAAGATTGCATCAAGGCATCAACGATATGTTTAGTGAACGCTTTATTTTGACTATAATTAAGCATGTGGAGAATTTAGCACGGATTGCAACAAGGAAATACAATCAATCAAAGAGAAATTTTCATAATTAATTTCCTTAAAATCCAAAATAGTGGGTTTAGCGACATCAAGGGTTTTAATTTCTTCAATCCCACTTTTATCAATTTTAGCATCAAGATCTAAAAACTCCGAATTCTTGGAACGTCTTCTAGGTAAAGGTCGATCATATTCAGTCCCGTCATTATCAAGATTCATATTGCAAAACAAAGATTTAATAGGGGACACATCAATAACTTTCAAATCTTCATCTTTATTTTCATAGCATTCCGGTTTAGCGGCCATCCTATTAACTAAGGTGGATTGCTTATCCGAAATTTCAGCGGTCAATTTCTCAAGACGAGCAATTTGGGATCTCAAACCATCAAATTCTCTAGACATATCATCGAGCTCTTTATTCATAAAACTCATAAAACTTTTTTGTTCCTTAAGCTCATTTCTAAAGAAACTATTATGCTTGAATTGCAAGACCATAAAACTCCTAACGTTGTTTTCGATTTCTTCTAACCTTTTAAGGTGAAGATCACCAAATCGGGGAAGAGCCATCGAGACAAGCAAGCAAACTAACACACAAGCAAACAAAAAGCAAGCGGGCAAAAAGAAGCAAATAGAGAAAGAGAGGGCGAATAAAACGGCAAGGGTGAAGTGGGGGAGAGGAAAACGAGAGGCAAATGGCAAATAATGTAATGCGGGAGATAAGGATTGTGATGGGTACTTGGTATATTGACTTTTGCGTAGACTCCCCGGCAACGGCGCCAGAGATCCTTCTTGCTACCTCTTGAGCACTGCGTTGGTTTTTCCCGAAGAGGAAGGGATGATGCAGCAAAGTAGCGTAAGTATTTCCCTCAGTTTTTGAGAACCAAGGTATCAATCCAGTAGGAGGCTACGCGCGAGTCCCTCGTACCTGCACAAAACAAATAAATCCTCGCAACCAACGCGATAAGGGGTTGTCAATCCCTACACGGCCACTTACGAGAGTGAGATCTGATAGATATGATAAGATAATATTTTTGGTATTTTTATGATAAAGATGCAAAGTAAAATAAAAGCAAAGAAGCAAAGGAAATAACTAAGTATTGGAAGATTAATATGATGAAGATAGACCCGGGGGCCATAGGTTTCACTAGTGGCTTCTCTCAAGAGCATAGGTATTCTACGGTGGGTGAACGAATTACTGTTGAGCAATTGACAGAATTGAGCATAGTTATGAGAATATCTAGGTATGATCATGTATATAGGCATCACGTCCGAGACAAGTAGACCGACTCCTGCCTGCATCTACTACTATTACTCTACTCATCGACCGCTATCCAGCATGCATCTAGAGTATTAAGTTCATGAAAACAGAGTAACGCCTTAAGCAAGATGACATGATGTAGAGGGATAAACTCATGCAATATGATGAAAACCCCATCTTGTTATCCTCGATGGCAACAATACAATACGTGCCTTGCTGCCCCTACTGTCACTGGGAAAGGACACTGCAAGATTGAACCCAAGGCTAAGCACTTCTCCCATTGCAAGAAAGATCAATCTAGTAGGCCAAACCAAACTCATAATTCAAAGAGACTTGCAAAGATAACCAATCATACATTAAAGAATTCAGAGAAGATTCAAATATTGTTCATATATAGACTTGATCATAAACCCACAATTCATCGTTCTCAACAAACACACCACAAAAAGAAGATTACATCGAATAGATCTCCACAAGAGAGGGGGAGAACATTGTATTGAGATCCAAAAAGAGAGAAGAAGCCATCTAGCTAATAACTATGGACCCGTAGGTCTGAGGTGAACTACTCACACTTCATCGGAGGGGCTATGGTGATGATGTAGAAGCCCTCCGTATCTGATCGTTTGGGGGTACGTAGGTATAGATAGGAGGAAGGAGTACGTCGGTGGAGCAACAGGGGGCCCACGAGGGTGGAGGGCGCGCCTGGGGGGGGGGGCGCCCCTTACCTCGTGGCCTCCTCTTTTGTTTCTTGACGTAGGGTCCAAGTCTCCTGGGTCTTGTTCGTTGAGAAAATCATGTTCCCAAAGGTTTCATTCCGTTTGGACTCCGTTTGATATTCCTTTTCTTCGAAACCCTAAAATAGGCAAAAAACAACAATTCTGGGCTGGGCCTCCGGTTAGTAGGTTAGTCCAAAAAATAATATAAAAGTGGATAATAAAGCCCATAATGTCCAAATCAGTAGATAATATAGCATGGAGCAATCAAAATTTATAGATACGTTGGAGACGTATCAAATACCGCGTATGCTATCTTTTGATAATGTGGGTACTGTGATTTGCATGGAGTGAGGACAGTGGATACATAATATACCGGCTTTTGAAGTGGGAATTTATGTCCGTCCGTATCTCGTTCGACGATGAGCACTACGCTTACAACTTGGTGAGTTGCCGCTATATATAACAGCATTGGTTCACCGACATTTGGCGCGGCCAAGATTGGGTTGGTGGCCAGGATGACTTTTATTTCTTCCAATCCGGCCGTGGCTGCGTCCGTCCACTCGAAGTGTTTGGTGCGCCGAAGAAGGCGATAAAGGGGGAGTGCCTTTTCTCCTAATCGGGAGATAAAGCGGCTTAAGGCCACCACACATCCCGTTAACTTCTGGATTTGCTTGAGGTCAGTTGGATAGCCAACTGGGACAGAGCTCGGATTTTGGCCGGATTTGCTTCAATTCCTCTATTGGAGACGATAAAGGCCAGGAGCTTTCCGGTGTGTACGCCGAAAACGCATTTTCTGGATTGAGCTTAATGTCGTATGTTCGGAGATTGTCGAACGTGAGCCTCAAGTCATCTATTAGGGAGTCGACGTGTCTGGTTTTAACGACCACATCGTCTACGTATGCCTCCACTGTTTTGACGATCTGCTTTTCCAGACATGTCTGAATCATGCGCTGATACGTTGCGCCGGCGTTTTTGAGCCCGAAGGGCATTGTGTTAAAACAGAAGGGGCCATATGGAGTGATAAATGCCGTTGCGGCTTGATCGGACTCCGCCATCTTAATTTGGTGGTAACCGGAGTATGCGTCGAGGAAGCACAATGAGTCGTGTCCTGTGGTAGCGTCGATAATTTGATCGATGCGAGGGAGGGGGAAGGGATCCTTTGGGCAAGCCTTATTAAGGTCCTTGAAGTCGACACATAGGCACCAGGATTTGTCCTTCTTTGGTACCATCACCAGATTTGCTAGCCAGTCCGGATGCTTTATTTCTTTAATGAATCCAGCCTCCAGTAACTTGGCTAGCTCCTCTCCCATGGCTTGTCGCTTGGGTTTGGAGAAACGCCGAAGAGTCTGCTTGATCAGCTTGAATACTTTTAGAATGTTGAGGCTATGCTCTGCCAGCCTGCGTGGGATTCCTGGCATGTCTGAAGGATGCCAAGCGAATATGTCCCAATTCTCGCGCAGGAACTCCCGTAGTGCGGCGTCTATAGCGGGGTTTAACTGTGCCCCGATGGATGCTGTTTTGTGGGGTCCATTGGATGGACTTGGAATTTGACTATTTCATCCGCTGGTTTAAAAGAGGTGGACTTGGATCTTTTGTCTAGTATCACGTCGTCCTTGTCCACTGTGGAGCGCAACGCGGTTAATTCCTCCGCCACAAGGGCTTCGGATAATGCCTCGAGGGCCAGTGCGGCTGTTTTGTTCTCGGCGCGGAGTGCTATGTCCGGATCACTAGCTAGAGTGATGATTCCATTGGGCTCGGGCATTTTGAGCTTCATGTACCCGTAATGGGGTATGGCTTGGAAGATCGTGAATGCCTCCCGCCCTAGAAGGGTGTGGTATCTGCTACTGAATGGGGCCACCTGGAATGTAATTTATTCAGACATGTAATTCTCCGGAGTGCCGAATACCACATCTAGTGTGATTTTCCCAGCGCAACGTGCCTCCCAACTAGAGATGATTCCTTGGAAGGTCGTGCTGCTTTGCTCAATACGATTTCTGTCTATTTCCATTTTTTGAAGAGTCTCCTCATAAATGAGGTTTAATCCGCTGCCGCCGTCCATGAGCACTTTAATGAGCCGAATGCCGTCCGCAATTGGACTGAGGACCAAGGCGGCTGGTGCTCGGGCTGTTCGGAATTTAGGTTCATCACTGGCATTGAAGGTGATTGCTGTGTCGCTCCATGGATTTATTGCTGCCACGTGGCAGACTTCGGCAAGGCTGCGGAGTGCTCGCTTACGCCTATTATTTGAGGCGAAGGTCTCGAAGACTGTCAATACTGTATTGTTATCCACAGGAGGGTGCTCTGAGGTGTTTTGGATGAGGAGATCCTCACCACTCTTGGCCACCTGCCGGAGTACCCAACATGCTCTAAGGCTGTGTGTTGGTATGGTATCCACTGTACTACGAATTTTGCGGGGCCTGTTAAGCCATCCCTCTAATACGGTTCCACGCCCTGTAGTGTGCTTTTGCTTCTTTGTAATTGAGTCGGGCGACTTATGAGAGTGCACCCTTTTAGTTCGGACTGGGGGTTTTGTCAGAGCCGGATTATCCCAGAATTTTGTTTGGGTTTTCCAGGCGCTTTCCATCGCACAGTACTTCCGTACTATGGCCGCCAAGTCAGCGAAGTGCGCTATGTCACGACGACTTGTGGCGTTGAGGATTCCCTTGTCCGTGCAATTGTTGCAAAAGAACGAAATTGCATCTTCCTCGCGACAGTCCTTGACCTTGTTCATTACAAGGAGGAATCTGGCCCAATAGTGATGTACTATCTCTTGGGGCTCTTGCCTGCTGTGGGAAAGATCGTTTGTATCTGGGTGGGTGGGTGGATTTAAGTCCGGACCTTGACCCAATATGAGACCCCGGGGCAGGGGAGTTTCCAATCTTGGAAGTTCGGGCTCCGGGATGTTGCCCCGCATGTTCGGTATGCAGCCTGATTCTAGGTTCAGGGTTAGGGCGATGTCCTCCCGTGAGCGGGTATCCGGCTCAGAGAGCTCGGGAATCCAGACATAGTTCGTCCTCAGGATAGAGGGAGAATCGCCGCACTGCTCCTCCACCACCGCTATCTGATGGGTGACCGACGGAGAGTTAATTTCCCTTTGGTTGGGTTTAAGCCTAATCCGATCGTAGTCCGTAGCGACTCCCAGAGCGTCGATGCGATCCAAGAGCTCGTTCAAAGAGGAGAGCTCCATTGGATCCATCTGCTCAGTGAATTTTGAGCCGATGTGGAGGCTATTTTCGATGACCCGAGAACTCATCGTCAGCGCAGCGGCCGAGCAGTCGGTCATGACAAAGCCGCCTAGTCGGAGGGTTTGGCCTACAGCCAGGGCTCCCCCAGAGGTGATGTTGTCCTTGACAACAAGACGAGCCATCCTTCCCTATGATGACGACACAATGGAACTCTCAATGAAAGCACCAATGTCGGTGTCAAAACCGGAAGATCTCGGGTAGGGGGTCCCGAACTGTGCGTCTAAGGCCGATGGTAACAGGAGGAAGGGGACATGATGTTTACCCAGGTTCGGGCCCTCTTGATGGAGGTAATACCCTACATCCTGCTTGATTGATATTGATGATATGAGTATTACAAGAGTTGATCTACCACGAGATCGTATAGGCTAAACCCTAGAAGCTAGCCTATGGTATGATTGTCTGTTGTCCTACAGACTAAATCCTCCAGTTTATATAGACACCGGAGGGGGCTAGGGTTACACAATGTCGGCTACAAGGGAGGAGATCTATATATCCGTATTTCCAAGCTTGCCTTCCACGCCAAAAAGAGTCCCATCCGGACACGAGACGAAGTCTTCAATCTTGTATCTTCATAGTCCAACAGTCCGGCCAAAGGATATAGTCCGGCTGTCCGGAGACCACCTAATCCAGGACTCCCTCATATGGCTTTATAGAGTGCTTCATGTGCTTGACTTATATCATTTGAAGTGTGGATTGCCTGTTTTTCTTCACATAGATAACCGCCATTTTTAGAATGCTCTTTTGCTTCACTTATATTTGTTAGAGCGTGGGCATATCTTTTGTAAAAAGAATTAAACTCTCTTGCTTCACTTATATCTAATTAGAGAGATGACAAGAACTGGTCATTCACATGGTTAGTCATAAAATCCTGCATAAAACTTGTCGATCACTGAATATGATATGTTTGATTCCTTGCAATAGTTTTGCGATATAAAGGTGGTGATATTAGAGTCGTGCTAGTTGAGTAATTATGAAATTGAGGAATACTTGTGTTGAGGTTTGCAAGTCCCGTAGCATGCACGTATGGTGAACCGTTATGTAACAAAGTTGGAGCATGAGATATTTATTGATTGTCTTCCTTATGAGTGGCGGTCGGGGACGAGCGATGGTCTTTTCCTACCAATCTATCCTCCTAGGGGCATGCATAGTAGTACTTTGCTTCGAGGGCTAATAAACTTTTGCAATAAGTATATGAGTTCTTTATGACTAATGTTGAGTCCATGGATTATACGCACTCTCACCCTTCCATCATTGCTAGCCTCTTCGGTACCGTGCATTGCCCTTTCTCACCTCGAGAGTTGGTGCCAACCTCGCCGGTGCATCCAAACCCCGTGATACGATACGCTCTGTCACACATAAACCTCCTTATATCTTCCTCAAAACAGCCACCATACCTACCTATCATGGCACTTCCATAGCCATTCTGAGATATATTGCCATGCAACTTCCATCATCATCATATACATGACTTGAGCATTTATTGTCATATTGCTTTGCATGATCGTAAGATAGCTAGCATGATGTTTTCATGGCTTGTCCATTTTTTGATGTCATTGCTATGCTAGATCATTGCACATCCCGGTACACTGTCGCAGGCATTCATATAGAGTCATATCTTTGTTCTAGTATCGAGTTGTAATATTGAGTTGTAAGTACATAAAAGTGTGATGATCATCATTATTAGAGCATTGTCCCAGTGAGGAAAGGATGATGGATACTATGATTCCCCCACAAGTCGGGATGAGACTCCGGATGAAAAAAAAGAAAAAAAAGAAGAGAAAGGCCAAAAAAAGGAAGGCCCAAAAAATGAGAGAAAAAGAGAGAAGGGGAAATGTTACTATCCTTTTACCACACTTGTGCTTCAGAGTAGCACCATGTTCTTCATATAGAGAGTCTCTTGAGTTATCACTTTCATATACTAGTGGGAATTTTCATTATAGAACTTGGCTTTATATTCTGATGATGGGCTTCCTCAAATGCCCGAGGTCTTCATGAGCAAGCAAGTTGGATGCACACCCACTTAGTTTCCAGTTTGAGCTTTCATACACTTATAGCTCTTAGTGCATCTGTTATATGGCAATCCCTACTCCTCGCATTGACATCAATTGATGGGCATCTCCATAGCCCGTTGATTAGCCGCGTCGATGTGAGACTTTCTTCCTTTTTGTCTTCTCCACACAACCACCATCATCATATTCTATTCCACCCATAGTGCTATGTCCATGGCTTGCGCTCAAGTATTGCGTGAGGGTTGAAAAGGCTGAAGCGTGTTAAAAAGTATGAACCAATTGCTCGGCTTGTCATCGGGGTTGTGCATGATTTGAATGCTTTGTGTGGTGAAGATGGAGCATAGCCGGACTATATGATTTTGTAGGGATGAGCTTTCTTTGGCCATGTTATTTTGATAAGACATAATTGCTTGGTTAGTATGCTTGAAGTATTATTGTCTTAATGTCAAATGATAGACTATTGCTTTAAATCACTCGTGTCTTAATATTCATGCCATGATTAGATATGTGATCAAGATTATGTTAGGTAGCATTCCACATCAAAAAATATCTTTTTTATCATTTACCTACTCGAGGACGAGTAGGAATTAAGCTTGGGGGTGCTGATACGTCTCCGTCGTATCTATAATTTTTGATTGTTCCATGCCAATATTATACAACTTTCATATACTTTTGGCAACTTTTTATACTATTTTTGGGGACTAACATATTGATCCAGTGCCCATTGCCAGTTCCTGTTTGTTGCATATTTTTTGTTTCCCAGTAAATCCATATCAAAGAGAGTCCAAATGGGGTAAAAAAGGACGGAGAATATTCTAATATGTGGAATATGGGAAGAAAATCAACGCGAGACGGTGCCCGAGGGAGCCACGAGGCAGGGGGCGCGCCCGTGACCCTCATGGGCCCCGGTAAGGCAGTTAATGCTCTTCTTCGGCCGCAAGAAAGCTAATTTTCGGGGAAAAATCGGAGCAAAGGTTTCAATCCAATCGGAGTTATAGATCTTCGGATATATAAGAAACGGTGAAAGGGCAGAATCCCATAACGTAGAAACAGAGAGAGATAGAGAGACAGATCCAATCTCGGATGGGCTCTCGCCCCTCCCATGCCATGGAGGCCATGGACCAGAGGGGAAACCCTTCTCCCATCTAGGGAGAAGGTCAAGGAAGAAGAAGAAGGAGGGGGGCTCTCTCCCCCTCGCTTCCAGTGGCGCCGGAACGCCGCCGGGGCCATCATCATCACCGTGATCTACACCAACACCTCCGACATCTTCACCAACATCTCCATCACCTTCCCCCTCTATCTACAGCGGCACACTCTCCCTCAACCCACTGTACCCTCTACTTGAACATGGTTCTTTATGCTTCATATTATTATCCAATGATGTGTTGCCATCCTATGATGTCTGAGTAGATTTTTGTTGTCCTATCAGTGGTTGATGAATTGCTATGATTGATTTAATTTGCTTGTGGTTATGTTGATGTCCTTTGGTGCCCGTCATATGAGCCCGCGCGGGGATCACACCATAGGGTTAGTTGTATGTTGATAGGACTATGTATTGGAGGGCAAGAGTGACAGAAACTTCAGCCTAGCATAGAAATTGATGCATACGGGATTGAAGGGGGGCCAATATATCTTAATGCTATAGTTGGGTTTTACCTTAATGAACGTTAGTAGTTGCGGATGCTTGCTAATAGTTCCAATCATAAGTGCATAGAATTCCAAGTCAGGGATGACATGCTAGCAATGGCCTCTCCCACATAAAACTTTCTATCTGTCTAGTAAAGTAGTCAATTGCTTAGGGACAATTTTGCAACTCCTACCACAACTTTTCCACAGTCGCTATATTTACTTTATTGCTTCTTTATCTAAACAGCCCCTACTTTTTATTTACGCGCTCTTTATTATCTTGCAAACCAATCCAAAAACACCTACAAAGTACTTCTAGTTTCATACTTGTTCTAGGTAAAGCGAACGTTAAGCGTGCGTAGAGTTCTATCGGTGGTCGATAGAACTTGAGGGAATATGTGTTCTACCTTTAGATCCTCATTGGGTTCGACACTCTTACTTATCGAAAACTGTTGCGATCCCCTATACTTGTGAGTTATCAAGGGCAGCCATGCTTCGTAATGTCGAGGCTACTACAGGTACGTCTTTTGATAAAGATTGTTCAATATTGCACTTCCCCGAGAATGAAATAGTGGATAAGTCAAATGACTTAGGGATTTCTTTGGGATCAAATCAACACGAAGTCGTTAAATCCATCAACGATCTTTTTAGACTTAGAAGCGGAGAGGGCTTCTGAAATTATTCGTAATCTTGCAGCTATTAAACCCATGGATGATACTGAAGTGAATAATCTAGGTATGGTTGATCTAGCAAATATATGCAATAATCTTTTGCCTAGTGCGGAGGCTGAGAATGAGGAGGGATCGGAGAATGCGGACACGATAGAACCACTCCTGATGGAGGGCCCGGGTTCTGTCGGCGATAATCCTATTTTTCCGTAGGGTGTTGGGGAGAAGCCCAAACGACCCTGGAAGCGAAAAATTTATCCTACCTCGGCAATACACAGAAGTGCTAGAGTTAAACTTAAGAAAAAAATTCATGATGATTTATGAAAGGAATCTTTTGGAATAGCAGAGGTCTAGCTGACTTGGCTAAACAGAGGTTCTTAGCAGAGACAACAATATAACAACACTTAGACTTTATAGCACTTTTGGAAATAGGTCGAGACAATTTCACATCAAAATTTCTCCAAACCCTTTCCAGTGGTATTGATTTTGACTGGCACATTTTACATCCTAGAGGAAGACTCGACGGGATTTTACTAGGAGTACGGTGTGAGACGCTAGAGGTGCTTAATGTGGTTCAAGGAGACTTTTCGGTTAAATTCAGGGTAAGATCAAAACTGGATGGGTTCCGGTGGTCTCTTGTAGCTGTATATGGGGCAGCACAACCTGAATTCAAACCTGATTTTTTAGCCGACCTAGTGCAGATTTGTGGCAATGAAAATCTGCCAATACTTGTTGGGGGAGATTTTAATATTATCAGGAGGAGAGAGGAAAAAGAACAATGACAATTTTGATGGCCGTTGGTCTATGATGTTTAACATGATTATCGAGAGTTTCAATTTGAGAGAAATAGAGCTCACCGGTAGACAATTTACATGGGCCAACTCGCTACCCATTCCGACTTATGAAAAGCTGGATAGGGTACTTACCAGTGTTGAGTGGGAACAAAAATATCCGTTGGTGTTAGTCCATGCGATGCAGAGAGCGATCTTGGACCACACATCACTTTTATTAGACTCGGGTGAGGCTACCCATGTGGCAAATAAAAATACGTTCTCCTTCGACAAAGTTGGTTCGAGAAAGAAGATTTTTTGGGGCTTATTGCACGTGAGTGGGCCAAACCCGTTAGTGGGAGGACGCATGTTGAGAGATGTCAGAATAAAATTAGACATCTCAGACAGTTTTTGAGAGGATGGGCCATGATATGTCTCCGTCGTATCTACTTTTCCAAACACTTTTGCCCTTGTTTTGGACTCCAACTTGCATGATTTGAATGGAACTAACCCGGACTGACATTGTTTTCAGCAGAATTTCCATGGTGTTATTTTTGTGCAGAAATAAAATTTCCCGGAATGACCTGATAATCAACGGAGATTATTTTTGGAATATAAAAAAAATACTGGAAGAAAGATCCACGTCAGGGGGCCCACACCCTATCCATGAGGGTGGGGGCGCGCCTGCCCCCCTGGGCGCGCGCCCTGTCTCGTGGCCTCCCTGATGCTCCACCGACCTCAACTCCAACTCCATATATTCGTGTTCGTGGAGAAAAAAATCGGGGAGAAGGATTCATCGCGTTTTAGGATACAGAGCCGCCGCCAAGCCCTAAACTCTCCCAGGAGGGCTGATCTAGAGTCCGTTTCGGGGCTCCGGAGAGGGGAATCTATCGCCATCGTCATCATCAACCTTCCTCCATCACCAATTTCATGATGCTCACCACCGTGCGTGAGTAATTCCATCCTAGGCTTGCTGTACGGTGATGGGTTGGATGAGATTTATCATGTAATCGAGTTAGTTTTGTTAGGGTTTGATCCCTAGTATCCACTATGTTCTGAGATTGATGTTGCTCTGACTTTGCTATGCTTAATGCTTTTCACTAGGGCCCGAGTGCCATGATTTCAGATCTGAACCTATTGTGTTTTCATGAATATATGTGAGTTCGTGATCCTATCTTGCAAGTCTATAGTCACCTATTATGTGTTATGATCCGTTAACCCCGAAATGACAATAATCGGGATACTTACTGGTGATGACCGTAGTTTGAGGAGTTCATGTATTCACTATGTGTTAATGCTTTGGTCCGGTACTATATTAAAAGGAGGCCTTAATATCCCTTATTTCCAATAGGACCCCGCTGCCACGGGAGGGTAGGACAAAAGATGTCATGCAAGTTCTTTTCCATAAGCACGTATGACTATATTCGGAATACATGCCTACATTACATTGATGAACTGGAGCTAGTTCTGTGTCACCCTATGTTACAACTGTTGCATGATCGATCGCATACGACATAATTCTCCATCACCGATCCATTGCCTACGAGCTTTTCCATATATTGTTCTTCGCTTATTTACTTTTCCGTTGCTACTATTACAATCACTACAAACCCCAAAAATATTACTTTTGCTACCGTTACCACTACTATCATATTACTTTGCTACTAAATACTTTGCTGTAGATACTAAGTTTCCAGGTGTGGTTGAATTGACAACTCAGCTACAAATACTTGAGAATATTCTTTGGCTCCCCTTGTGTCGAATCAATAAATTTGGGTCGAATACTCTACCCTCGAAAACTATTGTGATCCCCTATACTTGTGGGTTATCAAGACCATTTTCTGGCGCCGCTGCCGGGGAGCATAGCTCTATTCTTTGAGTCACTTGGGATTTATATCTGCTTATCATTATGAAGAACTTGAAAGATCAAAGAACCGAGATTTTTCGCTCAACTATGAGGGGAGGTAAGGAACTGCCATCTAGCTGTGCACTTGATTCACCTTCTGTTTTGAGTAAACTTGTGACACGTACGCATGCTATTGATTCTGATAGGTCACATTTTATTGATGATGTCACTTCTGTTTGCATGATATTTATGATGAAACTACTTCTATGCTTGATACTACTCTACCACTAGGTGAATTTCTTAATGAACAACTTGCTAGGGTTAGAGAGAATGAAATTATTGAAACTGATAATATTAATGCAAGTGATGATGAAGATTCTCCCCCTAGATATGAATTGCCTGTTGTGCCTGAGGGTTATGTTATGGATGAAGAAACTGCTAGAGACTTTCTTGCCTGCAATGATAGAAGTGATCTTAAGAAACTATTAGCTAAGCTTAGAGAGAAATCTCCGAATGCTAGAATGAAATATGATCCTGCTTATGCTACTTCACCTATCTTTATTACCGATAAGGATTATGATTTCTCAGTTGATCCTCATATAATTACTTTGGTTGAATCTGATCCTTTCTATGGCTATGAATCTGAAACTGTTGTGGCACATCTTACTAAATTAAATGATATAGCTACCCTGTTCACTAACGATGAGAAAACTCGCTACTATTATATCCTTAAATTATTTATGTTCTCATTAAAGGGTGATGCTAAGATATGGTTTAATTCTCTTGATCCTGGTTGTGTGCGTAGTCCCCAGGATATGATTTAGTACTTCTCCGCTAAATATTTCCCCGCTCATAAGAAACAAGCTGCTTTAAGGGAAATATATAATTTTGTGCAAATTGAAGAAGAGAGTCTCCCACAAGCTTGGGGGAGGCTTCTCCAATTACTTAATGCTTTGCCTGATCATCCTCTCAAGAAAAATGAAATACTTGATATCTTTTATAATGGACTAACCGATGCTTCCAGAGATTACCAGGATAGTTGTGTGATACATCTCCATCGTATCTACTTTTCCAAACACTTTTGCCCTTGTTTTGGACTCTAACTTGCGTGATTTGAATGGAACTAACCCGGACTGACGCTGTTTGCAGCAGAATTGCCATGGTGTTATTTTTGTGTAGAAATAAAAATTCTCGGAATGACCTGAAAATCAACGGAGAAATATTTTGGAATATATAAAAAATACTAGAAGGAAGATCCACGTCAGGGGGCCCACACCCTGTCCACGAGGGTGGGGGGCGTGCCCTACCCCCTTGGGCGCGCCCCCTGCCTCGTGGGCCCCCTGACACTCCACCGACCTCAACTCCAACTCCATATATTCACTTTCGGGGCGAAAAAACCAGAGAGAAGGATTCATCGCGTTTTACGATACGGACCACCGCCAAGCCCTAAACTCTCTTGGGAGGGCTGATCTGGAGTCCGTTTGGGGCTCCGGAGAGGGGAACCCGTCGCCATCATCATCATTAACCTTCCTCCATCACCAATTCCATGATGCTCACCGTCGTGCGTGAGTAATTCCATCGTAGGCTTGTTGGACGGTGATGGGTTGGATGAGCTTTATCATGTAATCGAGTTAGTTTTGTTAGGGTTTGATCCCTAGTACCACTATGTTCTGAGATTGATGTTGCTATGACTTTGATATGCTTAATGCTTGTCACTAGGGCCCGAGTGCCATAATTTCAGATCTGAACCTATTATGTTTTCATGAATATATGCGAGTTCGTGATCCTATCTTGCAAGTCTATAGTCACCTATTATGTGTTATGATCCGTTAACCCCGAAGTGACAATAATCAGGATACTTACCGGTGATGATCGCAGTTTGAGGAGTTCATGTGTTCACTATGTGTTAATGCTTTGATCTGGTACTCTATTAAAAGGAGGCCTTAATATCCCTTAGTTTCCATTAGGACCACGCTGCCACGGGAGGGTAGGACAAAAGATGTCATGCAAGTTCTTTTCCATAAGCACGTATGACTATATTCGGAATACATGCCTACATTACATTGATGAACTGGAGCTAGTTCTGTGTCACCCTAGGTTATGACTGTTACATGATCGATCGCATCCAGCATAATTCTCCATCACCGATCCAATGCCTACGAGTTTTTCATATATTGTTCTTCGCTTATTTACTTTTTCGCTGTTACTGTTACAATCACTACAAAACCCAAAAATATTACTTTTGCTACCGTCACCTTTTTCCACCGTTACCACTACTATCATATTACCTTGCTACTAAATACCTTGTTGTAGATACTAAGTTTCCAGGTGTGGTTGAATTGACAACTCAGCTGCTAATACTTGAGAATATTATTTGGCTCCCCTTGTGTCGAATCAATAAATTTGGGTTGAATACTCTACCCTCGAAAACTGTTGCGACCCCCTATACTTGTGGGTTATCGAGAACATTTTCTGGCGCCGTTGCCGGGGAGCATAGCTCTATTCTTTGAGTCACTTGGGATTTATATCTGCTTATCATTATGAAGAACTTGAAAGATCCAAGAACCAAGATCTATCCCTAAACTACGAGGGGAGGTAAGGAAATGCCATCTAGCTCTGCACTTGATTCACTCTCGGTGTCAAAACCGGCAGATCTCGGGTAGGGGGTCCCGAACTGTGCGTCTAAGGCAGATGGTAACAGGAGGCAGGGAACACGATGTTTTACCCAGGTTCGGGCCCTCTTGATGGAGGTAAAACCCTACGTCCTTCTTGATTAATATTGATGATATGGGTAGTACAAGAGTAGATCTACCACGAGATCAAAGAGGCTAAACCCTAGAAGCTAGCCTATGGTATGATTGTATGTTATTGTTGTGTCCTACGGACTAAAACCCTTCGGTTTATATAGACACCGGAGAGGGTTAGGGTTACACAAGGTTGGTTACAAAGGAGGAGATATACATATCCGTATTGCCTAGCTTGCCTTCCATGCCAAGTAGAGTCCCATCCGGACACGAGACAAAGTCTTCAATCTTGTATCTTCATAGTCCAACAGTCCGGCCAAAGGATATAGTCCGGCTGTCCGAAGACCCCCTAATCTAGGACTCCCTCAGTAGCCCCTGACCCAGGCTTCAATGACGATGAGTCCGGCCGCAGTATTGTCTTCGGCATTGCAAGGCGGGTTCCTCCTCCGAATACACCACGGAAGAATTTGAATACAAGGATAGTGTACGACCCTGCAAAATAAGTTCCACATACCACCGTAGAGAGAATAATATTTCCACAAATCCAATTTGCTGGCTTGTTTTGGCAACACGACATTATGCCATGGCCCGGTGATTATTCAAACCATTTCCTTTAACTAGCCCTGCACATAACGCGAGGCAGTTTTTTGACACGTCTTGCCAAAGTAGAGATCGTGTCCCCCTTATTATGGGATTCTCATCAATATGGGCGTGGGTAACCCAACCGCGCCATCGATTACGGCGCTTGGGGGATAAGAGAGTTTTACCAGGCTAGTGGGGACGCATAGTTTCGTCCGCCCATATAAAGGGATAAGGATTCACCTTTTCATCCATGCCTTCATCGTCCTTTGCTCATCCATTTTCGCGCACTCGAGCTCCAGCGCCCAAGTCCGCACTTCCCACCTCAACCTTCTCCAACCATGTCCGGAGCGGGAGGCAGGTGGATGGTCTCCTCCGTCACGGAGGGACACATCAAGAAGCTGAGGAGCGCCGGATACCTGCCCAACGACATCCCGCACCGGCTCCCAGATGAGGGGCAGCTCATCCCCACCCCCAGGCCCCATGAGAGGGTAGTGTTCCTTACCCATTTCCTCCGTGGACTGGGATTCCCTCTCCACCCATTCGTCCGGGGGCTCATGTTCTACTACGGCCTGGATTTCCATGATCTGGCCCCGAACTTCATCCTCAACATCTCAACATTTATCGTCGTGTGTGAGGCCTTCCTCTGCATCAAGCCCCACTTCGGCTTATGGCTGAAGACCTTCAATGTCAAGGCGAAGGTAGTGAGCGGCCGCCAGGCGGAGTGTGGAGGCGCCATGGTGGGCAAGATGCCCAACGTCACATGGCTCGAGGGCTCCTTCGTGGAGACCGTAAAGGGGTGGCAATCGGGGTGGTTCTACATCACCTAGCTGCGTGACCCTAAATGGGCAGCGGCCCCCGAGTTTTGATCTGGCATCCCCATGTGGCTCACCTCCTGGCAAGAGAAGGGCCTGTCCTGGGGTAGTTCGGGAGAGCTGACCGGACTCCAAACATGTATTCAAAACATGGTGAACAAGAAGCTCAAACTCGTCAATGTAGTCCAGGTCATGCTCATCCGCCGGATCCTCCCGTGCCAACAACGGGCTTTTAACTTGTGGGAGTTCGACCCGGCCCAGCACCGAACTCTGAACAGGCTCTTCGACACAACTCACGAGGATGCCTGGAAGGTGCTATTCAAGGGTGCCGAGGTTCCCCCTCCCACTACCGAGGATCGCGGATTCTGCGCGAAGCGCCAAGCCAGCGCGGTAAGCTGTTTTACCTCTCACAGGATACTGATTTTTCATAGTTTGACTCTATGCGGGATCTAAGCTCCCGTACCTTTGACAGGACTGGCAGGAGACGGCCGGACAGATCGACTGTCCGGCTCCTTTGCCTGAAGGCCCAGCAGACGCTCCCTTGACGAAGATGCTGACTCCGGCTCCTTACAAGGTGCCGGAGAAGACCAAGAAGGCCAAGGGAACCCGAAAGAGTTCCCGACACCAGGCGTCATCGGACTCATCCCCCGAAGACGAGGAGGAAGAAGAAGATGCTCCCCCTTCAGTTGGGGGAGACAAGAAAGGAAGGCCGCCCCAACTGGGGAGGCTGAAGGGTCCAAGAAGGGAAGGACTCTCCTTCCGGACAGTTCCACCACCGCCGCCGAAGGCGAAGACGAGTGGCTGCTCAAGGCCAAGCCCCTGGCGAAATCGTAAGTATTCGGATCCAGAGTAACTCATAGCATTCCTTTGTTGCACTGCCTCCCCTAACGCCGAATATGATTGTGCAGGCCGCCACGAGCCAGTATCCACGTATCGTCGGACGGCTCCCTGGGCTCGTCGAATATGGATAGCGATCCACTTCCGACCGCCACCTCCCCTTGCCCGGCGTACAACTCCGAGGTATTGTCTCAGGAGGCACCGGGTGGAGGGGAGACAGTCCCTGTGGCGCCTCAAGGCGACCTTCCGGACTCCGGGAGCAGAGGGAACAAGGCCCCTGAGGGCTCTGAGTTCGGCCCTCAGCCGAACACCGCGCCGGAACCTCCAGTGGTTCCGGACTCGGGCAGGCGGCCTCCTTCCAAGAGGGGCAAGACGCATGTGCCAGTGACCTCTGTCCATCTAGAGGCGCTAGACAATCTGCTGGGAGCACTTCGCAGCGCTTCCATCGACGAGGAGCACCGTACTATTATGAGTGCGGTGGTCCAGAAGGTTCAGTCCGCCAAGAGCGGATTGACTGAAGCCTGTGCTAGCCTTCTAACAGGCTTTGAGGTAAGTGTTTAAAATATAGGAAAAATATTACCGCATAGACAGTAGCCCTTGATGCTCTGTTCGGTGTTCACAAAGAAAAGCCGAACAGAGGATCAAACAATATTGCAGGAGTCTAATATAAGTATGTCAATATGCGTATTTAGGCTTCGCTGCTGGCATCTGCCGCACTGACTGCGGAGGTCGCTGCACTAAAGCAGGACCTTAAAGGGTCCAAGGACGAGCTCGGCCTTGCCAAGAGGAAGCTCAAGGAGAACAAAGGTAAGTAGTACCTAGTCTATGGATATGTATAAAAAGAATGTGATTGCAAAATGACAGGATCATCATGAATTTGCCAGGGGCCATGACCGAAGTGGCGACCCTAAAGCAAGCGCTGTCCGAGGCCGAAGATAAAGCGGCCAAGGAGCACACCGAGTGGGAAAGGCAAGAGGCTCGGGTGGGCGAGGTGCAGCAAGAGCTCCAGGCACTCGTGACGAAGCACGAGGCGTTGGAGCTTGACTTGAAGACGCGAGAGTCTGAGCTTGCCGCGGCCCTCGAGAGCGCAAAGAGTGCCAAGGCCGAAGCCCAAAAGGCCCTCCAGGAGATTGACGCAATGAAGAAAATAGCGGCGGGTAAGGCATTCTATATGCAAAGCAAGCATGTGAAAGTAAATTACCTATTACTTACCCGAATCCGGAGCTCTCTAGGAGCATTCGCAGATTTTCCCCGCAGCGTGTCGGATGCCGCACAGTTTTACCAGGCCGAGGAGGGGAGCTCAACGGAGAAGTTGTTTTGGTCTCAGTATACTGGGACCGAACACCCGATGCCTCTGAGCGACCTGGTAAAGCAGCTGGTCGAGCTACACAAGGCGGCCGAACAGGCCATGAAGGGCCTTATAGTCCGGTTGTGGCCTGGTGACACCCTTCCGAATAGCTACTTCGGCCTGGTGAGGCGGCTTGTGGATGCCTGCCCACGGCTGGAAGTCGTCAAGCGGTCCGTCTGCATCGAAGGTGCACGCCGGGCTTTCGCCCGTGTGAAGGTGCAATGGGCCAAGCTAGACGTCGTGAAGCTGATCAAGGAAGGACCGCCACAGGGCAAGGAGCATTGCACCCCCGAAATTTATTATGAGGGTGTCCTGAAGGGTGCCCGTCTTGTAGCGGACGAATGTCCAAAGGATGTAATATGTGAGTAAACTTGCTCGTGTGATCCTGTATGATGAAAACTTGTTTCATATGCGCTATGCAACGCTTGTTTGAATTTAAAATATTACCTTCTATTTGGCTGTTTATCCAATCTGAGATATGGCTAGTACTCGGCTTCTGCCCCCATGCCGCGAGTGCTGGGGTGTTCGGGATAAACCTGAGCACTCTTGTTCCCATTCTTGGGTCCTTCGAGGGAGGTGCTCGGCACAGCGAACAAGGCAACCGGACTAATAATGCTTTATCACTCTCACTTAGCCATAGAATTCTATAATTTTCAATTTCGGCGAAGCCCCTGGTATTCGGAAGGCCGAATTCGGGGCGCGATACACGCCTTTAAGCCGGACAGGACCGGCTCCTCGCTCTAAGCGGCATAAGTCTTTAGGGACTCGAAACCTCGCCGAACAGCGACCAGTCTCTCGCCTTATCATGACAGTCAGTTTTAGCTTTCTCTACTGAGGTGCTTAGCCCAGCAGAACCGGGGCACAATCGCAGTAGTTATCCTAGTGCTACCTTAGCCGATAGAGCGGAACGTAAGGTACCAAAACATAGGAGCCGGGCAAACCCAACATTTGACCAAAGACATGATTCGGAGCCGATGCATATAATGCTATAAGTTCGAGGTGCCGCACTTGTGAAAGTGTTCAGACTTCTCACACCATATTTGTGGGGTACTTAAGCCCCTGGTGTATTGGCCGTACCAAAGTGTACGGTTGCAAGGCGTCATTAATGAACACATATATAAAAAAAGAAGAATGCAATAATAGTGTTAGTGCTATGCATTATTTATTCAAAAAGGTGCGTTAAAGCAGAATGATATAGATAGTGCGATAAGAAAAAAGTAGGACTATGTCCCTTCCAAGGGCAAGCTGAGGAATAGTATTAAAGCAAATATTTCACTCGTTATCGTAATCCACCTAGGAGTTCGGTGGTGTGACGTAGCTTTCTGCCTCCTTGGTTGCTGCATCATGTGTTCGGCAATCATGCTGCCGGACAGGGTTTCCAGAGATTAAAGTCCTGAAAGAGAAAAATAACAAAGCGGGAAGCCCCTAGTGCGGTTTAAGCCGCGTATTGGGGCGTGCCGTAGTTGTGCCCCCTTCCCGTCTGTGCCCATGGTATTTTTAATGCGTAATTATGTACGCGTGGCACAAATTTCGCCGTTTGGCTTGGGCCGGGGTGGGGACCGCATTGCTACGCGAGCTCAGATCGTGCCAGGCAGTCTAGTTGCCGATTACTCCGAGCGTGCTTGAAGGTGTCCGGGTCTTGAAATGCCGAACTGGTGGATTGCCTTGAGAGGCTGCTTTGCACTTCTGCTGCGAGGGCCGCAGTGTGCTCCTCCGTGCGGAGAGAGCGCTCTGTGTTTCCATTAACTGTGATGACCCCCCGAGGTCCTGGCATCTTGAGCTTGAGGTATGCATAATGCGGTACTGCGTTGAATCTCGCAAATGCGGTTCGCCCGAGCAGTGCGTGATAGCCACTGCGGAACGGGACAATATCGAAGATTAATTCTTTGCTTCGGAAGTTATCCGGGGATCCGAAGACCACTTCCAGTGTAATTGAGCCTGTGCAATGGGCCTCTACGCCTGGAATGACGCCTTTGAAGGTGGTTTTTGTGGGTTTGATCCTTGAGGGGTCTATACCCATTTTGCGCACTGTGTCCTGGTAAAGCAGGTTCAGGCTGCTGCCTCCATCCATAAGGACTCGAGTGAGGTGAAATCTGTCGATGATTGGGTCTAAGACTAGTGCGGCGAATCCTCCATGACGGATACTAGTGGGGCGGTCCCTGCGATCGAAGGTGATCGGACATGAGGACCATGGGTTGAACTTTGGGGCGACTGGCTCCAACGCATATACGTCCCTGAGCACACGCTTCCGCTCCCTCTTGGGGATGTGGGTTGCGTATATCATGTTCACCGCCCGCACTTGTGGGGGGAACCTCTTCTGTCCTCCGGTGTTCGGCTGCCGGGGCTCCTCCTCGTCATCGCTATGTGGCCCCTTATCTTTGTTTTCGACAATTAACTTGCCGGCCTACTTGAATACCCAACAATCCCTATTGGTGTGGTTGGCTGGCTTGTCAGGGGTGCCGTGTATTTGACACGAGCGATCGAGTATGCGGTCCAAACTGGACGGGCCCGGAGTGCTTCGTTTGAATGGTTTTTTCCGCTGACCGGGTTTAGAGCCTTTGAATCCGGCATTGACTGTCGTATCTTCAGTATTATTGCTGTTAATGCGGCGCTTATGTTTGTTGCGACGTGACCTGCTATTGCCATCCTTGGTATCCGAAGTACCATGGTTCTTTGATATGTTATTACTATGAGCCAGCCAGCTGTCTTCTCCTGCACAAAAGTGGGTCATGAGTGTCGTGAGGGCTGCCATAGATTTCGGCTTTTCCTGACCAAGGTGCCGGGCTAGCCACTCGTCGCGGATGTTGTGCTTGAAAGCTGCTAGGGCCTCTGCATCCGGACAATCGACGATTTGATTTTTCTTTGTTAGGAACCGAGTCCAGAATTGCCTGGCCGATTCTTCTGGCTGCTGAATTATGTGGCTCAAGTCATCGGCATCTGGTGGTCGCACATAAGTGCCCTGAAAGTTGTCGAGGAATGCGGCCTCCAGATCTTCCCAATAGCTAATGGACTCTGCTGGCAAGCTGTTAAGACAATGCCGTGCTGGTCCTTTGAGCTTTAGTGGGAGGTATTTGATGGCGTGTAAGTCATCACCGCGGGCCATGTGGATGTGCAGGAGGAAATCCTCGATCCATACCGCAGGATCTGTCGTGTCGTCGTATGATTCTATATTTACGGGTTTGAAACCCTCTGGGATTTGATGATCCATTACTTCGTCTGTGAAGCATAGGGGGTGTGTGGCGCCTCTGTATTAGGCTATATCGCGACGCAGCTCGAATGGGTCTTGCCCGCTGTGTTCGGCCCGGCCGGATTTACTTTTACTGTATCTGGCGTGATGTTTATCGTCTTGCATAGTGGCGCGCCCTCGTGATTCGTAGATCGATCTTGCATGTTTTGCTTTGTCCTCCAATACGTCTCGCAGATCTGGCGTATTTCCCCATGCCTTTTTATTTGAATGGCGTCGGGGTGCAGGCTGAGTTTTTGGTTAGAATGCCTCTCTATCGCGGCCACGAGGTGGCCGGTCAGCCGCGTCATATGCGTCTTCCTCCAGTCGGGGTAGCAACCTGCATTTTGGGTAACTCTTGGAGGGGCGCTCGAGTTTATATTCCTCGGCCGCGAGGACTTCAGTCCATCTGTCAGCTAGCAGATCTTGATCAGCTTGAAGCTGCTGCTGCTTTTTCTTAAGGCTATTTGCCGTGGCTATAAGCCAGTGCTTGAAGCGCTCTTGGTCGACGGGATCCTCTGGCACGACGAATTCGTCATCGTCGAGGCTTGCCTCGTCTTCGGAGGGGGGCATGTAATTATCATCCTCCGCCTCTCCATCTGCCGCTCTCTCTGGAGGGCTGGCCTTTCCATCCTCCTGTTCTAGATCGTGTTGGAGGGGATTGTTGCCATCTTCGGCACTATCCGGAGTGTTATTATCTCATGTGCTGTATCACCACTTTTGCTTTGGCGGGACTTAGAGCGGCGCCGCTGACGTCGACGCTTGGGTTGCTTCTTGGAGGGGTCATCCTCCGCTGTCTCGTCACCATTGCCTTCTTTGGGTGTGTCCACCATGTATATATCATATGATGAGGTGGTTGTCCAGTGCCCTGTGGGCAGTGGTTCCTCTTCATCTCCCGCATCGTCGTCCATACCGTTGATGTCTTAGGAGTCAAAGTCGAGCATGTTGGTTAAGTCGTCGACAGTGGCTACTAAGTGGGTGGTGGGTGGGCGGCGAATTTCTTCGTCATTCGCATCCCAATCCTGCCGGACATAGTTCGGCAAGGACTCTCCTGACAAGGAGAGAGACTTTAATGAGTTCAGTATGTCGCCGAAGGGCGAGTGCTGGAAGATATCCGTGGAGGTAAACTCCATGATCGGCGCCCAACCGGATTCGATAGGAACGGGCATAGGAGGTTCGGAGTCCGTGGTCGAAGAAGTATCTGACAGTTTAACAACACGGCTCTCGTGAAGGGTAAGATCGATATTCGGCTCGATCGCCGTTGGGGATGTGGCCTCTGTGGCAGGGTCTATCCACCCGTCCATGGGAGGTGCAACTGGCTTTGAATTAAGGGTCGGAGCGGCCGCCGGTGTGATTTCTTGAACACTGTCCGATGGCAGAGCTAAATCGTACTCATCATGACCGTGTGACGCACAAGGCAGAGGCTCGAATCCGTCGAAGATCAAGTCTCTGCGGATATCGACCGTGTAGTTTAAGCTTCCAAACCTGACCTGGTGGCCAGGGGCGTAACTTTCGATCTGCTCCAAATGGCCAAGCAAGTTGGCCTGCAGTGCGAAGCCGCCGAACACAAAGATCTGTCCGGGGAGAAAAGCCTCACCCTGGACTGCATTGCTATCGATGATAGTAGGAGCCATCAAGCCTAACGGCGATGACACAGAGGAACTCTCAATGAAAGCACCAATGTTGGTGTCAAAATAGGCGGATCTCGGGTAGGGGGTCCCGAACTGTGCGTCTAAGGCGGATGGTAACAGGAGGCAGGGAACACGATGTTTTACCCAGGTTCGGGCCCTCTTGATGGAGGTAAACCCTACGTCCTGCTTAATTAATATTGATGATATGGGTAGTACAAGAGTAGATCTACCACGAGATCAAAGAGGCTAAACCCTAGAAGCTAGCCTATGGTATGATTGTATGTTATTGTTGTGTCCTACGGACTAAAACCCTCCAGTTTATATAGACACCGGAGAGGGTTAGGGTTCAACAAGGTCAGTTACAAAGGAGGAGATATACAGATCCGTATTTCCTAGCTTGCCTTCCACGCCAAGTAGAGTCCCATCCGGACACGAGACGAAGTCTTCAATCTTGTATCTTCATAGTCCAACAGTCTGGCCAAAGGATATAGTCCGGCTGTCTGGAGACCCCCTAATCCAGGACTCCCTTATTCACCTTCTGTTTTGAGTAAACTTGCGGCACCTACACATGCTATTGATTCCGATAGGTCGCATATTATTGATGATGCCACTTCTGCTTTGCATAATACTTATGATGAAACTACTTCTATGCTTGATACTACTGTGCCACTTGGTGAATTTCTTGATGAACAACTTTCTAGGGCTAGAGAGAATGAAATTATTGAAACTGATAATACTGATGAAAGTGATGATGAAGATTCTCCCCCTAGATATGAATTGCCTGTTGTTCCTGAGGGTTATGTTATGGATGAAGAAAATGCTAGAGACTTTCTTGCCTGCAATGATAGAAGTGATCTTAAGAAACTATTAGCTAAGCTGAAAGAAAAATCTCTGAAGGCTAGAATGAAATATGATCCTGCTTATGCTACCTCACCTATCTTTATTACTGATAAGGATTATGATTTCTCAGTTGATCCTGAGTTAATTACTTTGGTTGAATCTGATCCTTTTTATGGCTTGAATCTGAAACTGTTGTGGCACATCTTACTAAATTAAATGATATAGCTACCCTGTTCACTAATGATGAGAAAACTCGCTACTATTATATCCTTAAATTATTTCCATTCTCATTAAAGGGTGATGCTAAAGATATGGTTTAATTATCTTGATCCTGGTTGTGTGCGTAGTCCCCAGGATATGATTTACTATTTCTCTGCTAAATATTTCCCTGCTCATAAGAAACAAGCTGCTTTAAGGGAAATATATAATTTTGTGCAAATTGAAGAAGAGAGTCTCCCACAAGCTTGGGGAAGGCTTCTCCAATTAATTAATGCTTTGCCTGATCATCCTCTCAAGAAAAATGAAATACTTGATATCTTTTATAATGGACTAACCGATGCTTCCAGAGATTACCTGGATAGTTGTGTTGGTTGTGTTTTCACGGAAAGAACAGTTGATCAAGCTGAAATTCTATTGAATAATATGTTGACCAATGAAAATAATTGGACACTTCCTAAACCAACTCCTAAGCCAACTCCGAAGAAAAGGGGTATTCTATTTCTCAGTCCTGAAGATATGCAAGAGGCAAAGAAATCTATGAAAGAAAAAGGTATAAAAGCTGAAGATGTTAAGAATTTACCTCCTGTTGAAGAAATACATGGTCTTAATTCATCATCAATTGAAGAAACACACGGTCTCGATAACCCGACACAGGTAGTAAAGGTAAATTCTCTCTGTAGATATGCTAAAGCTGAAATCCCTCCTGCTAAGTTTGCTAGCCAATGTTTGGATGAATTTGATAATTTTATGGTTAAGCAAGAAGATTTTAATGCTTATGTTGGTACACAATTGAAACATAATGCTTATATGATTGAACACTTGAGTGATTATATGGCTAGTGTTAAAGGTGAACTTAAACTTATTAGTAAACATGCTTCTATGGTTACCACTCAAGTAGAACAAGTACTTAAAGCTCAAAATGATTTGCTCAGTGAATTGAATAGTAAAAATAATGACTTTTCTGTTAGAGTTGCAACTAGAGGAGGTAAAGTGACTCAGGAACCTTTGTATCCTGAGGGCCATCCTAAGAGAATTGAGTAAGATTATCACAGAACTAATGTAAATGCACCTAGTCCTTCTAAGAGGAAGAAAAAGAAAAATGATAGGACTTTGCATACTTCTAGTGAACCTGTTATTGACACACCTGAGAATCCCAATGATATTTCTATCTCTGATGCTGAAACACAATCTGGTAATGAACATGAACCTAGTGATAATGTTAATGATGGTGATCATGTTGATGCTCAACCTAGCAATAATAATGATGTAGAAATTGAACCTGTTGTTGATCTTGATAACTCACAATAAAAGAATCAACATTATGATAAGAGAGACTTTGTTGCTAGGAAGCACGGTAAAGAAAGAGAACAATGGGTTCAGAAACTCATGCCTTTTCCTCCTAAACCATCCAAGAAAAAGGATGATGAGGATTTTGAGCGCTTTTGCCGAAATGATTAGACCTATCTTTTTGCGTATGCGTTTGACTGATATGCTTAAAATGAATCCTTATGCTAAGTATATGAAAGATATTTGTTACTAATAAAATAAAGATACCGGAAGCTGAAATTTCCACCATGCTTGCTAATTATACTTTTAAGGGTGGAATACCAAATAAACTTGGGGATCCAGGAGTACCAACTATACCATGCTCCATTAAAAGAAACTATGTTAAAACTACTTTATGTGATCTTGGAGCCGGTGTTAGTGTTATGCCTCTCTCCTTATATCGTAGACTTGATTTGAGTAAGTTGACACCTGCTGAAATATCTTTGCAAATGGCTGATAAATTAACTGCTATACCTATCGGTATTTGTGAGGATGTGCCTGTTGTGGTTGCAAACGTTACTATTTTAACAGACTTTGTTATTCTTGATATCCCGAGGACGATAGTATGTCTATTATTCTTGGAAGACCCTTTTTGAATACTGCAGGGGCTGTTATTGATTGCACCAAAGGCAATGTCACTTTTCATGTTAATGGTAATGAGCATATGGTACACTTTTCGAGGAAACAACCTCAAGTCCACAGTATCAATTCTATTGGAAAATTTTCAACAATTACTATTGGAGGTTTTGAATTTCCTCTTCCTACTGTCAAAAAGGAATATGATATTCTTATTTTTGGGGACATGCATATCCCCGTTGAGGTAACCTAGTGTTATTCAAAAATTCTCAGGTTTCATGTTATTCAAAATGAGTTTGTTAACAAGACCTGATCAACCTTGTAAGTGGATTCCTTTTGATGAGCATGAGATGGATGAATTTAGAAAACACAACTCTATGTACCCTCTTTTTACTTTCTGTTACTTATATTAAATAAGGCAAAAATATTATTTCTCCGTCTGTTTTCTGAATTATCAATGCAATAAAAAAATACCCCGAAAATAAAAGTACTCCAAATGCCCTGAAAATTAAATATGATTTTTTCTAAAATATTTGAAAATATCTGGCACTGAAAACACAACGGGGGGAGCAACCACGTGCCTACGAGGGTGGAGGGTGCGCCCACCCCCTAGGCGCACCCCCTTGCCTCGTGGACCCCACGTGGGTCCCCTCCATTTATTCCAGCTACCACACACTCCTTCCTCCCAAAAAAATCACTAGCCAGCTCAAACCCGAGTTCAAGCTCATCTTGCTGCCATTTTCGATCTCCTAGCTCAAAGCTCCATTCACAAAACTGTTTTGGGGGATTGTTCTTTGGTATGTGACTCCTCCAATGGTCCAATTAGTTTTTGTTCTAGTGCTATATTCATTGAAAATTTTTGCTGCTTAGGTGACCCTGTTCTTGAGCTTGCATGTCAAATTTATATGGTCAAAAGTAGTTTTAATGCATGATATTACCTCTAGGCACTTGTAGGAGTAGTTGCTATCAATATTGTTGAGTTTGGTTCACTTTTATTTTGAAGTTACTAAAAATTTCAGAAATTTTTCAGAGGAAGAAATATTTAGGAAAATGTACCAAGGTGGTTCTTCAAGAAAGCAAGGACCCAGGCCCGCAATACGAGATGCGGACGAGGAACCACCAAGGGACGCTCAAGTGCGGCCTTGTGAATGGCCGTCAGAGGACTTCATGGTTCGAGCAGGAATCAAGGAGGAATTTGAAGCATATGTGCGTAATGCCGATCTTGAGAGCTTCACGGCAGATAAGTGCCGTCAGTACCACTACCTCATTGATTCCTTTGTGAGAAGGTTTGAACTTTCATCATCATGCAATTCTCAAACTGTCTCGTTTGATCTTTATGATAAATCTTATACCATGGACTTAGAAGATTTTAACACTGTTTGTAAACTCCCACAGTGGGATAATGTTAGTGAACCTCGCAAATCTGAATTTAGAGATTTTCTTGCTAGTATTACAGTGGGGGAATCTAGAGATGTAACACAAGCCACCATAGGGAGCATTCATTTTCCTGCTATACGTTATTTTGCTCTCTTCATAGGTAGATGCATAAATGGTAAAGATGAGGCTTGTCATATGTGTGTACCTGATCTTAGCGTTCTCAGGAGCGCTATTTTAGGAGATAAAAAATACAACTTGGGGGCTATTGTTGCATGTAGGTTGCATAATAATCGTATTCATGGAGTTTTCTTTGGTGGAATTTATGCAACTCGTATAGCAAACTTTCTTGAGATACCCATACGTGGAGATGATATTGAGTTGCCTCCTTATCTAGATTATGATGCTGTGGTTCGTTATCAGTTTGTTGAGAGGAACGATCAGTTGCTCCAATACCGACTAATCTTGACAGACGACGCACCTATCACATTGCTCTCCCTGCTCCTACTTTCTTTGACTTCCAGGTAAAGGGGAGATATGTTATAACCAGGGAGGAGGCGACCGAGTACGAGAGGAGAGCGGAGACAGCTCGCCTCCAAGCTGCAGCTCATCAGGCAATTGCCGCTGCATCTCAGTACGACCCTAGCTATAACTTTGGATATCCGCCAGGCCAGCCGTGGCCATAGACCAACTTAGGCCAAAAGCCTAAGCTTGTGGGAGTACGTATCTCTCACTGACATTACATTCCTATTCACACACTCATGCTAGTTGTCGGTTCTCATACTTTTTCATTGTAATATCCATGCTAGTTTATTTCCCTTTTTAAGCTTTCTTCTTGTGTGCTTGATAAACCTTAAGAAAAAACAAAAAAAATTAGTTGTAGCTTTTAGCTAGTTTATTTTTCATGTTGTAGTAGTAGTAATTAAAAAGAAAATTCAAAAATATTTCTCGTTCTTCTTTTGCTTGTTGGGAGCTTTCCCGTGTAAATAGTTTTATTTCTTTTCTTGTTCTTTGGGGGTTAAGAGGAGAAGACCATAATGAAAATGTTGAGTAGCTCTTATATGCATTATTTTTGATCTAACAAAGAGCCAATATTACCTTGTCTTCTCTCTTGAATTGAATGCTTGCGGATTCCAGCTTAGTCCAATGCACGTGCACTATTATTATTATCCACACTATTCGGTCGTGCAAGTGAAAGGCAAAAACGATGATTATATGATGAACTTGTTGAGATGAGAAAAGCTGGTATGAACTCGACCTCTCTTGTTTTTGTAAATATGATTAGTTCATCGTTCCTGATCCAGCCTATTATGAAGAAACATATTTGCAATGACAATTAGAGATTATAGTTGCTTATGTCATGCTTAATTAGCTAGGAGATTATAATGGTTTACCTTGCGTGCCAACATGCTATTAAAATGGTTGTGATGTGGTATGATAGGGTGGTATCCTCTTTTGAACGATTCGAGTGGCTTGACTTGGCACATGTTCACGCATGTAGTTGAAACAAAATCAACATAGCCTCTATGATATTTATGTTCATGGTGCATTATATCCTACTCATGCTTGCATTCGGTGTTGATTAATTTTAATGCATGTTCATGACTGTTGTCACTCTCTAGCTGGTCGCTTCCCAGTATTTTTCTAGCCTTCACTTGTACTAAGCGGGAATACTGCTTGTGCATCCAATTCTATAAACCCCAAAGTTGTTCCATATGAGTCCACCATACCTACCTATATACGGTATCTACCTGCCGTTCCAAGTAAATTTGCATGTGCCAAACTCTAAACCTTCAAATAAACATTCTGTTTTGTATGCTCGAATAGCTCATGTATCAACTAGGGCTGTCTGTATCTTCCATGCTAGGCGGGTTATTCTCAAGAGGACTGGACTCCGCTCCTCACTCACGAGAAAATGGCTAGTCACCGGGATGCCCAGTCCCATGCTTTATGCAAATCAAATCAAAATAATTGCAAACAAAACCCCCCGGGACTCTTGTTAGTTGGAGGCACTCGTTGTTTCGAGCAAGCCATGGATTGATGCTTGTTGGTGGAGGGGGAGTATAAACTTTACCATTCTATTTGGGAACCGCCTATAATGTGTGTAGCATGGAAGATATCTCCATCTCTTGGTTGTTATGTTGACAATGAAAGTATACCGCTCAAAATATTATTCATCTCTATTTCAAAACCGAGCTCTGACACCTCTACAAATCCCTGCTTCCCTCTGCGAAGGGCCTAACTATTTACTTTCATGCTGAGTCATCATCCTCTTATTAGAAAGCATCAGTTGGAGAGCACCACTGTCATTTGCATTCATTCCTGTTAGTTTACATTGAGTATGACTTGACTCGATCTCTTTTACCATGAATTACAATGTCTAGTCAGTCCTTGATCTTTAAAGGTGCTCTGCATTATGTTTTGCGGTCTCAGAAAGGGCTAGCGAGATACCATTATATCATATTATGATTGTTTTGAGAAAGTGTTGTCATCCGAGATTTATTATTATTGCTCGCTAGTTGATTATGCCATTGACATGAGTAAACATGAGACCTAAACATTATTGTGAATATGGTTAGTTTATAATCTTTGCTGAAAACTTGAATGCTGGCTTTACATATTTACAACAACAAGAGCAAACAGAGTTTGTAAAAGTTTTTCTTTATCACTTTCAGTTTATCAACTGAATTGCTTGAGGACAAGCAAAGGTTTAAGCTTGGGGGAGTTGATACGTCTCAGTCGTATGTACTTTTCCAAACACTTTTGCCCTTGTTTTGGACTCTAACTTGCATGATTTGAATGGAACTAACCCGAACTGACGCTATTTTCAGCAGAATTGCCATGGTGTTATTTATGTGCATAAACAATAGTTCTCAGAATGACCTGAAACTCCACGGAGCGTATTTTTGGAAATAATAAAAAATACCGGCAAAAGATCAAGGCCAGGGGGCCCACACCCTAGCCATGAGGGTGGGGGCGCGCCTGCCCCCCTGGGCGCGTCCCCTACCTCGTGGGCCCCCTGGAGCTCCTCCGACCTCAACTCCAACTCTATATATTCGTGTTCGGAGAGAAAAAAATCAGGGAGAAAGATTCATCGCGTTTTACGATAAGGAGCCGCCGCCAAGCCCTAAACTCTCTCGGGAGGGCTGATCTGGAGTCCGTCCGGGGCTTCGGAGAGGGGAATCCGGCGCCATCGTCATCATTAACCATCCTCCATCACCAATTTCATGATGCTCACCGCCATGCTTGAGTAATTCCATCGTAGGCTTGCTGGACGGTGATGGGTTGGATGAGATTTATCATGTAATCGAGTTAGTTTTGTTAGGGTTTGATCCCTAGTATCCACTATGTTCTGAGATTGATGTTGCTATGACTTTGCTATGCTTAATGCTTGTCACTAGGGCCCGAGTGCCATGATTTCAGATCTGAACCTATTATGTTTTCATGAATATATGTGAGTTCTTGATCCTATCTTGCAAGTCTATAGTCACCTACTATGTGTTATGATCCGGCAACCCCGAAGTGACAATAATCGGGACCACTTCCGGTGATGACCGTAGTTTGAGGAGTTCATGTATTCACTATGTGTTAATGCTTTGGTCAGGTACTCTATTAAAAGGAGGCCTTAATATCCCTTAGTTTCCGCTAGGACCCCGCTTCCACGAGAGGGTAGGACAAAAGATGTCATGCAAGTTCTTTTCCATAAGCACGTGTGACTATATTCGGAATACATGCCTACATTACATTGATGAATTGGAGCTAGTTCTGTGTCACCCTAGGTTATGACTGTTACATGATGAACCACATCCGGCATAATTCTCTTTCACCGATCCATTGCCTACGAGCTTTCCATATATTGTTCTTTGTTTATTTACTTTTCCATTGCTATTGTTACAATCACTACAAAATAGCAAAAACATTACTTTTGCTACCATTACCTTTTGCTACCGTTACCACTACTATCATATTACTTTGCTACTAAATACCTTGCTGCAGATATTAAGTTTCTAGGTGTGGTTGAATTGACAACTCGGCTGCTAATACTTGAGAATATTCTTTGGCTCTCCTTGTCTCGAATCAATAAATTTGGGTTGAATACTCTACCCTCGAAAACTGTTGTGATCCCCTATACTTGTGGGTTATCAATACGTCTCCATCGTATCTACTTTTCCAAACACTTTTACCCTTGTTTTGGACTCTAACTTGCATGATTTGAATGGAACTAACCCGGACTGACGATGTTTTCAGCAGAATTGCCATGGTGTTATTTTTGTGCAGAAATAAAAGTTCTCGGAATGACCTGAAAATCAACGGAGAATTATTTTGGAATATATAAAAAATACCGGAAGGAAGATCCATGTTAGGGGGGCCCACACCCTGTCCACGAGGGTGGGGGCGCGCCCTACCCCCTGGGCGCGCCCCCTTCCTCGTGGGCCCCCTGACGCTCCACCGACCTCAACTCCAACTCCATATATTCACTTTCGGGGAGAGAAAACCATAGAGAAGGATTCATCGCGTTTTACGATACGAAGCCACCACCAAGCCCTAAACTCTCTCGGGAGAGCTAATCTGGAGTCCGTTTGATGCTCCAGAGAGGGGAATCCGTCGCCATCGTCATCATCAACCTTCATCCATCACCAATTCCATGATGCTCAATGCCGTGCGTGAGTAATTCCATCGTAGGCTTGTTGGACGGTGATGGTTTGGATGAGATTTATCATGTTATCGAGTTAGTTTTGTTAGGGTTTGATCCCTAGTACCACTATGTTCTGAGATTGATGTTGCTATGACTTTGATATGCTTAATGCTTGTCACTAGGGCCCGAGTGCCATAATTTCAGATCTGAACCTATTATGTTTTCATGAATATATGCGAGTTCGTGATCCTATCTTGCAAGTCTATAGTCACCTATTATGTGTTATGATCTGTTAACCCCGAAGTGACAATAATCAGGATACTTACCGGTGATGACCGCAGTTTGAGGAGTTCATGTGTTCACTATGTGTTAATGCTTTGATCTGGTACTCTATTAAAAGGAGGCCTTAATATCCCTTAGTTTCCATTAGGACCACGCTGCCACGGGAGGGTAGGACAAAAGATGTCATGCAAGTTCTTTTCCATAAGCACGTATGACTATATTCGGAATACATGCCTACATTACATTGATGAACTGGAGCTAGTTCCGTGTCACGCTAGGTTATGACTGTTACATGATCGATTGCATCCGGCATAATTCTCCATCACCGATCCAATGCCTACGAGTTTTTCATATATTGTTCTTCGCTTATTTACTTTTCCGTTGTTACTGTTACAATCACTACAAAACCCAAAAATATTACTTTTGCTACTGTTACCTTTTGCCACCGTTACCACTACTATCATATTACTTTGCTACTAAATACCTTGCTGCAGATATGAAGTTTCCAGGTGTGGTTGAATTGACAACTCAGCTTCTAATACTTGAGAATATTCTTTGGCTCCCCTTGTGTCAAATCAATAAATTTGGGTTGAATACTCTACCCTCGAAAACTGTTGTGATCCCCTATACTTGTGGGTTATCATTGTGCTGGTTGTGTTTTCAGGGAAAGAACAGTTGATCAAGCTGAAATCCTATTGAATAATATGTTGACCAATGAAAATAATTGGACACTTCCTGAACCAACTACTAAGCCAACTCCGAAGAAAAGGGGTATTCTATTTCTCAGTCTTGAAGATATGCAAGAGGCAAAGAAATCTATGAAATAAAAAGGTATAAAAACTGAAGATGTTAAGAATTTACCTCCTGTTGAAGAAATATATGGTCTTAATTCATCACCTATTGAAGAAACACACGGTCTTGATAACCCGACACAGGTAGTAAAGGTAAACTCTCTCTCTATAGATTTGATGAAGGTGATATTCCTCGTAATAAGTCTGCTAGCCAATGCTTAGATGAATTTGATAATTTTATTGTTAAACAAGAAAACTTCAATGCTTATGTTGGTAGACAATTGAAACATAATGCTTATATGATTGAACACTTGAGTGATTATATGGCTAGTGTTAAAGGTGAACTTAAACTTATTAGTAAACATGCTTCTATGGTTACCACTCAAATAGAACAAGTGCTTAAAGCTCGGAATGATTTGCTCAATGAATTAAATAATAAGAAGAGTGATAATGATGTTAGAGTTATGACTAGAGGTGGTAAAATGACTCAGGAGCCTTTGTATCCTGAGGGCCACCCTAAGAGAATTGAGAAAGATTCTCAGGGAACTAATGTTGATGCATCTAGTCCTTCTAAAAGGAAGAGAAAGAAAAATGATAGGACTTTGCATGCTTCTAGTGAACCTGTTGTTGATACACCTGAGAATCCCAATGATATTTCTATCTCTGATGCTGAAACACAATCTGGTAATGAACATGAACCTAGTGATAATGTTAATGATGGTGATCATGTTGATGCTCAACCTAGCAATAATAATGATGTAGAAATTGAACCTGTTGTTGATCTTGATAACTCACAATAAAAGAATCAACATTATGATAAGAGAGACTTTGTTGCTAGGAAGCACGGTAAAGAAAGAGAACAATGGGTTCAGAAACTCATGCCTTTTCCTCCTAAACCATCCAAGAAAAAGGATGATGAGGATTTTGAGCGCTTTTGCCGAAATGATTAGACCTATCTTTTTGCGTATGCGTTTGACTGATATGCTTAAAATGAATCCTTATGCTAAGTATATGAAAGATATTTGTTACTAATAAAATAAAGATACCGGAAGCTGAAATTTCCACCATGCTTGCTAATTATACTTTTAAGGGTGGAATACCAAATAAACTTGGGGATCCAGGAGTACCAACTATACCATGCTCCATTAAAAGAAACTATGTTAAAACTACTTTATGTGATCTTGGAGCCGGTGTTAGTGTTATGCCTCTCTCCTTATATCGTAGACTTGATTTGAGTAAGTTGACACCTGCTGAAATATCTTTGCAAATGGCTGATAAATTAACTGCTATACCTATCGGTATTTGTGAGGATGTGCCTGTTGTGGTTGCAAACGTTACTATTTTAACAGACTTTGTTATTCTTGATATCCCGAGGACGATAGTATGTCTATTATTCTTGGAAGACCCTTTTTGAATACTGCAGGGGCTGTTATTGATTGCACCAAAGGCAATGTCACTTTTCATGTTAATGGTAATGAGCATACGGTACACTTTCCGAGGAAACAACCTCAAGTCCACAATATCAATTCTATTGGAAAATTTTCAACAATTATATTTGGAGGTTTTGAATTTCCTCTTCCTACTGTCAAGAAAAATATGATATTCTTATTGTTGGGGACATGCATATCCCCGTTGAGGTAACCTAGTGTTATTCGAAATTTCTCCGGTTTCATATTATTCGAAATGAGTTTGTTAACAAGACCTGATCAACCTTGTTAGTGGATTCCTTTTGATGAGCATGAGATGGATGAATTTAGAAAACACAACTCTCTGTACCCTCTTTTTACTTTCTGTTATCTATATTAAATAAAGCAAAAATAGTATTTTTCTGTCTGTTTTCTGAATTATCCATGCAATAAAAAATACCCCGAAAATGAAAGTTCTCCAAATACCCTGAAAATTAAATATGATTTTTTCTAGAATATTTGAGAATATCTGGCACTGAAAACACAGCAGGGGGAGCAGCCACGTGCCCACGAGGGTGGAGGGCGCGCCCCCTACCTCGTGGGCCCATGGTGGCTCCCCTCCACTTATTCCAGCCACCACACACTCCTTCCTCCCAAAAAAATCACTAGCCAGCTCAAACCCGAGTTCTTGCTAATCCTGCTGCCATTTTCGATCTCCTTGCTCAAAGCTCCTCTCACAAAACTGCTTTGGGGGATTGTTCTTTGGTATGTGACTCCTCCAATGGTCCAATTAGTTTTTGTTCTAATGCTTTATTCATTGAAAATTTTCGCTGCTTAGGTGACCCTATTCTTGAGCTTGCATGTCAAATTTACATGGTCAAAAGTAATTTTAATGCATCATATGGCCTCTAGGCACTTGTGGGAGTAGTTGCTATCAATTTTGTTGAGTTTGGTTCACTTTTATTTTGAAGTTACTAAATATTTCAGAGGAGGAAATATGTTTAGGAAAATGTACCAAGGTGGTTCTTCAAGGAAGCAAGGACCCAGGCCCGCAATGCGTGAGCCGGACGATGAACCACCGAGGGACGCTCAAGTGCGGCCTTGTGAATGGCCATCATAGGACTTCATGGTTCGAGTAGGAATCAAGGAGGAATTTGAAGCATATGTGCGTAATGCCGATCTTGAGGGCTTCATGGTAGATAAGTGCCGTCAGTACCACTACCTCACTGATTCTTTGTGAGAAGGTTTGAATTTTCATCATCACGCAATTCTCAAACTGTCATGTTTGATCTTTATGATAAATCTTATACCATGGACTTAGAAGATTTTAACACTTCCTGTAAACTCCCACAGTGGGGTAATGTTAGTGAACCTCGCAAATCTGAATATAGAGGCTTTCTTGCTAGTATAACTGTGGGGGAATCTAGAGATCTAACACAAGCCACCATAGGGAGCATTCATTTTCCAGCTATGCATTATTTTGCTCTCTTCATAGGAAGGTGCATAAATGGTAAAGATGAAGCATGCCACATGTGTGTACCTGATCTTAGCGTTCTCAGGAGCGTTGTTTTTGGAGATAAAAAATACAACTTGGGGGGCTATCATTGCACGTAGGTTGCATAATAATAGTATTCATGGAGATTTCTTTGGTGGAATTTATGCAACTCGTATAGCTAACTTTCTTGAGATACCCATACGTGGAGATGATATTGAGTTGACTTCTTCTTATCTAGATTATGATGCTCTGGTTCGTCATCAGTTTGTTGAGAGGAACAACCAGTCCCTCCAGTACCGGCTAATATTTGATAGACGACGCACCAATCACGTCGCTCTCCCTGTTCCCTCTTTCTTTGACTTTCAGGCAAAAGGGAGATATGTTATAACCATGGAGGAGGCGACCGAGTACGAGAGGAGGACGGAGGCAGCCCACCTCCATGCTGCAGCTCTTCAGACAGTAGCTGATGCTTTTCAATCATAAGTGTTGGTCTCTACCTTACACTAGGATGTATGCAGTTGAGCTCTTATCTCTTTGGAGCCATCGCGCATGAAGCCCGGAAGACAAAAATGCTCTTGTATGCTGGTCACAGACATTGTTGGCATAGCTTAGCTTAGCTTAGGTTTTTCTTCGTTAAGCTTTTGCTGCCTCTTCTTCCTTACCTTCCGGACTCTGTTCGGGCTGCTCATGGCCTTGCACCACGGTGCATAATACGAGCCTCTTGTATGTGACCTTTGACCAAGGCTTCTAGGCTTCGCCTTTTAGCCTTTTGGAATATATAAGGTAGAATATGATCTACCTTCCATTTCCAAAAAAAGTACGACCCCAACTACAACTTTGGATATCCACCAGGCCAGCCGTGGCAGTAGACCAACTTAGGCCAAAAGCCTAAGCTTGGGGGAGTACGTACTTCTCACTGACATTACATTCATGTTCACACACTCATGCTAGTTGTCGGTGTTCATACTTTTTCATTGTAATATCCATGCTAGTTTATTTCCCTTTTTATGCTTTCTTCTTGTGTGTTGATAAACCTTAAGAAAAAACAAAAAAAATTAGTTGTACCTTTTAGCTAGTTTACTTTCCATGCCTATAGTAGTAGTAATTAAAAAGAAAACCCCAAAAGATTTCTTGTTCTTCTTTTGCTTGTTGGGAGCTTTCCCGTGTAAATAGTTTTATTTCTTTTCTTGTTCTTTGGGGGTCGAGAGGAGAAGACCATAATGAAAATGTTGAGTGGCTCTCATATGCATTATTGTTGATCTAACAAAGAGCCCATATTACCTTGTCTTCTCTCTTGAATTGAATGCTTGCAGATTCCAGCTTAGTCCAATGCACGTGCACTATTATTATTATCCACACTATTTGGTCGTGCAAGTGAAAGGCAGTAATGATGATTATATGATGAACTTATTGAGATGAGAAAAGCTGGTATGAACTCGACCTCTCTTGTTTTTCTAAATATGATTAGTTCATTGTTCCTGATTCAGCCTGTTATGAAAGAAACATATTTGCAATGACAATTAGAGATTGTAGTTGCTTATGCCATTCTTAATTAGCTAGGATCTTATAATGGTTTACATTGCATGCCAACATGCTATTAAAATGGTTGTGATGTGGTATGATAGGGTGGTATCCTCCTTTGAACGATTCGAGTGGGTTGACTTGGCCCATGTTCATGCATGTAGTTGAAACAAAATAAACATAGCCTCTACGATATTTATGTTCATGGTGAATTATATCCTACTCATGCTTGCATTCGGTGTTGATTAATTTTAATGCATGTTCATGACTGTTGTCGCTCTCTAGCTGGTCGCTTCCCAGTCTTTTTCTAGCCTTCACTTGTACTAAGCGGGAATACTACTTGTGCATCCAACTCCATAAACCCCAAAGTTGTTCCATATGAGTCCACCATACCTACCTATATACGGTATCTACCTGCCATTCCAAGTAAATTTGTATGTGCCAAACTCTAAACCTTCAAATAAACATTCTGTTTTTGTATGCTCGAATAGCTCATGTATCAACTAGGGCTGTCTGTATCTTCCATGCTAGGCGGGTTATTTTCAAGAGGAGTGGACTTCGCTCCTCACTCACGAGAAAATGGCTGGTCACCGGGATGCCCAGTCCCATGCTTTAAGCAAATCAAATCAAAATAACTGCAAACAAAACTCCTCCAGGACTCTTGTTAGTTGGAGGCACTCGTTGTTTCGAGCAAGCCATGGATTGATGCTTGTTGGTGGAGGGGGGGTATAAACTTTACCATTCTGTTTGGGAACCGCCTATAATGTGTGTAGCATGGAAGATATCGAGATCTCTCGGTTGTTATGTTGACAATGAAAGTATACCGCTCAAAATATTATTCATATATATTTCAAAATCAAGCTTTGTCACCTCTACAAATCCCTGCTTCCCTCTACGAAGGGCCTATCTATTTACTTTTATGTTGAGTCATCATCCTCTTATCAATAAGCACCAATTGGAGAGCACCGCTGTCATTTGCATGTATTACTGTTAGTTTACATTGACTATGATTTGACTGGATCTCTTTTACCATGAATTACAATGTCTAGTTAGTCCTTGATCTTTAAAGGTGCTCTGCATTTATGTTTTGCGGTCTCAGAAAGGGCTAGCGAGATACCATCTTGTTATATCATATTATGATTGTTTTGAGAAAGTGTTGTCATCTGAGATTTATTATTATTGCTCGCTAGTTGATTATGCCATTGATATGAGTAAACATGAGACCTAAACGTTATTGCGAATGTGGTTAGTTCATAATCTTTGCTGAAAACTTGAATGCTAGCTTTACAAATTTACAACAACAAGAGCAAACAGAGTTTGTAAAAGTTTTTCTTTATCACTTTTAGTTTATCAACTGAATTGCTTGAGGACAAGCAAAGGTTTAAGCTTGGGGGAGTTGATACGTCTCCGTTGTATCTACTTTTCCAAAAAAAATTGCCCTTGTTTTGGACTCCAACTTGCATGATTTGAATGGAACTAACCCGGACTGACGCTATTTTCAGCAGAATTGCCATGGTATTATTTTCGTGCAGCAATAAAAGTTCTCGGAATGACCTGAAAATCAACGGAGATTATTCTTGGAATATATAAAAAATACTGGAAGAAAGATCCACGTCAGGGGGCCCACACCCTGTCCACGAGGGTGGGGGCACGCCTACCCCCCTGGGCGCTCGTGGGCCCCCTCACGCTCCACCGACCTCTACTCCAACTCCATATATTCGTGTTCGGGGAGAAAAAAATTGGGGAGAAGGATTCATCGTGTTTTACGATACGGAGCCGCCGCCAAGCCCTAAACTCTCTCGAGAGGGCTGATCTGGAGTCCTTTCGGGGCTCCGGAGAGGGGAATCCGTCGCCATCGTCATCATCAACCTTCCTCCATCACCAATTTCATGATGCTCACCGCCGTGCGTGAGTAATTCCATCGTAGGCTTGCTGGACGGTGATGGGTTGGATGAGATTTAACAAGTAATCGAGTTAGTTTTGTTAGGGTTTGATCCCTAGTATCCACTATGTTCTGAGATTGATGTTGCTATGACTTTGCTATGCTTAATGCTTGTCACTAGGGCCCGAGTGCCATGATTTTAGATCTGAACCTATTATGTTTTCATGAATATATGCGAGTTCGTGATCCTATCTTGCAAGTCTATAGTCACCTATTATGTGTTATGATCCGTTAACCCCGAAGTGACAATAATCGGGATACTTACCGGTGATGACCGTAGTTTGAGGAGTTCATGTATTCACTATGTGTTAATGCTTTGGTCCAGTACTCTATTAAAAGGAGGCCTTAATATCCCTTAGTTTCCAATAAGACCCCGCTGCCACGGGAGGGTAGGACAAAAGATGGCATGCAAGTTCTTTTCCATAAGCACGTATGACTATATTCGGTATACATGCCTACATTACATTGATGAACTGGAGCTAGTTCTGTGTCACCCTATGTTATAATTGTTGCATGATCGATCGCATCCGACATAATTCTCCATCACCGATCCATTGCCTATGAGTTTTTCCATATATTGTTCTTCACTTATTTACTTTTCCGTTGCTACTATTACAATCATTACAAAACCCAAAAATATACTTTTGCTACCGTTACCACTACTATCATATTACTTTGCTACTAAATACTTTGCTGCAGATACTAAGTTTCTAGGTGTGGTTGAATTGACAACTCGGCTGCAAATACTTGAGAATATTCTTTGGCTCCCCTTGTGTCGAATCAATAAATTTGGGTTGAATGCTCTACCCTCGAAAACTATTGCGATCCCCTTTACTTGTGGGTTATCAGGCCAGAAATGAGAGTGGGATTTACAAACAGGAAAAAGAGTGTCTTACTCAATTAATTGAGGCACTAGAGTTAAAGGCCGAAGACGCTCTTCTTTCTGTTAATGAGCAAAGAACTAAGTTCGAGGCTGAGCATGGTCTACGAGCTCTCTTGAGGGAGGAGGAGCTTAAGTGGGCATTGCGGGCTAAAACGCTTAAGGTTGTCCAAGGGGACGACAATACACAATTCTTCCATATGGTTGCAAACGGCAAACATAGGAAGAAGAAAATCATACTGCTTGAACGGGACGAGGGGACAATAGTGGGACACAAAAATCTGAAAGCATATATTTCGAATTATTATATGAAACTCTTTGGACCCCCAAATATAAGCACAGTGACGCTAGATGAATCTGTCATTGAGGATATTCCTCAATGACAGACAGCGGAGAATGATATTCTCTCTGGACCATTTACTGAAAAAGAGGTTCTTGAGGCAATATCACAAATGAAGCCGAATAAAGTACCTGGACTAGATGGGTTTCCAGCTGAATTCTATAAGAAATATTGGCATATTATTAAAGATGATCTTATGCCTATGTTTCACGATTTTTTCAATGGTCATTTGGAGTTGTTTCATCTCAACTTCGGTACGATAGCGCTGATACCTAAGAAAGATGAGGCAGTTCGGATCGAGCCATTCTGGCCCATATGTATGTTGAATGTGAGTGTAATGCCCTCGATGCGGCTATAGCTCCCACGTGTCGAGGCACGACTTAGAGACATAACCGCATTGAAAGCAATGTCGCAAGTTAGGCAATCATCACAACATCCCATGTAATATAAATAATAAAGGGGAGAAACATAGTTGGCTTACACTCGCCACGTCAATCAAGTACATAAATAACATTACATCATCCAAACACTCATGGCCCGACTACGGCGCCAAAATAAAAGAACAACCCAACATGCGACATGGTCCCGATCACCCCCAACTGGGAACCACTACTGATCATCAGGGAAAGACACGTAGTATCGTTGAGAGTCCTCGTCGAAATCCCACTTGAGCTCAAGCGCGTCACCTGGAGCGGAATCATCAGGCCCTGCATCTGGTTTGGAAGTAATCTGTGAGCCACAGGGACTCAGCAATCTCGCACCCTCACGATCAAGACTATTTAAGCTTATAGGTAAGGCAAGGTAAAAATATGTGGAGCTGCAGCAAGCGACTAGCATATATGGTGGCTATCCTGCTCGCAAAAGAGAGCGAGAAGAGGAGGCAAAGCGCGAGCGAGAGACTAGAGAACAACCTGCGCAAGCATTACTCCAACACCGTGTTCACTTCCCGGACTCCGCCGAGAAGAGACCATCATGGTAACTCACACTGTTGATTCATTTTAATTAAGTTAAGGTTCAAGTTATCTACAATCGGACATTAACAAATTCCTATCTACCCATAACTGCGGGCACGGCTTTCTAAAGTTCAAATCCCTGCAGGGGAGTCCCAACTTAGCCCATGACAAGCTCTCACGGTCAACGAAGGAATAGACCTCCTCCCGAGACGTTCTGATCAGACTCGGTATCTCGGTTCTACAAGACACTTCGACAGGTTAAAACAAGACCAGCAACACCGCCCGAATGTGCCGACAAATCCCGATAGGAGCTGCACATATCTCGTTCTCAGGGCACACTCAGATGAGACTAGCTACGAGTAAAACCAACCCTCAAGTTTCCCCGAGGTGGCCCCGCAGGCAGCTCAGTCGGACCAACACTCAGAGGAGCACTGGCCCGGGGGGGTTTAAAATAAGATGACCCTCGGGCTCCGGAAACCCAAGGGAAAATAGGCTAGGTGGCAAATGGTAAGACCAAGGTTGGGCATTGCTGGAAAAGCTTTGATCAAGACGAACTATCAAGGGGTTCCCATTATAACCCAACCGCGTAAGGAACGCAAAAATCCGGGAACATAACACCGATATGACGGAAACTAGGGTGGCAACAGTGGAACAAAACACTAGGCGAGAGGCCGAGCCTTCCACCCTTTACCAAGTGTATAGATGCATTAAGATAACATGTCAATATAATGATATCCCAACAAGTAAATAATGTTCCAACAAGGAATGGTCTCCAAACTTCACCTGCAACTAGCAACGCTATAAGAGGGGCTGAGCAAACCGGTGACATAGCCAATCAACGGTTTGCTAGGACATGGTGGGTTAGAGGTTTGACATGGCAATTTGGGAGGCATGATAAGCAAGTGGTAGGCATCGTAGCATAGGCATAGCAAAAGAGCGAGCATCTAGCAAAGCAAAGATAGTAGTGATTTCGAGGGTATGATCATCTTGCCTGCAAAGTTGTCAGAGTTGACTGGATCCTCGAAAGCAAACTCAACGGGCTCCTTGTTAGCGAACTCATCTCCCGGTTCTACCCAAACAAGACAAACAAGCAACAAGGACACAATCAAACACGTGCAAAGCTCAAACAATATGATGCAAGGATGGTATGCTATGCGGGATGCGATGCGGGATGCATATGCAAGATGTGACAGGGAATGCATGAACCTGGCCTCAACTTGGAAATCCAAGTGTGCCACTGGAAAGATGAGATGAAATCGCTTGAAAACGATATAAAGAACGCCGGAATCGGAGTTACGGTTTGGAAATGGCAAGCGATTCAAATATGACCACGTTCTGCGATTTACAGCAAGTAGCCATCTAAATGCAACAAGATGAACATGCTACAGCACCCAAACATGGCATCAAAATACATGGCTGAAATCCATTGATGATGCTTAACAAAAGTCTAGCACTGAGCTACGGCCAATTCATCCAATAACAGGTTCAAACAAGCATGGCGAAAATGCATATGGTAAACAGATCTCAGACTTAGTGAAATTAACACTTGTCTGGAATTTCAGATCAGATAGCACTCTTCGGAGCAACAAAATTATATGCTACAGGACCTGAACATGGCAAAGTAAAGCATGGCATGGAGCTACTCAAAGAGCTTAACAAAAGTCCCTTAGTGACCTTGAGCCAAAAGGGATCAGAAAATACAATTGCAAGCATGTGAACATGGCAAAAACATAATCAGTTCTCAGAATTAGTGAAAACTGGAACATGCTGAAACAGATATCAAGTAGGCATGTTTACGAGCTCGATGCACTCACTACAGAGCAAGTAATGATAATCTAAGCATACACCCATCAAGAATACACAAAACTCAAGCTAGAAATGGCAAGAACAATAACATAGCATGCACGGATCAACTACAACATCATCGGCAAAATCGCTAACAAGTAGACAACCTGCCCAGATTCACGAAATGACAAAAGTAGAGCTCGATTGACTCAAGCTAGGGTGCTCCATAATTGCAAACAAAGACATGGATAGATAGAGCACTACAAGATTAACAAAACATCCTTACTGATCATCCTCAAAAGAGGCACGGATCACTAGGAAACACCATGAACATATGGCCATATGAGATAAACAGCTCAAGGACTTAGTGGAAATGCTAAGTCCCTGAAATCAGCATTACCAAGTGCCTCACTTTGCAAGCTTGTACTAGTCACCACACACATCACAAAAATACATAGGTTGCACCTCTGGAAAGATGGCAAAACCCTTAACAAAACACATGTAGAGCTCATGGGCATATCATGCACACAATAATCATGGAAAAAATGACAAATATCTAAATGGAGCAGCTGATCTGACAATTATCTCAAGTAGCACTCTTCTAACAGCATTTCAGGCATCAAGATGAACTCAAATGAAAATGATGCAATGAGAAGAAATGATGTACTCTCTGAGATGAACATTTTGATATGCTATATGTGCAAAACGGAGCTACGGGTGCAAAGTTATAGCACGATGAACAGGGCAAAATAAACTGCACACTTAGGCGAAAAAAAGGTCAACCCTAGGGTTTGAATTCCAGATCTGAGATCCAGGGCACGTTTCCCGAGGTCCGCCGGAATCACTGTTCACCGGAGGGAGGAAGCTCGCCAGAGGTCGGAGTTGAGGAAGGAGAGGCCGGATCCGGTGGTGGAGCTCGCCGGGGCGGCGGGGGCCGGCGATGGCTGGGGTTGGCGCGGGCGGCTTCCGGTGAAGAGCGGCGGCGCGCCGGCGTCGAGGCGGTGGGGCGGAGCAGGTGGCCAGCGCCGGGGCAAAGGGCGGCGAGGAGCGGCCCGGTCGGGCGGAGGAAGAAGCAGCCGGGCGGCGAGGCGGCGGATGGGCCTCGGGGGCCCGGCTCGGGCCTCCCGGGCCGGTGGCGGAGGAAGGCGGCGATGCCCACGTGGCAGGCGCGGATAGGGCGCGGGCGGCGGCGGATCGGATGGACAATGTCCGTCGGCTGGGGTTTTTGTCCGGCGGCGGCAGACGAAGATGGATCTAGGGTTTGGGAGAGGGGATCCGCGAATTTAGAGGAGGGGGTCTAAATATAGGCATAGGAGGAGCTAGGAGAGTCCAAATGAGGTGCGGTTTTCGGCCACGCGATCGTGATCGAACGCTCTAAATGATGGAGAGGATTTTGGTGGGTTTTGGGCCAAATTGGAGGGGTGTTGGGCTACAACACACACGAGGCCTTTTCGGTCCCTCGGTTAACCGTTGGAGTATCAAACGTAGTCCAAATGATACGAAACTTGACAGGCGGTCTACCGGTAGTAAACCAAGGCCGCTTGGCAAGTCTCGGTCCAATCCGGAAATGTTTAATCCCCACACATGAAATAAATCTAGAAATGACCCCCGGAGGAGAACGAAGCGCCGGAATGCAAAACGGACAACGGGGAAAATGCTCGAATGCATGAGGTGAACACGTATGCAAATGCAATGCACATGATGACATGATATGAGATGCATGACAACGAGAACAACACACGGAGACAAAAACCCGAACCCGAGAAAATAAAATAACTTAAGGCCGGAAACGGCAAGAGTTGGAGTACATATTGGGTAAATCATATCCGGGGTGTTACAGTGAGCTTCAAAATTTTCACAGAGGTTGGAACTAATAGATTGACACAAATTGCCCATTCGGTGATCCAACCAATCCAGACAGCGTTCATGTCGGGCGACACATACTGGAAGGGGTGGTCGTGCTGCATGAAATGCTTCACGAGATCCACTCGAAGAAACTGGATAGGGTTATCTTCAAAGTGGATTTTGAGAAGGCGTATGATAAAGTAAAGTGGCCTTTCCTGCAGCAGGCAATGCGCATGAAGGGTTTTAGTGAAGCTTGGAGCAACCAAGTGGATACCCAAGTCCAGAAGGGTAGTGTCGGAATCAAGGTGAACGATGATATCAGTCACTATTTTCAGACGCATAACGGGTTGAGACAAGGGGATTCCATGTCTTCTCTTCTGTTCAATATTGTGGCAGATATGTTGGCCGTCATTATTGGCAGAGCCAAGCAGCATGGTCATGTAGAGGGTTTGGTTCCTCATCTAGTCGATGGAGGAGTTTCCATTCTACAATATGCTGACGACCCTGTCATTATTCATGGAACATGACTTGGCAAAGGCCCGTAATATGAAACTTATCTTATGCCTTTTCGAACAATTATCTGGCTTAAAAATAAACTTTCATAAGAGCAAGTTGTTCTGCTTTGGAGAGGCCAAACACGAGGAACAGACTTACAGACAATTGTTCGGATGTGAATTAGGTGCTTTACCCTTCAGTTACTTGGGTATTCCGATCCATCACCGTAAATGTAACATCCCAAAATTCTAAATTTTGGAATGTTATAATAAATAGATAGAATTGATTGATTGTTTGATTGATTGCGTGAAATTGAGTGAAATTCGAATCCTTTTTGAAAGTTAAATGAGAGGGAATAAAAGGACTTTCCCAAACTTTCATATTTGCTTTCTGATCTCCATTAATTCAAATTCTTTTCAAATACAAAACCCTTGAGCGAAGATGATATGACTTCTTCCATTTAAAAAATTAAATAAAAGGGTATTTGAAAATAATTCAATTTCATTTGGAAATATTTCAATTCATAAACTTCATGCAACTCAATGATTTTCACGAGAGAAGATAAAATGACTTCTTCAAATTATGAAATATGAGTTGGGAGTTTCAAAGGATCAATTTCAAGTCCTTTTGAAATTAATTTTTCAATTTGGATTTATTTGAGTTTTATTCAAATTATTTTTATCCAAAAATAAAATATATGGAAATTAGGGTAACATGATTCCCTACAACAGAAAGTTGGAGAAAAATTAATTTGAAATCATTTTGGTATTTTTAAAATGATTTTTATTGGCTTTTTTAGACCAGTAGCACTCTTTGAATTATCTAAATTAGTGTGGATTTTATTTGGCATTATAAAAATGTTCAACTTGTAGAAAATATTTTTCTGAAAATTTTTGTATATAATATGCCTATATAAAGTTCTATTTTTATTTCCGTTTTATAGTTTATCTCATTCTGTAAGAAAAAAAAACTGCGCGCGCGCTTGAAGCTAACTGTCGCCCACGTGCGCATCAAACTACCAGCGGGCGCCCTAATTTTTTCTTTATCCTATATGGGCCAGGCCCAGCCAGTCTTTTCAGTTTTTTTTCTTAGGCCGAATTTTCCAAAAAAAAAACTGCACCGCGCACGCTGCGGCCCGTCGAAGGCCTTTAGGCCCATCGCCTCTTTTCTTCTCTGTTTCGTATATTTTCGTCTACGTTTAGTCCCACATTGTCTAGCCTTTAACCTCTAAACCTCTTTTCCACCAATAAATATAGACCCATAGAGCCTCCAAAATTCATCCAATTCGGGTTAAATCAATATTTTGATTTGACTAGATTTATTTAAGAAAAATATATTTTTCTCTCCGGCGCGACTTCTGGAAGTTGTCTCCACTCCCCAAAGTTGTCTTTTCTCTGCCTTATAAAGGTATCTTTCTTTATTTTTTTTCTTCTTATACTTCCGTAGTTTATTATTTTTAGACTAATACGATAGAATAATTAGATTATTAATTAGTCTACGTATTTATACATTAGACCCTAGCCTGTATTTATTTTTTTTCTTCCGTAAAACAACTTGGCCTTGATTTTTCAAATAGCCATAACTTTTTACTCGTTAGTCCAAATCCAACGAAACCAACGCCCACTTCTTCGTTATGATGTCCTCTATCCAGAATTCCAACCCAAACATGTTTTTGAAAATTTTAAAATTTGAATTAGATCAGATTTGAATTCAAACTTCTTTTGATCATATCTTTTTATTCGTAACTCCGTTTGAGTTGATTCTTTTTGCAAATTGAAGCTCTTGACCTAAACTTTCTGATAAGGCCAAATTCATATAATTTTGGTACTGTTAGAAATTGTTTTATGTTGCAAGAGCTATTTGCTTGGTTTTGATGTTTTCCGAATCGTCTTCTTCGTTCTTCCCGATCTTTTGAGTGATTGCTTATGTGTGGTTACTATTGCTTGATTACGATAGATTGACCGGAGTGTGACGAGTAGAACTATCAAGATTTTTGAGTGCGAATCATATTCATCAATATTGCAGGCAAGTTCACACTTCGATCATACCTCCTACTACCCAGTTTTATTGCATTAGATCAATCCTCAAACATTGCATGATTAGGATCTAATTAAATTGTGGGATGGGAAGTAGTTGAGGTAGTACCTATTACCTGTTTGTTATCAAACCCTTGGGAGTTACTATTACGTTATGCTTATAGTGTCATGCTATGCTCGTAGACGTGGATTGGGTTTTGAGAGTATCCATGACAAATGTGAGATTGTTAATTAATGGTTTACTTAAGGTGGCAACTTAAACACACATCTGGGTGGATTGAGGCACCTGGTTATTCTAGGATTGCCTGTCTAGGCACCTGGGTAATCCAGGACTTGCCTGTTTTCTTGGACCGCCACCCAGGCTCAAAGGGATCATGAGATTATTCATACTAGAAACTTCCGTGTGCAGCCACAAGCCATTATGGGATCTGGCATAGTTGATTAAGTTGTGCGAACTCTTACAGTGGTAGACTAGCAGATGTAGGGGATGTAGGTGGTACGGTCTACCCGATCGTAAGGTGCTAGCGCTTCTGAAAGACTATGTCTCGGTCATCCGTTTCTCAAACACCATGTAGTGCGAGAAATCCAACGGAGGCGATCGAGTCTTGTGGGGAAAAGTGCGCAAACCTCTGCAGAGTGTATAAACTAATCATGATTAGCCGTATCCCCGGTTATGGACATCTTGAGTATCTAGTTCTTGGATTATCCTGTTGATCTCATCACGTTACTTTAAATGAATATTGTTGGGTTTAATGATGTTACTTAATTGGGATTGAGAATGCTGTCAACCTTCTCAATGTTCAACAACCACCATGATAGTTAAATAAATTTATTCCTTTGCAGTAGGGAAAAATTGGCTTTTCGCAAAAACTATAACCATAGAGCTTTTCCACCAGCCAAATATGCATGTAGTGATAGCCATTGTTCATCATTCTCTATGGTGTGAATTTGCCAGTACATTCAATGTACTGACCCTCTGTGGCTGCAACGTCTCATGTTGCAGGATTATCTTACGACGAGTAAGTGATACGTTAGGGTTACGATTTCTACACTCAACTTTGCCGTTGGTGTTGATGGGAATCCACAACCTTGTTACTTCCGCTATTTTGGATTGAGGTAATAGTATTTACGTTACTTTTACATGTGATTTACCTCTGTTATAAATCCTCGAGTACTGTGTGTGTCAGCATAACGATCCAGGGATGACACTTATGCACAGAGACTTGATCCATTCGGGTCAGGTCGCTACAAGATGGTATCAGAGCACATGTTGACTGTAGGACGTGACCCTAGAAACTGGCAAGCCCATAGCAAAGATTTTTCTCTACAACTTTCCCTTTCAAAAAGATCTTTTACCTCTCTTCTCTTCTGAGCTTATTCAAATATTCCATTTTAGTGAGACCATACCCCTTTCCCCTTTTGACCCCACGAAGATTCGTCTGATGAGACCACTCCAAGAAGTACAAGATATCGGACAACTAAGACCACTTCGGAATGAACAGTATTTTCCGTGCATCTGAATAATGGAAACTACAACGGTTGAAGATCGAAGACAAGTAGAATTTGAAGGCTCTGAAGAATTTCCAGATTTGTATGACCTAGGAAGGCTACCCCTTATGGAACTTGGCAGACTATGGAAGTTGTCAATACCCGAGATCAAGGTGTGTTGGAGAAAGACCGGAACATGGAGCATAGAACTCAAAGTTTTGTCAAGGAAACCCCAATGCAGGAGATATCAACTATGGAGAGATAGCTCATGGAAATGACAAGGGCAGAAACACGGTTATCCGTGATGTCATCGTCACTGATACTATGGTCACCGAGCTGAGCTAAGCATGCATTTCTTCGGAAGGATTGGATGGTAGAAGGCTGATGGAGCACCTAACAGTAAGATGAAGTTTTAACCTTAGCTGGTGTATCGCCAGAATCTGGAGTAGTACATCAAGAATTTTAAGATGGAGCTCCAGGAAGCCGTATTAGACAAGGAAGCATTTCGTGAAGAACTCAGGAACCAGAAGCTGAAAGTAGCCAAGCTGGAGGAGCTACAACCTCGAGATACCGGAGATTTGTCAGGAACTGAAGGACAGTAGGACCATGGTTCATGCCAAGGATGATGAAACCTAAAAGTTTGGGACGCAACTCCAGAATAATAAAGGACGTCATGAGAGACTTCGCGTCAACAGAGATGATCTGGCAAAAGAACTTGAGAAGGACAAGCACGATCGAAAGAAGCCATTGGAGGCATGAACAAGGCTTGAAGAGTTTGGAGACGTTGAATATTTATTGACCTTTAGAAGACCAAACCCCTGTTATATACCTACGTTAGATGCGACGTTTGTGAGCTGTCATTTGTTTGATGTTTTTCCGACAGCCACAAATAAAATCAGTCTTTTCAAAACCATTGTTTGTTTTGTGCATCCCTCTCCCTCTCTCTCATCTCACCCCAAAACCCTTGGACCCAATAGAGGATGAATGGAGATGAGCTTGTATTTTCTAGACCGATGAGTCAATTGGAGACAGACCGATGGACTCAGAACATGGGGGATCACATGGAGAATAACCCTATAGTCGGAAAGGATATGACCCAGCATGCTTTTCAGTGCTTTGAAAGAGGTGCTGCTACTTGGTGGAGGATGTACCAAACCATCAATGGATGGCAAGGAGTAACCACTTGGAAAGAATTTAAGTTGACTCTGCCAAAGTCTCAGCTTGTGTCCCAGAAGTTGAAGCCTTATGGAAAGGATATGAAGAAACCTTGTGCCTGCAAGATTTGTGGAGAAATCGGACACACCCATAAAGAATGCAAGGAAGAGTGCCCTAATTGTGAAGGAAGTCACCCAGTTGAAGAATGCCCAACTAGGCAGATTACTTGTTTCTTGTGTGAAGGAATTTCCCACTATCCTACTCAGTGTCACATTTACCCCATGGTACGAAGGACCGTACAACAGAAGAAAGAAGTAAAGAAAGGAGCCCTCATGGAAATTTTAGAAGAAACTTTGATGAAGGAAAAGGTGGGGGACACACCCAAAGAAGAACCAATTAAACCCCGCACCAAGTCATGCTATTCATGTGGAGAAGAAGGACACATCTCCCAAAATTGTTTGAATGGGGATCTAGTAGAATTCCCGACAGAGGAAGTAGAATATGACCCATAAGAAATAGAAGCCATGATTGGCATGGAAAGGTCCAGGAAGAGAAGCAGATTGGATTCCTGGAAGGACCTAAGTCATATCACCTGTTACAGGTGCAAGGAGTCAGGGCACTACCTCAACAATTGCCCAAAAAGGAAACCTCGATACTTGTCAGAAGGAATATGTTTTAGTTGTAAAGGAGCAGGGCACTTTGCTAGAGAATGCCCCAAGGAGAAGGAAACTTGTGCTAGATAGTTGAGTTTGCAACAAAAGAAATGGAGTAGTAGAAGTGAGAACATTTTCTTTTATATTGAGGTGTTGAGTTGAGACATGTAATGGAAAAGCGAGAGATCGTAATCATTTGAGGATGAATAAAGTTAGCATCGTTGGTACTGATATGGATTTTATGAGTTGTTACTCTATGAAGAAGGATTCCGACCATTTTGAGTATATGAGAAATATGGTCTATGGAAGATTTGTGCATTTTAAGGGTGGTAGTACCCTGTAAGAACCCTTGACCCTTGGAAAAGATAAGGATACTCCACTAAGTGGATTTCGGACAAAATGAATACGAGTTTTGTCTCGATATGTGTGATGCCCCAAGAGTATGTGGGATGAAGTTGGAGATCGTCAGTTGTTGGACCAAATGTGATCAAGGAGTCAGAAGAGAATGTTAAGTTGATTCGAGATAGACTGGAGGTAGCTCAGTCCAGGCAGAAGAGTTATGCAGACTAAAAAACTCAAGGAGGTAGTCTATGAAATTGGAGACAGAGCATGTCTTCGTGTGTCCCCTCTGCGAGGAGATAAACGAATTGGAGTTAAGGGAAAGTTAGCCCCGAGATTTGTAGGACCATACCGAGTTTTGGAGCGTATGGGAGAATTGGCCAACAAGTTGGAGTCACCCGAAGGACTGTCAGGAGTTCATGATGTGTTTCACATTTCCCAGTTGAAGAAGTGCCATGCAGAGATGGCCAATATTCCCCTGTAAGGACGCTTGACCCTGGAAAGGATAATGATGTTCCACGAAGTAGAGTATGGACTTCATAAGTATAAGTTTTTACCTCGGTATGTGGGAAATCCCACGAGGATGAAGAGATGAAGTACTATTGGATATAAAGGAGGTATGATGTTGGTAATATGGAGCAATGGCAACCCCATGACAAGTCTGAGTACTCACGTCTTGGTTTGGTGCCAATAGAAGGAAGGAAGACAGTACAATTGGATGGATTTAAAAATACTAGGAAGTTGGAACAATGATCAGTTGCCCGATGATAAGTTCAAGGACTACAAGTGATGAGATGGGCCATAACCCACAGGCCCCAGGACCTGCCAAGAAGCAAGCACATTCTTGCTGAAGGAAAAACCCTAAAAGAAGTTACGATTTTATCGACAGACGATCTTATAGGAGTTACGCAAAACCTGAGAGTTGTGAAGGAACGATAGATGGTTGTTTGGCTTGCAGAATCTATGGATTTATTCGAACTTGGTTCGTCGACAAGAGAAATTCTGCAATGCTTGTGAGGATGACCGAGTGTTAGAATGCGAGATTCGCTAAACCATATACAAGGTAATGATTTGGGTGCGGGATGGATTGATCACCATACCGACTTACTCTTATTGTTCGCCTTGCTATATGGAATGGTAAATCTGAGTGACTTACCTATAGTAGAGAGACGACGATGAAAACCTTGTTTAGACCTTAGAATGGTATAGCAATTTTTTCCCTTGTACAAGGCAGCTTTTGCCAACCGTAGGTTATACGGTGAGGATCAATCCAGACCCATTTCTTGCAGGAGAAACCATAAATTGTTGACCACCATGAGATATCGATAGTTGTTTAGTCTTGGCGCCAGACCGTCAGCTAAGAAGACCCAGTCTCGGAATAACCTTACCAAGATGAAAGGACAGAAGAATTGAGGAAAAGGTTATGCCACTACTGGAAGAGCCGGATAAGGAATTTTCCTGAAGATCTCAGAAGACCGACACTGTCAAGAATAAGGATGGAGTATATGAGTATTGATGGAACAGTAACCATGCTTCTAAGGGTGGTAGCACCCCAGACCCCGTGTGATGATCCATGGATTTTGAGGAGACCCCCAAACCCTAACCTATTTCTTTCTAGCCTCTCCGAATCTCGAGGACGAGATTCATTTTAAGGGTGGTAGGTTTGTAACATCCCAAAATTCTAAATTTTGGAATGTTATAATAAATAGATAGAATTGATTGATTGTTTGATTGATTGCGTGAAATTGAGTGAAATTCGAATCCTTTTTGAAAGTTAAATGAGAGGGAATAAAAGGACTTTCCCAAACTTTCATATTTGCTTTCTGATCTCCATGAATTCAAATTCTTTTCAAATACAAAACCCTTGAGCGAAGATGATATGACTTCTTCCATTAAAAAAATTAAATGAAAGGGTATTTGAAAATAATTGAATTTCATTTGGAAATATTTCAATTCATAAACTTCATGCAACTCAATGATTTTCACGAGAGAAGCTAAAATGACTTCTTCAAATTATGAAATATGAGTTGGGAGTTTCAAAGGATCAATTTCAAGTCCTTTTGGAATTAATTTTTCAATTTGGATTTATTTGAGTTTTATTCAAATTATTTTTCTACAAAAATAAAATATATGGAAATTAGGGTAACATGATTCCCTACAACAGAAAATTGGAGAAAAATTAATTTGAAATCATTTTGGTATTTTTAAAATGATTTTTATTGGCTTTTTTTAGACCAGTAGCACTCTTTGAATTATCTAAATTAGTGTGGATTTTATTTGGCATTATAAAAATGTTCAACTTGTAGAAAATCTTTTTCTGAAAATTTTGATATATAATATGCCTATATAAAGTTTTATTTTTATTTTCGTTTTTTAGTTTATCTCATTCTGTAAGAAAAAAAAACTGCGCGCGCGCCTGAAGCTAACTGTCGCCCACGTGCGCATCAAAGTACCAGCGGGCGCCTTAATTTTTTCTTTATCCTATATGGGCCAGGCCCAGCCAGTCTTTTCAGTTTTTTTTTTCTTAGGCCGAATTTTCCAAAAAAAAAAAACTGCACCGCGCTCGCTGCGGCCGGCCGAAGGCCTTTAGGCCCATCGCCTCTTTTCTTCTCTGTTTCGTATATTTTTCGTCTACGTTTAGTCCTACATTGTCTAGGCTTTGACCTCTAAACCTCTTTTCCACTAATAAATATAGACCCATAGAGCCTCCAAAAATCATCCAATTCGGGTTAAATCGATATTTTGGTTTGACTAGATTTATTTAAGAAAAATATATTTTCCTCTCCGGCGCGACTTCTGGAAGTTGTCTCCACTCCTTAAAGTTGTCTTTTCTGTGCCTTATAAAGATATATTTCTTTATTTTTTTTTCTTCTTATACTTCCATAGTTTATTATTTTGAGACTAATACGATAGAATAATTAGATTATTAATTAGTCTACGTATTTATACATTAGACCCTAGCCTGTATTTATTTTTTTTCTTCCGTAAAACAACTTGGCCTTAATTTTTCAAATAGCCATAACTTTTTACTCGTTAGTCCAAATCCAACGAAACCAATGCCCACTTCTTCGTTATGATGTCCTCTATCCAGAATTCCAACCCAAACATGTTTTTGAAAATTTTAAAATTTGAATTAGATCAGATTTGAATTCAAACTTCTTTTGATCATATCTTTTTATTCGTAACTCCGTTTGAGTTGATTCTTTTTGCAAATCGAAGCTCTTGACCTAAACTTTCTGATAAGGCCAAATTCATATAATTTTGGTACTGTTAGAAATTGTTTTATGTTGCAAGAGCTATTTGCTTGGTTTTGATGTTTTCCGAATCGTCTTCTTCGTTCTTCCCGATCTTTTGAGTGATTGCTTATGTGTGGTTACTATTGCTTGATTACGATAGATTGACCGGAGTGTGACGAGTAGAGCTATCAAGATTTTTGAGTGCGAATCATATTCATCAATATTGCAGGCAAGTTCACACTTCGATCATACCTCCTACTACCCAGTTTTATTGCATTAGATCAATCCTCAAACATTGCATGATTAGGATCTAATTAAATTGTGAGATGGGAAGTAGTTGAGGTAGTACCTATTACCTGTTTGTTATCAAACCCTTGGGAGTTACTATTACGTTATGCTTATAGTGTCATGCTATGCTCATAGACGTGGATTGGGTTTTGAGAGTATCCATGACAAATGTGAGATTGTTAATTAATGGTTTACTTAAGGTGGCAACTTAAACACACATCTGGGTGGATTGAGGCACCTGGTTATTCTAGGATTGCCTGTCTAGGCACCTGGGTAATCCAGGACTTGCCTGTTTTCTTGGACCGCCACCCAGGCTCAAAGGGATCATGAGATTATTCATACTAGAAACTTCCGTGTGCAGCCACAAGCCATTATGGGATCTGGCATAGTTGATTAAGTTGTGCGAACTCTTACAGTGGTAGACTAGCAGATGTAGGGGATGTAGGTGGTACGGTCTACCCGATCGTAAGGTGCTAGCGCTTCTGAAAGACTATGTCTCGGTCATCCGTTTCTCAAACACCATGTAGTGCGAGAAATCCAACGGAGGCGATCGAGTCTTGTGGGGAAAAGTGCGCAAACCTCTGCAGAGTGTATAAACTAATCATGATTAGCCGTATCCCCGGTTATGGACATCTTGAGTATCTAGTTCTTGGATTATCCTGTTGATCTCATCACGTTACTTTAAATGAATATTGTTGGGTTTAATGATGTTACTTAATTGGGATTGAGAATGCTGTCAACCTTCTCAATGTTCAACAACCACCATGATAGTTAAATAAATTTATTCCTTTGCAGTAGAGAAAAATTGGCTTTTCGCAAAAACTATAACCATAGAGCTTTTCCACCAGCCAAATATGCATGTAGTGATAGCCATTGTTCAACATTCTCTATGGTGTGAATTTGCCAGTACATTCAATGTACTGACCCTCTGTGGCTGCAACGTCTCATGTTGCAGGATTATCTTACGACGAGTAAGTGATACGTTAGGGTTACGATTTCTACACTCAACTTTGCCGTTGGTGTTGATGGGAATCCACAACCTTGTTACTTCCGCTATTTTGGATTGAGGTAATAGTATTTACGTTACTTTTACATGTGATTTACCTCTGTTATAAATCCTCGAGTACTGTGTGTGTCAGCATACCGATCCAGGAATGACACTTATGCACAGAGACTTGATCCATTCGGGTCAGGTCGCTACAGTAAACTATCCAATAAAGAATGGAGGTGTCTTGAAGAACGAATTGAAAAAAAAACGTGACTGCTGAAAGGGCAGGCTCATGTCGTATGGAGGTCAGCTAGTTCTGATTAACTCAGTACTGACTAGTATGCCGATGTTCTTACTCTCGTTCTTCAAAATTCCGAAAGGGGTTCGGAAGCGACTTGATTTCTTCAGATCTCGTTTCTTTTGGCAGTCTGATGAGGCCAAGAGGAAATATCGTCTTACGAGATGGGACATCCTTTGCCGACCTAAAGACCAAGGAGGTCTCGGTATTGAGAACTTAGAAATTAAGAATAAGTGTCTTATGAGTAAGTGGTTATACAGGCTAGAGCATGAGCCGGAGGGTATGTAGTCACAAATCCTGCGTAATAAGTATTTGCACTCCAAGACACTAGCTTAGGTTACCATGCGACCGACTGACTCGCCATTCTGGAAGGGACTTATGAGAACGAAGAATTTGTTATTTCGTAGGGTTAAATTCTTGGTGGGCAATGGGATGTCAACAAGATTTTGGGAGGACACATGGTTAGGAGAGACGCCCTTGGCCATTCAATACCCCACCCTATATAATATCGTGCAACGTAAGGAGGATTTCGTAGGCACGGTATTTCAAACTATTCCCTTGAACATCCAGTTCAGACGGGTGTTAGTTGGTGAGAGATGGACCGCCTGGATGCATTTGGTTCGGAGACTGATAGACGTTCAACTCTCCGATCAACCGGATGCGTCACAATGGAAATTAACTAAGAATGGGGTTTTTACGGTAAAATCTTTCTATATGTATTTGATTAATTCTGGCCCACTCTCAAGGTCGTTGCATATTTGGAAGATCAAGGTTTCTTTGCGTATTAATATTTTTATGTGGTTTGTCCACAAACAAGTGATACTCACAAAGGACAACTTAATTAAAAGGCGATGGGTAGGAAGTTCACGATGTTGTTTTTGTGATCATGATGAAACAATACAACACTTATTTATTGATTGCCCACTTGCCAAGTTACTTTGGAGAATGATTCATATAGCCTTCAACATTAGTCCTCCAGTTGATATTGCGTCTTTGTTTGGGACGTGGTTAGCTGGAGTTGAGCTAATTACTGCGGCCCGTATTCGGATTGGTATATGTGCACTATTATGGGCTATATGAAACTGCAGGAATGATATGATTTTTAACAAACAACACAATTTAACTTTCTTGCAGGTTATCTTCAGGGCTACAGCTTGGATCCGTACGTGGTCCTTACTCACTCCTATGGACTCCAGGGAGCCTTTGGTTACTGGGTGCAACCAATGGGAGATGATAGCTCGGGCTATATTCAACCGGTTCGGATGGCGCTCGTACAATAGGATAGGAGTCTAGGGAGCTTATCCTTCCTATTACCGTATCGGTTGATCTTGTCAGCATGTAATTTCCCTTTTTGTTTACTTTATTTTCTGCTCCGTTGAGATGTAAGACCTTTTTGACTGTACTTTCTGGATTTTTAATAATATGGCTGCATGCATCTTTATGATGCAGAGGCCGGTGGCATGCCTCCATTTCCAAAAAAAAGATGCGGCGGCCGCCAACAAGGAAAAGGATCCAAGGGAAATTCGACGAATCTGTTGAGGCGACGGCGGCGGTGTTTCATCTCGATTCTGACAGCGGCTGGGGAAGGGCTCATACCGGGAAGAAGGGCGACGAGGGCCAAGGGAGGCGGCGGGGGTGGTGGACGGTCGTCAGGAGGTGCACCGGCGACAAAGCAGTGGAGGTGGGGAGGTGGTAGAGAGGACGCAAAGTTTACTCCGTGCAGTCGAGGCGAGTGTTTTTAGGAGGCGGAGTAAATATTTTACTCCACTATAAAGTTTAGGAGTTCAGATAGGTGTCGGTTAAAAGAGTAAAATAAATTTTGTACTTCTATAGAGATGGGCTAGAGATGCTCTTACACTTCTCAATTTACTCTGTTCCTATCTACGTAGCAAGTATTGCTACAAGCTAAACGCCACTTGTAAGCTAGTACTAAGTATACATCTTCACGATCCTCGGCAGGTCCCGTAAGCACACAATCTTCTTCACTTGAACGCCCTCTGTCGGATTGGGGCACAGGTACAAGAATCACACGACCTGGAGGCTGGGCTCGGCGGGCTTGTCGCCGGCCTCCTCCTCCAGCGACGCGAGCCACTGGAGCAGCGCCGCGTTGAACTGCTCCGGCGCCTCGTCGTGCGGGCAGTGGCCGGCCTGGAGGTTGACGACGGTGGAGTTGGCGTAGAACTCGTGGATCCTTGCCGCCTTGGACGGGCCGACCCACGGGTCCAGGTCCCCCCACAGCAGCAGCAGTGGGCACGTCAGCTTCCCCAGCAGCTTGTCCAGCGTGTACTGGCTCTGCTGGTTCGCCACGAACCGCGACATGAGCCTGTAGTACACCTCGCCGGCGTTCGGGTCGGCCGTCGGCGCCGTGATCGAGCTGATCAGGTACTCGTCCACGTTGCTCGGGTCTTTGTACACCTGCACGCATTGCAACAAATGAAGAATCGATGAGAACTCTGTCCGTCGATCAGAATCAGGTAGCTTTCGGCTGAGTTGCCTACGCTTTTGAGGACTTTCTCGACCCTGGCCGGCTGCTTGGCCTGCCAGAAGAGGAACCCGAGCACGACCCGCTGGAAGGCCTCCTTGAGCGGCCTCACGATGAGCCTCGTCACCGCGCTCACCTCCTCCTCCGCTGCCGCCGCCTCTTCAGGCTTGGGCGGCGCGTTGGGGTCCGCAAACTGGCCGGCGGAGTTGAGCAGCACGACGCCCCGGACCAGCTCCGGCACCTCCGTCGCCGCGAACAGCGTCGTGAAGCCACCTAAGCTGAACGCGACCATGCCACATCCGTGTCAGTACGACGTTTGTTGAGAACAATGTGTGTTCCTGAACTCTGAAGAATGGTGTCGAGGACTCAAGGTACCTGTTGCCGACGACGACGGACGGCGACTGGACGACCTCCCGGAGGAAGTCGGAGACCTGCTCCATCCAGATGGTGGCGTCGTACTGCACCAGCGCCTTCTCGCTCCAGCCGAAGCCCAGCAGGTCCACGGCGTACACCTTGTACTTCTTGGCCAGCTCCGGGATGTTGTACCTGACGATCGAGTACAGAACCGTTCAGACAACACCAGCCAATCAGTTCAACCAACAGGCACCTGTCACCCCGCGTTCCCAATAACGGTTTCCCGCCACACAGGCCACGGGGTGGAGATAAGATGGTCGAGCTGCGCCGACGGCTGACCTCCAGTGGAACGCCGACGCGCCGAAGCCGTGGATGAGCACGATGGGCTGGCCGGACCCTTGCTCCACGTAGTGTATCCGGCGGCCCCTCCACGTCCAGAAGCTGTACCCGTCCGCCTTGAACGGCAGCCTCTCCAATGCTGCAAGCAAACGAGATGAAGAACATGGATCTATAGATGTCTCCACTCTGAACTCTGAAGAAACAGTTAAGCTAAGGCTGACCTTGAGCAGCGGCGCCGTTGGAGGAGGAGGTGAGCAGCGAGGAGCAGACGGAGAGCGCGACCCCCTTGGTGACGAGGTCCCTCCTCTGCATCATCAGAAACTTGTTGCCTCCTGCCAACAACCAACCGAAGCACAGGGTGATCACAAAGAGCCCAACCGAATCACCCACGCGTGTCAGAGGAAAGTAGAGAGAAGTAAGTACCAACCGTTGAGGCCGGTTCCGACGCCGGAGCGGCGGCCGGACGACGACCGGAGGGCGGCGGCAGATGCCGAGGCGACGGACATCGGGGTAGAAGCCGCCGTACGTGGCCGAAGGAAGGGTCGTGGAGAAGAAGCAACCTAGGTTGGCCTGAAAAAAGAAGCTGGGTGATTCGTGGTGACGGGCGGAGAGAGTTTTACTTGTAGGTTTGCGCTGGTGTTGGTGTGTGGGTGGCGGGCAATCGGGCAGCCGTGGCAGCGCCCGGGCCAAAAGTTTCAAAGGGAGGGATTGATCGACGCGACGCGCGGCCCACGGCAAGGCTTGCGTCTTCACACCGTGATGGAACTAATATCTCGCCCTCTGATCAGTGTACGTGCAACCAGATCGCCACGTCGAGTGTGGTAGCCCAGCTAATTGATACTCCATTCTGTCTCTAAAAAACGAGTAATTGATACTCCATCCATTTCAAAATATAGTGCGTCCGTGCCTTCCGAGGTTCAACTTAGATCATAAATTTAACCAATGGGACCGATTGCGGCGGGAGAAAAAAATTATATAATTAAAAACTTCTTTTGAATACGAATTCACTAGTATAACTTTTGCTCCCGTCGCAGTCGGTCTCGTTGGCTAAATTTATGATCAAAATTGAAGTACAAAAATAGAGGAAGCACTATATTTTGAAACAGAGGAAGTACTCAAGTTCACACTGAGCAACCCATGTGGCTTCGAAAGGTGCTACTCCATCCCATTCTTTAGTACAACTTTAGAGCACGTGAACACCACTTGGCAACTAAACTTTGGAAACAATTGTCATTCTTTAGAGGCCTAGTAAATACGACACTACTACATTAACATAATGTGAATGAAGGCTGGCCCATCACGGTTCCCGGTCCGCAATTGCATCTCCTCGGCCACCGCCCCGTCCATCGTCGTTGAATTTCTAGCCCCCGCTCCCCGTCCCATCAATCACGGAACCCCCAAAGAAGATGACAAACCGTGAGGGTTCCCCGTAGTCAGAGTCGTCGGACGACGAGGGCTGCCCTGAGCTCTTCATCAGGCACCACGACTACGATTCTCGGATGCAGTGGATTGGTAGGACTACGAAGATGTGGGACATAACGAGTGGTATTAAGAAAGTGCCGCCATTGGAGATCATCGAGTTCGAAGGTGCAAGCAAATTCCTTCGTTCAAGTTCTCTTTCGGGTTACGATCGGGGTTTGTGATATGTGTTGTTAATTTGTTGCATGGTTCATTTTGCCTTCTGCAGAGATTGGATCACCCTTAAAATTTTGGGCTGGTGAACTGGATGGGCGGATATACAATCCTTTGCTTGTGTTGTTGAATGTTGAACGTGCTGAAGTTGCATTCACTTCTCCTCTGTTGACGTATAAATGCATAGTCCACCTTCCCATTAGCTTGAGCTTTGAGTGAACTGGCTAGTGAATGCAGTTCTACATGGTATCGGATCCAAGAGGTCTTGAGATCAAGACCCCGCCTGGCGCAATTTAAACGTAAAAAATTTGCAGCCCACTACGCGAGGGGAAGTATTGAAGTATAAATGCATAACCCACCTTTCCCCATCAGCTTGAGCTTTAGGGTGAACTGGCTGGTGTGTGTAGTTCTACATTGGCTGGTGCGTGCAGTTCTACACTCTCATGTGTTATCTCATGATCTTCTGTTCTATGACTTCTTATATGTATATGCTACTCCCTCTGATCGGAAAAAGTGTCGCAGATCTGAACTAAGGTTAGTTCAACCTTAGTTCAAAGCCGCCACACTCTTTTTTTGGATCAGAGGGACTACTATTTGCTTGCTATATTTTTTATTGAATCTGACAAGTATTTTTTTTGAATAAAAAGATCTGACAAGTTATGTATTCTGTGTTAAGATCTTATCGAGAAAGCATGGTCTCCGGCCAGGCTGGTGCCCCTGGGGGTCCAGGTATAGTTCATTTCAGAGATCATATGGACCACCTCTAGAAGTTTTCAACAACAATCCTGCTTTTCATTGTGACCTACTGTTGGGGAACGTAGTAATTTCAAAAAAAATTCCACGCACACACAGGATCATGGAGATGCATAGCAACAAGAGGGGAGAGTGTTGTCTACGTACCCTCGTAGACCGAAAGCAGAAGCATTATATCAACGCGGTTGATGTAGTCGTACGTCTTCACGATCCGACCGATCCAAGTACCGAAAGCACGGCACCTCCAAGTTATGCACATGTTCGGCTCGGTGACGTCCTCGTCTTCTCGATCCAGCAAGAGGGGCAAAGTAGTAGGTGAGTTCTGGCAGCACAACGGCATGGTGACGGTGTTGGTGAAGAACAATCTCCGCAGGGCTTCGCCTAAGCACTACGAAAACTATCACACAAAAAATACACTTTCGTGATGATACGTGTTTGTCACAGTAGGTCGCTTTTTTTGTCATGCATGTACATCCATGACAAATTTATGACAGAATCAAGATAGTCATACACGTGTTGTCGTAGAAGTGTTTCATGACATTACCAAAATTATCATCACGGAAGTGTCCACTTCCATGACGATAAGTCACGCGTCACAGAAGTGCTTTCGTCAAGGGTGACCGACACGTGGCATCCACCGTAACGGAACACCGTTAAGCTATCGGGTCGGGTTTTGGATCCGCTAACCCGTTAACAGCCCCGACCAATGGGGATTTTCCACGTGTAAAATCATCATTGGCTGGAGGAAACACGTGTCGGCTCATCGTTGGGACAGATGTCAACCACTCATTGGACGGAAGGCGCCTATGATACGTCGACACGTGGCACGGCCCAACAGAGGCCCATTCCTGTGAAAAGGCCGGCCTGTTTGACTTGGTCAAAAGCTGGCGGGCCGGCCCATGGAAAGTCTGTTAACGGCCTGTTCAAATATAGCCCATTTACAGCCCGCTAACCCAAGGCCCGTTACACCCTATCCGAATTAGGCCCAGTAGCGTCATCTGGGCCATCCAATATGATCCCAGTCCGTTTTCACTTCTGGCCCATGTATGGCCCATGACGTCTTTCGGCCCATATGAGGCCCTATGTAACTCTTGGCCTACTAACGGCCCGTGGTGAAACTGGGCCGTAATGAACAGTGTATCACTTTACACCCATTAATGGCTCGTGGTGAAACTGGCCCGTGATGAACAGTGTATCACTTTATACCCATTAACGGCCCGTCATTCCATTGGGCCATTTTCAGCCCATGTTATCTTTCGGCCTTCTCAGAGCCCATTTATTCTTGAGCTCATTTCCAGCATTCATTTACTTACGGCCCGTTACTATCATTTTCTGCTTGTGGGCCAAATTCAGCCCGTGGTTACAGTCGGCCCGTTTGTGGTCCGTTAATACGTTGGGCCGATTTCATAGCGTCATCAAATACGGCCTATTAACGATGGCCCGTTATGGTCGGCCCATGAACGGACGATTCCAACTCTAGCCCGTTTACGGCCATAATGCGGTCTGTTTGGCCCATGTTTGGCCAATCGATTATACGGCCCGTATAAGGCCCATTGATAATACGGCCCGCAGAAGGCCCATTGTTTCTACGGCCCGTAGAAGACCCACTGTTTCTACGGCCAGTAGGAGGCCCAGTGTCACTACAGTAAATATTAGCCCATGGTTATTGTGGCCTAGTTTTAAAAAATAGGTTATTGCAGCCACTAGCTAACCGCGGAAAAAGAACTGCAATGACTACAAGGAAACAAATAAACAAGACAACAAGGAAATAAATAAGCAAGCAACTAACGCTAGGCTATCACGGCTATTACACATATTACATCCACTGGGCATCAAAGTTCGTCACCAGTGCAAATATAGGGAACAAAGCAGCATATCATATACACTGGTTGTCAAAGTTGGCGACCAGCGCAAATAAACGCTGCAGCAAAACAAATTCAGAACTGAACCCACTTCAGAAGATCTCAAGAAACAATATCCTGGGTACCCATAATGCTGGCAAGATGCTTAGCAAGCTTATTAACTTTCTCTTGTTTGGCGCTTAAATCCTCCAGTGCTTGCTGTTGCACCAGAAAATATGCATCGGAATTCTGCAGGGACTTCCTCAGTCCTTCAGCTTCCTATCGCAGCACATCTGATCGATGTCTTTCAACTCGAAGTTGAGACTCAAGAAGACGAACTGATTCAGGCAGTGAGTTCGAAGAGCTTGTGCCAGCAGTAGTGGCCAGTAACTCGAACACTACATCAAGACAGGACTTTTGGGTTCCCTCACTGTCGTCAAGATAGTTTTTATCAGCTTTCTTGAAGACCAACAGGGATGTCTCACTATCTTGAACCTTATCTGCATTACTTCCTTTACCATTGGATAACACGGTACTGTTCTCCAATATTTTGTCCGCATTCTAAAAGAGAAACAAGCAGACACATCACATGTTTACCATGTTGTATATGAAACTCATTTTGGTAAATGAGTTCAGTAGTAAAGTGGACAGGATAACAGCATGAAACAAACATATATCTATGTACCATGGTCACTTTATGGTCTATACCATTCTAGTTTTTTTTGCCAAATCAAGATAGAGACACAGTTCAAATAATATTTGTTCAAGACAAAGCAGAATAGACAGAATATAAGTGTGGGTAACTATAGAGCAATAACAACACGTGTAATGTGCATGACATGAGAACATAACTGTTTATTCAATTGAAACTGAAATCAACATAGAGCAGGTTACAACAGCAAACTAGTTAAAGAAACAGGTTTAAAACATACCTGTTGCGCCATTGGAGTTTCAATTCCATCCTTAAAATTTGAAAATAGTTGGTATGAGTAAATACAGTCATGCAAGAGCAAAGGAGTATGAACCATAGCTACAGAACCTGACCTGAGAACAAATCTTCTTCTCGTTTAAGCGTTGAGTTGGGATTCGGAGTGGTGGTCCTCGTGCTTTGGTCACTGCAGTTCCCTTACTAACTGCTCGTGTTTGGGTGCTCTGTGGTGGAGACGGTGCTGTGTCAACTGGAACTGGGTTACTATCTGCCAGGGTTGGGGTTAGAAGGGATGTAGCTGGTTCTCTATCCAACTGGGTAGGGGTACAATCTGCGAGAGTCTGGGTTATGTGTGGTGGATCTGGTCCTTGGGCAAGTACAACCATGGTTCTATCTACATCAACTGGTAGCACTATCTTTTCTGAAGACCGTGTTGTTACCCCCTTAGATACTGCCATCATGCTCTCCAATTCAAATGGCTGATAAACAAGAAAAGTAATTGAAAGTATAGAGATTGTATGATAGACAGGTGCAATGGATAGTGGGGAATAAAAGAGGGCATGAAATAATTCATATTTATGTTGTCTAACCAAACAGGATAGCATGACACAATTTCACATATATGATGGCTAACTAAACAGGATAGCATGACACAATTTCACATTATGATGGCTAACTAAAAAAGATGGAAAGACATAGTTCAAAATATGAGACTATGTAAACAGGATGACATGACATAACTATATAATGTGTTTATTAAATAGGTTGGCATGCCATAATTCACATACATTCACGGATAGAATGCCATAATTCAAAATATGATGACTGTAAACACTAAACAGGATGAGATGATATAACTATATGATGTCTTTATTAAATGGGTTGCCATGCCATAATTCAGATAGATGATGTGTATGTACTATGTAAACATGATGGCATGATATAATTCAAATATATGATTTATATAATAAGCAAGTAAGCAGATGGCAATCCATATATGATGTAAAAACTAAGCAATGCAAGACAACATGCATGACATGGGTAATATAACCCTGCCAAGTTTGAGCATAGACCTCAGGGGGGAAATAGGACTGGTCATCAGTCTCTGAATCCTCCTCTAAGGAGCTCTCTGTAACCAACAAGATTTCTGCTTCAGCAGGTAGCATTGTCTGCTCTGAATACCTTGTTTTCACTCCAGATACTTCCATCACCGCTTCAAATGGCTGATGCACAGGAAGAGTAGTTGAATATACAAACGTTGTCGCCAAATGGAACACGTAATACAACAAAATGATAGCATGATATAATTCACATACATGATGATTGGCTAAACAGCATGGCATTGCATAATTCACATATATAATGCCTTTGCAACAAGATAGCATTGTATAATTCACAGATATATTGTCTTGCAACAAGATGGCAATGCATAATTCACATATATGGTAATTAGACACTAAACAGGTAGCATTCACACAAAGCATGTCTAGACTAATCAAATGACATAGCAATACGAGACACCATACGCACGATATGAGCAACATAACCCTGCCAAGTTAGAGCATACACCTCGGGGGGAATAGGATTGGTCATATGTGTCTGAATCCTCCTCTAAGGAGCTATCTGTAACCAGCGAGATATGCACTTCGTCAGATAGCATAGTCTGCTCTGAAGACCTTGTTTTCACTCCAGAATTTGCCATCACCATGTCAAATGGCTGATGCACACGAAGAGCAGTTGAATGTAATAGCATTGTTGACAAATGTAATATGTAACGAAAAAAAAGGATGGCTTGATATAATTTACATATAAGATGACTGACTAAGCAGGATGGCATTGCAAAATTCACATATATGATGCCTGGCTAAACAAGATGGCGTTGCATAATTCACATAAACGATGAATAAACTAAACATATGGCATTCACACAAAGGATGTCTAAACTAAGCAGATGACATATTTGATGTATAAAGTAAGCAATGCAAGACACCATATGCATGATATAACCAACATCGGCATGCCAAGTTAGAGCAAAGACCTCAGGGGGTAAATAGGAGTTGTCTTCTCCTTCTGAATCCCCCTCAGAACAGATATCTTCCTCTCGGTTACAATCCGAAATGCGTGGAGGGGGGCTGCCTTTGCGCCTACCATGGAGCGACGTCTGCATGAAATTTTATTGCCACACAATGCTCGTATCTTTTGCTCTACATGTTCAGTTCCATTGTTTACAATAACTGTCATGCATAGGAATAAACACATAGTGAGATTATGTAAGGAGTGCATGCAGAAATCCAGAGTGATGGTAGCAACCTGTGGATAGACCCAAAACCAATAATAGCAGGCAGATAATGGCTTCAGTTAAAAAATACAGATAATGGCTTCTTTACTGTTTGTTTCCCACCCAACATGAAACTCATAGTAGACACCGGAGATTAACCAGATAGTAGATAGATACTATTGATAGCGGCCCCGATATGTACCCCACAACCATTTAAAAACTCAAGTTTGACCATTAGTTTGGAGCTGACTCAGAGTCTAATCGGTGAACATGACGATAAAGTAGCATGTAATATTAAGCAATGCATAACATAAGCAGACACGAAAGAGTGCGACCTCTCTTGCGGACCCGTGTAGTCCTCGAGGTCATCTGCTCGGTTGATGATGGTAGTGCAATTTTCATGGCTGCTAGCGGCGGGGAAGAAGATCTGAGGCGGCGGAAGATAGTCTGGAGGCCGGATCCCTGCTGTGCTGGACCCTTCTGTCGTTGGAGCAGCTGAGCTGGGGTGGACGACGGCGCAGCAGGAGCGGGACAAACCACGCAAGGTTTTCTTTGACAACTATCTGTAAGAGAAGTAATTCTGTAAGGGCTCGTTTGAATTGGAGGATTACAACAATGCAGGGATAGGAAATAGACAGGAATAGGATAGGAATGTACGTGCAAAACAGAGAATTTAAAAACACAGGATTTCTGCCAATCTGGGTGTTTGATTCACAACAATTGGAAGATCACAGGATGCAAGGAAGCATGGTGAGATTAAGTCAAACCACAAGAAAATGTATGGTTATAATGCTATTATGCTACTATCTCTTAGTCTTGTGCTTCATGAATAGGAATTTGAAAAGGAGAAGAAGTGAAAATTAAAATTCCTACATTTTTTCTTTCAAGGAGACACTAAAGGAACAAATCCGTGTGCTCAGTGGACAATATATATAACATGTAGAGTAAAAAAGAGATGCAACAAGTGTACAACCTCTTTGGCGAAGCCATGTCGATCTCAGCGTGATTGGGTTGGCCGGTGAGGATGCTCCGACTGACTTGGCTGTCGGAGGAGGGGAAGAAGATCTTAGGCGTCTGGAGATGGAGCCCGAGGTACTGCTCCGCTATGATGGAGGGTTTCGTCGTTGGAGCAGCTCCGATGAGTTGTACGACACCGAGGCAGAAGCAGGACAAGAGAGACAACGAACAACGTTAACCTGAGTGGAATTCTAATAGCATCTCCAATACATGACGTAAAATACATAACCACAAAGTGCTAGATGTAAAATACATCAGCCGCTCATCTCTGAACTTAACTGTCGAAACTGAATTTAACTGTCGAAGCTGAACTTAACTGTCGAAACTGAACTTAACTGTCGAAACTGAATTTTGCTGTCAAAACTGAATTTTGCTGTCGAAACTAGACGCGCTAGCAAGGTGAGGCTACACGTCGGTCGACTGACTTTTTCATCTCTGGTCAGTCGATTTTGCAGCCGTTGGATACGAAATCAAGGGCCTGCGGTTCATCTTCAACCTCCACCCCCCTGAGACGGCCAAACAGCAGCCCCCCGCCGCCCGCGGTGCGCCGCCCCGCCCGCCCTGAAAACACTCCCCACCGCCGGTCCGCCGCCGCCCCGGTCATCCCTCTAGGCCCCCCGTGCCGAGCTTTTTCTCTGGCGATCCCCACGCCACCGCCGCGCCAACGCCCCGCCACCGCCGGCGACCACCGCCCCCATCCTGAACCCTAAGATAGATAGTGGGGTACCTCTCCGGTGAGCCCCCCTCCCCGCTGCGGCTGTTTCTTCCTTCACCCCGGCGGCATCGGAGTGAAGTGTAGCTAAATCGGAGCAGCATCGCAAGCAAGAGCAAGAGCGAGAGCAGCAGCGTGAGCAAGAGCAATAGCAAGAGCAGACCAGGCAGGGGACCGAGAGCAAGAGCAAAGCAGCAGTGCGAGCGAGAGCTAAAGCAGCAGCAGGTCCTACTGATGTGGACGTCGCCGCCGAGGGAGCGACGCCGTGGAGGAAGTGGCCGGCGACTCCGCCGTGGATGGAGCCGCGTCGTGTCGGCTCGGGACCGAGCGCCGGCAGCACCATGAGATTGAATCAAGAAGAAAATGCGGTGATTAGTGTACAACCTCTTTGGTGGCGCCGATTAGGCCGCAGCTTCATCCGAGGAAACGGTGATGATGATGCTCTTCCGGTGGTGCAGGTGAAGACGGCGGTGTGGGAATGGAGGTGGCATGAAAGACGAGGGGAACATCGGGGCAGCTCCTTGGAGGTGGAGGACGGCGTGGCTGAACCGGCGGGACGATGAGATCGACGACGGATCCTCATCTGGTACGGTGGATGAGGGACGTCGAGGTGTTGCTGTGGACGACGTCGTCGGGGAAGAGGCTCCGGCTGGGTGGCGGACGGAGCAGGGTGTGGGGTTTCGTCGCGGGTTTTCGCGGCCTCGGTGTACGAATGGGTGGGCGGATGGGATGGCAGTGGGGAACCATGGCTTAGAGACGCGCTTGTCTGAAATGTGGGGTAAGTTACGAAAGTAACCCCACCGATTTGAGGCGGTTCTTTCGGTTCAACGGTACCACGGGCATTTCACGTGTCGGGATTTCACAGGAGGTGGGAGTTTTCACGCGCATTGTAATTTCGGAATAGCAAGGCGCGTGTTGAGATGGAGGGAGTTGTCGGAGCATAATGAGACAAAGATATATCTTAAATATTTCGGGCTAACAAGGCGCGGGTTCAAATTTCCGGACAAGCCTAACGTGTACTGTACCAAATCAATGCGCCCTACAAATGTCATTCAAAACTTTGAATTCATGTTATGTTCAATTAAAATATTTCGCTACGTGTATAATGCATGCAACCTACTACTCAAATGAACGTTTTAGTGCATTCCAAACGTATATACTACCGCTTCAATATGAACTAAATTTGAATTTGCTTCTCTATTTGAATAAGATCTACAGTAATGATTGTTGTGAAGTCAAAGCATTTGAATTCGTTTCTCTGTTTTAATAAGATCTACAATCATCATTATTTTCAAGTTAAACCATTGTTTGTGTATTATCTTCACAGCACACCACATGATTAGTCTCGAGTTACATATGAACTATGTGTATTGTATGAACTCGAACTAGATTTTTTGAATCCACTTTATTTTGATTTCAAATCACATTACATTTCTAGCTCTAGCTAGAACTTCATAATCGAAACCATGTCTCATATGTATAATGTGTTTATCACATTATGTATGGTGCCCCGCCCCATACGCCTACAAGTATTTAGATGTGAGTTGCAAACACCACACATTACCACAAATTCAAATAAAATGTGAGAATGTTCGATATATAGTATTGTTTAGATTTTTCGATATTTAGTTGTAAGCTGCAAATGCCACACATTATCACAAATTCAAATAAAATGTGAGATTGTTTGATGTATAGTATGGTTTAGATTGTTCGGCATTTAGCTGTGAGTTGCAAACACCATGCATTATCACATTATGGTATAACATGTGCACAGCACGTGTATCACCGCTATATTCATGCATGCAATGTTTAAAACACTAAGATCTCCTATTCAAATATATGAATCTGCTTTCATATCAAATTATGATCTTTGTTAGTCTCTTACACCCACACAATCATCTAACCTTTGTAGCTACCAATAACTTTCTCTCGTGCATGCACACGCCCTCCTCGCCCTCCTCCTCCCTCGGCATTCTATCCACCGGGCACATTCATTTTTTTCTTTAGGTCGTTCTCCCAGAGTCTCCACAACTCCTTTCCGACACACACCGATCGATAAACGTCTCCAGCGATGCCTGCCTACAACATACAAACACACCTTCAATCTCCTCCTTTATGTGTCCTTGCCTCGTGTCTCTCATACGGTCAGACACACGTGTAAACTCTCGCCCTCTTTTCATCGCTCTCTCACAACCGCACACTCCTCCCCCTATCTAGCTAGTAGTTGGGCCTCTCGCACCACCTCCTAGCTCCATTCTCTCTGTCTATCCGTCTCGCTGGGCCTTATTAGCCTCTAACAAATGGACGTACACCGACCGATCTCTCACTATACATATAGCTAGCTAGGTCCTTATAACTCATTTTTACCCACACGTCAATCGATCTACCTCATTAGTTGTGTCTCTCCCTTCCTCCGACAAACAACAATTGATATACCGATCTAGTTAGGTTTGCTTACCAAACACATGGTTCCCCTTCATCATCCATGGATGCGTCCCGACAGATCTATCACGCACAGGCACACACAGAAACACATCCCCACTCTTATTGATAACATTACAGTTCCACCCTCAGTTTGTCTAGTAGGCCTCTCCCACCATCTTCGAGAAGCAACTCCATCACCCATCCAGCACTCTACCCCTCTCCCTTCCTCTCCCTCCCTCTCTCTCTCCTCTATCTCTCTCCCATCATATTTCCCGTCCTTCAGTTATGTATGGATGTCGACCGATCTCCCTCAAGACATAGTTGGGTCTCTCCTTCTCAACACATATACGAGTCGTTCTACCTCTATAGTTAGGCCTCTGCCTACCCCTCCCACCACCCCCTCCCCCCCCACACACACTGATACATCGAGCGCTCTAGTCATGTCTCCCTGCCACACACAAACTTGACGTGTGCCCTCTAACGTTCCGGTAGGCCAGTCGCCCTATATCTTTGACTTGTACACACACACAATTTCGATGGCTCTCTTCATCGATCTCGCACCCACCCACTTGATCCTCTCTTCGACTCTATCGATAGCTATGACCCCTCCCTCTCTTCTCGTGGATTGCCCGACCCTCTATGTATGATATGGATAGGCCTCCATTTGACACACATTGCATGCAAAATTTTGTTTGAGATGTCATCGACACATATTCCCACAAATAATTCACGAAATCAACCCCTACCCCACCCCCACCCCAAAACAAAAAACACTCATGAACACGGTTTGTATCTCTCATACACACCCACGTAGGTGGGGAACGTGCACGAAGAGAAGAGGTGCATGCATGGCGCATGTACTCCCGTCTCTTTCCCAACCACACCCGTGCGGGTACACGGTGGAGCTCATTTCTGTACGAAAAAGGCAGCCCACGTGGTAATTTGGCACGTGTACTGGTTGTCCACTTGTTGGAGGGAGGATCGTCTACCAGGGGTGAACAAACAAATTGCGACTTGACGTGTTATGTTAAAAAAAAGAGGCAAACCATGTGGGGCCTACCTTAGAGGCAAGGCTCTATACACTGGAGTACTTTTGATGTGTCCCGTCAACTCACAGAACGAGGAGAAGCTTGCTTAGTACGCCGTCTCCCCCGCCCACAGACGCGGTGGCTCGCAGGATGAGGTGAAGCTTGCTTACTACGCCTTACGCCCGCTCCCTCGCCCATGCGCACGGTGGCTCGCAGGACGAGGAGAAAAATTTACTACTCCCTCCGTTTACTCCTCATCCCTACTACCTTGGTTATAGAGATTATATCATATTGTTTGGAATATATATGTCCTTTAGTAGATTTCAATATGAACTACTAGTACATACTCCAAACACTGATGTATATAGACGTATTTTAGAGTGTAGATTCACTCATTTTGCTCCGTATGTAGCACTCTCCCTCGCCCCTCAACCCTCGCCCACGTGGTGGACGTGCATCAATTCATTTGGTCTCATATAGCCAGAACGATATATACTGCACTACCATTATTGCTCGACTTCCCGAAGAGGCGAAGAGCCAATCGCAAGGTCAATATTTTGGAGATGCCAAGTGCAAGGTTATAGGAGAATGAGTAGTAGGTGTCGCGTCATTTATCAATAAAGTTTTTTTCTTCAGTGGCACGTACGCAATCTGATAGGTTCATATGGAGAGAAAAGGAGTACATAGTCAGGACGGGCCAGCCTACACGGTTGCTTGCTGGGGTTGCTCTCTTCACACTCTCTCGCACAAAATGACTCTGGCCACATCTCTAACATCCCGGCGGATCACGTTCGCTTGGGGAAGGGGTGGATGCTTAGTGTAGATGCGGTGGCCGTCGCTGACGGCGAAAACCCAATGTCGGCACGTCCCGATCAGGGGTCCCCGTCGTTCTCTCTCACAAAGTCGGTGAGGTTGCCTTCGTCCCTTGCTCACTGTCGCGACGTGGGCAGTTGCCGCCTCCCGCCGCCCTCCTCAAGGTTGAGCTACGTCCCTCAGGTACAACTCCCTTTACAGCCGGCTTGCACCACTGCTCCAGCTGCCCACATCACTCCCTGTGGATATTTCTCTACTTCTTTGCCCCGCACATACCTCTACTGGCTTCGACGTACTCTATTTGTGATGAGTTTATGTCTCATCAACTAGTCCCTAATCACGCTTGTTCAATTTCTTTGCCACAGGGATGCTCATCTCGATTTTGGTGAAAATGCACAAAATGATCCGATGGTCAAAAGGTTGCAAACTTCATTTATTAGGAAGCTCGAACTTTGCCAGCAAATTGAAGCCTGGTCAGGGTTCACAGTTCAAGGGCAAGGGACTGCATGGATCATTTTTTTTCTTTAGCTGCCTCTGTTCCAAAATAAGTGTCAACTTTAGTAGTAGTACAACTTTGTACTAAAGTTTGCACAAAGTTGAGAAACTTATTTTGGAACGGAGGGAGTACATATTTGCTATGATCTGTCAATCATTGAGATGCAATAGCATGCATGTTAGTCTCCTTTGTATTTGATGAAATGTTGCAACGGGCAACCTTGGACGCAAGATACATGTAACAGAAGCTGGAAGCTTCATAGCATTGTAAAAATTTATCTCGCTGATAAATTACAGTACGTACTATACTAGTACTTCCTCCATTCCTGAATATAAGTCTTTGTAGAGATTTCACCATGAACCACATGCGGATGTATATAGATGCATTTTAAATGTAGATTCATTCATTTTGTTCCGTATGTAGTGCAATCTCTACAAAGACTTATATCTACTAGTAATAGCTAGCCCCCACTACTAGGAATTCTCTATCCTCTCCTTGAGCCATGTCATCAAAATTGATGTAGCCGTTAGATGAAGTAAATCAGTCCATAATAGCCGTCTGATCTTGACGTTGAGAGGCTCCGCACTAAGCCACATGCAAGAATGCAGAAATACCATGCCACATGCATGTGAGTGGGTTTTAAATCACATCAACATGTCTGCATGCAAGCATGCACTGGTAGCATGCATGTAAGTGAGCTTTTAAGTCCTATTAACATGTCAAAAAGAAAAATATAATCCCATTATGCAGTAGGAGTTCAGGAGTTGGCTGATCTTTTTTCCTTACGTGGGATGATCTAAATGATGATGGGAGTTTATTTAGTTTGGCTACCACATTTGTCATGCGGTTATAGAGTTTTTTTTGTTCTATGAAATCGATAATTTTGCGCAGAGAGATATACCGCTGTTCCGCGCCAACGCGCGGGGACTCATCTAGTAATATTTAGGAACGGAGGGAGTACTATGTAAAGAGTTAGCTGTCGCACGGTGATAGTAGTGTGAGGTGGGCCATGTAATCACTGAGCCTGCGTGTTTTCACTTCTCCTGCACGCCTCTGCTGCAAGAATGGAGAAAATTGTAATCTAGTAGTAGTAGTATACCTCCTTTCGCCGAAAGCGTGGGACATCCAGCAGTCCTACCACCTCAGTAATAAAGACCAATGAGCCGTCAAATCACATAGACCCAGCAGTAAGTTGGAGGGACGAAGCAACCATCACTCTTGCGCCAGTGAGAGGTCGCGTTCGCTCTGCCCGGGCATGAATGCGGCACCGATTCTTTGGAGCGGCGCTGACCGTTTCGGGCGGGAAGCGCGTGCGGGCGATGGAGGGGCTTTGGGTGGGCCAGGCTGGTCAGGAACGGGCGTGGCAGCTGTCCGCATGTCCCTACCGGACACGCCTGGAAACGAGAGGATGCACCGACTCTCGCAGCTAAAATCGTACACTACACAACATCTCTCTGTAGGAGTAGGTCGATCTGTCGCTCTCTCTAACACACACATGGTGTTAAACACACACACACACACACACGCACACGCATGCACCTTGGTCCCGTTGCACCTTCTAACGTGACTTATTACACCTAGACGGAGGGAGTAGTAAGTATACGAGATACGGTGGCACACTGACTTAAGTCGAATACAAGTGGCCAAAATTTGTGTGCATGTTATAATAAGGATTCACTTAAAATAGTACGTGAGCGAATAGAGGGATCAATTGGACAGTGTTCCCGAGCAGTAGCGAGATGTGTGAGGTAAGATACACCGCTGGCGCTTTTAATTTTTCTTATTAATTTGTTTGTTTCACCCTCTGACTGGTGGGACCCAACGTACTACGTGGAGAGAGGTAAGGTGACTAAGGCTGCATTATTTCTGCACCACTGTGGATAGTCTTACCACCAAAGCCACATGACACGATTATGATTGAAATCCCAATGACTCCCACACACACAAAAAAACACGGCATGCTTGTCACACTAATGCAGGAATTTATAAAAGGTTATTTCCCTTTCGTTGAACATAACGGGAGGGTTGTGTAGCTGGTTATCCTATTCGCTCGCTCTCTCACCCTCTCCCGCTGGAGCCTCAGCGCTTGTAGTTGCTCTCTTCACACTCTCTCGCCCTCTCCAGATCTAAACAAGACTTCGTTGGCCTCTCTCTCCCCTCACTGCTGCTCAAAGAGCCGGCAGGATCCGTCCGCCGGGAAGGGAAGGAGGCTTAACACTGTCGCCGTCGACGAGGGACTACCGGCGCAGCTGTTCACTTTCCACCCAGCGGCGGCGCGGGAGGGCCTCCAACCCCTTCTTCTTCACTGCCGTCCCGTCGCCCACTGAACCACGCCCCAAGAACCTTAAGGTATAATTTACTTACTCCACATGCATTGCTCTAGCTGCATGTATACCATGAATCTAGGACGTGGTTCAAAGAGGAAAGGAGTGGGGGAAAGTAGTGGGAAAAGTTGTATATAGCATGAATCTAGGACGTGGTTCAAAGAGGAAATGAAGGGGGAAAGTTGTATAGCATTAATCTAGGACGTGGTTCCAAGAGGAAAGGAATGCGGGAAAGTTGTGGGGAAAGTTGTATCGCATAAATCTAGGACGTGATTCAAAGAGGAAAGGAAGGGGCGAAAGTACTAGTTCAAAAAGAAAAGGAAGGGACAAGGCTGTAGAGTTTGAGTAGGACTAGATTTGCTGCGCTCACATAGGGAAAGGCGTCTAAAGATAACAAAACTGGGACCAACACAAATATGCTCCTTGGTTGCTTGTTCTTTGTTGCAACAGACTGTGCATGACCACAGTACATCGGTAGATGCACATGGTGCTGGTGCGTCCACTGTCCCGTGCAACTCATTAGCTGTTGTTAATCTAAGGCCCTATTTGGTTAAAAACTCCCTAGTCCCTACCTGCTGGGTTCCAGGGACTAAACATGGACTAGAGGTTATTAAATGACATGCTAAAAGACCATGTTACCCCTAGTAATGAACTAATAGAGACAAGGTGCGATGCGTGGCAGGGGCAACTGTTGGAAAAAGTCCCAAAAAGACTCCCTCGGGGTCTTCTTTATTTAGTCCCAAATGCCCACTTTTAGTCCCTCAAAGTCCCTCCTCTTTGGTTTAGATGGGACTGACACGGAGTTTTTTTAGTCCCTACACCAAAATGTCCCTGTAAACAAACACCCTCTAATAATGCCGCTGAAAAATTGATGCAATGCCACAGTTAAAAGCAAATTACATGTTTAACAAATTTTATTGTTAATATAATCTCTATGTTAATATTAATCAATGCCACCGTTTGAGAAATGCTACTGTCTTGCTTTCTTTCCCATTTAGATAAGGTAGATACTTCTTTTTGTTGGCTTCTGTGTCATCCACCGTTATTGACCACTAATTGTTTCCTTTGCACCTCTGTGTAAACAGGGTTATCTGCTTCACCTCGTTGCCATTGTGACCTTTTGTTTGTTTTAAGAGTGTTTTGTGCGGTTCAACCAAAATGTCACACCGACAATGTTGCTTGATTGCTTGATCTTAGTGGAACTGCACAAGAGGAGATCTTACTTCCTATCCGTTAAGGCAAATTAGGTTCAGATCTTCTTCTTGTGAGTTGTTTGAATTCCGCAGCATGAGAGGTCAGTACTAGCCTTCTTTCACATGATTCTGTAGTGTGCATTCATATGTTGTGCTACTTGTACAATAATGTTGCTTGATTTTAGTGAACTGCACAAATGGAGACAAGACTTCCAATCTGTATGTGCACCGTAATATCCCATTGAGGTAAGATAAGGATATTTCACAACTGCTGGCATGTATTTTGCCACTTTCATTAGAAAATTAAGTTTAGTACTATACTTGTGCTCCCTAATTGACATGCCAAATCTTACATTGAAGGCGAAGCTTGTTTGTTATTGAACCAAGTGATGAAGGAGAAGAACAAGGGGAAGAAAAGCAAAAATCAACTCCCGGTGATGTCATGAAAAGGTGGTATTGTCCTTGAGAAGTGCTTCATCTGTGCTGTTTTAAATATTTCCTTTCCTTTTTTCGAGCAAACAGTGATGCTAGCATTTAGTAGTCCTCTTGTCTTTGCACAACAGGATCATCTTCCTCTGAAGAATAATATGGAGTACGTGAAGTGACTAGTTTCGATTATGCCAGGATGAAGAAGCCTTGTCTATCTTATCATCAGAGGGAGAAGTTGAAGGATGGTTACATTACTCCCCACAAGACCAAACTAACTTCAGCTCAGAAGGACTGACAAAATCTCCATTTTTTTGCTGTGATGCGCGAGTACAATGTTGTTCTAGGATTCTTTCTGGTGAGCTCCATTTTTCTAAGTCTGCTCTACATGGACCATGTATGTGCCTGTTGAAACTATCAATTCATAGTACAGTTTGCTCTATACTAATCACTTTTTTGTATTTGTGCAAATAGGGGTGCTCAGCTTGATTTCAATGGGAACTGCACAAAATGTTCATGAATACATCGAATCATTCATTTCCACCACAAGAAAGGAGGTCCCGATAAGTTCAAGGAGTTGCAACATATAAGGGCGAAATCATACATGCTACGCGCGAATTTGGTTGATTTTGGTGGAACTGCACAAAAAGAACAACTGGTTTATTTAGCATGAGGTGCCATGTCAATGTCCGAACTGATGGCAAACCCTGCCCATTCCACAACCATAGGCATTTGATATTTTGGAATGGGACAACCTTGTCAAATTTTGCTCATTGATTTTAGCAAGACATGCGTTTGATATTTTCGAATGGGACGCCCTTGCTGTCAGCAGCATCGATAAATTTTTTTTCTTTATTCTTTAGTTGTGAAGTAAATATTGCCTCTGGCATGTGAGTCGCTGAGATGCATAATCATCGATTGTTTTGAATGTTCTCTATGAATTGCCGGGCCTGTGTGTTTGATTGCAATGTAGAGAAACGCTAAAAACCTGCTCAAACTCTTTGTACTCCTTCTGTTCCTTTTTACTTCACACATTGTGAAAGTGTATACTTTTTTGTATAAGATTGGTCAAAGTAGAGATACTTTGAATGCAGACAAAACTTGTATGCAGACTAGAAAGGACCGGAGGGAGTACATGTGAAACTGCTGCAAACGAGGTGATCACCCTGGGAATAATGCTAGTACATATTGTTTTGCATGTTCATCCAATGCCAGTGATACAGGAATTCGAATTAATTGAAATAAATTCATTCATACACGGTCGGATTTCATATAAAGATGCTAGATTTCATTACATTTCATACATTCTTCAACTAAAAAGGGGTGCGCTCGAGGTATAATTAATTAACCGAAGCTACCCACCCGTGTCTTGCTGAGCCAAACAGAAGCTTCAGTGACTTAACTACAGGTGCAGTTACCTAACTGACATGTGGCCTGTTGGGCCCACGTGTCAGTCAGCCAACTGCACCAGCAGTTAAGTAGAAGCAGCGTTATTCTCCAGCAGAACTCCCCGACTCCACGTCGCCGCCAAGAAGCTAACCGGCTGTCAAATGGTCAACCCGCCTAGCTTGGCTTCAACAAGAGGGTAGTAGCGGTGGCCTTACTTGGACCCGAGTGGCGGCGACCTACCGTGTTCTACTCTTCCTCATTTTCTGTGTGGCGTGGCCTCGTTGGCAGCGGGGCGGGGCCTCGGCGGAGCCGACGATGTCCTCTGTCTCGTTGCCGGCGGGCGGCGCCTCAGCGGAGCGGTGGAAATCCTCCCCCGCGTTGCCGGCAGGGTGGGGCCTCGGCTGAGCCGGCAATGTCCTCTGCCTCGTTGTTGGCGGGGCGGGGCCTTGGCGGAGCCGGCGGTGTCCTCTGCCTCGTTGTTGGCGCCGCGGGGCCTCGGCGGAGCAGGGCCTCGTCGATGCCAGCGGAGCGGGGACTCGTCAGAGCCGGCATTGTCCTCTGCCTCGTCCTCGGTCTCGCCAAACAGCGCCTCGCCCGCTTCATCATTGTCGGTGTCAAAACCGGTGGATCTCGGGTAGGGGGTCCCGAACTGTGCGTCTAGGCTAGATGGTAACAGGAGGCAGGGGACACGATGTTTTACCCAGGTTCGGGCCCTCTTGATGGAGGTAAAACCCTACGTCCTGCTTGATTAATATTGATGATATGGGTAGTACAAGAGTAGATCTACCACGAGATCAGAGAGGCTAAACCCTAGAAGCTAGCCTATGGTATGATTGTATGTTGTGATTGTTGTCCTACGGACTAAAACCCTTCGGTTTATATAGACCCCGGAAAGGGTTAGGGTTACACAAGGTCGGTTACAAAGGAGGAGATATCCATATTCGTGTTGCCTAGCTTGCCTTCCACGCCAAGTAGAGTCCCATCCAGACACGAGATGAAATCTTCAATCTTGTATCTTCATAGTCTAACAGTCCGGCCAAAGGATATAGTCCGGCTGTCCGGAGACCCCTAATCCAGGACTCCCTCAGTAGCCCCTGAACTAGGCTTCAATGGCGATGAGTCCGGCGCGCAGTATTGTCTTCGGCATTGCAAGGCGGGTTCCTTCTCCGAATACATCACAGAAGAATTTGAATATGAGGATAGTGTCCGACCCTGCAAAATAAGTTCCACATTCCACCATAGAGAGAATAATATTTTCGCAGATCTAATTTGCTGGCTTGTTTTGGCAGCACGACGTTATGTCATGGCCCGGTGATTATTCGAACCATTTGTCTTCAACCAGCTCCACACATAACGCGAGGCGGTTTCTTGACACGTCTTGTCAAAGCAGAGATCGTGTTCCCCCAATTACGGGATTCTCATTAATGCAGTCGTGGGTAACCCAACCGTGTCTAGGACTCCTAGATTATAGGCAAGTCCCAAACGGCTACGGAGAGGACGCTTGATCTTCACCCTCTTTATAAAGGGACAAGGTTTTCGCTTTTTTCCTCTCGTGCTCAATCGAACCCTTCCCCCGCCTCGAGTTCCAACACCCAAAGCCCAGGTTAGGTGCTCCGGATCTTCAATCATGTCCGGATCCAGCCTTTAAGGCCGATGGATGCCCTCCTCCGTGACGGAAGAGGACATCAAGAAGTTGAGGGAGGCCAGATACCTGACCGCCGAGGTTTCGCATCGGCTTCCTGCTCGAGGGCAGGTCGTCCCTACTCCCGAACCCAACGAGAACGTCGTGTTCGTCTCCCACTTCCTCCGAGGCCTAGGCCTCACTCTGGATCCCTTCGTCAGGGGTTTGATGTTCTATTACGGTCTAGATTTCCATGATCTAGCTCCGGACTCCTTTCTCCACATCTCGACATTTATTGTCGTGTGTGAGGCCTTCCTCCGCATTACCCCTCACTTCGGCCTGTGGCTCAAGACCTTTGAAGTGAAGCCGAAGATGATCGAGGGGCAACATGCAGCGTGCGGAGGTGCATCAATAGGCAAGATGGCAGGAGCTCCATGGCTGAAAGGTTCCTTTCGAGAGGTGTCCGAATTATGGCAACAGGAGTGGTTTTACGTCACAGCTCCCAGAAGTGCCAAGTGGGTGGCTTCCCCCACTTTCTGCTCGGTCCCCCCACCATGACTAATGTCATGGATTAGCAGAGGTCTGAGCTAGGGTCCAGCCAAGGACGTGCCTATACTGCAAAGCCGCATTCGAGATCTCTTCGAGGGAGATTTTAATTTGGTCGTGGTAATACAAGTTATGCTGGTTCGTCAAGTCCAACCTTGCAAACGCCGGCCCCTTCGCTTGTGGGATTTCAACCCAGAAGGACCGCGTGCCATTCAAAGTTTCCTCGGCCTGATGCACGAGGAGATGTGCAAGTCATTCTTTGGACCTCAAATAGAGTGTCCGGATGCTACTGAGGACGTGGGCCTGAGCAGTAACCGCGCCGCCGAACAAGTAAGAAATCCTCTAGCCGAACACATTGTCCTTTATTCATCATGAAGTTATTTCTGAGAGATCGCTCTTTGACCGGGACTGGCTAACAAAGGCGAAGATGATTCGGTGTTCGGCCCCCCTCCCTAAGGGTTTGGAAAATCCGGTATTGGAAAAGATGCTCGAGCTCGCACCTTGCCCGGAGCCCTCGAAGGAAGATACAGGGGGGAATAATTTGGGCCGAAGCGGGCCCCCATCGCTGCTGGTTCCAACCAAGGGAATGAGCGTCTCCTTAAAGGAGGATAACCGGGGGAGGAAGAGGACTGCTTCCGAGGATCCGGAAGCCGAGGCCTCCAAACGAGAGAAGAAGTCTCCAACAGAGGGTCCTGCCTCGGTGGGTGCTCTTGCCGCACAAAGTCCGCGGGGGGATCAGCCCTCCAACGAGTCGTAAATGATCAAAAAAATACTTTAATAGTGAAGGTATACTATCTTTCTTCTGAGAAAATAACCGCCGCATATATCTTGCAGTTCGGGTCTTAGCCCTTCTCAGCTGAGCTCGTCTTCGGGGGATCTTCTTCCGGAGATGATGGAGAGCGAAACACCTCCCCCGGACTCCTCCGCTCAAGAAGCGGGCGACCCTGAAGTGTCGTCACGGAGGGCCTCTCCAGATCCGGTGAGGCCAGAATATAATCCCATAGACTCCCGAAGTCCTCAGCAGCCGGCTCCCGAAGAGAGCAAACAAAAGAGTCCGGCACCGTCTGGTATGCGGTCGGACGTTCTTAGGGAGCTGTTAGGGCGAGCGGCCATCTCAGAAGATGTGGGCCTCCTCTTTGCTAGCCTCTTTGTAGGCGGTCGCAGCCTCCGCCACCCGCATGCGCTCCCGCCAGCACTCAAGGCGGCCCTTGCGGGTGGACCGGTATGAGTCGAGCAGCGCCTCCTGCTCCGCCCGCTCCGCGGCAATCTGCTCCTCCCCTGCAGATGCTCCTGGAGGAGATGGTGGTTGTAGGCGGCGTCGGCCTGCGCCTCCCGGAACTGCTCCTGACGCATCTACCTCACACTGTCCATATATTGGGCACGGGCCTCGCCGATGGCCATGGTGCAATGCACCGGCGAGGATGGCGTGGAGGAGGGGGTTGGCGCCGGATCGTCGACTACCATGTTCTCCATTGGGACATCGTCATCCTCCGGCTGCCTGTCGGCCAGCCGGTCGGCAGCAATGGCTGCCATCTCCTTGTGGTCCATTGTCCGCCCATCCCGAAGAGTGCTGGAGCGCGAGGAAGCCATGGTGGGCAGTAGTGGTGTGGACAGGAGAAAGGGAACGGATGCGGATGACCGCGGCTATGGCCGACGCATCAGTTTATATAGCAATGGTGGGCGGGCGGAGGGATGGACGTGTGGCGCCAGAGTAGCCACCTCGGCAACCGTGTATCATTAATGTGGGCGGCAGATGGACGGACGGACGGCACTTGTGTCGTTTGAAGGCGGAGCAATCGCCTGCACCGAGAAGCGGGGCGGGCGGCGCTGACTGTTTCGGGCGGAAAGCGCACGCGGACGAGGAGATGACTTTACTTGGAGAGGATGACAATGGGGACCCACCAGGTCCATAGCCTCACGTACGCAAGTGCCTCCTTATTATTATATATATATATGTGTGTGTGTGTGTGTGTGTATAAAACTATACTCCCTCCGTCTAGGTGAATAAGTCGTATTAGAAGGTGCATCACGACCTAGGTGCAAGCAGATTGGTGGAAAAGAAGAATATTTCTCTCTTCTAAACACAACATTTAATCACAGCAGTTAAGAGGATGCCTTATTAGCTACCCATGCAGGCCATCGTAATTCATAGCATGCAAAGCGCTTTTATTTCTTGCCTAATAACCGCATGGACGTGCTACATGCATTGGTCCTTGCCCGAGCAAAAAAAAGGAGGAAAGGGGTTTCCACGGGAGACAACAAGGCAGAGGTGGAAGCGCTCGCTGGAGTTATTTATTTTGCTTCCCCCTGGTTTCCTGACATCACGGTCCCACACCATTGTCAACCTATGTAGTACTAGTCAATAAACGAGAGAATTGCACAAGAAGCGGCTGACAGCTGGGACCAAGCAGCTCGAGCAGTATTTGTATTTTTGAGGTGTGAGCACTGCAGAGTTTTTCGATGTTTAGCCCAGATATTATTTTTTTTCTCCTCTGAACAACAACGAAAACATCGCTGTAGGTATTAACTGGGCGGGCTATGGCCCGTCCAGCCCAGGCCAGATATCCAGCCTAGATATTAATTTTTTTCAAGCTGAAAATGGCTAGCCCAGCTATACTTTTTTTACGAATACCCAGGCAAGGTCAAGGTGTTATTCTCCGCCCCGCTGGGCTGCAAATTTTTCCTAAGAGGGATGCATTAGGCTTAACAAGAAAATGGGCTTTAAGAAATAATAAATGGGATGTAATTATAAAAACAGGGCAGTAACTATAAAAAAAATGCACCAAACACGTGATTACTTTATAAAATATTATTTTTGGATATTGAAAATTTTAATTTCATTAATTGTTGCGAGCGCAATGTTTCGTTGGATTTTTACGTAATATAAATTTATATTGAAATTGTATTTAATCTGACTAGAAATTTCGGGATAAAAATATTTCGGATCCCATCGAAATATGGGAAAGTTTATTGAATTCTGTTTTGAACGGTTGGTTGAAATGGGCTGTACTTTTAACAAACTGTAAATGGGCTGTAGTAAATTCCATTAGAATTCAAAAATGGGCTACACATTCTTAAAAATCTCAAATGGGCTATAAGTTCTCTGCCACACACTTTTGGCCTTACTAAGTTGACGTGTCCCCAAAAAAACAGAGTTGACGCGTATTGATACGTCTCCAACGTATCTATAATTTTTGATTGCTCCATGCTATATAATCTACTGTTTTGGACTATATTGGGCTTTATTTTCCACTTTTATATTATTTTTGGGACTAACCTATTAACCGGAGGCCCAGCCCAGAATTGCTGTTTTTTGCCTATTTCAGTGTTTCGAAGAAATGGAATATCAAACGGAGTCCAAACGGAATAAAACCTTCGGTAACGTGATTTTCTCACCGAACGTGATCCAGGAGGCTTGGACCCTACGCCAAGGCATCAGAGAGGCGGTCATGAGGGTGGGGGGCGCCCCCCCCCCTTAGGGCGCGCCCCCTGCCTCCTGGGCCCCTCAGAGCTCCACCGACGTACTCCTTCCTCCTATATATACCTACGTACCCCCAAACGAACAGGGACGGAGCCAAAAACCTAATTCCACCACCGCAACTTACTGTATCCACGAGATCCCATCTTGGGGCCTGTTCCGGAGCTCCGCCGGAGAGGGCCGTCATCACGGAGGGCTTCTACATCATCATAGCCTCTCCGACCTTCGGGTCCATAGTTATTAGCTAGATGGCTTCTTCTCTCTTTTTGGATCTCAATACAAAGTTCTCCCCCTCTCTCGTGGAGATCTATTCGATGTGATCTTCTTTTTGCGGTGTGTTTGTTGAGACCGATGAATTGTGTGTTTATGATCAAGTCTATCTATGAATAATATTTGAATCTTCTCTGAATTCTTTTATGTATGATTGGTTATCTTTGCAAGTCTCTTCAAATTATCCGTTTGGTTTGGCCAACTAGATTGGTAGTTCTTGCCATGGGAGAAGTGCTTGGCTTTGGGTTCGATCTTGCGGTGTCCTTTCCCAGTGACAGAAGGGGCAGCAAGGCACGTATTGTATCATTGCCATCGAGGATAACAAGATGGGGTTTATTTCATATTGCATGAATTTATCTCTCTACATCATGTCATCTTGCTTAAAGCGTTACTCTGTTTTTAACTTAATACTCTAGATGCATGCTGGATAGCGGTCAATGAGTGGAGTAATAGTAGTAGATGCAGAATCGTTTCGGTCTACTTGTCACGGACGTGATGCCTATATACATGATCATGCCTAGATATTCTCATAACTATGCTCAATTCTGTCAATTGCTCAACAGTAATTTGTTCACCCATCGTAGAATACTTATGCTCTGGAGAGAAGCCACTAGTGAAACCTATGGCCCCCGGGTCTATTCTCATCATATCAATCTCCATCACTTTAATCTTGCTTTGCTTTTTTACTTTGCCTTTTACTTTTCACTTTGCATCTCTATACCAAAAATATTATATCTATCAGATCTCACTCTCGTAAGTGACCGTGAAGGGATTGACAACCCCTAATCACGTTGGTTGCGAGTAGCTATCGTTTTGTGCAGGTACGAGGGACTTGAGCGTGGCCTCCTACTGGATTGATACCATGGTTCTCAAAACTGAGGGAAATACTTACGCTACTTTGCTGCATCATCCTTTCCTCTTCGGGGAAATCCAACGCAAGCTTAAGAGGTAGCAAGAAGAATTTCTGCGCCGTTGCCGGGGAGTCTACGCAAAAAGTCAACATACCAAGTACCCATCACAATCCCTATCTCTCGCATTACATTAGTTACCATTTGCCTCTCGTTTTCCTCTCCCCCACTTCACCCTTGTCGTTTTATTCGCCCTCTCTTTCCCAATCTCCTTCTCCTTCTCTTCCTCTGTTTGCCTTTTTCTCGCTTGCCTTTTTGTTTGCCCGTGTGTTGGATTGCTTGTTTGTCGCGATGGCTCAGGATACTACCAAATTGTGTGACTTCACCAATACCAATACTAATGATTTCCTTAGCACTCCGATTGCTCCTCTTGCCAATACTGAATCTTGTGAAATCAATACTGCTTTGTTGAATCTTGTTATGAAAGATCAATTCGCCGGCCATCCTAGTGAAGATGTCGCTACTCATCTGAATAGCTTCGTTGATTTATGTGATATGCAAAAGAAAAAAGATGTCGATAATGATGTCGTTAAATTGAAGCTATTTCCTTTTTTGCTTAGAGATCGTGCTAAAGCTTGGTTTTTGTCTTTGCCTAAAAATAGTATTGATTCTTGGGACAAGTGCAAAGATGCTTTTATCTCTAAGTATTTCCCTCCCGCTAAGATCATCTCTCTTAGAAACGATATTATGAATTTTAAGCAACTTGATCATGAACATGTTGCACAAGCTTGGGAGAGAATGAAATTAATGATACTTAATTGCCCTACTCATGGTTTGAACTTGTGGATTATTATACAAAAAATTTATGCCGGATTGAATTTTGCTTCTAGAAGTCTTTTAGATTCGGCCGCGGGAGGTACTTTTATGGAAATCACTTTAGGAGATGCTACTAAACTCCTAGATAATATTATGGTTAATTATTCTCAATGGCATACTGAAAGATCTTCTAATAAAAAAGTGCATGCGATAGAAGAAATCAATGTGTTGAGTGGAAAGATGGATGAACTTATGAAATTATTTGCTACTAAGAGTGTTTCTTCTGATCCTAATGATATGCCTTTATCTACTTTGATTGAGAATAACAATGAATCTATGGATGTGAATTTTGTTGGTAGAAATAATTTTGGTAACAATGCTTATAGAGGGAATTTTAATCCTAGGCCATATCCTAGTAATGCTTCTAATAATTATGGGAATTCCTACAACAACTCTTATGGAAATTATAATAAGATGCCCTCTGAATTAGAGAATAGTGTTAAAGAGTTTATGAATTCACAAAAGAATTTTAATGCTTTGCTTGAAGAGAAATTGCTTAAAGTTGATGATTTGGCTAGGAACGTTGATAGAATTTCTCTTGAGGTTGATTCTTTAAAGCTTAGATCTATTCCTCCTAAGCATGATATCAATGAGTCTCTCAAAGCCATGAGAATTTCCATTGATGAGTGCAAGGAAAGCACCACTAGGATGCGTGCTTCCAAAGATGCGTTTATTAAAGCGTGTTCTTCCAATTCCTATGAAAATCAAGATGAAGATCTAAAAGTTATTGATGTGTCTCCTATTAAATCATTGTTTTGCAATATGAATCTTGATGAAACTGAATATGATCTTCCTTTACCTAGAAGGCGTTCTAAAAATTCAGAGTATTTAGATCTTTATGATGAAATTGATGAAAGTGGGATTGAAAGAAATAAAAATATAGATGTTGCTAAATCCACTATATTGGATTTCAAGGAATTTAATTATGAAAGTTGCTCTTTAATTGATTGTATTTCCTTGTTGCAATCCGTGCTAAATTCTCCACATGCTTATAGTCAAAAGAAAGCCTTCACCGAACATATTGTTGATGCCTTGATGCAATCTTATGAAGAAAAACTTGAGTTGAAAGTTTCTATCCCTAGAAAACTCTATGATGAGTGGGAACCAACTATTAAAATTAAAATTAAAGATCATGAGTTTTATGTTTTGTGTGATTTGGGTGCTAGTGTCTCCATTATCCCCAAAACTTTGTGTGATTTGCTAGATTTCCGCGATTTTGATGATTGCTCTCTAAACTTGCATCTTGCGGATTCTACTATTAAGAAACCTATGGGAAGGATTAATGATGTTCTTATTGTTGCAAATAGGAATTATGTGCCCGTAGATTTCATTGTTCTTGATATAGATTGCAATCCTTCTTGCCATATTATTCTTGGTAGACCTTTCCTTAGAACGGTTGGTGTGATTATTGATATGAAGGAAGGGAATATTAGATTTAAATTTCCATTAAAAAAGGGCATGGAACACTTTCCAAGAAATAAAATAAAATTTCCATATGAAACTATCATGAGAGCCACTTATGGATTGCCTACCAAAGATGGCAATACCTAGATCTATCCTCGCTTTTATGCCTAGCTAGGGGCGTTAAACGATAGCGCTTGTTGGGAGGCAACCCAATTTTATTTTTATTCCTTGCTTTTTGCTCCTGTTTAGTAATAAATAAATTATTTAGCATCTGTTTTGGTTGTGCTTTTTGTGTTTAATTAGAATTTGTGCCAAGTAGAACCGCTGGGAAGACTTGGGGAAAGTCTTGTTGAACTTGCTGTAAAAAACAGAAACTTTAGCGCTCACGAGAACTGCTGTTATTTTTATTTGGAGAGTGCTATTTAGTTAATTCTTTTTTCAGATGATTAATAGATAAATTCCTCACGTCCAGCAGTTTATTTGAGAATTTTTGGGGTTCCAGATCTTGCGCTGGCTATAGATTACTACAGACTGTTCTGTTTTTGATAGATTCTATTTTTCGTGTGTTGTTTGCTTATTTTGATGAATCTATGGTTAGTAAAATAGTTTATAATCCATAGAGAAGTTGGAATACAGTAGGTTTAACACCAATATAAATAAAGAATGAGTTCTTTACAGTACCTTGAAGTGGTCTTTTGTTTTCTTTCGCTAACGGAGCTCACGAGTTTTCTACCTTAAGTTTTGTGTTGTGAAGTTTTTAAGTTTTGGGTAAGGATTTGATGGATTATGGAACAAGGAGTGGCAAGAGACTAAGCTTGGGGATGCCCATGGCACCCCCAAGATAATCTAAGGACACCTAAAAGCCAAAGCTTGGGGATGCCCCGGAAGGCATCCCCTCTTTCGTCTACTTCTATCGGTAACTTTACTTGGAGCTATATTTGTATTAACCACATGATATGTGTTTTGCTTGGAGCATCTTGTATTATTTGTGTCTTTATGTTCTAGTGTGCCACAATCATCCTTGCTGTACACACCTTTTGAGAGAGCCATACGTGAATTAGAATTTGATAGAATACTCTATGTGCTTCACTTATATCTTTTTGAGCTAAGTAATTTTGCTCTATGTGCTTCACTTATATCTTTTGAGCTAAGTAGTTTTGCTCTATTTGCTTCACTTATATCTTTTGAGCGCTATAATTTTGCTCTATGTGCTTCACTTAGATCTTTTAGAGCACGGTGGTGGATTTGTTTTAAACAAACTATTGATCTCTCATGCTTCACTTAAATTATTTTGAGAGTCTATTAATAGCATGGTAATTTGCTTAATAATAATATGCTTGGTATTCAAGATTTGTGAAACTTTCTTTTGAGTGTGTTGAATACTAAGAAAAGATTGAAGCATGATAATTGTTTTGAGATATGGAGGTGATAATATTAGAGTCATGCTAGTTGAGTAGTTGTGAATTTAAGAAATACTTGTGTTGAAGCTTGTGATTCCCGTAGCATGCACGTATGGTGAACCGTTATGTGATGAAGTCGGAGCATGATTTATTTATTGATTGTCTTCCTTATGAGTGGCGGTCGGGGACGAGCGATGGTCTTTTCCTACCACTATCCCCCTAGGAGCATGCGCGTAATACTTTGCTTTGATAACTTGTAGATTTTTGCAATAAGTATATGAGTTCTTTATGACTAATGTTGAGTCCATGGATTATACGCATTCTCACCCTTCCACCTTTGCTAGCCTCTCTAATATCGCGCACCTTTCGCCGGTATCATACACCCACCATATACCTTCCTCAAAACAGCCACCTTACCTACCTATTATGGCATTTCCATAGCCATTCCAAGATATATTGCCATGCAACTTTCCACCGTTCCGTTTATTATGACACACTCCATCATTGTCATATTGAATATCCCGGTACACCGTCGGAGGCATTCATATATAGTCATATTTTGTTCTAAGTATCGAGTTGTAATTGTTGAGTTGTAAGAAAAATAAAAGTGTGATGATCATCATTATTAGAGCATTGTCCCAGTGAGGAAAGGACGATGGAGACTATGATTCCCCCACAAGTCGGGATGAGACTCCGGATGAAAAATAAATAAAAGAGGCCAAAGAAGCCCAAAAAAAGAGAAAGAAAAGAGGCCATAAAAAAGAGAAAAGGCCCAAATAAAAAAATGAGAGAAAAAGAGAGAAGGGACAATGTTACTATCCTTTTACCACACTTGTGCTTCAAAGTAGCACCATGATCTTCATAGTAGAGAGTCTCTCATGTTATCACTTTCATATACTAGTGGGAATCTTTCATTATAGAACTTGGCTTGTATATTCCAATGATGGGCTTCCTCAAATTGCCCTAGGTCTTCATGAGCAAGCAAGTTGGATGCACACCCACTTAGTTTCTTTTTGAGCTTTCATATACTTATAGCTCTAGTGCATCTGTTGCATGGCAATCCCTACTCACTCACATTGATATCTATTGATGGGCATCTCCATAGCCCGTTGATACGCCTAGTTGATATGAGACTATCTTCCCCTCTTTTGTCTTCTCCACAACCACCATTCTATTCAACATATAGTGCTATATCCATGGCTCACGCTCATGTATTGCGTGAAGATTGAAAAAGTTTTGAGAATGTCAAAAGTATGAAACAATTGCTTGGCTTGTCATCGGGGTTGTGCATTATTTAAATATTTTGTGTGGTGAAGATAGAGCATAGCCAGACTATATGATTTTGTAGGGATAACTCTCTTTAGCCATGTTATTTTGAGAAGACATAATTGCTTTGTTAGTATGCTTGAAGTATTATTATTTTTATGTCAATATAAACTTTTGTCTTGAATCTTTCTAATCTGAATATTCATATCACAATTAAGAAGATTTGCATTGGAATTATGCCAAGTAGCACTCCGCATCAAAAATTCTCTTCTTATCATTTACCTACTCGAGGACGAGCAGGAATTAAGCTTGGGGATGCCTGATACGTCTCCAACGTATCTGTAATTTTTGATTGCTCCATGCTATATTATCTACTGTTTTGGACTATATTGGGCTTTATTTTCCACTTTTATATTATTTTTGGGACTAACCTATTAACCGGAGGCCTAGCCCAGAATTGCTGTTTTTGCCTATTTCAGTGTTTCAAAGAAACGGAATATCAAACGGAGTCCAAACGGAATAAAACCTTCGGTAACGTGATTTTCTCACCGAACGTGATCCAGGAGGCTTGGACCCTACGCCAAGGCATCAGAGAGGCGGTCATGAGGGTGGGGGGCGCCCCCCCTTAGGGCGCGCCCCCCGCCTCCTGGGCCCCTCAGAGCTCCACCGACGTACTTCTTCCTCCTATATATACCTACGTACCCCCAAACGAATAGGGACGGAGCCAAAAACCTAATTCCACCGCCGCAACTTTCTGTATCCACGAGATCCCATCTTGGGGCCTGTTCCGGAGCTCCGCTGGAGAGGGCCGTCATCATGGAGGGCTTCTACATCATCATAGCCTCTCCGATGAAGTGTGAGTAGTTTACCTCAAACCTTCGGGTCCATAGTTATTAGCTAGATGGCTTCTTCTCTCTTTTTGGATCTCAATACAAAGTTCTCCCCCTCTCTCGTGGAGATCTATTTGATGTAATCTTCTTTTTGCGGTGTGTTTGTTGATACCGATGAATTGTGTGTTTATGATCAAGTCTATCTATGAATAAAATTTGAATCTTCTCTGAATTCTTTTATGTATGATTGGTTATCTTTGCAAGTCTCTTCGAATTATCCGTTTGGTTTGGCCAACTAGATTGGTAGTTCTTGCCATGGGAGAAGTGCTTAGCTTTGGGTTCGATCTTGCGGTGTCCTTTCCCAGTGACAGAAGGGGCAGCAAGGCACGTATTGTATCGTTGCCATCGAGGATAACAAGATGGGGTTTATTTCATATTGCATGAATTTATCTCTCTACATCATGTCATCTTGCTTAGTCAATATAAACGATTCTAGCTGCAGTGACCGTACGATGTCCATCCAACGGTCGTAGTGCTTCTTCAATCTCTGGTCTTCTTGCTCCAGCCGCCCAAAGCAGCGCCGGTCGTGCCACCTGCTCCTGCCTCCCGTGGCCGGTTGTGCTGCCGTGGAGGCCTCACCGCCCCCTACTATTCCCACCGTTGGCCAGGCCCTGCGGCGACGGCAGCCTCACACCGTGGCCGAACGAGTGAACCCTCATACTCCTCTCCGCGTGGGCATCCACAGCCGCGTCTTCACCAGCTCCGTGTCGTCCCCTTCCTAGGCCTCGCCGTTGTCCACCGCCCTGGTGCTCTCGGCACGGTGTGGTCAACATGGAAGGAACGACTTCCATCGAACGTGGACTGTACGTGGAGAGGCTGACAGCTGGGTCCACGGTGGCAGCAAGGAAGTGCATCCTTATTACGCGGAAAATAATGATTCCTCCACCTGGCAACATGGACCCACTGGATGGGCCACCAGTATTTTGCGAAAAAAATCGTTTCCCCTGATTGCTGGGACCCACCGGACGGGCCACCGTATTTCACGAAAAAAACGTTCCCCCCGCTGTCAGCTCGGACCCACCGGAAGTGCCTCCTTATTACATACAAAAAAATGAATACTCCCCTAGCTAGCTAGGATCCACCTTGCTGGGAGGCTGACTTGTGGGCCTACTAAGTTGACGGGGACGAAGGGCTTTGTCAACTTAGTCAATATGAACGATTCTAGCTCTAGTGACCGTACGATGTCCATCCAACGGCCGTAGTGCTTCTTCAACCTCTGGTCTTCTTGCTCCAGCCGCCCAAAGCAGCGCCGGTCATGCCGCATGCTCCTGCCTCCCGTGGTCGGCTGTGCTGCCGCAGAGGCCTCACCGCCCCCTACTATTCCCACCGCTCGCCAGGCCCTGCGGCGACGGCAGCCTCACACCGCAGCCGAACCAGTGAACCCTCGTAGTCCTCTCCGCCTGGGCTTCCACTGCCGCGTCGTCCCCTTCCTAGGCCTCGCCACCATCCACTGCCGTGGTGCTCTCCGCGCGGCATGGTCAACGTGGTCAAGGAACGACTTCCATCGGAAGAGTACTGTACATGGAGAGGCTGACAGCTGGGTCCCTGGCCACAGCATAGTTTTTTTTGTGATTTGCCAAGTAAGTCGCTTTGTCAGGCCTGTTGGGCTGCAAATTTTTCAAGACGAGGAGAGCTTTCATTCGGCTGGCCGAGAAAATGGTCCATCAGTAATGAGAAATGGGCTGTACATTTTTAAAACACATCAAACCGGCAATTAGTTTCAAATATCTTTTTTTTCATTTCAAGATTTTAAATTACATTAATTTTTATGCGTGGAGAATTTGTTGGATTTTATATTGATATAAATTTATTTTTAAAATCAGTTTGAATGTGAGTCGAAATTTCGGGATTAAAAACAGTTCGGACCGCACCGAAATATGCAAAATTTCATATAATTTTTTAACTGTTGCCACAATATGGGCTGTAATGCTAACAAAAAGAATATGGGCTCCAAAAAAACCTTAAGAATTAGCAAATGGGCTATAAATTATTAGAAATAATGGCAGATGGGTTGTATGTTGTTTTCCACAGATTTGAGGCTTTCCTAAAAAAAGGTTGACGCACAAGCACTGACTGTTGGATGTCCATCCAACGGCCGTCGTGCTTCTTCAATCTCTGCTCTTCCTGCTCCAGCCGCTCAAACAAGCGCCGGCGGGACTGCCTGCTCCCTCCTCCTCGCGGCCGGCTATGCTGCCGCCCAGGCCTCACCGCCCGACCGTACTCCCATCGCTGGCCTAGCCATCCCTCTACTCACCCACACCTGCTGTTATTCTCCGGCGACGGCAGACGAACCAGTAAACCCTCGTACAATCGTACTCCCCTCCGCGTGGGAAACAACTGCCGAGTCTTCCCTGCCTCCGTGTCGTCCTCTTCCTAGGCCTCGCCGTCGTCCACCGCCCTGGTGCTCTCGGCACGACGTGGTCAACATGGTCAAGGAATGACTTCCATCGGACGTGGACTGTACGTGGAGAGGCTGACAGCTGGGTCCACGGCCGCAGCAAGGAAGTGCCTCCTTATTACATGGAAAATAATGATTCCTCCACCTGATAGCTGGGACCCACTAGACGGGCCACTGTATTTCGCGAAAAAAATGTTCCCCCCTGACTGCTGGGACCCACCAGCTACATCTTCGCACGCAAGGAAGTGCGTCCGGGCAAAAAAAACAATTTGCCCTCTGCCTGCTGGGACCCACCAGCTACATCTTCGCAGGCAAGGAAGTGCCTAACAGTCGGGACCCACCTGGTCGAAGCGTACGTAGCGTTGTCATTCTGGTCGCGAACGTGTACGTACATACTAGTCGATGTAGAGGTGCGCACGTGTCGTAGTAGAGACGCGCACGTGTCGTAGTAGAGGCGCGCACCTAGCATGTACACGCACGTACAGCGACCAGGGTGCAAGAAAGAAAATACGGTCACGTATGTGTACATACGGGCGGGGTCTCGAACGCCTACTCGCACATACGTACGGCCAGGGCTCGTGTACATTGCTGGGTCGGAACAGAGAAACAGCGTCGTCGCCGTGTTCATGGGGAGGCAACATAATGCGTCGTGTTCATGGGGAGGCAACGGAATGCGTCGTGTTCATCGGGAGGGCTTGGACGGAATAGGCGATGGAAACGAGGCCTGGCGTATCGCAGAACGGAGGAAACGGCCTTGTGTTCGACCGGCCATGTTCGAAACGGGATCATGTTGATCGGGAGGGGTCTGGCGTACCGCAAAACGGAGAAAACGGACCTCCTACGGTCGAAACAGGGGTCCTGTTGATCGGGAGGGGTGTGGCGTACCGCAAAATGGACGAAACGGACTTGTGTTGGAGCGCTACGGTCGAAACGGGGGTCCTGTTCATCGGGAGGGGTGTGGCATACCGCAAAACGGGACTCCACAGGATACTGTTCATCTCCACCGTCGACCCCTCCAGCCTCCACGAGCTACTGTTCATCCACCGTCGACCTCCTCCAGCCTCCACCTGCGACTGTTCATCCATGGGCTCCTGTTCATCCAGCCTCCACCGCGCGCTACTCCATCGGCTACTGTTCAACCAGCCCTCTCCACGGGCTCCTGTTCAACCACCCCTCCACGGGCTACTGTTCATCCTGCCCTCCACCGTCTACTGTTCATCCTGCCCTCCACGGGGTGGTCCTGTTCATCCAGCCCTCCACGGGGTCCTGTTCATCCAGCCCCAACCGGCTCGATCGATCAGGGTCCTGTTCATCCAGAGGCAACACCATGGGGTCCTGTTCATCCACCCCCACCGGGAACTGTTCATCCAACCCCCCCCCCCCCCGCAATGCTCACTGTTCATCCAGAGGCAGCATCGATCGGCTTCAGTTAGCAGCAGTAGCGAAGGAATCGCTCGATCGGGTTCAGTTAACAGCCATCGATCGATCGCTCGGGTTCAGTAACGCGTAGCCTGCAGTGCAATCGCTCGGGTTCAGTTAGAGCCCAATGCCTCGCTCGGGTTCAGTTAGAGCCAACGCCTCGCACACACGCGCGTACGTGTATGAAAGAAACGCGCATCGCTCGGCCCCCGACCTCCCACTTTAACAGGGAACTCCCCGAAATTTTCCTCGCCCTCGCTTCTACCACGGTTTTTTCCGTCATGGACGGCCCAAAGAATGTCATGTAGCTGCGTCCCCGACCCGCCCAGGATGAAAAGCCCATTTTTTGTCATGATTTTTTGTCATAGAAGTAGGAGCCCACCACATCTATGATGATACCAGGTTTTGTCACAATTATCGTCATAGAAGTGTCATATGTATGACAGAAAAAAATTCGTTCGGCCCAAAATGTCACGGATGTGTCTTTTTTTGTAGTGTATGACGGAGGATAAACTAGAGGGGACAGGGTTGCCTGCACACGGCTTGGTGTTTCTTGATGTGTCTTGGGTGCTAGCCCTACCCCTCTATTTATATGTTGAGCCTTGGGGTCGAAACTTGGAGTAAAAGCCTCCACAAAGTCGGTTTCATCCGAAAGGCAAGAGTCCTTCTCGGACTCCAGGGCCAGACGCCAGGGTTCCCGGTGTCTGGCCCCTGGACTCCGCAAAACTTCATTTTGCGCTTTCCAAAAACCTTGTGGGCTTTCCCCTTTGGCCCAAATAAAGTGTTCTCGTACCCAAACATTTCGGGAAACATCCGGAACCCCTTCCGGTGAATTTCGGAACCCTTCCGGAGTCCAAACACTATTATACCATATATCAATCTTTATCTCCAGACCATTCCGGAGTTCCTCGTCATGTCCGTGATCTTATCCGGAACTCCGAACAACATTCGGTCACCAACATACATAACTCATAGTACTATATCGTCAACGAACGTTAAGCGTGCGGACCCTATGGGTTCGAGAACTATGTAGACATGACCGAGACACCTCTCTAGTCAATAACCAATAGCGGGACCTGGATGCCCATATTGGCTCCTACATATTCTACGAAAATCTTTATCGGTCAGACCGCATAACAACATATGTTGTTCCCTTTGTCATCGGTATGTTACTTGCCCGAGATTCGATCGTCGGTATCTCAATACCTAGTTCAATCTCGTTACCGGCAAGTCTCTTTACTCATTCTGTAATACATCATCCTGCAACTAACTCATTAGTTGCAATGCTTGCAAGGCTTATAGTGATGTGCATTACCGATTGGGCCCAGAGATACCTCTCCGACAATTGGAGTGACAAATCCTAATCTCAAAATACGTCAACCCAACAAGTACCTTCGGAGACACCTGTAGAGCACCTTTATAATCACCCAGTTACGTTGTGACGTTTGGTGGCACACAAAGTGTTCCTCCGGTAAACGGGAGTTGCATAATCTCATAGTCATAGGAACATGTATAAGTCATGAAGAAAGCAATAGCTACAAACTAAACGATCAAGTGCTAAGCTAACGGAATGGGTCAAGTCAATCACATCATTCTCCTAATGATGTGATCACGTTAATCAAAGGACAACTCATGTCTATGTTAAGAAAACTTAACCATCTTTGATCAATGAGCTAGTCAAGTAGAGGCATACTAGTGACACTCTGTTTGTCTATGTATTCACACATGTATTATGTTTCCGGTTAATACAATTCTAGCATGAATAATAAACATTTATCATGAAATAAGGAAATAAATAATAACTTTATTATTGCCTCTAGGGCATATTTCCTTCAGTCTCCCACTTGCTCTAGAGTCAATAATCTAGATCACATCGCCATGTGATTTAACATCAATAGTTCACATCACCATGTGATTAACACCCATAGTTCACATCGTCATGTGACCAACACCCAAAGGGTTTACTAGTGTCAATAATCTAGTTCACATCGCTATGTGATTAACACACAAAGAGTACTAAGTGTGATCATGTTTTGCTTGTGAGAGAATTTTAGTCAACGGGTCTGCCACATTCAGATCCGTATGTATTTTGCAAATTTCTATGTCAACAATGCTCTGCACGAAGCTACTCTAGCTAATTGCTCCCACTTTCAATATGTATCTAGATTGAGACTTAGGGTCATCTGGATCAGTGTCAAAATTTGCATCGATGTAACCTTTTACGACAAACCTTTTTGTCACTTCCATAATCGAGAAACATATCGAGAAACATATCCTTATTACTAAGGATAATTTTGACCGTTGTCCAGTGATCTACTCCTACATCACTATTGTACTCCCTTGCCAAAATCAGTGTAGGGTATACAATAGATCTGGTACATAGCATGGCATATTTTATAGAACCTATGGCCAAGGCATAGGGAATGACTTTCATTCTCTTTCTATCTTCTACCGTGGTCGGGCTTTGAGTCTTACTCAGTTTCACACCTTGTAACACAGGCAAGAACTCTTTCTTTGACTGTTCCATTTTGAGCTACTTCAAAATCTTGTCAAGGTATGTACTCATTGAAAAACTTATCAAGTGTCTTGATCTATCTCTATAGATCTTGATGCTCAATATGTAAGCAGTTTCACCGAGGTCTTTCTTTGAAAAACTCCTATCAAACATTACTTTATGCTTTGCAGAATAATTCTACATTATCTCGATCAACAATATGTCATTCACATATACTTATCAGAAATGTTGTAGTGCTCCCACTCACTTTCTTATAAATATAGGCTTCACCGCAAGTCTGTATAAAACTATATGCTTTGATCAACTTATCAAAGCATATATTCCAACTCCGAGATGCTTGCACCAGTCCATAGATGGATCGCTGGAGCTTGCATATTTTGTTAGCACCTTTAGGATTGACAAAACCTTCTGGTTGCATCATATACAACTCTTCTTAAATAAATCCATTAAGGAATGCGGTTTTGTTTATCCATTTGCCAGATTTCATAACATGCGGCAATTGCTAACATGATTCGGACAGACTTAAGCATAGATACGAGTGAGAAACTCTCATTGTAGTCAACACCTTGAACTTGTCGAAAACCTTTTTGCGACAATTCTAGCTTTGTAGATAGTAACACTACTATCAGCGTCCGTCTTCCTCTTGAAGATCCATTTAATCTCAATGGCTCGCCGATCATCGGGCAAGTCAACCAAAGTCCATACTTTGTTCTCATACATGGATCCTATCTCAGATTTCATGGCCTCAAACCATTTTGCGGAATTAGGGCTCATCATCGCTTCCTCATAGTTCGTAGGTTCGTCATGGTCAAGTAACATGACCTCCAGAACAAGATTACCATACCACTCTGGTGCGGATCTCACTCTGGTTTACCTACGAGGTTCGGTAGTAACTTGATCTGAAGTTACATGATCATCATCATTAGCTTCCTCACTAATTGGTGTAGTAGTCACAGGAACAGATTTTTGTGATGAATTACTTTCCAATAAGGGAGCAGGTACAGTTACCTCATCAAGTTCTACTTTCCTCCCACTCACTTCTTTCGAGAGAAACTCCTTCTTTAGAAAGGATCCATTCTCAGCAATGAATTACTTGCCTTCGGATCTGTGATAGAAGGTGTACCCAACATTTTCTTTTGGGTATCCTATGAAGACGCACTTCTCCGATTTGGGTTTGAGCTTATCAGGTTGAAACTTTTTCACATAAGCATTACAACCTCAAACTTTAAGAAATGACAGCTTAGGTTTCTTACCAAACCATAGTTCATATGGTGTCGTCTCAACGGATTTAGATGGTGCCCTATTTAACGTGAATGTAGTTGTCTCTAATGCATAACCCCAAAACGATAGTGGTAAATCGGTAAGAGACATCATAGATCGCACCATATCTAACAAAGTACGGTTACGACGTTTGGACACACCATTACACTGTGGTGTTCCAGGTGGCGTGACTAGTGAAACTATTTCACATTGTCTTAACTGAAGGCCAAACTCGTAACTCAAATATTTTACTTCTGCGATCATATTGTAGAAATTTTTATTTTTGTTACGACGATTCTCCACTTCACTCTAAAATTCTTTAAACTTTTCAAATGTTTCAGACTTGTGTTTCATCAAGTAGATATACTCATATCTGCTCAAATCATCTATGAAGATCAGAAAATAATGATACCTGCCGCGAGCCTCAATATTCATTGGACCACATACATCAGTATGTATGATTTCCAACAAATCTGTTGCTCGCTCCATTGTTCCGGAGAACGGGGTCTTAGTCATCTTGCCCATGAGGCATGGTTTGCAAGCATCAACTGATTCATAATCAAGTGATTCCAAAAGCCCATCAGCATGGATTTTCTTCCTACGCTTTACACCAATATGACCTAAATGGCAGTGCCACAAATAAGTTGCACTATCATTATTAACTTTGTATATTTTGGCTTCAATATTATGAAAACGTGTATCACCACGATCAAGATCCAACAAACCATTTTCATTGGGTGTATGACCATAGAAGGTTTTATTCATGTAAACAGAACACCAATTATTCTCTAACTTACATGAATAACCGTATTGCAATAAACATGATCCAATCATATTCATGCTCCACGCAAACACTAAATAGCATTTATTTTAGGTTTAACACTAATCTCGAAAGTATAGGGAGTGTGCGATGATGATCATATCAATCTTGGAACCATTTCCAATACACATCGTCACTTCACCCTTAACTAGTCTCTGTTCATTCTGCAACTCCCGTTTCGAGTTACTATTCTTAGCAACTGAACCAGTATCAAATACCGAGGGGTTGCTATAAACACTAGTAAAGTACACATCAATAACATGTATATCGAATATAGCTTTGTTCACTTTGCCATCCTTCTTATCCATCAAATACTTGGGGTAGTTCCGCTTCCAGTGATCAGTCCCTTTGCAGTAGAAGCACTTAGTTTCAGGCTTAGGTCCAGACTTGGGTTACTTCTTGAGCAGCAACTTGCTTGCCATTCTTCTTGAAGTTCCCCTTTCTTCCCTTTGTCCCTTTACTTGAAACTAGTGGTCTTGTTAAACATCAACACTTGGTGCTCTTTCTTGATTTCTACCTTCGTCGATTTCAGCATCGCGAAGAGCTCGGGAATTACTTTCGTCATCCGTCGCATATTATAGTTCATCACGAAGTTCTAGTAACTTGGTGATAATGACTAGAGAATTATGTCAATTACTATCTTATCTGGAAGATTAACTCCGAGTTGATTCAAGCGATTGTAGTACCCAGACAATCTGAACACATGCTCACTGGTTGAGCTATTCTCCTCCATCTTGTAGGCAAAGTACTGTGAGAGGTCTCATACCTCTCGACACGGGCATGAGTATGAAATACCAATTTCAACTCTTGGAACATCTTATATGCTCTATGGCATTCAAAACATTTTTGAAATCCCGGTTCTAAGCCGTAAAGCATGGTGCACTTAACTATCAAGTAGTCATCATACCGAGCTTTTGTCAAAACGTTCATAACGTCTGCATTTGCTCCTGCAATAGGTCTGTCACCTTAGCGGTGCATCAAGGACATAATTCTTCTGTGCAGAAATGAGGATAAACCTCAGATCACGGATCCAATCTGCATTATTGCTACTAACATCTTTCAACTTAGTTTTCTCTAGGAACATATAAATAATAAACGGGGAGCAACATCGCGAGCTATTGATCTACAACATAGATATGCTAATACTACTATTGGGTAACGTTGCAGAAAACAAAAATTTTCCTACGGTTTCACCAAGATCCATCTATGAGTTCATCTAGCAACGAGTGATCGGATTGCATCTACATACCTTTGTAGATCACGCGCGGAAGCGTTCAAAGAACGGGGATGAGGAAGTCGTACTCGACGTGATCCAAATCACCGGAGATCCTAGCGCCGAACGGACGGCACCTCCGCGTTCAACACACGTACGGTCAGCGTGACGTCTCCTCCTTCTTGATCCAGCAAGGGGAAGGAGAGGTTGATGAAGATCCAGCAGCACGACGGCGTGGTGGTGGATGCAGGGGTCACCGCAGCAGGGCTTCGCCGTTCTACTACGAGAGGGAGAGGTGTAGCAGGGGAGAGGGAGGCGCCAAGACTCAAGGGTGCGGCTGCCCCCTCCCTCCCCCCCCTTTTATATAGTCCCCCTAGGGGGTGCGCCGGCCCTAGGAGATGGGATCTCCTAGGGGGGCGGCGGCCAAGGGGTGGAGTGCCCCCCAAGCCAGGTGGGGCGCCCCCCCACCCTAGGGTTCCCAACCCTAGGTGCATGGGATGGGCCAAGGGGGGCGCACCAGCCCACTATGGGCTGGTTCCCCTCCCCACTTTGGCCCATGGGGCCCTCCAGGATGGATGGCCCCACCCAGTGGACCCCCGGGACCCTTCCGGTGGTCCCGGTACAATACCGGTGACCCCCGAAACTCTCCCGATGGCCGAAACTGCACTTCCTATATATAATTCTTCACCTCCGGACCATTCTGGAACTCCTCGTGACGTCCGGGATCTCATCTGGGACTCCGAACAACTTTCGGGTTACTACATATTATATCTCTACAACCCTAGCGTCACCGAACCTTAAGTGTGTAGACCCTACGGGTTCGGGAGACATGTAGACATGACCGAGATGGCTCTCCGGTCAATAACCAACAGCGGGATCTGGATACCCATGTTGTCTCCCACATGCTCCTCGATGATCTCATCGGATGAACCACGATGTCGAGGATTCAAGCAACCTCGTATACAATTCCCTTTGTCAATCGGTACGTTACTTGCCCGAGATTTGATCGTCGGTATCCCAATACCTCGTTCAATCTCATTACCGGCAAGTCACTTTACTCGTACCGTAATGCATGATCCCGTGACCATACACTTGGTCACTTTGAGCTCATTGTGATGATGCATTTCCGAGTGGGCCCAGAGATACCTCTTCGTTATATGGAGTGACAAATCCCAGTCTTGATCCGTGTCAACCCAACAGACACTTTCGGAGATACCCGTAGTATACCTTTATAGTCACCCAGTTACGTTGTGATGTTTGGTACACCCAAAGCACTCCTACGGCATCCGGGAGTTACACGATCTCATGGTCTAAGGAAAAGATACTTGACATTGGAAAAACTCTAGCAAACGAACTATACGATCTTGTGCTATGTTTACGATTGGGTCTTGTCCATCACATCATTCTCCTAATGATGTGATCTCGTTATCAATGACATCCAATGTCCATAGTTAGGAAACCATGACTATCTGTTGATCAACGAGCTAGTCAACTAGAGGCCTACTAGGGACATGTTGGTGTCTATGTATTCACACATGTATTACGATTTCCGGATAACACAATTATAGCATGAATAAAAGACAATTATCATGAACAAGGAAATATAATAATAATCCTTTTATTATTGCCTCTAGGGCATATTTCCAACAGTATCCCACTTGCACTAGAGTCAATAATCTAGTTACATTGTGATGAATCGAACACCCATGGAATTCTGGTGTTGATCATGTTTTGCTAGAGGGAGAGGTTTAGTCAACGGATTTGCTACATTCAGGTCCGTATGTACTTTACAAATATCTATGTCTCCATCTTGAACATTTTCACGAATGGAGTTGAAGCAACGCTTGATGTGCCTGGTCTTCTTGTGAAACCTGGGCTCCTTAGCAAGTGCAATAGCTCCAGTGTTGTCACAGAAGAGTTTGATCGGCCCCGACGCATTGGGTATGACTCCTAGGTCGGTGATGAACTCCTTCACCCAAATTGCTTCATGCGCTGCCTCCGAGGCTGCCATGTACTCCGCTTCACATGTAGATCCCGCCACGACGCTCTGCTTGCAACTGCACCAGCTTACTGCCCCACCATTCAAAATATACACGTATCCGGTTTGTGACTTAGAGTCATCCAGATCTATGTCGAAGCTAGCGTCGATGTAACCCTTTACGACGAGCTCTTCGTCACCTCCATAAACGAGAAACATTTCCTTAGTCCTTTTCAGGTACTTCAGGATATTCTTGACCGCTGTCCAGTGTTCCTTGCCAGGATTACTTTGGTACCTACCTACCAAACTTACGGCAAGGTTTACATCAAGTCTGGTACACAGCATGGCATACATAATAGAACCTATGGCTGAGGCATAGGGGATGACACTCATCTCTTCTATATCTTCTGCCGTGGTCGGACATTGAGCAGAGCTCAATTTCACACCTTGCAACACAGGCAAGAACCCCTTCTTAGACTGATCCATATTGAACTTCTTCAATATCTTATCAAGGTATGTGCTTTGTGAAAGACCTATGAGGCGTCTTGATCTATCTCTATAGATCTTGATGCCTAATATATAAGCAGCTTCTCCAAGGTCCTTCATTGAAAAACTCTTATTCAAGTAGGCCTTAATGCTGTCCAAAAGCTCTATATCATTTCCCATCAAAAGTATGTCATCTACATATAATATGCGAAATGCTACAGAGCTCCCACTCACTTTCTTGTAAACGCGGGCTTCTCCATAAGTCTGCATAAACCCAAACGCTTTCATCATCTCATCAAAGCGAATGTTCCAACTCCGAGATGCTTGCACCAGCCCATAAATCGAGCGTTGGAGCTTGCACACCTTGTCAGCATTCTTAGGATCGACAAAACCTTCCGGCTGCATCATATACAATTCTTCCTTAAGGAAACCATTAAGGAATGCCGTTTTGACGTCCATTTGCCATATCTCATAATCGTAGAATGCGGCAATTGCTAACATGATTCGGACGGACTTCAGCTTCGCTACCGGTGAGAAAGTCTCATCGTAGTCAACCCCTTGAACTTGTCGATAACCCTTAGCGACAAGCCGAGCTTTATAGATGGTCACATTACCATTCGCGTCTGTCTTCTTCTTAAAGATCCATTTATTTTCTATGGCTCGCCGCTCAACGGGCAAGTTAGTCAAAGTCCATACTTTGTTTTCATACATGGATCCTATCTCGGATTTCATGGCTTCCAGCCATTTGTCGGAATCCGGGCCCGCCATCGCTTCTTCATAGTTCGAAGGTTCACCGTTGTCTAACAACATGATTTCCAAGACAGGGTTGCCGTACCACTCTGGTGCGGAACGTGTCCTTGTGGACCTACGAAGTTCAGTAGAAAATTGATCTGAAGTTTCATGATCATCATCATTAACTTCCTCTCTAGTCGGTGCAGGCACTTCAGGAACATTTTCTTGAGTTGCGCCATTTTCCAGTTCAAGAGGTAATACTTCATCAAGTTCTACTTTCCTCCCACTTACTTCTTTCGAGAGAAACTCCTTCTCTAGAAAGAATCCATTCTTGGCAACAAAGATCTTGCCTTCGGATCTGAGGTAGAAGGTATACCCAATAGTTTCTTTAGGGTATCCTATGAAGACGCATTTTTCCGACTTGGGTTCGAGCTTTTCAGGTTGAAGTTTCTTGACATAAGCATCGCATCCCCAAACTTTTAGAAACGACAGCTTAGGTTTCTTCCCAAACCATAACTCATACGGTGTCGTCTCAACGGATTTTGACGGAGCCCTATTTAAAGTGAATGCGGCAGTCTCTAAAGCATAGCCCCAAAAAGATAGCGGTAAATCGGTAAGAGACATCATAGATCGCACCATATCTAGTAGAGTGCGATTACGACATTCGGACACACCATTACGCTGAGGTGTTCCAGGCGGCGTGAGTTGTGAAACTATTCCACATTTTCTTAAGTGTGTGCCAAATTCGTGACTCAAGTATTCTCCTCCACGATCTGATCGCAGGAACTTGATTTTCCTGTCACGTTGATTCTCAACCTCACTCTGAAATTCCTTGAACCTTTCAAAGGTCTCAGACTTGTGTTTCATTAAGTAGACATACCCATATCTACTCAAGTCATTAGTGAGGGTGAGAACATAACGATAACCACCGCGAGCCTCAACACTCATTGGACCGCACACATCAGTATGTATGATTTCCAATAAGTTGGTTGCTCGCTCCATTGTTCCTGAGAATGGAGTCTTGGTCATTTTACCCATGAGGCATGGTTCGCATGTGTCAAATGATTCGTAATCAAGAGACTCTAAAAGTCCATCTGCATGGAGCTTCTTCATGCGTTTGACACCTATGTGACCAAGGCGGCAGTGCCACAAGTATGTGGGACTATCATTATCAACCTTACATCTTTTGGTACTCACACTATGAATATGTGTAGCATTACGCTCGAGATTCATTAAGAATAAACCATTCACCATCGGAGCATGACCATAAAACATATCTCTCATATAAATAGAACAACCATTATTCTCAGATTTAAATGAGTAGCCATCTCGTATTAAACGAGATCCTGATACAATGTTCATGCTCAAACCTGGCACTAAATAACAATTATTGAGGTTCAAAACTAATCCCGTAGGTAAATGTAGAGGTAGCGTGCCGACGGTGATCACATCGACCTTGGAACCATTCCCGACGCGCATCGTCACCTCGTCCTTCGCCAGTCTCCGCTTATTCCGCAGCTCCTGCTTTGAGTTACAAATGTGAGCAACTGCACCGGTATCAAATACCCAGGAGCTACTACGAGTATTGGTAAGGTACACATCAATTACATGTATATCACATATACCTTTCGTTTTGCTGGCCTTCTTGTCCGCTAAGTATTTGGGGCAGTTCCGCTTCCAGTGACCACTTTCCTTGCAATAAAAGCACTCAGTCTCAGGCTTGGGTCCATTCTTTGGCTTCTTCCCGGCAGCTTGCTTGCCGGGCGCGGCAACTCCCTTACCGTCCTTCTTGAAGTTTTTCTTACCCTTGCCTTTCTTGAACTTAGTGGTTTTATTCACCATCAACACTTGATGTTCCTTTTTGACTTCTACCTCTGCTGATTTCAGCATTGCAAATACTTCAGGAATGGTCTTTTCCATCCCCTGCATATTGAAGTTCATCACAAAGCTCTTGTAGCTCGGTGGAAGCGACTGAAGGATTCTGTCAATGACCGCGTCATCCGGGAGATTAACTCCCAGCTGAGTCAAGCGGTTATGTAACCCTGACATAGTGAGTATGTGCTCACTGACAGAACTATTTTCCTCCATCTTACAGCTAAAGAACTTGTCGGAGACTTCATATCTCTCGACCCGGGCATGAGCTTGAAAAACCATTTTCAGCTCTTCGAACATCTCATATGCTCCGTGTCTCTCAAAACGCTTTTGGAGCCCCGGTTCTAAGCTGTAAAGCATGCCGCACTGAACGAGGGAGTAATCATCGGTACGTGTCTGCCAAGCGTTCATATTGTCTTGTTCTGCAGGGAGAACAGGTGCTTCACCTAGCGGTGCTTGTAGGACATAATCTTTCTTGGCAGCTATGAGGATGATCCTCAGGTTCCGGACCCAGTCCGTATAATTGCTGCCATCGTCTTTCAGCTTGGTTTTCTCTAGGAACGCGTTGAAGTTGAGGACAACGTTGGCCATTTGATCTACAAGACATATTGTAAATATTTTAGACTAAGTTCATAATAATTAAGTTCATATAATCAAATTATTCAATGAACTCCCACTCAGATAGACATCCCTCCAGTCATCTAAGTATAACATGATCCGAGTTTACTAGGCCGTGTCCGATCATCACGTGAGACGGACTAGTCAACATCGGTGAACATCTTCATGTTGATCGTATCTTCTATACGACTCATGCTCGACCTTTCGGTCTTCTGTGTTCCGAGGCCATGTCTGTACATGCTAGGCTCGTCAAGTCAACCTAAGTGTTTGCATGTGTAAATCTGTCTTACACCCGTTGTATGTGAACGTTGGAATCTATCACACCCGATCATCACGTGGTGGTTCGAAACAACAAACTATCGCAACGGTGCACAGTTAGGGGGGACACTTTCTTGAAATTATTATGAGGGATCATCTTATTTACTACCGTCGTTCTAAGTAAACAAGATGCAAAAACATGATAAACATCACATGCAATCAAATAATAATAGTGACATGATATGGCCAATATCACATAGCTCTTTGATCTCCATCTTGGGGCTCCATGATCATCTCGTCACCGGCATGACACCATGATTTCCATCATCATGATCTCCATCATCGTGTCTCCATGAAGTTGCTCGCCAACTATTACTTCTACTACTATGGCTAACACGTTTAGCAATAAAGTAAAGTAATTTACATGGCGTTTCTCAATGACACGCAGGTCATACAAAAAATAAAGACACTCCTATGGCTCCTGCCGGTTGTCATACTCATCGACATGCAAGTCGTGATTCCTATTACAATAGCATGAACATCTCATACATGACATATATATCATTCATCATTCATCACAACTTTGGCCATATCACATCACAAAACACTTGCTGCAAAAACAAGTTAGACGTCCTCTAATTGTTGTTGCAAGTTTTACGTGGCTGCAATAGGGTTCTAGCAAGAACATTTTCTTACCTACGTGAAAGCCACAACGTGATTTGTCAACTTCTATTTACCCTTCATAAGGACCCTTTTCATCGAATCCGCTCCAACTAAAGTGGGAGAGACAAACACCCGCGAGCCACCTTATGCAACTAGTGCATGTCAGTCGGTGGAACCGGTCTCACGTAAGCGTACGTGTAAGGTTGGTCCGGGCCGCTTCATCCCACAATACCGCTGAAGCAAAATAAGACTAGTAGCGGCAAGAAAGTTCACAGCATCTATGCCCACAACAAATTGTGTTCTACTCGTGCAAAGAGAACTACGCATAGACCTAGCTCATGATGCCACTGTTGGGTAACGTTGCAGAAAACAAAAAATTTCCTACGGTTTCACCAAGATCCATCTATGAGTTCATCTAGCAACGAGTGATCGGATTGCATCTACATACCTTTGTAGATCACGCGCAGAAGCGTTCAAAGAACGGGGATGAGGAAGTCGTACTCGACGTGATCCAAATCACCGGAGATCCTAGCGCCGAACGGACGGCACCTCTGCGTTCAACACACGTACGGTCAGCGTGACGTCTCCTCCTTCTTGATCCAGCAAGGGGAAGGAGAGGTTGATGAAGATCCAGCAGCACGACGGCGTGGTGGTGGATGCAGGGGTCACCGCAGCAGGGCTTCGCCGTTCTACTACGAGAGGGAGAGGTGTAGCAGGGGAGAGGGAGGCGCCAAGACTCAAGGGTGCGGCTGCCCCCTCCCTCCCCCCCTTTTATATAGGCCCCCTATGGGGTGCGCCGGCCCTAGGAGATTGGATCTCCTAGGGGGGGCGGCGGCCAAGGGGTGGAGTGCCCCCCAAGCCAGGTGGGGCGCCCCCCCACCCTAGGGTTCCCAACCCTAGGCGCATGGGGTGGGCCAAGGGGGGCACACCAGCCCACTATGGGCTGGTTCCCCTCCCCACTTTGGCCCATGGGGCCCTCCGGGATGGGTGGCCCCACCCGATGGACCCCCGGGACCCTTCCGGTGGTCCCGGTACAATACCGGTGACCCCCGAAACTCTCCCGATGGCCGAAACTGCACTTCCTATATATAATTCTTCACCTCCGGACCATTCCGAAACTCCTCGTGATGTCCGGGATCTCATCTGGGACTCCGAACAACTTTCGGGTTACTGCATATTATATCTCTACAACCCTAGCGTCACCGAACCTTAAGTGTGTAGACCCTACGGGTTCGGGAGACATGTAGACATGACCAAGATGGCTCTCCGGTCAATAACCAACAGCGGGATCTGGATACCCATGTTGGCTCCCACATGCTCCTCGATGATCTCATCGGATGAACCACGATGTCGAGGATTCAAGCAACCCCGTATACAATTCCCTTTGTCAATCGGTGCGTTACTTGCCCGAGATTCGATCGTCGGTATCCCAATACCTTGTTCAATCTCGTTACCAGCAAGTCACTTTACTCGTACCGTAATGCATGATCCCGTGACCAGACACTTGGTCACTTTGAGCTCATTATGATGATGCATTACCGAGTGGGCCCAGAGATACCTCTCCGTTATACGGAGTGACAAATCCCAGTCTTGATCCGTGTCAACCCAACAAACACTTTTGGAGATACCCGTAGTATACCTTTATAGTCACCCAGTTACGTTGTGACGTTTGGTACACCCAAAGCACTCCTACGGTATCCGGGAGTTACACGATCTCATGGTCTAAGGAAAAGATACTTGACATTGGAAAAACTCTAGCAAACGAACTATACGATCTTGTGCTATGTTTAGGATTGGGTCTTGTCCATCACATCATTCTCCTAATGATGTGATCTCGTTATCAATGACATCCAATGTCCATAGTCAGGAAACCATGACTATCTGTTGATCAACGAGCTAGTCAACTAGAGGCCTACTAGGGACATGTTGGTGTCTATGTATTCACACATGTATTACGATTTCCGGATAACACAATTATAGCATGAATAAAAGACAATTATCATGAACAAGGAAATATAATAATAATCCTTTTATTATTGCCTCTAGGGCATATTTCCAACAACTACCAGGACTAAGTTCATGATAAATTAAAGTTCAGTTAATCAAATTATTAAAGAACTCCCACTTAGATAGACATCCCTCTAATCCTCTAAGTGATCACGTGATCCATATCAACTAAACCATGTCCGATCATCACGTGAAATGGAGTAGTTTCAATGGTGAACATCACTATGTTGATCATATCTACTATATGATTCACGCTCGACCTTTCAGTCTCCGTGTTCTGAGGCCATATCTGTTATATGCTAGGCTCGTCAAGTTTAACCTGAGTATTCCACGTGTGCAACTGTTTTGCACCCGTTGTATTTGAATGTAGAGCCTATCACACCCGATCATCACATGGTGTCTCAGCATGAAGAACTTTCGCAACGGTGCATACTCAGGGAGAACACTTATACCTTGATAATTTAGTGAGAGATCATCTTATAATGCTACCATCAATCAAAGCAAGATAAGATGCATAAAAAGATAAACATCACATGCAATCAATATAAGTGATATGATATGGCCATCATCATCTTGTGCTTGTGATCTCCATCTTCGAAGCACCATCATGATCACCATCGTCACCGGTGTGACACCTTTATCTCCATCGTAGCATCGTTGTCGTATCGCCAACTTATGCTTCTACGACTATCGCTATCGCTTAGTGACAAAGTAAAGCATTACAGGGCGTTTGCATTGCATACAATAAAGCGACAACCATATGGCTCCTGCCAGTTGCCGATAACTCGGTTACAAAACATGATCATCTCATACAATAAAATTTAGCATCATGCCTTGACCATATCACATCACAACATGCCCTGCAAAAACAAGTTAGACGTCCTCTACTTTGTTGTTGCAAGTTTTACGTAGCTGCTACGGGCTGAGCAAGAACCATTTTTACCTACGCATCAAAACCACAACGATAGTTCGTCAAATTAGTGTTGTTTTAACCTTCTCAAGGACCGGGCGTAGCCACACTCGGTTCAACTAAAGTTGGAGAAACTGACACCCGCCAGCCACTTGTGTGCAAAGCACGTCGGTAGAACCAGTCTCGCGTAAGCGTACGCGTAATGTTGGTCCGGGCCGCTTCATCCAACAATACCACCGAACCAAAGTATGACATGCTGGTAAGAAGTATGACTTATATCGCACACAACTCACTTGTGTTCTACTCGTGCATATAACATCTACGCATAAAACCTGGCTCTGATGCCACTGTTGGGGAACGTAATAATTTAAAAAAAATTCCTATGCGCACACAGGATCATGGTGATGCATAGCAACGAGAGGGGAGAGTGTTGTCTACGTACCCTCGTAGACCGAAAGCGGAAGCGTTATATCAACACGGTTGATGTAGTCGTGCATCTTCACGATCCGAACGATCCAAGTACCGAAAGCACGGCACCTCCGAGTTCTGCACACGTTTGGCTCGGTGACGTCCTCGCCTTCTCGATCCAGCAAGAGGGGCGAAGTAGTAGATGAGTTCCGGCAGCACGACGGCGTGGTGACGGTGTTGGTGAAGAACAATCTCCGCAGGGCTTCGCCTAAGCACTACGAAAACTATGACGAAGGATAAACTAGAGGGGACAGGGTTACCTGCACACGGCTTGGTGTTTCTTGATGTGTCTTGGGTGCTAGCCCTACCCCTCTATTTATATGTTGAGCCTTGGGTCGAAACTTGGAGTAAAAGCCTCCACAAAGTCGGTTTCATCCGAAAGGCAAGAGTCCTTCTCAGACTCCAGGGCCAGACGCCAGGGACGCCAGGGGCCCTGGCGTCTGGCCCCTGGACTCCACAAAACTTCCTTTTGCGCTTTCCAAAAACCTTGTGGGCTTCCCCCTTTGGCCCAAATAAAGTGTTCTCGTACCCAAACATTTCGGGAAACATCCGGAACCCCTTTCGGTGAATTTCGGAACCCCTCCGGAGTCCAAACACTATTATCCCATATATCAATCTTTATCTCCGGACCATTCCGGAGTTCCTCGTCATGTCCGTGATCTTATCCGGAACTCCGAACAACATTCGGTCACCAACATACATAACTCATAGTACTATATCGTCAACGAACGTTAAGCGTGCGGACCCTATGGGTTCGAGAACTATGTAGACATGGACGAGACACCTCTCTGGTCAATAACCAATAGCAGGACCTGGATGCCCATATTGGCTCCTACATATTCTACGAAGATCTTTATTGGTCAGACCGCATAACAACATACGTTGTTTCCTTTGTCATCGGTATGTTACTTGCCCGAGATTCGATCGTCGGTATCTCAATACCTAGTTCAATCTCGTTACCGGCAAGTCTCTTTACTCATTCCATAGTACATCATCCCGCAATTAACTCATTAGTTGCAATGCTTGCAAGGCTTATAGTGATGTGCATTACCGAGTGGGCCCAGAGATACCTCTCCGACAATTGAAGTGACAAATCATAATCTCGAAACACGCCAGCCAACAAGTACCTTCGGAGACACCTATAGAGCACCTATATAATCACCCAGTTACGTTGTGACGTTTGGTGGCACACAAAGTGTTCCTCCGGTAAACGGGAGTTGCATAATCTCATAGTCATAGGAACATGTATAAGTCATGAAGAAAGCAATAGCAACAAACTAAACGATCAAGTGCTAAGCTAACGGAATGGGTCAAGTCAATCACATCATTCTCCTAATGATGTGATCTCGTTAATCAAATGACAACTCATGTCTTTGGTTAGGAAACTTAACCATCTTTGATCAACGAGCTAGTCAAGTAGAGGCATACTAGTGACACTCTGTTTGTCTATGTATTCACACATGTATTATGTTTCCGGTTAATACAATTCTAGCATGAATAATAAACATTTATCATGAAATAAGAAAATAAATAATAACTTTATTATTGCCTATAGGGCATATTTCCTTTACTTGCATGCTGCAGCTAAATGGGTAGATTAATTTCTCTTGCCTTCACAAAACCAAACAGTGATGCATGATTGATCGCTTTGCTAACTACTAACATCTTTGCGTTGTCAAGTGTCCCAAGATGGAGAATAAGTATACCGAGAATGGCGATGTTTAGGAGGAAAACCTGAGCCTCAAGATTAAGAAAGAAGCAAAAAAGATCAAGCATGAAGGAAAAGCAGAGGGAGAACCTGATGTCGTTGCCGCTGGCTTATTGGTACATGCATGCCTCTAACAATGGTGTGGCGTGGTCTTTCTTAATTTTTTATTTCTATTGTTTGATGTGTACTATCTATTGTTTTCCGTGCATTGTTGTTGAAGCAAAGTTGAAGTCCAAGCTATCGGCAACTAATACAGTAATGTTCAAGCTTAGCAATAATATCAGGCTATGCACCTTACGTATGATGGCCAACAATGGGCCTGAATATGATGCCATAGCCGGTGCCATGTTGGTAGGTTCACCACGAAGCAGTGTAGCACATAAATTGTGGTAAACATGATTTGGCACTAACTTGTTGCTTTTCACCGATTACAAAAATAATCTTTTGAAGGGTATTTCACGCGAAGCGAAAAAGGCACGCATGTATCTGTATTTAAAAGACTATAGAACAGCAGTAGAAAAGGGCTATAGAACATTTGTGAAGTTTCAAGTTTGTTATTATATTCGGAAGTGTATGCTAGGCTTTCGAAATACCGTTAACAGTGATGTGGATGCCTTGGAAAAGCCTAGAAGCTATGATCAGAATTATCATCTTTCTTTTTCGTGTTGTATGCATATTGTTTGGTCAGAAGTTTGATTTCATTGTATACTACGCCCTCCGTTCCAAATTACACGTCATGGTTTTAGTTTAAATTTGAACTAAAACCACGACGAGTAACTTGAAACAGAGGAAGTATGATGCTAGGGTGTTAAACCGTGATGAAGTTGCTGCGGAGAATGGGAAGAACAAGAAAAGGAAGGCTCTTGAGGGCCCTACGAACGAGAAGACACTTGGGAAAAAGTGATCAACACTTCCTCCCCCAACGGAATCGACTTCATGGCAGCCGCAGAATCCCCGTCTCAGGTAAAAAGGAACAGAAAACTTTTTTGTCACTAACAATCGTATTGGCTATCAGTTTCAGAACCTTATGATTTGTGTTAGAAGTACACACGTGTTAGTTAGGGATTATGAGAGATAGAGATATATTTGGTTTAAACCAACCATAACTTGCCTTGTACTCCAATCCTCTCCCCCACATTGTACTCCTATATATAGCCCATATGAGGATCAGATCAATACAACAACAATACAACAATCATCCTACAATTTCTACATGGTATTAGAGCGGTTTGTCCAACAACACCGATCCTACGTTCTTCCACCACTTCCGCAGCGCGCCGCCTCCGGGGAGATTAATCTCCTCTCTCCGGAGGCACGGCACCCGATCAATCGAAGATCAAATCGGTTTCGTAGATTAGATCAATTTCACTTTTCCAAATTTCTTAGATCAATTCTGTTTTAGCCACAAATAAATCCTACGACCCTCAAAATCCGGTGAAAATCCCATAATCAGTGCAGACGGCCATGCCCCGCCGATCTCCCACGGGCGACTACAGCTTTTCCGAGCAAATTCTCCGGCCTCCGATTGCAGCGCACGGCACCGTGCGGCTACATACGGGCGCATGCACTGATCCGGCGGCCGGCTCCAGGCGATATCGACCAAGCACGCGGGACTGGCCACCCGCGGGCGCTTGGTGGCCGCCGGCCGCGCAGTACACCATCCAGTCGGCAGGGCGCGTCTACCTGATCCTGCTGTCCGCGACGCATCAGCACGAAACCTCATCGACTCGCTCCACAAGGACGACATCATAGAAAAACTTCACGTGGCGGAACCTGACCACGACACCGGGAGGGCGGCACGCTGGTCCGATCTAATCTTCCTTGATTTGTGTATATGCAGAACGAGGAGGCACAAGGCCTGTACACGCATGCACCAGGAAACTAAAAGATGCATGCGTACAGGAAACATCAGCGTCACCACGGCCGCAAACTCCATCGATACACGGCCATGCCTGCCGAGAGGCGAGCGCTAGCGGGCCGTGCATCGACTACAGGGCCTCTCGCCGGATCCGGCTACGCATCCTTCGACGACACGCACCCGCTACGAGATGGTTTCGGCATCTCCACGTGACGCGACTCCTACGAGGCTACGGTACGCGCGCAAGTCCGGGATGCCCGCGCCAGCTGGGAGCGGGTCATCTACACCAACCGTTGCACCTGCACAGATCTACGTCAAGCGCTCCATCGTCGAACCAAGCGACTGCACCGACCCATCTGCACTGCATCTAGCCGAACTGCACCGGCCGAACCACTTCATCAAGCTGTACGACTACATCAAAAAAGGAAACAAATCTTCGCCGAGCACATCTACGGATTCGACATACATCATCCACACACCAAGCCGGTGTGAAAAGCATGCAATTCTTCATCGTCTTCTTCAGCACGGCACGACATCGATACCCTTCGCCATGAGGGACGCCTCCAAGCGACGCATCATTATCGACACGCCGCTGCATCGCCGACATTTCATCGCCAAGGTCTTCATCAACGTGGTCTTCATCATCATCATTGTCAACACACTGCCGCCACCTCGTCCATAAGATGGACACCTAGCGTCCTTTGACAGATTTTTCTGCAAGACGCGACCTCGACGACGGCAACGACCGCGTCACGACGACGGCATCGACCGCGTCATCAACGATGACACGACTGCATCGACACGGCGTCACTACAGTGACAACCCTACACGGCCACACGGTTCTGGCAAAACCGATGTGTGCTCGATGGCCTTCCTCCGGTCTTGACAAAACCGATGGATTCATCACCGACGGCACCCTCTGACATCTGCAAGGTGCACCATCCATGTCTGCGGCTCCGTCATAGCGCATTTTTTTGCGCCTCCGGCTTTGTGCGGCTTCATCATCCACGACGACCACACCATCGACCACGGCTACATCACCATGATCGGCTACCTCGACATTAATGGCTATGTCTACAGCAACTCATCGGCAACAACTCCAGTCAACAGCTCCGCCTCGTCACTTGCGTCCACGACACTCCCGCTGTGACTGCGGGAGGGAATAGAGGAGAAGACAGGGAAGGCACCAGAAAGGGACGAAGTCATCGCCCTAGGTGCCGACCCATCAGCCATCAGAGACGCAGTTGATGATGGTGCAGCGAAGAGGACGGCAGAAGCGCAAGACTTCAAATTCAGTCGCAATCATTCGCTTCACTCACGCTACGACTGAGGGGGAATGTTAGAAGTACACACGTGTTAGTTAGGGATTATGAGAGATAGAGATATATTTGGTTTAAACCAACCATGACTTGCCTTGTACTCCAATCCTCTCCCCCATATTGTACTCCTATATATAGCCCATATGAAGGTCAGATCAATACAACAACAATACAACAATCATCCTACAGTTTCTACAATTTGTTCATGGCTTGTGTTGTTCGTCCATAAAGCCGTCCATCAACGCCAAAGTCTTTTTTACCAGCAGCAGTATGTAATGGTAAAGGATCTACTTCCTCTGTCCCAAAATTCTTGTCTTAAATTTGTCTACATATAGATATATCAAGTCACTTTTTAGTATTAGGTACATCCGTATCTAGAAAGATCTAAGACATGAATTTTGGGACGGAGGGAGTACCTTTCATTCGCATCAAGATTCATGCATTTTTTACTCATCTGCAAATTTAACGCATACTAGTAGAATGCCCGTGCGTTGCCACGGGCTCTTGAAATAGTTTACAAAAGTTACATGTTAAATTCCACACGTACAAAGAATATAACACAAACACAATTACTTAATAACTGAAGTCCATTATTGCAATGTAATTGGATAACATAAAAGAAAAATTAACGACATGTCCATGTAACAAGCTGAGTGATGTTCCAACTGAACATCTATTACAAAACTATTAATATCTACATAATGCGTTTAAGAAATTCTTTCACAATATCAGGAAAGTTTCCTCTAGCTTCATTCCCACGATGTTTTAGCAAGTATAATAAAAAATGCTTCCTCAATTCATACCCATCCTGCAGAAACAAGACATGTAGTTAGTATGACAATTTCACGCCGAAGGTCTTAACACATGTAACGCACAATACTCACCGCACAAATCGGCTTCACCAATTCTTTACCATTCCACCAGAGCATAAAATGGAAAATAAAATAGCCAAACACATTCCTGCAAAAATTTGAATTAATAATATAAAAAATATAGTGATAACAAAAGTAAATATTCTTGTTATGAATTCATTACCCATCCACACTCGTTGGAACACCGAACAGAAATAAACGTTGCCATTTAGATATATCATAATTCCAACCGGGAATCTTTATTCCGAGTGCTTCTTTGAAATCCCTTGCAAAACTTTTTAATTTCAGTGAATGCCTCAAGTTGTTATCCTCTGACGATTGTGATGTTTGAATAGGATCCATAATATATAGACGACGTGCCTCTTTGTCGATGACGTACAAGATGTATCGGCCGATGGATGCATAGGGAAGATAAATCTACAAGTGGAATTATTAGAAACAACAATAAACCATGATAACGATGGACAAAATATTTTATTTACCTTATTGCAAGATGAGATGTCGATCTCCATCCCAGGCCAGCTATCAAATAATGTTGCCAACGTCTGGATAGTTTCCTTCTCACAAAACTTCTGACCTCGTGTTGACTCTAGCATCATGGACTAAGTAAAAGAAGAAATATTGTTTAAACATGTTGATACTAATGTCACATAGAATGAAGAGTTACGATAACTTACACAAAATCGTAGATCCATGTAGTGTATAGGAGGGTCTGTGAACAATACTCCCTCATCACATGCCAGCATACGCACGGCAGTGTTGAAGCAATCATTGTCCATAGGCTGCTCCATCTTAAGTATGCACTGAAGTTTCTTAAGACTTAAGCTCATTGGATCGGGTGTGCAGGTCAGGACCCATACCTTCCTGTAATTTGGATGGTAAGAAGAACAATAATATACATCCACACATTAAATATTGATACATGATACTTACTCCAAACACCCGGCATCATCGATCGACATGATGTACTTGCAGAGGTCGGCAATTATTTGACGTTGGTCCGTGGGAATGATAGTGATTGGGGCAGGAGGTTTTTCTTCGACTACGTCAGAAGGATTATCCAGGATCTCGATATCAGAATTACCTAAAGTTTCTTCGCTGACAGGTTGATGGTATATGGGACATCCTTTTAGCTTATTAAGCTCTGAATCGAGCAAAATGACTGCTAATTTTTGACGAAAATATTTCATATCCTTCTACAAAAAATTTATACAAAAAATATATATAATATTTTCATATAAAATAACGAGATAATGTATAAAAATGAAATACCTGGGTGAACTGGTCTGACAGTCCATGTGATGTCCAATATTCCATATAATTTAGCATAAACAATCCACATGATACGCTATAATATTATAAAATAATGCTTTAGAATATCACAGAGATGAATCAAATAAACAAACCATTTTAACAATTGCTTACCCATCGGTTTGTATTGCCTCCTGAACTTGCTCTTCAACCGTTCATTTTGTAACATTGAGATCGGGCCACTTATCACCTCTGATAAACTTCGGACTCTGCTCTGCAAGTTTCAGCCATTTCTCGAGCCCCCGTAACTATCATATGAGAAATGTTAGGGATGAAGTCAAACAAAACAAATGTTAAGATGAGTAAAAAATATATAGTTACCGTAGTAGCAAGGTCATTGCGTTTGACATTCTCACCAAGTGAGTCCAATACTTGGATCTCTCGTTTTTTGGCATTGGCAACTGCTAGATACCAATGGTAGCCCGGCATGTTAATCGGAATGAATAACTGGTGTAAATATCATACAAATCACAATCAAAATTAGATATAATTATTAATATATAATCACACATATGAACTAAAAAACATTCCATAAGACAAAAACTAACCATATCTTGCTGTATATAAGTATTAACATGACGCACGATGCGATGATATTTTGATGGGTCGATGTCTCTTTCACCGTCTTCTTTTATCTGGCCAGATACAAACGTGCTAATAATGTGTACCTTTTCACCCGCTCTGTCTTGTAGATGGTCGTGATCAAGCATGCAATATATGTAAGCATTTATCACCTGTAAACAACATTTAGAATATATTAATATTTTATGATATTATATATTGATCATATTATTGATTACAAAGTTTGTGCAATTGGTCTTACACCGTCATGTAAGAACATATCATTTTTTATAAGGCATTTCAAATCGTCGGTTGCTAACAAGGCATCTCCAATGTCCACGAACTGGGTATTCTTGGGGGCAGACTTTATTGATTCGATGACTGTAATATCTCTAGGGGTACAAACATAGTCTGTCAAATTCATAAAAAGTGAGACAACTTAGTAACACAAAAAAATAACCAAATTAGTTGAATACAAAAGGCAAGATCACAAAAATAAGATAGATAATAATATAAACATATACCTTGTGGGATAACATGCAATTTAGCATCCTTTTTTGGTTTGTTATGAGATATAACCTCTTCGACGTTATTATGTTGTGAATGTCCGGCCCCTTCCAGCGACATTGCATCTGAAACCTTCATGAATTCTTTTCGTGCATCTCCGAAGTCCATATCCATTTCTCCTATATTCTGATTAAACAACAATATAAATAGACCATTCATATTATCATCTATAATATACATACAGAGTAAGGTTAGCTATATGCACCTCTTCTCGTGGTGTATCAGTGCGGACTGTCATCGTTACATCAGTGCGTATGTCGGAACCCATCACTTTATATCTATGCAGAAATATAAATAGGATTTATTTATGCATCATATAATGTGAAATTAACACAACTATTTTAGCTGTGATAAAAAATGCTTATGATTATATTAGAAAATATGCAGTTCAGATCATCTTACCAATACAGCAATTGAAGGAAACAACAAATTATAATGTTCATATATAAGTAAGTGGTCATCTGAAATTGCTTAAATGATTTTAAATTAATTACATATGCTATTGAAATTTGAGAAACAAACAAAAACATGCTAACTAACCAGCATTAACCAAGTATATGTGTTTTTTCTATTTTTTTTGTTCCTCTTAGTATATGTAATAAGAATAATCACAGCCCGGCCAGGTTAACATGCGGTAAGCAAAACACGGGAGCCTTTAAGCATGGCAGGGGGCGACTGGGACGGCCCATTTGGATGTAACGAGCTCCAGCCGTGTAGAAAACTGACTACAAACTAACAACATGTAATAAATCTTAAAAAACATCTAAGGAACTCTTGTAACCCGCAAAAAAAAATATTGCGAAGCGACATATTAAGTATCAAACTTATTTTGAAAAAACTCAAAAAATGCATAGTGATGATAAATATTGTAATGTAAGTTGAACAATTTTTTAATACAGTTTTCAAATTATTGTAATATACACTTAACCAATTTCAAAAACACAGTTGAAAAATTTATCATAAATGTTCAATAATTTTTATATATTCACTTAACATTTTATAATAAATGTTGAAATTTTTTGTAATGGATGATGAACTATTGTAAAAAACCATGAACATTTCTTTAATACCATTGAACATTGTTGTGTCATGCAATGAACTCTCTATATTATAATAAAAATGAAACAATATAAATAAAGAATAGAAAAGTATTGGAAAAAAATTATAAACAGAAAAAAAACAGAGAAAATTGAAAAGAAAATAAACAAAAAAAAAATTGTTCAATATTTGTGTAATATAAGTTGAACAATTTTTTAATATATATTTCATTTTTTTGTAATATACACTTAACAAATTTAAAAAACACAGTGATTATATATTCACTTAACATTTTATAATAAATATTGAACAATTTTGTATTGGACGATGAACTTTTCAAAAAAACATGAACATTTCCTTAATACCGTTGAACACTTTTGTGACATGCATTGAACTCTGTATATTATAATAAAAATAAAACATTATAAATAAAGAATAAAAGAGTATAGGAAAAAAATATAAACAAAAAATAAAAGAAAGATAAAAGGACAAGAAAATAAACAAATAAACACAATGATTATATATTTTTGTAATATAATTTGAACAATTTTTGAATACATATTTGAATTTGTTGTAATATACTGTTACAAATTTAAAAAACACATTGATTATATATTCATTTTACATTTTATAATAAATGTTGAACAATTTTGTTATGGATGATGAACTGTTGAAAAAACCCATGAACATTTCATTAATACTATTGAACACTTTTGTGACATGCAACGAACGCTGTATTTTATAATATAAACAAAACAATGTAACTAAAGAATAAAAAAGTATAGGAAATAAAATATTAACAGAAACCCAAAAAAATAAAGAGAAAAAAGAAAAGAAAAAAGAAAGCCAGGCCCGCCACGACGGGCCTGTTGCGCGGCCCGCCAGCATGGCCCACCTGGCATGCAGGACGCTAGGGCGGCAGTAGAACTAAAGCGACGCGGCGTCGCCCGTTCCCCTCCCCCCGCCGCATTCTACCTATCCTCTCGTCTCGCTCACTCTCTCATCTCCTATCGTCTCTCACTCGCACAAACCCTCTTGCCCTTTCCCCTCCCCCCGCCGCATCGCCGTCCGCGTCGACGAGCAGGAAGCCCAACTCTCCCCTCCGCCGGCCACCACATCGGTCTCTTGCATCCACTGACCTTGGGGCTGCCTGCTGTGGGCTGCGCGACCGAGCGGGACGGACGGGGCGCGCTTCCTGGAGCACCTGCGGGTGATGGATGCGGTCCCGCTCCGGTCGGATCCGCGGCGGCGCTACTCTCCTGCGATGTCGCAGCTGGATCCGCAACGACGCGTCACTACCTGCAATGACACAACTCCGGTAAGCCACTACCCATGCCTGGCAAATCCATTCAACGGGGGTTGCTCAGATCCGCCCCTCCTTGTCTTCTTAGCCACTGAATTCCTTATCTGTTCTCTCTGTGCCGCCGCGCCATGAGCAAACCTCACATGGACGGCGAGGGCAACGATTGCTGGGGGAGGGGAAAACATCACAAGAAAAGCATGCAGAAAGGAGGAGGAGACCAGTAGCTAGCTAGCTTCCTCCCCTGCATCGGAAGCCAAATGTTTTGCCTCGCCTAGGTAAGTAAAATCTTGGCCTATATTTTCTTGTTTTAATCCGTTGTTTATTTAGTATATTTGGTTGCCTTTCCTCCTGCCGGTCGATTTGTTTGTTTGATCTCAATTAGATTCTCTGTTGCTTGCTCGGTTGCTTGTTGTTGGGTACAGTCCAATCCAGGGAGGGGGCAGATCATATACGCTGTCATGGATTTGGATCTCAACTGCGCGCCGCCGTCGCCAGAGCCCGCGCCCCAGGACCACCGCCTCGGCCACGCAATGCTCCGCCAAGAACACGCCTACCGCCACCAGGTGCCTTCCCCTGCTTACCTACTTGCTCCCCGCAAAAATCTCTTCTTTCCTCACATGCCAGCCCGTGTAAATCACGATTAAAAATAATATATAGCCACGAATAAAAGTCAATTGTTTTCGCAATTTCTTCGCCAGATTCGGTAGACGTAAAGCTAATTTGTTTGTGCTGTGAAATATTTCCCTTGCTCATGTGGTTGCATCTGATTTGGTGTTTGTAGGTCGAGGAACTGCATAGGCTGTATTGGGCACAGAGGAATCTCAGGCCTTATGTGCCCTTCTGGGAGCAATCCCATGATGTCCTCTATCCCACCCATTCCATGCCCATGGCTACTTCCTCCCAATCCGACATGGCGAGCTACGCTATTCAGGCCAAACAGGAATCATCTAAACTTTCCCCAAATTCCTATTGCTACAATCTAAATCAACAAGTCTCTCTGCTTTGCTGCCACAGATTGATCCGGATCTGCTGGGTGCTTCTTCTCATGAGCTACGAGGCAAGCAGGCCATTTGGTGTGGCAACGGGGTTGCAGGAAAAATTGGTGCTGAGGGCTCAGTCAGGAGAAAACCTGATGATGGTGGTGTACAGGGGAGGTCTGGTTACCGCCGTATGATCGATATGGAGAAACCAGCGACATCAGAGGACGACGATGATGATGTGGAAATCTTGTCTCCTGCTCGGATCAGTGACTATGCCAAGCGCAATGCTGGGTTTGCGGATAATTCTCAGTGTTATCCAGGGGAGAATGCTGCCCATGTTCGTTTTGGTGAGTTCAAGAGCATTCCTCCCTGCCCTGCCCTGCCTAGTTATGTTCATATAACTATCATTGTCTACTTTGGTAGAGTAAAACTGTTTGTCAAGCAAAACTAAGAAATGTAGAGCCTAATGCCTTCCTAATAATGAGTTCTTCTGATAGAATCGTCCTTGATATTACAACTCACATTGTTCTTATAAAATGAATTTGTGAGTAATGAATCTTGATTTATACATGTAGGCTGCAGTTATGTGCTTTGGGTTCAAACTTGTGTCCTGCAAGGTTGCATTGTCAATAATGTTCACACCATGCCATTGTATTGTAGGATAAATTTTTCTCCATTCTTTCTATACATTCCCAACCTTTTAAGTTTCATAGTAAAAGAACAGGTTGGCCGGAAAATTCTATGTAACACTTACGTAATTGTGTGTTATGCTAGCTCCAGTTTTTACAGTATAGCTTTTACGTATAGCTGTAATTTATGCCTGCAAGCTTGAATCTTCTAGTCTTGTTGTGCTGAAACATCAATTTAGCCTATTATTTGTGCCTGCAAGCTTGAATCCTCTAGTCTTGGTTTGCTGAAACATCTCTTTAGCTTAGTTCGAAGAAAGCATCCATTTATAGCTTATTTATAGGAAGAACATCGATTTAGCTTCAACGGAATGTGTGCTCTTGTTGTAATTCTCTATACTCGTACAAAATAACCTCTCATCAGTCGCAAGCCTGGATCTCTCTTTCAGTTTGTTTAGTTAGTTGCAAGCCTAGATCTCTCTTTCAGTTTGTTTTTCTAGGCAACGGTTAATTTGTCTATCTTGATGATACGTGAACATGAAAAGGCTTCTTTGATTTATTTATTTTCCCGTCTTTACGTAGTTCCTTTATCAATTGTTTGTAATACAAGAGTATAGGAGGCACAGTATTATTACTTACTCCCTCCGTAAGGTAATAAAAGAGAGTTTAGATCACTAAAGTAGTGTTCTACATGCTCTTGCTACCTCTGACCCGAGACGACTACTGCTTGCCGACGCCGACGCCCTCGGCGAGGAGCGATGACATGCACAAGCACTCAGCACATTGTGCACCGACCGACGCGCCGCGGGGACACAGCCACCTCAACCAACGGCGCGTCTGGCCACCCGTCCACATCCCCACCGCTCCAGCCTGCCGGCCACAGGACATCGCTCTGTGCCCGCCTCATGCTGTTGCACCCCTCGGCAGCAACTCCCTCTTAGCAACGGCTAGCTCGCACGGATCCCGCTTATCTGATGGTAAGCAAATTAATCCTTAATCTGTGGCAGCATCTCTGCATCCTTAGCTCTATTTTGTAGGGTTTGTGCAGATGTTCCACTGAATATTGAGCATTTTAGTTTCCATATGTTTGTGTAGATGCTTGCTAGATGTTTGCTAGGGCTTTGGAGGAAAACTTAGTTCCGTCGTTTTTAAATGTTAATTATCTGCCATGATTAAGCAAGGCAAGGTGAAGTTTTGCCTTTGTTGGGAGTTATGAAACAGACTATCAAACAGTACTACAAATTTGAAATGGTTTTCTTTTCTTGCAAATGCACAACAAATTTTCAGGGGCCTGCCAATGGTTTGTTGAACAACAAATTTTTAGGAGTTCTGCCTGATTTTCTTAACATGGTTAAGAAAATAACATGCTGGCAATGATTTGTGCGTAAAGCATGTTCCAATTCCTCTTGGATTGACAATCATTAGTATTTTTTATAAACATAATTTATCCATATCAAGTATGCTTAATCTTGGTATATTGCCATTTTTTGATTTTCACAAATCACTCTTTCTATGTCGTTCACAGGCTTCTGAAGATGCTGTTAGAATTGTTGACGAAGAACGAACTAATGCATGCATGGAGATTGAAAATGCTAGAGCTGCTGTAAAAAAGAGTTCAAAAAGTACTTAAAGTGAAAGAGAACAATTCACAAATAATTGGAAAGCAGGTAAATTGTATATAATTTTATGAGCAGCATATGATCTTGTTTTCTGTACTTTAGTACCATGCTAACCTGGAACTTATGGCTGAATTTGTATTCCTTATATATTCTTTTATTTATGTCATATACAATTACTCCCCTTGACTTCTGTATAGTTTTTCTGTTCAAAACCAGTGGTAGTTTATTTTAATTTGAATATGCAACCTTCTACGTACTGCATCATACAGTAATAGATCTTCCTGCCCAACTTTGCTTTTATTGCTTGCTTGTCCAGATGTTGTGCTTTGACACTTTCCGGATATAGTTGTTATATTCATTGTATTACTTGCTCTATCTTGAGAATGTAGATTCATTCGGTTGGGATATAGTTGGTATTAGAGTATTACATATCCATTGTGAATAATTTTAGACTATTCCATCGAAGCATTTTGTCCTCTTGCAATTTCTGTTACATGTAATGACTTAATATTATGACTCTGATGATATATATCTTCAAGCAGTCCTATTCTATTTGTTTGTTTTCTGGCATGTTGAAACACTTAATAAGTTATTTGTTTGTTTTTCTGGCTCGAATATATATATGAGATTACATTAAAAAGTTAGGCAGTCAACTATGGTCATGACTTAAAAATTTAGGTGTATGACACACGTGCGATGTCCAGAATAGACTGTTAGCCTATAATATCTGAAAGAACTGTTTGTATTCAGTTGTAGCCCACCTAATAGGACTGCTTGATTAGATCTACAATCAATTGTATTGGCTATGATCTTTTTATAAGATGGCACTATCTCCACTGGTGTTTTTTTTTTGGAATTTGATGGTATGCCTGACCAAACATGATCCTAATCTAACACCTGTTACCCTTTTACAGAAGAGAAAGATCCAGAAAGTTGCATACCTAGAGGAACTCGCCTTCTTGATGCCCCATGCTTACTGAAGGTACTCCTCGGGAATTTGTCGTCCAAGTATGGGTATTTTGATCCTTTGATATCTGTGATGGGGGAAGGGAGAGTAAGGAGGGGGGTGAGGGATGGCACATGAGGTTAACATATATAGGTAGGCCATGCAGGGGAAGGCTGGGTAGCAGATATCTTTCCTTTTTTCAGATATATACTTATGTATGGTGCAGATATCTTTCCTTTTTCAGATATGTACTTCTGTATGGTCAGATATCTTTGCTTTTTTCATCAAACGCACACATCTTAATTAATTAGAAAATATGTCAGAAATCAGAACTTACTAAAGAATTAAATTGTTGTATTAATTAAATAAACAACTTATCATTGATTGCATGCCACTAAGTTACTTATTAGTTCTTATGAGGTATAAAATTTTCCCATATATAAAAATGAAATATCTTATTTGTCTATTTAAATATTTATTCTTTTGTTAATATTGTTCAATTTGAAGGGGTAAACATGAACTTTATATATAATTTATGTGTATTTAATGAGTTCAACATGTACTATAAATCAAGTTAAATTAACAAACAAACAATCTTAAATGTTTTGTTTCTGAAATATGGCAATTAGCAGCCTTCGGATTTTGTTGTTTGCACAATCAAAACACAAAATGCACCTAATGCATCATCGATCTTTTGCAAGGTCGACATCGACTGAGTACGAGCGGCCATAGGTCACAAGGGGGCGTGGAACTGCTGCAGCCCATCTGTGACAGAGCAGACTCCTGCGAATTTGCCCATTTTAGGTACATCCGATACATGGTAGCAACTTGAAGAAAATTCTTCCTTTATGCTTCCATGACCTGATATCCTCCTCGCTGATGTATCGAGGAGACGTGACCCGGCCTCACAGGCAGGGCCAGGGCGAAGACGTATCCCCGACGGCCAAGACACGGCCACGGTGGTGATTTTTGATGGTGAGACAGAGCAGACTCGAGCGACTTTGCCCAACCAGGTACATCCTCTACACAACTACATGGTAGCAAATTGAACAAAATGTGACTTGATTAGTATAGTAGCTTAGTAGTAGTAGGTTCCTCTACTCGCAAGTTTATGTCGAACATTCACTGCACCGGATATGCAAGCCTGGGGTTATATATGTGTGGGGGTCTGTGATATTGTGAGTGGTCTTATATATGTTAAGCTTGATGATATTTGCACAATCTGTGTAAGACAAAACAGACTGTTTGATTTGTTATTTTTTCTTTCACGTGTGAAGCAAAATGCATCGTCGTCTTGGTAGGCTAGGATCCAATTAGCCAACCCAAATTTCATATATAAAACAGTACCAGGCTAGTCTGTTTAGTAATAAGATCCATAGATATTATGGGTTTCCAAATAATTTATAACAAGCACTATGAATTTAATTAAATGAGAAATAAAACCTAAATTGCTTGATGATTTCCTCATTTGAAATATTAATATTACTACGCTCAATTTATAAGTTCCAATGTATTTGGCCGTTTACTATCAGTCTCTTCTTATAATCAAAATTCTCATGAATATACTTTGGTGTCGTGGTGGCTCATTGATTTCCCTGTACAAATGTTTGTTTTCAGTGTAAATGTGTTCCTTGATAAACTAAACTTGGTGAATGTACAATCAGGAACAGCCTTGAAGCCTTATCATGTAAGAGTATGCTCAACTAAATTTTGATAAGTGAGTCCATTAATTCATTCTAATAGGGTCAAGTTACACTTTAATTTGCAGGCAAAACATGCAGAAAATGATCGTTGGATTTCAGAGGGACTTGAACATGAGGTACATACTTTCCATCACCCTATGATTTACGACAACTGCTTTTCTTTTAGTGCTGATTTTGATAAGTAGGCATTGACGTGATAGTTATATATAGTTCTTATTGCCAAAGATATAGTTCGTAACATCATTGGACGCCTTGAGCTTGCCAGCCAGGCAGGGAAGTAGTTTTAGGTGGGAAACAGTCTTCTGGTGGGAAACATAGATGCTGTTGGCAGACAAACAGCTTCCCAAATGGGTCTCACTGCTACTTCATGGCAGACAAACGAATGATTCGTTCATGACGTTGCAACGAAATCAATTAATAATCCAACAATATTGTAGTAAAACCAAACTTCAACAATACCAGAACACCATAAAGTTTGGATAGTTTGATAATACCAAAACATCATAAAATTTTTAAACGTACGTGTATAGAAGACCCCATAAAGTAATTATCTAACTATTCATATCAAAAATAAATAATTATCAAATCGATCCCTAACAAAGCTGAAGTATAGTATTTTTTTGGCATATCTGCATGAATTAGTCCGTCTTCAGTTGCTTATAACCCTCAAGGCCGCTCTAATCTCTTGCGGGATGTTTGCAGCTGCTTCATTGTCTTTGACCATTAGCATCTGGACCGTAACTTGGTGTCTGAGCTGTATTGGATCCTAGGAAAGGTGCAAAATCTCGATCATTTAATAAATTGGCTGGATAATAATTAGCACACAGCAAGTCATCGTATATGTACTTACGCTAGTGTTCATCCAGCCCATGCTACGCAAACGACCTATCTGGTGGGCCATCTCCTGTAGGACAAATAAGCCAGAGTGTTTGCTGCAACACAAAAATTAAATATTAAACATTATAATGGTCTGCATCTTATGTATGTGATCAATTTAGTCCATTACCTACAACCAGCATAAGACATGGTTTCTTGTTCCCAATCCATGATTTGGGTATTCCAACCCGGGATCCTAGTCTGCAACACATTGTTGAATTCTTCCTTGAGCAAAGTGATTTCCTTCCTCATCAATATGTTATGAGTGCTATCTTCAGGATCAAACGTGTTGAAGGATGGATCCATCACGACAACCCTCCTCCTCAGCCGGTTGACTACAAGTAACCCGTACGAGGAATCCGAAAGTTTCAACGGTAGTAGATACTGTGGCAGGTCGACACATGTCAATTACTATTATAATAATAAAAACTAACTTTAATAACGAGCGTCTCTTACAATTATAGAGTTGAACACATCGTATTTAGGAAGAGGTTGGACCACAACATAGTTAATCAGCGTCATGATGCGCTCTCCTTGCGTCATCCAGGAGTAACTCAGAGCCTGTGACTGAGCATGAAACTGCAAGTCGAAATAATGTTTGCTTCCAACCCAGTTGGTGTCTGCGGTCCTCTCTACTTCAGCGCTCGCAAGGTTACGAACAACAAGGTTGAAACATTCGGGATGAAGTTTCTTATGAAAAAAAAGGGTGTCCTGGATCATTCGGAGGCTGATTTCGATCTGGTACGGCCAGGTGCTTTTTATCCATATTGAGCTGAAAAAAATCCACAACAACATATAGCAAAAGACATAAATGGTCCTCTTCTAGTTTAACTTTGTCTACATTAACCTATAAACCGAATTCATGTTTAGATTGCATGACATTGCACGAGGTCAGATTGTCCTCACCTAGATGTATCTACACGTATCAAATCTAGAATCTGAATTCATGGCGTTTACATGACATTGCATGAGGTCACATTGTCCTCACCTACACGTATCTACACGTATCAAATCAACTAAAAAACGTATACATGTACCTACGAATGTTTTAGGATTGCCAGTCTAGCTATCTTTCCTTGATGTGTAGCAGAGTGTTCCAACATGTTTTGTATGTAGCAAAAGACAACTTACTTTAATGTATCTTGGTCTCGAATGCCCATGATAAAGTGAAATATGTATTCGAGTGCATCTTCCACGGCATGCATTGGTGGAGGCAGATGATCCATGGGCGCAGGCACATCCTCCTAGGGCCCGGGAACATCCTCCTGGGGCGCGGGCGCACCCTCTTGGGGTGCGTGCGCAGCGTTCCCAATGATCGCCTCCATGTGATAGAAAATTCGTTCTTGATCGGAAATTGCTGATGGGATATATGTGAACTTGGGTGGATGGTGAAATAGTAGGTAGATGGAGAATATCATTTTGTTACCGTGACATCTAATATATTGGAGAGTTGATATTGCCTTCCAAATGTTGAACGCCGTTTAATTAATGCCGTCATTCATTTCCTTGTAGAAATTATTATTAATTGTGGACGGATCTTATATATCTCCCAATATTAGATAATATCTTCCCATATCCATTATTTCAGCCCACTTCCTTTACATGTACAAGCATTATTTCTTTATTAGGAAAATCATATCTCTAGATTTAATACAATCTTATTTTTCTATCCGAGACAAATGAAATATTTAATGTACGAACTCATATTAATGTATATACACTGAAGGATTGCAAAGGAATACGTCTGCTAATAAATTAGAGAATATGTAAAAGATCCAAACTTGATAAAACAATTTAGTTTATTTATTTCCCAAATCCACGCACATTTTTTGATTATCTCTTTCCTGTTTGAGAAAGACACCTATTTTTTCGTCCTCTGAATCAGTTATTGGTGCCTCCTTTATTTTATTATTTTATTGTTATTTAACGTCATATCTAGGAATATATGGCTATTTTGTTTAGAGAAAGTTCATACATAGAACACAAATTATTTTCGATTATATTATATTTGATTGAAAAAGATGTGACTCCATTAGAGTAGCTTAATAATAATTTTCTTCTGCCCACATCAAATTATAAAAATGTTGGTCACGTATACTGTTTGTCGGAAAATGCTGGATAATGTGAGAACTTAAGATTAAAGGGAATGGAAGCAACGTGCCTTATAACCATCATGTTTTTTAGTTGGCTAGTCCATAGCTGGCATGTGACGAATTCCGACCCTTGTAACGTATAGCAGAGCGTGTATGGATGGAGTTACACGATATATGATATGAGGGATGACTGAAAACCTCATTTGCCAGCTGAACCTGCCATGGTCCGTTCCAAAATGCCTCCGGTTCACCGGGAGCAACAAACCTGCTCCTGACCGCACCGGTATTATAGTACAAAATATACATAGAAGCCAAATTATATAGATAGAACCAAAACAAGCAGACAACGTTGAAGCGAAGACGACGCTAGAGGGTGCCATCGAAGCATTTATTCCCTACATATATATAATCCAATACATTATTCATATTGCCAAAAGGATAAATCTGATATTTTATCCCTAACAAAGCTATATTGGCTTATTATATCTGCGACATTTGAATATGCATCAGTCCATATTCATTCGTCCAAAAACATCAAGGCCGCTGTAATTTCAGCTGGGATGTTTCCAGCTGCTTCATTGCCTTTGATCGTCAGCATCTGGACCAGCAAGTTCTTTCTGAGCTGTATTGCATCCTAGAAAACATAAAAAAATGAATTGTTATATATATGTAGGAAATAAATTGCTGAAGAATGAATTGCACAACAAACCTATGTGAGTGGAAGAACAAAAATTTATATTCAACAAATATATGGAAGAGAGAAACTTGTTATATATGCACCTACCGAAGTCCTGGAAATGTTATGCCCGAGAGTATCATCTTGGTGAGCCATCTCTTGTAGGAGTTTGAATCCAGAGTCCAGGCTGTGACAAAAAAACTCCATATGTTAGAACCTATACCAGTGAGGCTATAATGTGCATGACCAATTAAAACATTTACCGCGGGGCTGTAATATAGGTATGATCTTGTGGCCAATCCACGAGTTGGGGATTCAAACCAGGCCTCTCCTGTTGCAATACACGGCCAAATTCTTGCAGAACTATCAGGGCTTCCTTCTTAAGTTCCTTGTCATGAAAGTCCTCTGAGCCTAGGAATGACTCGTTAGAATGATCAATCAGGAGAGTCCTCCTATTTTCAATATTAATTGCAAGGAGGCCGTACGAGGAATCCACCAAATACAATGGCAATAGGTACTGCAAATAAGTATACAAAGTTAATGGTGAACAGATAGTATACACACCAAATTTTAAAAAGGAAAATCCTTACAATGGAAGGGGTCATGAGCACGTTGTATTTCGGCAAAGGCTGTACAATGACATTGTTAATCAACAAGTTGGTGCGTTCAGCTTGGCATAAGCTAGTCTGACTCAGCACCCGTGCTAGGCCATGGAATTGCAAATCAAACATATGCGTGGAGCCAACAAAGTCTGTTCCTGCGTTCCTCTGTATCGCGTCGCTACTAAGCTTACGCACTACAAGATCGAAGCAGCTCGGATTGATCCATGTATCACCTCGCATGGTGTCTTGGATAGTCCGTAGACTTAACTCGATCACGAATGGACGAGGGCTCCTTATCCATATTGTGCTGCAAAAAAACCGGCATGATAAAATCAGGGTATCATAAAAATATTGTACTTCAATATGTGGGGAAACAATACTTAGTATTCACAACTCTAGAAAGGTCTGAAATGTATGTACCTAAAAATTGGAGTTGTCATGTCATTTGAGGAAAATAAATACTATTTCATAAGATAACCAAATCTATTATGATATGTTCGGTTGCAACTTATTCCTATTACAGATATGATAAAAACTATAAATGGTACATGTATCATGCACCAGGACCCGTTGCAATATACTACAGTGCATTGAAATTTTGTAGTTTAAAATAACGTGCTGTGGATGGTACTAACATGGCGTAATGTAAAAGGATAATATTAGCGCATGAACAGATTTTTGCAACCACTACGTTAGATCTTAAGAACCGTATGGACTTAGAAACGATCGCATGATCCTAACCAGTGCATCCATGCAACAACTTATGAGCGTGACCAACTCATCGATGTGGGTTATGTGAAAGAACAAATTTTTACTCGGGTTCAAAATAAGATGCCGATAATGCATAATATAATGGTACTGATCTGCAGCTAATAATTGCAAATAAATTGTAGATAGAGTTTAGGGCTGCCAGAACAAACTCTAACTGCTCCTCGACTGAGGAAAGCATGACGTAGTTGTATATGTACTCGACTGCGTCGTTCACTCCATCAAAAATCGGCATTGCAGCCATTGGCACGGGCAGAAAGTCGTCTTAGCACCAAGACAAGCGAGCGAGGGGGCAGTGGACAACTGTGGACTCACAGCCGGACCATATATATGAGTATATATGAGTGTCCGGCACCAGGTCGGTGACGCATTAGCATGTTGTATGGATTGGAAGGTGCCCTTTATTATTCCATCCGTGCACGTTTCCATTATAGATCCTTGCTAATAAAAGGACAAGCATATATTTTTCTTCCAAACTCCACTGGGCAAATAAATATACGCCGGATTATATATCTATTATATATGTCTCTCTTTCCCGATCGGAAGAAGCCTAATATAACTTTCCTTAGGAACATATCCGATTAAGGGAATATTAATGGCCACACTGGGAAACCCATTGAACGTATGGTAGGCCGGACCGGGAGATTGGACAATATAATATTTTGGAAGGAAATGACTTTAATGATAATTATAATTCTAATTGACATATCCTGGCCGGGAGGAATCGTGGGCATGTACTCGGAAGGTGGCCCATATCCTTCCGTAATGGCAATATTCCATAACAAAAACTATAGGAAAACATGGTATAAAAGTATTTTCGTTGCATGCTCCACCTAGCAAATGTATCAACGCCGGATTATATATTTCCTAATTTATGACTCCTTTCCAAACTTTGCCTCCAGATATATAAAAAGAAACAATTAGTTTATTTCCCAAATATACGTCAAACACGGGCGTCCGAGAAATATAAAGAAACACAAAGTTTTTCTTCTTATATTTTTGTCCTCCTCACCACGATCAAAAAGCCCGCGTCACTTGAAGAACTATTGTTTCTGTGTGTAGAAAAAAACACAACGCATGGGCATACGGCAGTCCTTGATTCCATGTACAAAATTAATTATATTATCTTTGGAATGTCATAATGCATGATAGCATGCGATAGCATCTGTCAAGGTAAACATATTTTCCTTTTTGCACTGCACTGTATATTAACAAATTTGAACCTAGACTGAAAGAGATTCGTACGTGTAGCTCAAATGAGAGTAGACAGGCTACCATTTGAAGTCCATTATGGACAGTTTGGTCATCAAATATATATTAGTCAAATATATAGTTCAGAACTTCACATTATATGGCTCTGAAATATGATGGCACTGTTAGATAGATTTTTTATTGAATATCACATATTATTAAACCTCCAAGACATAATCGAACACTTCATAATGTGACAATTGGCAACAAAATGTTGCATGCAAAGCGTTCATACATTTTTATATCTAAGACAAATTGTGCACTTGTGTACAAATATAATTCTAGCCTCCATTGTTCCTAGCTTGAACAACACCATTGACGTACGCACGTGTTTCATCAAGTGTCATGAGGCTGGCTTCATGGATATCTATGATAAAAATCAGTGTTATATAGTAGTGACATAGTAGTACATAAAAATACATTGACAACAAATTTAAAAATAGAACGCAACCCCTACCTTGTAGATAATGATGATCATCATTAATGTTAGGAGAGAAGAAGAATGTGCTCTCCCTCATAGTTTGCAAGCATCGCTGCCTTTGATTTACCTGAATGTAAGTAACAACAAGCTTCTCGAACAGCTTGTCAGTGCATTGCAAGTGGCAGAAGTGTCGCCCAACGTGCTCTTCACGTACACGTAAGAAAATTATCTGCCGTCTACAAACAAATACAAATGTTAGTCTATCATTGCAACAATAAAATTACAAAAAAAAGCATATGAAAATCTCAAATCATAAATGGCGCTTACTGGAAGTTCATGAGGCCAATCTCGAGTGAAGGGACGCGGCGTTCATATATTGAATCCCACTTATATTCTATCTGACCAACGTAGGCAAGGATAGCAACCACATCTGCAAATTTGAAATTGCAAATTTGAAATAACAATGAGGCGCTGAGTTGTACGGATTAATATGCAAGAACAAATATAAAGATGATGCACCAGTGATGGTTTTGTCCCGTAGCTCAAATATTTCTCCAAACTGTGGGAAGCACGGTGGGAAAATTGTCGGTGTTATTTGCTGTGCCGACATCCTAACCTCAGTCGTAGCAGTTAGTGTGGAGACAAAGTCCATGGCTAGGTACCAGAAATGTCCATCTGGCAAATCTGTGGGGTTGAACCCGACGCGATTGAAATCATAGGTCCTACCGGTTTGTAGTATGCTGTTGAAACGGATTGCCTGCCTGTTGTACGTAATCGCTTCCAACTTTGTTCCCTAATATATATTTATGAATCATAACAACTATGAGCAAAAAAATACATGTTTATCAATATTGTATTTTGAAAATGCGGGCTATCAAGTAGATGATTAATGCCTTACCAGCCGATCAAGTAGTATGAACTGAAGGTACAAGTTTCCCATGGCATTCTCTTTGATGTGAGCCTTCCACATGACCCTAGCTTGAATAATCCAGCAATTCTGATATATGTGCTCCATTTGGACGCGATGAAAATTCAAGTTCCTGTGCGTAGAATAAAAACAAAAGGATGAGGTAAAATTATTTTGCAAGGGAAGGATAAAAATAACCAAACAACGAACATAACATTCTAGTGGCCAAACAATGGTGATTATTTCAATAAAATAACACATTATCTAGTGATGGCAACTATACGTACAAAAAGATTATTCTATCTTGCCTGTTAATCGGAGGGGTGATGGGTTGACTGATGACAGGAACTGGCGGAGACGCCATCACCCTCTTAGAGGTGAACGATCCGTATGAGATTACCATTGTAGTCGTGGAGGAGATGACTTCTCCTCTACATAAAGATAGTGACAAATATGGTGCAGCGGGGCTTTTTTTATATAAGCATAGGGCGGCGGGAAAACGAAATAGTGATGAAAATTTGTTTTTGGCTGCCTACACCCCCGTGGGTGACATATCTATATTAAGATATTTAATATTTGGCAGCCTATTAAAAATTGTTTATTAAACAAGGAAACAGACATCTCAAAATCGGACCATGATCCTTCGTAATGATTCATATTATATTTCATTAATGCAAATTTGTGATTTATTATCACTTGCCTATGAAAACGTATCTGATTTTTCAGTTGCCTATGAAAAATTAATTTTCTTCTATATGAATATTTCTTAACCTTTATGATAATCACATTAATTTATTTATTGTTTTCCCTTCTATTATGTTATTTTCCATTACCTTGATGATATCTTTAATTATTATGTTATAGGTTATTGCCCGTGCGTAGCTACGGGACAAATGTTAATTTTAGTATTTTCAAATAAATCATGTATAACACAATAAATTTACGATCCTAATGTATATCAAAAAATATTATTGGACTACAAATATTTTTGTCAAACAAAGATTTGCAAAATATCATATTGTTTGTTCTTTTTCATCATAACAGTCTGTACAACACACATACGTACAAATGATAAACATAATTTTGTCTATCTATGCCAATGCATTAGCAGCAACGGTATTAGACAGATGCCACTCTCTGTCCATGCATTAGCAGAAGCAGCACATGAGCGACATCATTCGGTCAAAAAAAATGGCTCATCTCTCGCTCTCTCTCCCGAAAGGAGCAGCAGAAGCCAGCAAGCCCATGGACTCGCCTTCCTCCATCCGTCCCTCTATTCTCTCCCTACAACTCGAAACGAACTGATCCCCTCCAGCAGCGGCCGATGCCACCATCCTTCTAGCAGCTCCAGGTATCCAGCCTCGGCGGCCACGCAAACGCGCGGATGTAGGCAATATGATCATGGTCATGCCGTGTCAAACGATGTAGGCATAAGCAGAGTACATGACATTAAACAAATTAGTACAAAAATGTGTTCCACGCTGTAGAATTCAGACAAAGAAAATCAGTGAAAGGATAAAAACTTATATCATGCAGGGTTTGTTTCATCCTCAAATCTTATTGTATATCGTACTTCTTCTCCAAGTTCCACACCAACTTCTTCAGCTACTCTAGATGCAAGCGTCTGTTCAAATTATTAAAATGGGTTGAAAAGGTAAGTGAGAGCAGAGGATATGCATCTACAAAGGTAGCCTAAGAGCAGGAAACAAATTCAAACATTTTCAGCTACCATCTTCTAAGCAGTACAGTTATGGTTCAATCAGCTGACTGCTCCGTATAGGATGTTAGAAATCACTGCCGGAGCACATGAATAATTTTGCAGGCTGAAGTCTCCTGTTACAGACACACTTTTGGACACTATGGCCACTACCACATGGCAACCCTGTCACAAACGGGTAGGTCACAAAGGGGAAGCTGGATAAATCTCCGTGGCTGAGGCCAGAGAAAGTCCTCCAAGCTTATCTTTTAGGAGTTATCAATCTGTAATAATTTATTTATTTGATTCATGTTGCCCGGGTTTGAATCATGTTGCACCAGAAAATCCATAAGTAATACAGAAGCTTGCTCTAGATAATTAGCTAAGAGCCTTAGTCGCCATGCTAGTTGCTACGGACGTACCCAAAAGAATATAATCTGGTGCATGCTATGATCAGAAGGTAAATAGAGAAACCTAGTATTAAATGGCATCTAGAAAAGGATACACATTTTGATGAACATTTAAACAGTTGATACCTGCACAGCCAAACGTCTTGGCTGGGTGCAACCTTTAAGTCGACGACCCTCAGCCCAACCAGCGTCATTAAAATACTACAGAACGATGCTTTCTCTCTGAACCAATACTCGTCAGGTCGTAGATTAATGCAGCCTTCTACAATTTTTTAGGTTAGAACTCTTTCAGATCGGCATTAAACTCATGAAGGTACATGAGCCAACGCAAGAAATTAAAATGAAACTTGAGCTGAACTGATAAATAATTAGTTTAGATACGTGAAAGTATAGATAATAAATCTTTTTTCCAAAATACTGCACACTTCAGCGATCAGACACATGCATTGTCACATTCTCCAGAGTAGCACGTCCATTTGAACATATTTGCAAGTACGCAGGCTACCATTTTATTGTTTATTAGATGTACATATGCAAAAAATATCTTGAAAAGCTACACAAACTTCCCTTCTGCGTGTGTTGGTCTTATAACTCAGACAAATCATAATTCTGTACTTCTGACATATCAGAATAATACAGGGCTAATAAGGACGCCAATAAATTTACATTTAATCATACTATCAAAATACCAAAATAATAACAATGGATATGATCACTTGCCGTAACACAAAAGTTTCATTGCATGTTCCATGTATTTTTCAGGCCAATCATTATATCTGAAACACATATCACACATGAAATACTACGGTGGGTGATATGTACACTGCCAGAAACATTGCGATAGTAGAAAATATATAACAGCGATGATGGTGCCAACATGACGGCTGATTATTGAAATGCATTTAGTAGCTCAACTAAATGGAGTATACATCCAACTATCAAAATACCAAATAAAAAGGACATATGTAAAAAATGAATTACAATAAATCTTGACCATCACAAGAGTAAATGTTGCGTCATTACATAACCTGCCGGTCTATTAAGACTAGACTTCAGCCTGTAAGGACTTCCTTGTAGACGATGTTCTTCATCGAGGTCAGTAAGGACACGGTCGGACTTTTTCGCTTATTTGGATTGTCCTTTTGCTTGTTGGACTTCTCCTTCGGCTTCTCCTTCTGAATGAGTATCTTTATATTTCTCTTTGCGGTGGCTCGAGACAAAGCAACGTAGAGCTGACCATGAGAGAACACGGGATTGGGTAGGTAGACACCAACAATCGGGATTGTCTGCCCTTGAGCCTTGTTAATGGTCATAGCAAAGCTAAGCCTTATAGGAAATTGCTTCCTCTTAAACTTGAATGGAAACGTGTCGTTTTCAGATGGGCAGAGAGGTATTCGAGGAAGGAAGACCCTCCTGCCAGCGTGTTGTCCAATCACGATTTCGGCATCAATGGTGTTCCTCTCAAAACCTCTAACAACAAGCCTACTGCCGTTACACAATCCATTTGCTGGATCAATGTTCCTTAGAAGTATGACAGGGCAGTTCAGCTTTAGCTTGAGTGCATGCGGAGGAAGACCGTTAGGAGTCAATCCATTCAGAAATTCCTGAGCGTAGTAGCCATATGGGTCGTCCTCCGCACTGTCAAAGCTATGGTATATTACTTCATCTCCCTGAAAACGCTCTATCATGCGTATGTTTATCTTGTCGACATTGTCGTTTGTCGTGGAAAGGATTGCTCGAGATGTCATGTAATTTGAATCAGACATGTTGTCATCTAGACTCGGAAACACATGGTGAATAAGCTTCTCCAGGTCGTCAGCCTCGCCTGTAGACGGCAGACAAATGTCTTCAGGGAGTAGTATGTTGCCTTGATCGTCGACTTCCTCAGTGCCATTGCCGACCCTTAGCAAGTAATTTGCAAACCACGTGTCATTATGAGCCCTCATGTTGGTGATGAGCCGAAGCTGCCGCATACCCTTCCATAGATGAGAACTTCGTAGGGTTGCATCAATTATCTGGCCCCGCGACCCCCTTCTGACGACCGGAAGCACCTGCCTAAAGTCCCCGCCAAAAACAACAGTCTTTCCTCCAAAGGGTCGGTCGCGTATTCCCATGATGTCGCGCATGCTATTATCCAATGCCTCGACCGCTTGTCGTTTCGTCATGCTGGCCTCGTCCCATATTATCAATGAGGCCATCCTAAGCAACTTGGCGGTCCCACTCTGCTTCGTGAAGCTGCACGAGGCTCCATCATCGCAACTCAATGGGATCTTGAACCTCGAGTGGGCAGTCCTGCCGCCAGGCATGATAGAAGCGGCGACGCCCGACGTCGCGGTAGCGATACCAATCTTGCCATCGCTCCTCACCTTGGCAAGAATCGCCCTGTATAGAAAGGTCTTCCCTGTACCTCCAGGGCCATCAACAAAGAATACACCCCCATCACCGCGTTCAACAGTCGCTAGTATCTCGTCGTATGCGGCCCTCTGCTCCAAGTTCAGGGAAGATGCCAAATTAGTGTCATGCACGTCAAACTCAACGGTTGATTCCTCGATGACCTCTCTTGCCTCACCCTCGGTTGGATCAAACGCATCATCTATGCTTGGAAGAGCGAAATCAACAATGTCTTTACCCATGGATTGCAACATACCCCTAATGTCAAGCAACACCATCTGCTCCACCTCGATAGGGGACGTGCGTGATCGACGATAGTCATCTGACATAGGATCGAGGTGTCTATGCCATAAACCACGAACGTCGCCTGGCTCGCAGTGCACCAAGATGGTTGCGAAGAGCCTCCTAAGAGAACATGGCATCGCCCACTGCTCAGCCTCAGTAAGACAGTCGTCTAGCGTGTTATCTGCCTCGATGATTCCCAACCTTTCAGCAGCCTCTCTAAAGCTCCCACATAGAACGCCATCCACGGTGAGCAAGTCGTCGAAGGATGTTTTGCCCGTAACATGGTTTAGCAACACACGCAGGTAGTATCGGTCACCCTCGGCAGGATTGGCAGACACGATGCGACCTATTTGAAAACGCTCAACGCGCGGCTTCCAAAACTTCTTTTTCTTCTGCCACGTGAAGGTTCCGGGAAAATCCTTGTACAATATATGCCTAGCCCGAGGGTGTTCCTGGTTAGCCTTGAAATACTCCGTTAACATGGATTTTGAATTATTTTCAGATGCGACAACATTATTCAAGTCAGCCTGCGCATTGAATGCGACCCTGTGCATATTCGGGAGATGAAGAGGCAACTGCAAGACAGGC